>NC_136065.1:1069309950-1069939950 GCF_964261635.1 Lissotriton helveticus | reverse complement strand
AGTGGATTTTGAGTAATTTAGGTTCAAAAAAATATATATATCTGGGCGGAGCCTAACCACACATCTGATCTGATTGGCTGTCAGCACTTCATCCAAGAAGTGTTGGCAGCCATCTTGGGACCAATATACATGATAGCACCTCATTAAAAAGCATTGTAGTTAATAGAGGGGTTTAGGACTTTAGTTACATTATAAATCATTTGTTGATGATACCATACTCATTTTAGGAATTGTGGTGTGTTCTAAGGTGATTTTACCATGTGAAAAAGCCTTCTGTTGTGATATCATGAATCATGTTTGAAAGAAAACTAATATCTCATGATTTTCCCACAGTGGTTTGGAAGGGGATCTATAAGCTAAACTGAAAGCATATTTTCTGTAAATTCACATTCTCTTTCTCAGTCATGTGAGAATGAAGTCTGACATTCTCAGTAAAACATGTACATCCAACAAGGACAGAGACTGTCAGTTGATTCCTTTGTGTTCTACTGCAGCCTCCTAGAGTGTTCTAAAGAACAACTAGAGCGCTAACAGTCCTACTTATTACAAAGGTATAGCACACCTGAAGCCATCGTGATGGGAATAAAGTGGTAGCTCTTAAAACATTTAATTTAAAAAGGAACAAAATGAGGGGGTATATTATGCCATAGAAAGTATTATTAGTATTATTTGATATAGTTAAAGGCACCATAATGAATGACTTGATTTTCCACACAAATAAAACAGCGAAATGGGGCAATGCCCTCACAGAAATGCTGTTCATAAAAGGTATGAAAAACATCCCTCATGGCACAAAAATAATGACGTCTCCATCAAGAAGATGCAATGCTGAATTATGCATCACTTTATATAAAATGGGAATAGTGCTGATACAAGCAGCCAATAGGGACCTTGAGGAATTTGAAAAGACTTTCCTAATAGTAAAAGAAACTCTGGAGAAACCAAGATACCAACTACCCATGACCCCACATGAAGTCACGTGTGACAACAGTGATACTACAACTAGAGACGTCAACCGACCCGGGGGCCACAACACTCAAACTTCCAGCTTTGGAGATATAACTGAAATTGAGAAGGCAACCCCAGAGAATAAGACAGAAAGAACAGAGAGGCCTTCCAATCGGGCAAATGAAGAGCAGGGCCAGGTCCAAAGAGAAGAGCTGATGCCGCCACCAGTCGGTGCAAATCTGCTTGATGAGGATACCTCAGCTCCTAGCGAGTCACTACATGACCCGATACCTCGCTCAAATCTGATACCAGAGTCGGATAGAACCCCACCCACAAATTTACTACTTGGACCACACAACATAGATAACTCACATGACATATCAAATAGAATCGGAAGTGACAACCCAACCGAGGATACAAAGGATGGAACTGTGAGAATGAGAACAGATCAATTACGGAGAAGAACAAAATGCACAACCCGAACTGGCAGGTCTATCCGCACTAAGAAATCACCCCGGAACCAGAAAGAAATTAAGGAGCTCCAGAAAATAGTAGGCAACCTGGCACAAGGCTCGATGAAAATCTCACATGCAATTGAAAAGATGTGGGAGATGACGGTAAGCACGCACTCCAAGGTCTCGCATATCCAGAATCTAGTACTCTCCGCACAAAAAAGGAATGACGAGATGGCCTTGTCTCGAAACAATAGGCTCAATAGACCAGACAGGATAAACCCCTCGTCAAATGAAGAAACCTTGGCCTTACTCCGAACCTATGAACAACCAGCCCGGGGGAGGGGTTCGATTCTCCTGAGGCAAAACAGCCGGGAGCAGTGATTTTAAAACTGTTATTTTGTGTACTCTGTATTTTAAAGCCTACCTTGATTGCCACTAGCACCTTGCACTTTACTCCTCGAGGGCGCCGTGTAGCGGACCCAGCGCTCACGTGACACCCTCCACTCGGCTTCCCTTGCGGCTGGCCACGCCCATCTAGAGGCCACGCCCCCTTCCCGCCCTTCTTAAGCGCTGACCCACAAGCGCCTAGTTGGTTTGATTCTCCTGAGGCAAAACAGCCTGGAGCAGTGATTTTAAAACTGTTATTTTGTGTACTCTGTATTTTAAAGCCTACTTTGATTGTCACTAGCACCTTGCACTTTACTCCCCGAGGGCGCCGTGTAGCGGACCCAGCGCTCACGTGACACCCTCCACTCGGCTTCCCTTGCGGCTGGCCACGCCCATCTAGAGGCCACGCCCCCTTCCCGCCCTTCTTAAGCGCTGACCCACAAGCGCCCAGTTGGTTCGATTCTCCTGAGGCAAAACAGCCGGGAGCAGTGATTTTAAAACTGTTATTTTGTGTACTCTGTATTTTAAAGCCTACCTTGATTGCCACTAGCACCTTGCACTTTACTCCTCGAGGGCGCCGTGTAGCGGACCCAGCGCTCACGTGACACCCTCCACTCGGCTTCCCTTGCGGCTGGCCACGCCCATCTAGAGGCCACGCCCCCTTCCCGCCCTTCTTAAGCGCTGACCCACAAGCGCCTAGTTGGTTTGATTCTCCTGAGGCAAAACAGCCTGGAGCAGTGATTTTAAAACTGTTATTTTGTGTACTCTGTATTTTATAGCCTACTTTGATTGTCACTAGCACCTTGCACTTTACTCCCCGAGGGCGCCGTGTAGCGGACCCAGCGCTCACGTGACACCCTCCACTCGGCTTCCCTTGCGGCTGGCCACGCCCATCTAGAGGCCACGCCCCCTTCCCGCCCTTCTTAAGCGCTGACCCACAAGCGCCCAGTTGGTTCGATTCTCCTGAGGCAAAACAGCCGGGAGCAGTGATTTTAAAACTGTTATTTTGTGTACTCTGTATTTTAAAGCCTACCTTGATTGCCACTAGCACCTTGCACTTTACTCCTCGAGGGCGCCGTGTAGCGGACCCAGCGCTCACGTGACACCCTCCACTCGGCTTCCCTTGCGGCTGGCCATGCCCATCTAGAGGCCACGCCCCCTTCCCGCCCTTCTTAAGCGCTGACCCACAAGCGCCTAGTTGGTTTGATTCTCCTGAGGCAAAACAGCCTGGAGCAGTAATTTTAAAACTGTTATTTTGTGTACTCTGTATTTTAAAGCCTACTTTGATTGTCACTAGCACCTTGCACTTTACTCCCCGAGGGCGCCGTGTAGCGGACCCAGCGCTCACGTGACACCCTCCACTCGGCTTCCCTTGCGGCTGGCCACGCCCATCTAGAGGCCACGCCCCCTTCCTGCCCTTCTTAAGCGCTGACCCACAAGCGCCTAGTTGGTTCGATTCTCCTGAGGCAAAACAGCCGGGAGCAGTGATTTTAAAACTGTTATTTTGTGTACTCTGTATTTTAAAGCCTACCTTGATTGCCACTAGCACCTTGCACTTTACTCCTCGAGGGCGCCGTGTAGCGGACCCAGCGCTCACGTGACACCCTCCACTCGGCTTCCCTTGCGGCTGGCCACGCCCATCTAGAGGCCACGCCCCCTTCCCGCCCTTCTTAAGCGCTGACCCACAAGCGCCTAGTTGGTTTGATTCTCCTGAGGCAAAACAGCCTGGAGCAGTGATTTTAAAACTGTTATTTTGTGTACTCTGTATTTTAAAGCCTACTTTGATTGTCACTAGCACCTTGCACTTTACTCCCCGAGGGCGCCGTGTAGCGGACCCAGCGCTCACGTGACACCCTCCACTCGGCTTCCCTTGCGGCTGGCCACGCCCATCTAGAGGCCACGCCCCCTTCCCGCCCTTCTTAAGCGCTGACCCACAAGCGCCTAGTTGGTTTGATTCTCCTGAGGCAAAACAGCCTGGAGCAGTGATTTTAAAACTGTTATTTTGTGTACTCTGTATTTTAAAGCCTACTTTGATTGTCACTAGCACCTTGCACTTTACTCCCCGAGGGCGCCGTGTAGCGGACCCAGCGCTCACGTGACACCCTCCACTCGGCTTCCCTTGCGGCTGGCCACGCCCATCTAGAGGCCACGCCCCCTTCCCGCCCTTCTTAAGCGCTGACCCACAAGCGCCCAGTTGGTTCGATTCTCCTGAGGCAAAACAGCCGGGAGCAGTGATTTTAAAACTGTTATTTTGTGTACTCTGTATTTTAAAGCCTACCTTGATTGCCACTAGCACCTTGCACTTTACTCCTCGAGGGCGCCGTGTAGCGGACCCAGCGCTCACGTGACACCCTCCACTCGGCTTCCCTTGCGGCTGGCCATGCCCATCTAGAGGCCACGCCCCCTTCCCGCCCTTCTTAAGCGCTGACCCACAAGCGCCTAGTTGGTTTGATTCTCCTGAGGCAAAACAGCCTGGAGCAGTAATTTTAAAACTGTTATTTTGTGTACTCTGTATTTTAAAGCCTACTTTGATTGTCACTAGCACCTTGCACTTTACTCCCCGAGGGCGCCGTGTAGCGGACCCAGCGCTCACGTGACACCCTCCACTCGGCTTCCCTTGCGGCTGGCCACGCCCATCTAGAGGCCACGCCCCCTTCCTGCCCTTCTTAAGCGCTGACCCACAAGCGCCTAGTTGGTTCGATTCTCCTGAGGCAAAACAGCCGGGAGCAGTGATTTTAAAACTGTTATTTTGTGTACTCTGTATTTTAAAGCCTACCTTGATTGCCACTAGCACCTTGCACTTTACTCCTCGAGGGCGCCGTGTAGCGGACCCAGCGCTCACGTGACACCCTCCACTCGGCTTCCCTTGCGGCTGGCCACGCCCATCTAGAGGCCACGCCCCCTTCCCGCCCTTAAGATCTCCTTTATCAATGTGCAACCCCAGAACGCGCAGCGGACGTGCGCAGCGGGCGTGCCGTTTGCGCGCCGAAGGCGCGCTTAAGGCAAGCCCGTCTGCGCCCGTCTGCGCCCGTCCGCGGCCGGACGGGGCTAGGGGCACGTCCCCATGCCAATTTTATTTGCTACTCCTCTGAGGAGATCACCTCTCTCCAGAGCCAATGGCCACTTTCTGATTCCATCTGTAGGCACATTGCGTCGTTAGATCTTACCCCCTCTTCTACCCCTATTTTGCCGCCGCCATTGTCGGCCCCATCGTCGCTTTGCCCCTCCTTACCTGATCCTCCCCCCTCTACCCCTCCATTAACTGTCATCTTACTCAATACCAGATCTGCGGTTAAACACCATCATGAGCTGTCTGTCCTTCTCGACTTGGAGAAGCCGGATTTACTGCTCTTGACCGAGACCTGGTTTTGTGACTCGTCCCTCCCCGTTCTCCTGGCCACCCTCCCCCCATCTATGTTGCCCTACGCGCCGACCGCCCGGCGGGCAGGACAGGCGGTGGTGTGGCATTGATGGCTCGGGCGGACTTAAATTTTCAAACCCTCTCCTTTCCCTCTATCCCCCCCTCTGAATTCCTTGTTGCCCGTTCCCTTTACTTCTCTCCCCCCATCACATGTCTCCTGATGTATCGTCCGCCCCAGTCTTCGTCCTTATTCCTACCAGCATTTCAGGACTTACTGGCCACCTTGGTGGTCAATTACGCCTCGGTCCTGGTGCTCGGTGATTTTAATTACTGGCCTTCTGACCCTTCCGAGTGCGCTACTTCAAAAGAATTCACAGAATCTTTGCTCTCCCTGAATTTTGTGTCGCATATTTCGGTTCCCACCCATTCTCACGGTCACATACTCGACCAGGTATCGTCCTTTAACCTCCCAGTCTCCCCGGTGACTGTTTCTCCCTGTCCCTGGTCGGATCACGCCCTCATTTCCTTTTTCATCTCGATTGAACCAGCGCCTAAAATCCCACACGCTAAAAACACATGGGCCCGAAATTGGAATAGAGTTGACTTTCCCGCTTTGACCTCTCTGCTCCGAGATTCCACCCCGACCCTCGCTGGCCTCTCTTCAAACTCGCAAGCCGAGGCAATTAATGCCTGGCTAGCCAGAGGCTGTGACTCAGAAGCCCCCCTGCGCCGTATTTCCACCCGTCGACCCAAGGACTCAAATAGGTGGTTTAACGACAACCTAAAAAAACTTAAATTGACCGTTCGACAGGCAGAGAGACATTGGAGGAAGGACTACTGTCCTTCACTAAAAATCCTTTATCTCTCTGCACTTGCCAAGTATAAAACGGCAATTCTTGATGCCAAAACCACCTACTTTTCTACCAAAATCACGTCAGCTGAAAACAAACCCAGGGAGATTTTCAACATAGTGAATGATCTAGCCTTCTCTGACAGAGCCTCACCCCAAATTCCTCCGTCCCAGTCTTTATGTGCCCAACTTAACTCTTATTTCTTAGATAAAATTGCTACCATCAAGGCCAACATCCCTCCCCCTTCATCGGCTTTCATCGACCCTTCCCCTCCGACCGTCCTATGCTGTCTTACCTCTATTCCCCCCCTTACCCAGGAAGCTTTCCTGGAGATTCTCCCTAAAGTTAAATCGGGATCTCCCGCAGATGTTTGCCCTGCACGCATTCTGCAACAAATTTATTCCTCCTGCCCTGAACCCCCCATCACTTTCCTTAATAACTCTCTGACCCAGGGAGTCGTGACGCCGGCACTCAAATCTGCCACCATAGTGCCCATATTGAAGAAGCCTGGCGCGGACCTATCCATCTTAGCCAACTATCGCCCCATTTCCCTACTGCCCTACTTGGCCAAGGTGCTAGAGCGCCATGTCACCGCGGTACTCAGCGCCCACGTAGAGGCAAATGGGGGACTGGCTTCCCGCCAGGCAGGCTTCCGTCCCAGGCACTCGACCGAATCAGTCGTGGTGTCGGTCCTAGATAAACTCAGGAAGGGAATGGATCATAACCAACACCAGGCGCTGGTGCTCCTGGATCTATCCGCCGCTTTTGACACGGTGGACCATAACATCCTTTTGTCCCGTGTCAAGGCGGCTGGAATCCAGGGAACAGCCCTGGTTTGGCTTTCCTCCTTCCTGAGGGACCGCACCCAGGCGGTTCGGCTAGGAGACTTCACGACCACCTCACTCCCCGTCACCTGTGGTGTACCCCAGGGCTCTTCCGTTTCTCCTCTACTATTCAACCTTTATATCTCTCCTCTTATTTTTGCTCTTCAGCAACTGGAGGTCACTGTATTTAATTATGCAGATGACCTCCAGCTTATCTTTGATCTTTCTTCCTCTTCTCTCTCGGTTTCTATCTTCCAGTCCATTATGATTTTCATCAGGGACTGGATGAACCACAACCATCTCAAATTGAACCCGGAGAAGACCGAGTTGGTTCTCACTGGTGGTTCATCCAGCCCCTGGAACGCCCTCTTTTGGCCCCCCACTCTTGGTCCCGCCCCTACCCCTTCAGTCACTGTAAAAACACTGGGAGTGAAAATGAATAGTCATCTCACCCTTCACTCACAAATCAGTTCCGTAGTCTCCTCCTGCTTCCTTACCCTCCGAACCATCCGTGCCGTTTCCCGCTTCTTTTCCCCCCAGGCTCTTAAATTGATCATGGCCGCATTGGTAATCTCGCGGCTAGATTATGCCAATGCCCTCTACAATGGCATCCCGGCATACAGCTTGTTGAGGCTCCAGATGGTGCAGAACCACGCGGCCCGGCTAATTTACGGTCTCCCACGCTACCATCATTCCTCACCCCTCCTTAGGGAGCTCCACTGGCTGCCTGTCAGGGAGCGCTCCCTTTTCAAGACTGCCTGCATGACCTTCCAGGCCCGGCAAGGTACTGCCCCGGCCTTCATCTCCTCGCTGATAAGTGAATATGTACCCGCCAGAGAGCTTCGTTCTTCCTCCAAGTCTCTCCTCCAAATCCCACGTTTTAAGCGCAAAAAGTGGGGTGAAGCCAATTTTTCTACGTTGGCTCCCACTTTTTGGAACTCTCTGCCCGATCACCTACGTTCTGCCACCCACTATGTCTCTTTTCGAAGAGACCTCAAAACGTTCCTGTTTAAACAGGCTTTCTCTGTATAAACTCGCTCACCCATGTAATCCTCAGTAATCGGACCTTTTGCTAGCGCCAAGAAACCGTACGGTGGACGATGCGCTCTATAAATGTTTTAAATTGGAAATTGGAAAACAGTACCAATTGATTCTAATAGAACTTCCAGAAAGAATGACAGGAAAGCAATCCACCTCAATCTACAACATATCCAGTTAACAGCAACTGAATCCGAAAATGGGAACCTCCTTATCTCGGATAAACCCTTGAATTGCCTTCTACTCAATTGTCGTTCAGCAACTAAACATGCATCAGACATAGCAGCCCTCATCATCAGTAAGGAAATCGACCTGGCAATCCTTACGGAAACATGGCTGAAGGAATCATCCGCTCCTGCCATTGATCTCTTAGTACCACCTCACTATAACATTGTGAGATTAGATAGGCTAAGGAAAATAGGAGGAGGTATAGCCTGCATTCACCGATCAGAGATAGAGGTCAACCTGATCCAAGCCGACCCCTTAGAATCGTGTGAATACCTGGGTCTGAATATAAGATCATCAAGTAATCAAAAATGCAACTTGCATGCATTTTATCATCCACCAGGAGATAACGCCAAGTTCACAGAGCAACTAATAGAGATCATAACGGCCAACTCCAATCCAGAAGCCAACAACATATTCCTGGGAGACTTTAATTTACACTGGGACGACGGCAATGACAAACTGGTTAATTCGCTTAAAGAGTTCCTCGCCGAACTAAACCCCACACAAGCATGCACCCAACCTACTCACGCGCAAGGAGCGACATTAGATTGGATTATTTCAAGAAACAAAGAGGCATCAATCCGCGCTATAGACCCATGTGATTGGTCTGACCATCACGCCATAACATTCGTGATCCCCACAGTGAAAAAGGGTAGGACTGTGCAACCCCCCAAGTCCAAAAAATTGATCCGAGATATAAAAGAAGCGAACATTGAGCTATTGGCTGAAAGCTGCGAGAGAGGCTTAAAACCACCCAACGACATGCAGAATGTAAGCGAGCTGACTGATCACTACTTAACCTCAATTGGAAATATCGTCAATGAAACCATGCCACTAAAACTGAAAAGGATCACAGATAAGCCAAAGAATCCTTGGTTTAGTGGGTCTCTGAATGAGGACAGGCGCAAACTGAGAACAGCTGAAAGAAAATGGAGACAACACCCTTCCTCACCAGAGCTGAAAGCCCTCAGAAAAATCAGAAACGAATATAACAAAAAGGTAATAAATTCCAAAAAAGAATTTATAAGAGCAGAACTTGACAATGCCAAAAACAGACCAAGAAAACTCTTCGAGATCCTAAAGCAGCAATCAAATAAACTAGCCAAATCAACTCAAGAGAACTCAAAAACTCCCTTAAGCTGCGAGGAATTCTCCACATTTTTCTCGGAGAAGACCAAAGCGCTAGAGGTTGAGCTCGCAAACGCCGCGGCTATCCTCCCAACCCAACCTCGGCCGACGAGCGAGGCCTGCATGATAACAGAGAGTAAGACAAAAAGTAAGACAAAAAATAAAGCAAACTGGGACACATTTGAACTATATGACCAGGACAAGATCGCCAAAACGCTGTCCGAAATCAGACCGAATAACCACTATCATGACCCTTTACCTGCAAAATGTGTAAGAGAAATAAGCCACATTGTGGTTCCAATCTGGACCAAAATAATAAACGCTTCACTTACACAAGGGATCCTCCCTGATTGCCTAAAAACAGGACAAGTAGTTCCAATAATCAAAAAACCGACAGCGGATGCATCAGATCCGAAAATCTATCGACCAGTAACCAACATCCCTTTACTGGCCAAACTAATTGAGAAATGCGTGCAGAGCCAATTGAAGCAACACATCACCAAGTTCTCCCTACTAGACGAATGCCAATCGGGGTTCAGAGCAGGGCACAGCACGGAAACAGCGATCCTGCATATTGTTGATGACGCGCTACAAGCCCTAGACCAAAATCAAGCATGCCTATTGATTCTCCTAGACCTGTCATCTGCGTTTGACACGGTAAATCATGAAGCACTATTGATCAGGCTACAGGACAGGATGGGATTGTCCGGAAATGTCCTGAGATGGTTCAACTCTTTCCTAAGAAACAGATCTCAACGATTCCTGGTTAACCAAGCAATCTCACCCCCCTGTCCTAATGCAATTGGGGTCCCGCAAGGCTCAACACTATCCCCAGATCTATTCAACCTGTATGTCGAACCCCTCACAGACATTCTTCGGAAATCAAAGATATCCTACCACATGTATGCAGACGACACGCAAATATACTTAAAGATCGCCTCCCTTGATGACATAGATCTAATGAATGAGACACTAAAGATGGCTTTGCAATGGTTAACTTTGAATCATCTGAAATTAAATGCCCAGAAAACTGAATTCTTGCTAATTCACCTCCAAGGAGCCACCCTGAAGTAAAGGAATGGACCAAATTGGTGACTGCGCTAAACTGCACACCAACCCTAGTCAACTCAGCTAAATCACTAGGAATCACATTAGATGAGAATCTCGACATGAAAGCCCACATTAATTCAATGGCGAAAAGTGCCCGCTTCCATCTGAGCTACTTAAGAAAATTAAAACCATTCATCTCAGAGGCAGATCTAAAATTGGCTATACAATCCCTAGTGATATCCAGGATTGAATATGGTTGCTCTACCTTAACTGGCCTACCTAAAACATCCACAGCACCACTAAAAGCCTGTCTCAACGCTGCGGCAAGACTCATCACTGCATCTAGGAAATTTGATCATATATCTCCCCACCTGAAAGCACTATACTGGCTACCTTATGAGGGCAGAGTTCAAATGAAGATAGCATGTATTACTCACAAAGCGGTGCACTATAACACGCCAGGATATCTAGCCGAGAAAATTAAGCTATCGGGAGGAAACAGACCAGCGAGAAGCTCCAAGGAGCTGCTGTTGAGACCAGCCTTCTTCCGAAAGAAAAAGACTTATGACCGAGCATTCTCCGGAGTCTGGAATTCACTCCCCCCAAGCATTAGGAAGATTCAAAATATTGTACTATTCAAACGGGAACTGAAAAGCCTAATGATGAGTAAATACCTTGCATAGGGAAGCCGACGGATCGCTGGTATGAACATTTGCATCAGCTGAAGGGTGGCCTCCTCATGAATACTATCACTGACAGGAGACTGACGCCACACACAAGCCTCGGCTGTATCCGCCAAACTATACAAATTATATAACGTCTACCTCACCTTATCGATTGATAAGGATCGTGATATAAGCTAGGCCTTTCTCACCTTTTATTGCTAATTGCACATGTGTTTGGAATATATATATAGTTAGACACCCTTTATAGCCATAGTCTCTGTTATCTCATATTTGGTTGTCTTATATTGATACTGTACTGTCAATGTGTAACCTTCCTCGATGTTAAGCGCTCTGATACCCACGGGTCTTGTTCGCGCTATACAAAACTCTATAATAAATAAATAAATAAAATTAGTGCTGCAGAAAGAAAAATTAGGGCACATTTTGAGTGACTTCTCAAATCCTATTCTATTTTATTAAAAAATTCTGACATGCAGTCTCCCAAGATAGCCACCAGAGACAAAAGAGCCCAAATGTAGCCCAAATATCACCCAGATGTAGCCCAATTATAGCCCAATGACAGAATGTCCCAGAGTGTTCTAAAGAACAACTAGAGCGCTAACAGTCCTACTTATTACAAAGGTATGGCACACCTGAAGCCATCTTGATTGGAATAAAGTGGTAACTCTTAAAACATTTAATTTAAAAAGGAACAAAATGAGGGGGTATATTTTGCCATAGAAAGTATGATTAGTGCTGCAGAAAGAAAAATTAGGGCACATTTTGAGTGACTTCTCAAATCCTCTTCAATTTCATTAAAAAATTCTGACATACAGTCTCCCAAGATGGCCACCAGAGACAAAAGAGCCTAAATGTAGCCCAAATATCACCCAGATGTAGCCCAAGTATAGCCCAATGACAGAATGTCCCAGAGTGTTCTAAAGAACAACTAGAGCGCTAACAGTCTTACTTATGACAAAAGTATGGCACACCAGAAGCCATCTTGACTGGAATGAAGTGGTAAGTCTGAAAACATTTAATTTAAAAAGGAACAAAATGAGGGGGTTCATTTTGCCATAGGAAGTCTGATTAGTGCTTCAGAAAGAAAAATTAGGGATCATTTTGAGTGACTTCTCAAATCCTCTTCTATTTCATTAAAAAAATTCTGACATGCAGACTGAAACATGCACTTTGAATACCAGCAGCAGACTTCCCTGGTGAGCAGTAGCTTTACTACAGTGATCTAATGAGCAACTAGAGTGCTAACATTCAGAATTTATGGCAAATGTGTGACACATCTGAATGCCTTCTTGATGGAAAAAGTAAACAAGCATTGAAAATGCAATAGATCTCGCCCTCGTTTAAGTTAAAGCCATTCTGTTTGTAATGAGGTGGCTTTTTAGCTTTGCTTTTATTAGTGTTTTTTAAACTTTCATGTAAATAACATGCATCTGTATGCATATATGTATATGTATGCATGCATTTATATTTGTATTTATATAGATATACAGATTATATATGTTTATATATGTATGTATATATATATATATATACATACACATACATATATATATAAATGCATATGCATATATATGCATATATATATGTGTGCGTGTAGAGAGAGGTAGAGAGGTAGAGGTGTAGAGGTAGAGGTAGAGAGGTAGCGGTAGAGAGGTAGAGACTAGTAGAGAGAGAAGTAGAGAGAGGTAGAGAGGTAGAGAGTAGAGAGTGAGTAATAGAGAGTAGAGAGTGAGTAGTAGAGAGTAGTAGAGAGCAGTAGAGAGAGTAGCAGAGAGTGAGTAGTAGAGTGAATAGTAGAGTGAGTAGTAGAGAGTGAGTAGTAGAGAGTAAGTAGTAGAGTGAGTAGTAGAGAGCCGTAGAGAGTGAGTAGTAGAGAGTAGTAAAGAGGGAGTAGTAGAGAGTGAGTAGTAGAGAGTGAGTAGTAGAGAGTGAGTAGTAGAGAGTAGTAGAGAGTGAGTACCAGAGAGAGAATAGTAGAGAGTAGTAGAGAGTGAGTAGTAGAGTGAGTAGTAGACTAGTAGAGAGAGAGTAGTAGAGAGTGCGTAGTAGAGTGCATAGTAGAGTGAGTAGTAGAGAGTGAGTAGAGAGTGAGTAGTAGAGAGTGAGTAGTAGAGAGTAGTAGAGAGTGAGTAGTAAAGAGTGAGTAGTAAAGAGTGAGTAGTAGAGAGTGAGTAGTAGAGAGTGAGTAGTAGAGAGTGAGTAGTAGAGAGTAGTAGAGAGTGAGTAGTAGAGAGAGAGTAGTAGAGAGTAGTAGAGAATGAGTAGTAGAGAGTGACTATTTGAGAGTAGTGGAGTAGGAGAGAGTAAGTAGTAGAGAGTAGTGGAGAATATTCCAAAGTTTGGCACAGCACCACTTGCACAATAAGGCCAATCAAATCATATCACTTAGAGTCCTTATTGAAGCCCCCAATCTTGGTGTATATTCAAATGCTTTTATTTTCCTTAAGTTTATGTACCACAGCCAGCCGAAACGTTTCGTTCTGTACAAC
Organism: Lissotriton helveticus; assembly: GCF_964261635.1. Classification (NCBI taxonomy): domain Eukaryota; kingdom Metazoa; phylum Chordata; class Amphibia; order Caudata; family Salamandridae; genus Lissotriton; species Lissotriton helveticus. The sequence goes on along the minus strand of NC_136065.1, from coordinate 1,069,926,505 downwards.
AGAACTTCTTCAGGGCGTTCTTATTTCCTTCAAGTTATGTCGGTATCCTGTTGTCATGTAACTGATATTTCTTCCAAATGTTAGACGAGACGTAAGTACATTCTTATTCAAAGTGACTAGGTATCAATTTTACCCACACAATTCGGGCAGACTTGAGTAATTTATAGCATCCTCAAAGTCAGTCTTTCAAAAATTCCAAAGTATAGGACATGATAATCCAAATCCAAACGTTTCTCAAGAAAAGTCATTTTCAATCGTTCGGAATATCGGTGTTTGGGCAGATATGACCCAGGGACCCCCAGTATGCAAGGGGAATTAGTCCCCCCTCTGCAAACGCGACAGTGGCCTGCGTTGCAGAGAGGTGTAAAAAGGGGCATAGCCTCATTACACCTCTGTGCAATGCAGCCCCCTGGCGCATACTGGAGGTTCTAGGTGGGCTAGTTGGCCTCCAGGGACCCCTAGTATGCAAGGGGAATTAGTTCCCCCTCTTCAAACATGCACGGGGGCTGCGTTGCAGAGATGTGTAAAAAAGGGTGTGGCCTCATTACACCTCTCTGCAATGCAGCCCCTTGGCGCATACTGGAGGTTCCAGGTGGGCTAGTTGGCCCCCAGGGGCCCCCAGTATGCAAGGGGAATTAGTTCCCCCTCTTCAAACATGCACGGGGGCTGCGTTGCAGAGAGGTGTGAAAAGGGGCGTGGCTTCATTACACCTCTCTGCAATGCAGTCCCCTGGCGCATACTGGAGATTCCTGGTGGGCTTTCAGGTCTTATATAGTTAGGAATTAACATTAAAAAAACCTTTGAAATTCACTGAAAAAAACATAGGTTTCAGGCCTTATATAGTTAGGAATTAGCATTTAAAAAACCTATGAAATTCACTGAAAAAACCATAGGTTTCACACCAGTTATAGTTAGGAACTAGCATTTAAAAAACCTATTAAATTCACTGAAAAAACCATAGGTTTGACACCAGTTATAGTTAGCTGGAAATTTTGAGTGATGTCACTGACCATGTCATGAGTGATGTAATATGTGACGTCATCAGCAGTGCATTGCAGGCGCGCACGTTATAGTGAGTCCAACTAACTATAACGTGGTAATTTCAATGGTTTTATGTCAGTAAAATTTCAAGCTAACTATAACTGGTGTCAAACCTATGTTTTTTTCAGTGAATATATATATATATATATATATATATATATATATATATATATATATATATATATACATATATATATACATATACACATCTGCGTTGTGCTGTGGGCGTGTGCTGGGGCGTGACAAACGCTGGGGGCGTGTGGTACGTTCTGCCCTTCATGCCATGTCTCATATCGTGTGCTAATCCCACCCTGCTCCCTTTAAATACCCCTGCATCCCATAATCATGACCCACCCCTACTCCTTAAAATACCCCAACACTTTTAAACACTAACCCATCTTAACCCTATGAATATACCCTGTACCCCAAAACCCAAACCTATCCCTAAACCCTAAAAATACCCCTGTACCCCAAAACCCAAACCTAGCCCTGAACCCTATAAATACCCCTGTACCTCAAAACCCAAACCTACCCCTGAACCCTAAAAATACCCCTGTACCCCAAAACCCGAAACCCAAACCTAGCCCTGAACCCTAAAAATACCACTGTACCCCAAAACCCAAACCTACCCCTGAACCCTAAAATACCCCTGTACCCCAAAACCCAAACCTAGCCCTGAACCCTTAAAATACCCCTGTACCCCAAAACCCAAACCTACTTCTGAACCCTAAAAATACCCCTGTACCCCAAAACCCAAACCTAGCCCTGAACCCTAAAAATAACCCTGTACCCCAAAACCCAAACCTACCCCTGAACCCTAAAAATACCCCTGTACCCCAAAACCCAAACCTAGCCCTAGCCCTGTACCATAAAAATAAACCTGTACTCCAAAACCCAAACCCCAAACCTACCCCTGAACCCTAAAATACCCCTGTACCCTAAAACCCATACCTATCCCTAAACCCTAAAACTACCCCTGTACCTCATAACCCAAAACTATATCTGAACCCTTAAAATACCCAAACACCCCAAAACATATACCTCAGTACCCCAAAACATATACCCCTATACCCATACTTACCTTATCCAAATATTTAAAAAAAACATGCTTTTACCATTCATACATTTACAACGAATTTCGTTGTAACTGTATGCGTGGTAAAAGCATATAAAATGTAATGCCATGCGTTATAATGGCATTGCGGAGTCATGGTACTTTCGTGATGAAAGTATGCGGAGTGATGGTATGCGGAAAGAAAGTTGCGGAATAATGGGTGTTTACCCTTCCCCGGTAAGTACATTGGTGGCACGGCGGCCCACATCTCCAGCAACATACTCATATTTTTTCACCACCCATTTGAAAAATGCACAGGTCTCTCTCATTGATGGCCAGCACCGACATACACTTTTAGACACACCTCCCGCCACAAGTTCTAGAATTGCGAACTTTAGAGCTGGGGAGCTACGTTCAAATCTCGGCATCAGCTCAACATCCTGTGATTCCAGGCAAATTGCTTTGTCTCCCCGTGCCTACCACAAATGAATGTGTTCGTCTGTAATGTAAATTGTGCTCATGCCATGTTGTCGAGTTCGCGCTATATAATATTGCAAGAAAAAATAAAGTAGGGAAACTCGAGTTCACACAAAACTGAACGCGCACTCTTAGGTGCATCAGCAGTGCACTGTGAATCAGAGCGTTTCACAGGCCTGTCACAGATAAGAAATGCTATCTAAACGAAATCCTACAAAACAATATACTACTGGCCGGCAGCAATCCATACCCGGACAACGTGGGGGTGGGGGTGGGGGGGAGGGGGTAGTGGAGGGTGGGGGGGTGGGGGTGTGTGTGTGTCTGTCTGTCTGTCTGTCTGTCTGTCTGTCTGTCTGTCTGTCTGTCTGTCTCTCTCAAGGCTCAAAGGTTACCCATGCATAGGAAGCACTCAGACATTGATTAAGCTGTCAGCTTTTATTGGTAAACTAAAAGATTTTGGTGATTGGTCAAGCGGGGGCCGAGAAAAAAGGGGTCCCAAAACGTGTTTTCCCATGCAATTTCCCATAGGACCTTTAGACACGGCTACAGCCTGAACGGAATTACACCAAATTTGGCAAAGAGGTAGTCCTTGGTTCAGACTTGTGCCTTTTACTTATTTGGTTTAAATCCGTTCAGTAGTTCCTGAGAAAATGACAGATAAAGTCATTTATATATCTACGGGCGCGGTGGATCCGAGTATCTATCCGCGTACCCTAAGCGCAGCCTGCGTGCACCCTGCCGTGCATGAGCTGCATGCTGCTTGGCTGTCAACAGTCAAAATCAGAAAGTGTTGGCAGCCAACTTGTGCCTCGGTAGAACCGAGGCACAAGAAACCAAAAACAAACGCCGCAAAACGCGAAAAGGGGACAGGTTAGACACGCCCTGACCCCCTAGGCCTGCTCAGGGCCAACATTTTTTCTCTTAGTTCATGTATGCGGGGGGGGCTCACGGGCCCCCCGCAGCCCCGGGGACTGCCACCCCCGGGGACTTGTACAAAATGGGTAGGGGGACTCTCAGGCCCCCCAGCCCAGGGGCTTTAAAACTTTAGCTGGGGGGCTCTGAGGCGCCCCCAGCCCCGGGGACCGCCACCCCCGGGGCTCTAATTTAATGTATGCGGGGAGCTCACGGGGCCCCCGCGCAGCCTCGGGGACCGCCACCTCCCCGGGGCACTGCATTTTCAATCGTTATGGACCCCCAAGCCCCGGGGACGACCACCCTCCGGGGCTTCTCAAATGATGGGAGGGGGGCCGTGTGGCCCCCCTCCTGGAGCCCTCGATGGCCCTGGGGACAGCCACCCCCCAGGGCCGGCTCCTGCAGTGTCCCAGGGTGCCCACCCCGGGACACTGCCGTTTGCAATGGCAGGGCGGGAGCCTCGCTGCTCCCACCATGCCATTGCAAACTGCTTTCCTATTTGGAAGAGAAAGCAGGAAACCTCCTCTCTCTTCCAAATAGGAAAGCAGATTGCTTTTCCATATGGGGAGCAGCATGTTAGCTGCTCCCCATATGGAAAAGCAATGCCGGCTCCCGCGGGGGTATTGGGGACCCCCCTCACGGTCCCCAGCGGAGTGGGCTAGCCCCGGGGGATGGGATCCCCGGAGCTACAAGTGGTCCGGGAGTGGGGCCACGCGGCCCCCCTCCCAAAAAATAAATAAATAAATAAAAGGCCCCGGGGGATGGGTCCCCGGGGCCTCAACTGGCCATAGGAGGGGGGCATGGTAGCCCCCTCCAAAATAATAATTTAAAAAAATGGGCTATGCCCCGGGGGATGGGTCCCCAGGGCAAATTATGGCCTTGGGAGGGGGGCCACGCAGCCCCCTTCCCGATTTTTTTTTTTTTTTTTATATAAATTAAAAATTGGGGGCAAGCCCTTGGGGATGGGGTCCCCAGGGCTAAAAAAAATTAGAAAAAAAAGGGGGCTACACAGCCCCCCTACCTAAAAAAAAAAAACGGGATCGCAGCCAGAGGCCACGTCTCCTCATTGCACCAGGGGGCGCGTTTGCAGAGGGGGAACAAATTCCCCTGGAATACTGGGGGTCCTTGGGGGCCAACTAGCCCACCAGGTACCTCCAGTATGCCCCAGGGAGCTCCATTGCAGAAAGGTGTTCTGAGGCCACACCCCTTTTTACACCTCTCCGCAACACAGCTCTGTGGCGCTTACTAGAGGTAGCTGGTGGGCTAGTTGTACCCCAGGGACCCTCAGTATTCAAGGGCACTTAATCCCCCCAACTTAAAACGCGCCAGGGGGGCGCGTTTGCACAGTGGTGAAGGGAGGGGGCGGGCCTGAGTTCACATGTGTGCAAACACGCCCTGTGGCGCGGTTTAAGTTGGGGAATTATTTCCTTGTCAATACTGAGGGTCCCTGGGGGCCAACTAGCCCACCAGGTACCTCTAGTAAGCGCCACGGAGTTGCGTTGCAGAGTGTTGTAAAAAGGGGCGTGGCCTCTGAACACCTCTCTGCAACGCAGCCCCCTGGCGCATACTAGAGGTACCTGATGGGCTAGTTGGCACCCAGGGGATCTCAGGATTCAAGGGCACCTAATCCCGCAACTTAAAACGCGCCACAGGGTGTGCTTGCACACGTCCCCTCAGGCCCCGCCCCCTTCCGTCACCATTGTACAAATATTCCTCTAAAATCAGCCGAACTACGAATTCCGATTTACTCACCTGTTATCAGGAGAGAACCCAGTGCGGCATTTTTTAGCCTAGCACTGACCCTGAAAAGTAATTTTAAGCGTACTTATAGTAACTTGTATTTCCTTCCATAGGAATCCATTGTGTGGTTTTCAGCAGAAAAGTTTCTAAGTGTTGATTTTTGAAATGTTCAAATATTCCTCTAAAATCAGCCGAACTACGAATTCTGATTTACTCACCTGTTATCAGGAGTGACCTCAGTGCTGCTTCTTTTAGCCCAGCACTGACCCTGAAAAGTAATTCTAACCATACTTCCCAGTAACTTGTATTTCCTTCCATAGGAATCCATTGCTTGGTTTTCACCAGAAAAGTTTCTAAGTGTCTATTTTCACAAACTAAAAATATTCCTTACAAATCGCCTGTATGACTTAAACGCATTCTTTCAACTGTTTACATAAGTTGCACCAGTGCTGGATCCAGGATCCACCACTGAGTAAGAAAAAGTAACAATAACACTACTTACCTGCTAAGTGAATTTCCTTCCTTAGGGTAACATTGAGTGGTTTCACTTGGAAATTCTTCTAAGTGTGGAGTTTTGAACTTTAAAATATTCGCCTAAAATCAGCCGAACAACGAATTCCGATTTACTCACCTGTTATCAGGAGAGACCTCAGTGCTGAATCTTTGAGCCCAGTACTGATCCTGAAAAGTAATTCTAACAATACTTGCCAGTAACTTGAATTTCCTCCCGTAGGCTAACATTGACTGGTTTCACTTGGAAATTCTTCTGTGTGGAGTTTTTGAACTTTATAAAATTCCTATAAAATCAGCAGAAGTACGAATTCCGCTTTACTCACCTGTTATCAGGAGTGACCTCAGTGCTGCTTCTTTGAGCCCAGTACTGATCCTGAAAAGTAATTCTAAACATACTTACCAGTAACTTGTATTTTCTTCCATAGGAATCCACTGTCTGTTTTTCACCAGAAAAGTTTCTGTCTATTTTCACAAACTAAAAATCTTCTTTACAAATCGCCTGTATGACTTAAACGCATTCTTTCAACTGTTTACAAGAGATGCACCCGTGCTGGATCCAGGAGCCACCACTGAGTAAGAAAAAGTAATGTTAACACTACTTACCTGCTAAGTGAATTTCCTCCCATACTTTTAAAATACAATAATATTCCTTAAAAATCACTACTGTAACCAAAACGCTTTTACTCAACTGTTTACAGGAGATGTCCCAGGACTGAATCTAGGATCCAGTCCTGTGGTTAGAAAAGTAATCCAAAAAGTAACTAATTGCATTTAACTAGAAATTCACATTGACCTCAATGTTGCATTGTGTCTGAAATTGTGTTGCGCATTACAACTGTAACTACCGTACTTAGAAGACTATTGCCTATTTGCAAAGTATTTAAACTAAAGTCATTCATTCTGAGAAAGTACATTTTGTATTGTAATGTATAATGTAATTATAATGTAATTTAAAAAATAAAATATCTAAAAATAAATCGTTTAAAAAAATTAGAAAATCAGTATAAAAAATACCAATTAATACATTTAAAAATTGTCATTTACAAAACCTTTGAAATTCACTGAAAAAAACCATAGGTTTCAGGAATGTTATAGTTAGGAATTAGCATTTAAAAAACCTTTGAAATTCACTGAAAAAACCATAGGTTTCAGACAAGTTATAGTTAGGAATTAGCATTTAAAAAACCTTAGAAATTCACTGAAAAAAACATAGGTTTCAGTCAAGTTATAGTTAGGAATTAGCATTTAAAAACCTTAGAAATTCACTGAAAAAAACATAGGTTTTAGGGGTGTTATAGTTAGCTAGACATTTCACTCGTATAAAACCATTGAAATTTCCCTGTTAGTTGTACTAACTATAACTCGCGCACCCGCAATCCACTGCTGATGATATCACATATTACATCTATTAAGAAATCTTAGAAATTTACTAACAAAACAAATGATACAGAGACGTTATAGTTAGGTTCAGACTTTACACACAAAACCATGCAAATTTGATTATCTCATTAATAATTTTACAGCAAATGTTGCACTGATATTATTAATAATGTCATAGAAGATGTCATAAGTGATGTAATATGTGGTGTAATTTGCAATGGTTTTATGCGAGTGAAATTTGAGCCTAACTATAATGTCCCTGTAACCTTTGTTTTTTCAGTGAATTTCTAAGGTTTTCCTAATGTTGTTTCCTAGCTTTAATGTTCCATTAACCTTTGGTTTTTGAATTTTATTTCCTAACTGTAACCTGTGACCTTTAAGAGTGAGTGTGTGAGTGTCTCAGTGCGTGTGTGAGCATCTCAATGGGTGTGTGAGTGTCTCAGTGAGTGTCTCAGCAGTTCTGTGAGTGGGTGTGTGAGTGTCTGAGTGGGTTTGCGCATGCGTTCATGAGTGTTTGAGTGGGTCTGTGAGTGGGTGTACGTGTCTGAGTGGGTTTGTGAGTGGGTGTACATGTCTGAGTGGATCTGGGAGTGGGTGCATGAGTGTCTCAGTGCGTCTGTGAGTAGATGTATGAGTTTCTAAATGGGTCTGTGAGTGGCTGTGTAAAAGGCTATATGGGTCTGTGAGTGGGTGTTTGAGTGTCTAAGTGCATCTGAGAGTGGGTGTAACAGTGTCTGAGTGGGTCTGTTGGTGGATGTGTAAGTCTGCTTGGGTCTGTGAGTGAGTGTATCAGTGTCTGTGTGGGTGTGTCAGTAGCTGTATGAGTGACTTGGCCACAAAGCAACAGTACCTGCCCTTTTATCCAACAAAAGCTCACAGTTTTACACAAAATATCTTCCCAATTGGAGAACTTTCTACTGGTTAATTACTTGGTGCTAACTGCTTGGGTAGATGTTCAGTATGTATTTGCGCTGCAGCTGCATAATGGCACACGAGGAAATGTTACCAATGGCCTTGTGTGCATTTTGGCAATGTGATTATTTCTGTGTTCCTGTTGCATCTTTATCCAGAAATATATGATAACATGAATCCTCCTATAGAGAAGACAAAGAGGTAAATCTCCACTAAACTACGGTCTTAACTATATGAAATAAGTGCTTCTTTGTTTGGTGGAGATGTCCTCATATTTCTCAGCATCAAGAACTCCTCACCAAAATCAGCGGGAAACATGCTGGGGGACCGCTTATTAGGCTGCCCTTCACCCTGACAAAAGGCAAGAAGACCTTTGCACACTACTAAGGTGAGTGTAGCCAAACGGGCCAAGCTTCAAAGTGATTTGCACATTTTAATGCTTGTAGTCATTTAAAGGGAGAACCATGGACTCTGCTATCACAAGCAGAGGACAAGAAAGAACTCACTTGCTACAGTCACATACAGATTGCATTCAATAGATTAATGATGCATTCATCTCCACAAAGCATTTCAGATCATTTTTCAATATGGAATTGCTGAGAAAACACACTTGCTTTGTGTTCGCCAAGCCCAGGAGTTAGGATCATTTGTCCCTAACAGAAGTGGAACTTCACCAGGGGCACCTGTTATGTTTATATTTCTAAGTGCCTCCCATTGAGGTTTAAATACTGTGAAATGTGCATTAGGGCCAAAACAGCTGAAGCTGTGCCCCAAGATGGCTGCCAACAGTTCCTGATTGATGTGTTGGCAGCCAATTTGAGCTCTGCATGAGCTCGTTATTATTCGCAACCACAGATATCCAAATTTGGATTTCCTTTAATTTCTCGCAAACTACTTAATGGATTTACACAAAATAACTGACAGCATAATCTGCGACCCAAAAACGACATGTCTGCTACATTCTGCGTAATTTTGTCTAGCAGTTCGGGCTGCAGGCATATCCAAAGACTATGGGAATTAACATGAGAAATGCACTTTTTTCTGAGCCCCCCTTTTTCTCAGCCCCCACTTGATGGATTGCCTCGAAACATCCCATGCACAACTAGAATTACTGGCGCACTTTTTGGGAAAATTTTGTTAAGATTCGTCATACAGCGGTAAAGATGTAGGCAAGTCAAAAAACGCTTTTCCTATGGAAATATGGTCCTATCTATAACCACCTACTAACGACAGCCAGTAGGTTATATGTATGTATATACATTTTTTTTATTGGAAAAAACAAAGGTTACAGGGATGGTATAGTTAGGGAATAAACATTTTAAAACCTTCAAAATTCACTGAAAGAAGCAAAAGTTACAGGGACGTTATAGATATAGTTAGTCTCTGATTTTACGTGCACAAAACTATAGAAATTTAGCAGTTATAGTTCTCTGAGCTAACTTTAACTTACCTTTCCGCCATGCACTGCTTATGACCTCACATATTAAATCACTCATGACATGGTCAGTGACATCACTGATGACATCTGAAATTACATCACTAATTTCATCATTCAGTGAGTGTAAGTGTTTCGTAAACGTTTCTGAGACTTAAATATATATACTAAGTTAAATTACTATTCTTTCTTTTACTACTAATGAGTGATACTGTTTCTGTCATCTGATTGGTTGTGTAGCTGTCTCTATCAGTGTGTGAGTGGGTGCCTGAGTGGCTGTATGGGTGTATAAGTGGCTGTGTAAGTGGCTGTATTGATCTGTCAGTTGGTTTGTGAGTGGCCGTATGGGTCTGTGAATGGGTTTGTGAGTGGTGTTCTGGGTGTGTGAGTGGCTGTGAGTAGTTGAGTAGCTGTGTGTGTGTGGGTGTACGAGTGGTTCTATGGATGATGTCATCGGTGATGGCACCAGTGTTGTCATTTGAGATGTCATCAGTGACATCTCTGACCATTTCATAATTGGTTTTATGGGTCTGTGAGTAGTTGTATCGGTGTGTTAGTGGTTGTATGGGTATGTATGTGGGTGTTTGAGTGGATGTTTAAGTCTTTTAGTAGTTTTGTGGGTGTGTGAGTGGTTGTGTGGGTCTGTGAGTGGTTGTATGGGTGTGTGAGTGGTTGTATGGATCTGAGGGGGTGTGTGAGTTGGTTTACGGGTTTGTGAGGGGGTGTGTGAGTAGTTGTGTGGGTGTGTGAGTGGTTCTGTGGGTGATGTCATCAGCTCAGACCTCAACAGCGCGGGGGAGTGTTTCTCCTTGTCCATAATCAGACAACATAAATGGCAATCTGCTACACGTGGTATTGTCAATTACATACAGTCCTGTTTGGAGGTATGCACGTATGATAGCATATTGTGCCGCACTTTTGTGTGTTCATGTGGTTTGTCCGTCATTTAACTGCGAGTATCACAAATTCTGCCTCCATTTTTAATGCTACGATCACCGAGACGCCACCCGAACCACGGGGATTGTTCCGTCTCCTGCAATTAACCTCTGAAATCCCACTGTGGCACAATGGGGCATTGTTAGTTGGATACTGATTGAGGTCCCCCCGTGAAATACAATGCTTCACTGCTAGTCAGACAATGATGGGGATTCCCCCATGAAATATATTCATGTGCCTTTGAGCCTTTTTGTCACGCCTTTTTACATTGGTATCCCTTTTTTATTTCTTTCTCTTTCAGGTAAATCGTACCCTGTACTTACTCGCAAAGCTAGTAACTAGAGCATTTCTTACATTCTAAGCACCAGCCTTGCAGCAGTTTAAGACTATGGATATTTTCCGAACCATCTGGTCCTTATGAATTGCAGAGAGACCTGCTAGAGGGTAACCATGGCAAGAAACATGTCGACCTTTGTTCACAACACACATGCCCTATAGGACCATTGTATCCAGTTAGGGCCACATTGCTTTTAAGTTAGATTAGTGAGTCCATGAATAAAAATGTATGCAGTAGGGCCTTCCTAAACCTATTTTAGCGTACTATTCTGCACTTCACTACACTACTCACTTCATTTCACACACCCACATGAGTAGGCCCATATGATGAAGCATGACTCCTTCGGGGTGTGTGAGGGCACTTCCTCCAAAAGGAGGCTATTCCACAGACCTGAACGCTCACACTCTAAGGAACTGCACATCAATTTTGCATATTTAATTCTAGTTAGGGAGTACATGTGCTGGACCTGCTTAAAAAAGCTCCTGGTTCCTCTTGTTTTGAGCACTAATTGCATGGCTGCTCAGCCGTGAAACCTATACCTCTTATTCAAATTGAAGGCGATAATCAGCGACACCGCTGAAGAGTAAGAGAGCAACTCCTTGTGATCTCTCTAATTCATAAATAGTCCATCCAATACCCATACCCAGTCCAACAGTGTCTGGTACACTATGGAAAACAACCTTTAGTGACGACCTAGTGACGGAAATTCCCAGGACGCCTTCACTTTTAGACCCAGATGGCGCAGCAGCATCCAGCAGTCATGGAGGGGATTGGAACTCCATCATTTGCATAAAGAAATAACTTATGAAGATTATCATGCATGGCGCAATCATGACAGAATACCTTCTAGCAAATATAGCTCCCAATGGTCTGATTGTAGCCAATGTTCCCCGGATTTTTCTAGAAGTTGCCAAATTCAAATAAGAATGGTCCCTAGTCACCTGGGAGTGCACCAGGGACTAGTTGGTATTAATCATTAAAACAGCCAAACGAACGAGCCGACCTAGATGGCGGCGTAGCGCTGTAGGCGAGGAGGCTCCGTTGTCGTAAATCAGATTGCCCAGCCGCTACATCTTACCTTCAGAAGCCGGGCCAGAGTGCCTACACTGTGGGGAACGGTCCGATCCTACTTCGGGCGGCATCGAGCTACCCCGACCGGACCTACATCTAAGTGCGGTGGCGGGCCCTGACCCGCCCGACAGACGCCGTGCTGCCGTGATCACCCAAGCCGACCGGAAGTGCCCCGGGGTCGGGAAGCCCCACCGGAAGTTGCCGCCGACCGATTGCGGTCCTTCGTGCTGGGAGCGAGGCTGGGGGTGAGTCTGCCCAGAGACACCTTTCGCCCGCCGGCACGGCCGCCCGGAGGTGGGGAGAGCCGCGACCCAGGAGTGACCGAGCCATAACGCCGGGAGGTCTCCCGGGTTTCTTACCGAGCAGAGCGCACTCAGCGCGCCGGCGATCCCTGCCCCTGCCTGCTCCCGGAGCTGATCCTCCTGCTGAGGGCCTATACCCAAATCCGCGGATTGCCATCTACGGCGCCCCCCCTGAGATCCGCTTTGTCCTGCCCGGTGCGGGGCCTGTGCGCGCTGGGGGAGCCCCTCATCACCCTCGGAGCCCGGATCCACGCGGGGGCAGTGTTGCCAGGTGACATTCCGGCCCTGTATGTGGACGGGGGAGGCTGGCAACGATTCCAGGGTGTGTAGCCCGGCGAGCCCCCCACGTGCACTCCTGGTATTGTTGACCCTTGTGGCAGCTCGGTGGCCCTGAGCGGAGACGCCATTTTGCTGCTGCCATAACCCTACAGTCAGGCCTTGACTACCTGCGGCCGCTCTCAGTGATTGGGACATGGTAATATTCGGAGGCCGCTGCACCGGCACCATGGCGGGGCGAGGGCACAGGCACACTGCGGCGCAATCCAAGTTGGAAAAGTATGCCTTTGAAAAGAACGCCATAAAACACCCGGAGGGGCGCACGTCCACAGACAAGACCGCGGAGGGAGATGGCTCCAAAAAAGTGACTCTAGAGGATCTGATGCAGATGCTCTCCAGCGTCCAGACGACGGTGGGGTCCATTTCGACGGACGTTGGCCTACTACGGGCCGACCTCCACAAAATGACGGAACGTGTGGCGCAAGTGGAAGTAGTCACCAAATCACTGGTGGAAGACACTTCGGAGCTGCAGCTTGCGGCAGAACGCATGGAGGCGGTCACCAGAAAACTTCAGGAGCGACTGGACGATCAGCAAGGGCGCTCCCGAAGAAATAACGTCCGAATTTTGGGCATTCCAGAGTCGGAGGGCAAGCAATCCATGGACCTGTATGTGGAGGACTTAATCAGGACGAAGCTCCAGCCAAAGGACCTCTCCCACTTCTTTTCTGTTGAAAGAGCGCACCGGGTTCCCGGGGGGAGGCCTAAACAAGGAGCGAACCCGCGACCTGTGCTGGCTAGACTCTTTAACTTCCGAGATAGGGATGCCATACTACAAACGGCTAGGGTCTCGGCACCTATTAAAGTACTGAACTCCACTCTTGCATTCTTCCCGGACTACACGGCAGAGGTGGCCCGGAGACGTAAGACCTTCACCGACATCAAAAAAGCCCTGCGGGCCAAAGAGATACCCTATTCCATGCTTTTCCCGGCGAGACTGCGAATCGTGGATAATCATAAGGCGTGGTTCTTCGACACCCCGGAGGCGGCAAGGGACTGGCTGGATGGCTGGCGGAGAGTGGAGGCCCCGCGGCGAACTGGCGGGAGTCAACGTGACCGAAAGCCGATCACTCAAACAGATCACCAGACAACTCAAGGTCACAGCCAGGATCTATTTGCGGAGTCAGGCCTGGAAGACGGAGACCGCACCGAAGAGTAGACTCCTATGATCATGGTCCTTGATCGATTCCCCCTTGGAACATTGAAACTGTGACATCTGCGGTCGCTCCGTGCTCGGCGGAGGAGGCCACTTGGAGCTGCTCGCGAGGCTGCAGAGCTACTTACCCCTTTCAAGCAAGTACTATGGGTTGGGATGGGACTAAGCGCTCTGCTAAGTTGGGGTGGCGGGCAGTTTCAGGCCCGCGCAGCAGGGAGGCAGGGAGGGGGGAAGGGGGGGTTGTTTCACTGTTCTAGTTTTTGTTAACCACACCGATACACGGCATGTTCCACACCACACAAGGGAGTCGGATCTCTGGCAAAGGGTACGCAACGGGGCCCATTCCCTCCTGACTTTTGCGATAACACGCACACATCTAAATGGCAGCACAGGAATGGGATACACCTAATGGCCACACGCCACCTTCCTCTCACGCATCCACCGTCACAGCCCTCACGTGGAATGTTAGGGGATTGGGCGACAGGGTGAAGAGAGGTCTAGTGCTCCAATATTTGAAGCGCCGCAAGCCGGCGATAGTTCTATTACAGGAGACTCATTTAGTTGGTTCAACCTCGAAGGCAATGAATAGATGGGGATATAGGTTTCTTGCACATGCTGACTTCTCCTCCGGCTCTAGGGGGACAGGGATCCTTGTTCGGAAAAGTTTTCCAATGGTGTGTCAACAAACGAAAATTGACGAACAGGGGCGTTTTGCCGCTGCGACGGTTCAGTGGGAGGGTCGACTGTATAACTTCGTGTCTGTGTACGTCCCTCCCGGCCTACATGCCTCAGCACACTCGGCCCTTGCTTCCTTTCTCCTGTCTTTGCCAACAGCGACACTAATTATAGGAGGGGATCTGAATGATGTCCTAGATCATGAGATAGATAAACACCCACATAGCACAACGGTGCGGGGAGGTGGGAGACTCGCGGGACTATTGGACGCTCTGGGGCTGACGGACTGCTGGCGCTACAGACACCCCCACGATAGGCAATACACTTACTACTCAGCGACGCACCACTGTCTCTCACGTATAGATTACATTTTCATGTCAGGGGATGGCCTACATGGAGTAGCGGACGTTCACATCCACCCTAGGGGCATATCTGACCACTCACCACTCCAACTTACATACACTAACCACCGCCCCCACAGAAATCGCGTCTTTCCCATTCACGCGAGTTACCTGCAGAGTGGCCCCTTTAGGAAAACCCTTTCTCAAACCACTAAACACTACTTTCGGGATAACTCAGGCTCCGTGCGCTCCCATGGTGTCCTATGGGAAGCGTATAAAACGGTCTTACGCGGGGAGGCAATTGCTTCTATTGTCGCCCTCGGGCGGACCCGGGATCAGGAACTTGGTGCCCTTGAGGGAGCTCTTGAGGAGGCCATTGCCGACCAAGAGGCCCACCCGTCCGCAGAGGCCGCCCAGACGGTCCGGCTGCGGCGGGTGGAGTGGACGTCCTATCAGAGGGAAATGGTGCTGACTACAATTCAGTCCACCCGTCATAGGGTGTACGAACTAGGTGATAAGGCCGGGAAGATGCTGGCCTGGCTCGATAAAAAGGAGAGGGCGGGCAGGGTCATTGCGCAACTGGCCGCTCCCGGAGGCAGCCTGACCTCGGACCCAGGAGCCATAGCCGACCTGTTAGCCGACCATTTTGAGGCGGTATACACCCACCAAGCGGCTTATAAGACCGAGGAGGCTTACGACTATATTAAAGATCTGACAATCCCTAGCCTCTCGCCAGAGACGGCGCTCCTGCTTGACGAAGACATCACTGTGGAGGAGGTACGGGAGGCGACTAACGCTCTGGCGTCTGGCAGGGCTCTGGGTCCCAACGGACTCCCAGTAGAGCTGTACAAGCACACGGGTTCCATTACTGCCCCCCATCTGCTTAAGATGTTCGAGGACAGCCTGCAACGGGGTGTACTGCCTAAGGATCAGCGCCTTGCCACGATTGTCCCGATTCATAAACCTGGTAAACCCCCGGAGGCATGCAATTCCTACCGTCCCATATCCTTGCTTAACGCTGAACCTAAGATCCTGGCCAAATTGCTCTCGCAGCGCTTGGCTCCCCATCTCGATACATTGGTGCACCCGGACCAATCGGGCTTTATGCCGATGCGAAACACCTCTTATAATTTGCGCCGTCTGCAGGCGGTGCTGGCCCGCCGGGAGTACATACGCGAACCGGCAGTGCTTCTTTCACTGGACGCCACTATGGCGTTTGACACCGTAGAATGGCCCTATCTGTTTGCCGTGCTCCGTCACATGGGCTTCGGCCCCAAGTTCTGTGCGTGGGTCGGCCTGCTCTACGCCGGGCCCCTGGCCCAGATAGCAGTTAATGGCCACGTCTCCAGGGACTTCCCGCTCAGTCATGGAACGTGGCAAGGATGCCCGTTGTCCCCGTTGCTGTTCACACTGATCCTGGAGCCGCTGGCAATCTGGATTCGGTGGGAACCTTCCATCAAAGGTATCAGGTGGTCGCCGTCCTGGGAAGACAGGATATCTCTCTATGCGGACAATGTCCTTCTTTACCTCACCTCCCCTAAAAAGTCAATCCTGACAATCCTGAATATTTGTGAAAAGTTTGGGAGGGTTTCAGGATATAGGATCAATTGGTCCAAATCAGTCCTGTACGTGCTCGCCGGCACCCCGCCTCCCCTCCCAGCGGATTGTCCGCTGCGTTACACTGATGCCCCTTTTAAATATTTAGGAATCCAGGTATCATCCATCCCAGACGAGTTCTACGCCCTGAACTTGAGACCCCCACTGGAACGGTTCATCCGGGATGTAAAGGTGTGGCGTTCCCTCCCTCTCACCCTCCTTGGCAAGGCCGCGCTGTTTAAAATGATGGCGTTGCCTCGTTTCCTCTACCTACTCGAGAACACTCTGTTCCTGGTCCCCCCTCCTACTTCAAAGCCATTGCAGCTGCGGTCACTACTTTGTTGTGGGATGGGAAACCGGCGCGTGTTGCACAATGTAAACTGGTAAAAGACTGGTATGATGGGGGCATATCACTCCCCGATATCGAATTATATTACTGGGCGGCCCACCTTAAACAAATTAACTACTGGTTGCACGCCCCGCAGACCGAGCCCGCTTTTATGGCGGACAGACAGAACACCGAGTCTAAGGGACTGTTGAGAACCCTTTACAGTCGACGCGTTCCGTCTAACCTTGTTGGTCCGACCCGTCACACGGTCCAACTTTGGTATAAGGCACATAGACACCTCCAGTGTGCGGACACTATCACGCAAATGACACCCCTCTGGGACTCGCACAAGCTAGGCTTCATGGGAACTAGCAAGGGATTCCGGCCTGGGACGCTATAGGTATTTCAGTGGTGGGAGATCTCTGGAGGAACAACAATATAGTAGACTTCTCTTATTTGCAAACCAAGCACGAGATGGCCCAGTCTGAGTATTATAGGTATATGCAGATCCGTCACTCACTTCAGTCGGTCATCCCGGCGGGTACAAAACTACAAGAGTCTACACCATTAGAAGATAGGCTACTAACAGACCATATGCCCCACAAAGCGACGTCATACACGTATAGGAAGCTAATCAACAACTTACCAGACAGGCTCTCCAGACTGCGCCTCACCTGGGTGGGAGACATTGGCGACCTTGATGATTCGGAATGGCAGGAGGCTCTCTCGTCACCCCGAGAGTCAGCGATCCCATCCAGACTTAAACTAGTTCAGTTCAAAATACTACATCGCACTTACTACACCAGAACGGTCCTTTACAAAATAGGAACAGCACCCCACGAATATTGCCTCCGTGGCTGTGGGGAGAGAGGGACGTTCTTCCATACCATTTGGGACTGTAGCCGGGTGGCCACCTATTGGGCAGGGGTGATGCGGACCATTTCTCAATCCATGATAGTTACATTACTGCCCAACCCGCGTCGCTGTCTGTTAAACATCTGGGATGCGGAGGACTTAACCCACCGTCAACAAGATTGGGCCATACTGGGGATGCTGGTGGCGAAACGGAACATTGCCAGACTATGGGGATCTAGTGTGCTACCTACATTGCGAGACTGGTGTAAGGACATGGACGAAGCGATGATGGCTGAAAAAGCGGTGTTTGTCCACCGGGGATGCCCAGACAAATGGGGTCAAATCTGGGGGGCCTGGAACAAATTCAGGGGAGACATATGTGAGCCACCACGAACTGAGCCGGATGAGTGTCTTTCTGATTCGCAGCTATGATCTAGGGTCTACATACGCTGGCGTGTGGCTCCTCTGGCTACGATGGACCCCATCTGCCTGCCTGATGGGCTTTCTACGGAGAGATCTGGTCTTTTTGGATCGTAACATCAGTGTTGCAACAGCTGCAGTCCTGACAGTTCCTTTGTTGTCTTTGTGGTACTGAACTTGATAGCCGTGGTTTTCTTTTATTTTGGGGTTGTTACTTGTTTTACAAAAGAGAAAAATCTTAGACCCAAGTCATATCGTATGCTTACATTCTTCATATCATGCACTATGATATTTCCATCCGCCGCCGGGCCCCCGGGTTGTCGGCTCTATCGCCGTGTGCTACTTATGTTCTATGTTGATTGTTTTGCTGCTGCGGACAGCCCCCGGGGATGTCGGCCCTACATTGTGTATTCTTATGCATGTACAATAAAGGTCTTTAAAAAAACTAAAAAAAAAAAAAACAGCCAAACGGCTAGCGGATGACCTTGTCATCAAGATCACGGTAGAGGAAGGAGCATTAAAAGCCAGTATCACTATCACAGCTTTCAAGACGAAGTAGGCAGAAATAAACTACAAAATAACGGAAAATAAGGAGTACCTTATGAAACAAAAGGTGACCAAACTCCAGAAGGACATAGCCAAATTCGGCAAGGACAAAGTATATCCTTACTTAAAAGAGGACTACTATCGACATATGAAGACAATTCGTCGGAGGAGAGTCAATCTTCAAGGAAGAGGAACTCCTCAAACAGCAGCAACTCCAGCACAGATAGCTGGGGGGCCCCACAAAATAGAAGAGAACCACCGCCTCCAATGTATGGCTTTGAAATTCCCCCATTCGAGGACCCCCGATGTGGCAATACCTGGGTTACCCACATGGCCCTCAGCAACCCTTCACTCCCTTTCACCAACCTTTTTTAGGAAGAGGCTGTAGCAGAGGGAGAGGAAGGAGAAGAGGCGGACAAAACCAACAGAAACAGATCCATTGGCAGGACCAACCGCAGCCACAACACATGGAGCTCAGGAGCCACACGGGGAAGAAAAGCTGATTGTGAATCTCTCCACCAAATACCTCAGTGACATTGAAAAGAAGGTCCTGTGCAGAGGATTGGGCTTTGTCTCCACGCCCAGACTAGACCATTTCAGAACGAATTGTGAACTCCGCAATTATTTCCTTAAGATAAGATTGCAAGCCTTCATTGCAGGGCAACCTGAGACACCCACTACTGACTGTCTTACGCAAACCTTCCTCCTTCACCCCTAATGCAAGTATGGTACCGGCAGAGGTCCTAACGTTTGAAAAGGCTGTACTGAAAGAAGTCAACAACAACAAAATGAGCAGGGCTTTTCACAACACATCTAAGCTGGAAAATGAGGTGACTCGCACACGTGCCAGTGACACCAAAATAACCATAGAAGAGGCTGACAAAGGGGGCACAATAGTAATAATGTCTCCCACCAACTATAGGAAGGAGTGACTCCGTCAATTACAAGACAGACTGTACTACATTCCACTACAGGAAGACCCTACCAAGCAGATCAAGGCTATAGTCTCCGCTGCTTTGAACCAGGGATGGATCACCAAACACGAGGCAGATTTTCTGATTGACAAGCCCAGACTGCCCTACTTCGATACCCTTCCCAAAATACACAAAGGGACACATCTACCACCTAGAAGGCCCATAGTGTCGGGTATTGGGTTGACCCTGGAACACCTATCAAAATTTTGCAACCATTTCCTAAAACCGTTGGGGAAAGAAACCCCCTCCTTTGTCCAAGACACAAGAGACGTCTTGAATCTAATTGAGGCCAAGAACACCGAGGGTCTTTGGATGGATTATCTCGTGACTTTAGATGTAGAGGCACTCTACACAAACTTTCCCGAACAAGCTACGCTCAAAGTCATGGAGGAAACCCTAAGATCAAAACACTGGACGGCGGCAACTCCCATTAGTTTCATAATGGAATGTGCAGCCATAGCATGAACAGAAAACTTCTTCCAGTTTGAGGATCGTCTCTTCCATCAAGGGACATCAATGGGCAGTACATTTGACCCTAGTCTGCCATGTCTTTACATGTCAGACTTTGAGGCCAAACACATACTCACTGACACAAACCCCTACAAAGAGAATATCACCTGTGGTGTCGTTACATTGACCATATCCTTGTCTTCTGGAAAGGGGTTCAAGAGTGGATCCTTTCCTTTGTCGATTCGGTTAATGGCCTCAACCCATACCACAAATTCACAGCTAACACCTCAGACCAGGAACTACCCTTCCTGGATCTGATGATTAGTCTGGGGCAGATAAACTGGAAACAAGAACCTATAAAAGGACAACTAATCTCTGTCTCGGGACTCGATTTCCCACCACCCCGCGAGGGGAGCTTGGAAACACTGGAGCTGGATTCTCAGCAAGAGAAAGGCAGCCTCTCTGACAGTGCATCAGCTGGAGGGTCGGCTTCCTTCGGCACTTGCTGTAGCGAGCTGCGTCGGGCAAGTAGATAGTCGAGCTGCTCCGAACCACTGTGTGTTTGCTAGGGCAAGTGTAGGCATATTTATACCTTGAAGGTGCCTAGTTTGATGTAAAGTCGGACATAATAACGTCATCAAAGAACCCCAAGGGAATGGTAGTTCTTTGAAAACTCCATGATTTCTAGGATAAATCAATTTTCAAGCAAGGGGATGTCCCTGACTGCTGAAGCCGAGTTTTCCAAGAAAACTTTGTGGCTTTTTGGAACTAGTGGAAGTAGCCATGCTTGTATTTGGGCTGGATGGGTTATGTCTAAATATGGGTATGATTTCTATGTCTATATAAGGGCAATGTGAATTATACCTATATAAGGGCATGAATCGGTAAATTACGCTTGTATCCTAAAATGCTAAACAACACCCGCTCCACTTTATTATGTTCGATATTACTAAATTCTAAGCATTTTAAACATATCTATAGCATGATGTGTAAAGATCCCTCCCAAAATACATAAAATGCATTCGAAATGGCTGTACACGAAACATGAGCAATTGTTCTGTACGCATTTTTTTAAAGCAATATTTTCTGTAGTGTGACACTTGAAAATGCTTATCAGAATGCGTCATGAAATAAAATTTCATGAAATAGCTCTTAAATACAGAAGAAAGGTCGAGACCATTCCATGACAGACTATATACTGTTTATGATGTGAACAAGGTCAAATATTGTCATTTGGAAGTGTTTCAAAGAATTCTTGTTCTCTAAGAACAGTTCTACTTTTAATGCAGAGAACAGAAGAGGGACCCTGAAACCTAACAAGGATAAAGGGAGGGGGAACAACCCACCAGGGCAGAATATATATAAAACAACATGAAGAAGGGGGTTCCCAATTATATAAGGAACAAGGGGTTCCAATAGAAAGAGCCAACCGAACCGCTAGATATAACATTTGAAAAATATCTAGCAGTTCTGTGGGATCTTTCTATTGGAACCCCTTGTTCCTTATATAATTGGAACACAGTTCTACTTTTAACCACATTACTTCGTACCAAAAAAAAGGTTCAATTTTGGAAAAAAGTCAAATCGCGGAAAAAATAGAGTTCTTAAAGTTGGAAGTTTTGTTATGAAAAGTGAAGGTCGAATACAGAGTCCCGTAGAACACTGTGTGCTAACTTCAAAAGTAATTCTCGTTGTTAGGAGAAAACATCAAATCTTCTAAGCTGGCAAAGAAATCGTCTACCACAGTAGGTGAAAGTTGGACCACTTCATTAAGTAAACTGATAGCACAAAAATGTGAAGCATCGCTGTCAGCGTTGGCTGCATTAGCAACGTTCGAAGGAGATGGAGATGATACCTGTGTGCCTGTCGTCCACTTGTCTCACCGTCAGCAGATTGCGTCTGTGAGATCTCAATGAATGCCTTCATCAGGATTGGTAGCCGCTGGGGACAACACGATGCATGGGCCGTTACTGAACCAAGCAAGGTATCAACATCCGTTGGCAGCGCTGATGGAAGTGTTAGACACGCATTCTTCTCCACATAGCAGTCATCGTAGAACAGGTAAGATGCAATCTTGCCAGATTGGTCGGAATGATAGGAACCACGTGGTATTCAGGTCTCTTAGGCGAGCCAGGCTCAGAATCTGTATCATGCGCTCACAATCACTCATTGCCAGGAGAGTGTTCTCTATGGTAATCTGGGTATCACTGCTGACCGTACTTGCCATATCGGAGCAGAAGGAACAAGAATAGTATTCCTGCTACGAGTCCCAAAATGAGAGGCAGGCCGCCGAACACAGAGTGCACGAAATTTGGAAAAATGCCGAGGACTGCTTCAAATGGTGCTAACAGTCCCAAAAAAACTGTCTTAAATACATGTACAATAGCACTGGTATCAGATATGTTTAAGATACGACCTAACATTTCTACGAAATGTATGGGGCAGTTTGTGGATAAAAGGGCATGCATCTTTGCAGAGGACCTTGCAACTTGTAGTTCATACGTCTCTTCGGACGAGGTCAGTGGCACAGTTTTTTTTAAAAGAATGGCTTTCATTCTGCTTAAAGTATCAATTCGAATAGAAGAGATGTTCAGTGAAGGTCATAACGGCGACTCCCAGTCTGTCTTAGCTTTAGGAAACAATACTTGCATACAACGAGTGACCCTGGCTGACACAGTTATGAGATAGGCTATTCCTGGCATCATTCCACAACAGCTGTGATCATTCAACATTATATAGCTCCTGTTAGAAAGCTGCCTAATAATTGGATCTATCACTGCTGCTGGAGAACCTTGCAGGTGGCAGGATAAGTTGTCGAAGAACCTTCACAGGCTCCATGTAAATTAATACCCTTGGCATAAAAGTGTACCGCTTGGTGCACTTTTGCATTGTGTACCACTAAGAAATACTTCTTTTCCCCCACTCCAACATCTGTGTGTGTATGGTAATTCCCAGGTTGACTTTATGTATTCCTTACCCAACCTTTCATACACTGCAACTGGTATATGTTTAAAACAGTATTGAACACTGAAAATTGTGACAGGCAGAGTGATTATCCCCCTGTATTAGCCATTCTGTTGCAGGTTTTTCCGAAACAGTTATTGGTAATCTTTCCAGTTTTTCAATGCTCAGCACTGTTTAGTCTGCTCCTCTCTGTGCCAGGGTGATTTGTTTATCTGTAAGGTTAAATACAGAAAACAATGACGTGGTATTGATTAGACGCCATGGCACATATCCAGAACGAAGATTTTGTAACGTCCAGCCTAGAAGCATTATAGAACGTAATTGCGACTGTCCATGCTGTAGCATGAGCAAGTCCTGTCCAGGGTTGTTAACCCATTGTCAACTACAGAGTGTGCTTTCTCTAAATTAATACAATCAATTTCTCGTATTCTTTCTGCAGTCTCTGCCTGTGTCACTTTCCAAGCTTCATTATAAATGGCATATATACCTGCGTATATGAAACGTTTGACGTTGTTTCGCAGGACCTAATAAGAAGTCCCTTAGATCAACGCCATCTTTAAGTAAAGATAAGTGTTGTTTAACCTCTGTAAGTGTAGATTTTTGTAGCCACTCAAGGCATAGTTTTCCTACACTGTATGTTGTTACTATCCCTGAATGTTGTCTCTGGACATATCTTGGATCTTGCCTAGTTACTGTAAACCCTTGTGTCTTGTTCAGGAATCTATCTTGACAGTTATTCGTGTCTGTGGGCCAGATTAACCATTTTTTCCAATCAGGATCAGTTCTGTTTCTTAAGTAAAATAGTTTTTACGTCGGTCCCTCCCTCTGAAGTGTTTTTGCTATCAGGTGTCGGTGTAGGTATGGACGGTTTGTTCAAATCTTTTATCTTGGCTAGGCCAAGGCAGGATGTCTGTTGCACAGTGTCGTTCAAAAACATTATTTGTTCGAGGGATAATGCAGGCTCGAAATAAAGTTTATATTCCCTGTACCTGCCAGTCTTTTGAGCCCCAGACAGTTTTCGTTTCTATGTTGTCACTCCAAAACTGATGGATTAAACCCAGATCAGTTGACTGGGGGTGAGTGTTTGTATTGTCAACGCTCCGTCCATCACCACCTTTGGTTTTTCTTTGTTCGCCCTAAGTTGGCAGGGTATGCTCAGACGTGAGTCCCTTGCTCACTTTGCCACTGGAGTCAAGCAAGCCTGGCCTGGCTTGGCAGTTCGGGCTGGACTGTTCCCATGAGGCACAGGGTCAGACTGATTTGCATATGGCCATGTCTGAACTGGGGTGGCGGAGTGAGCTAAAGAACGGTGATGGATTAAACCCAGATCAGTTGACTGGGGGTGATTCACCACCTTTGGTTTTTCTTTATTGGAAGCGGCAACAGCCTGTATTATTTTGCTGTCTATTTTTGTTTTCGAACGAGTGATTGCAGCTACTGAAGCCGTTTGCACGGCTGCCTTCGCGGCTTCATCAGCCAATGAATTCCCTTCAACGTGAACGCAATCACGCTGATGACTCAGTGTATGGATCACGTGAGTCTTCTGTAGTTCTTTCTGTAATTGAACTACTTGTTCCCAAAGCAACTTATGCTTGATTGTGCCACCTTTTGCATCTTTCAAACCGTTTTGAACCCAGTTCTGCAAGTATTCATTGTAAGATTGAGTGCAGTAATACGAATCGCACACTATAAGTGTGGGGAATTCGCGATCGGTATTTTCAAGCGCCATCTTGAAAGCCTGTAGTTCAGTTCGCTGAGCTGTACAGTCCCAGAGAGATTGTGTTTTTGTGACCATAGGTCGGAATTTACCATTGCGCCAGCGACTTTTAACAATCGCGCATTCAGCACTATAAGCTTGTTTAATCCCATTTGCGGGTGGAGCTGATCCGTCTATATAAATTATACATTTATACTGTCCCAGAGGCAGAATCTCAGTTGGCAGAGGACATTCTTGTTCGCATTGTAGACATTTTTGTGTTTTCAAGTAGGGGTCAAAAACGTATTCAACGTCTGTTGCAGCAAGAGAGTTAACCCATTGTATCCATCTTGGATGTAAAGCCTTTGCATTCGGAATGCTTGCTTTTGTCACTGCTTCTAAGGCAGGTAAAGGAGTAATGACCATTATGCGTCTACCCTGTGCGCAAGCTATCTCTTTTGCTACTGCAGTTTGAACCGCTGTCATAATTTTTTCTGTTGAAGTGAATTTTATTTCGGGTTGTGTATACAAGTGAAATTTGTAAGCAATTGGTACTTTTTCACCGTCATTTAAAGTTAAGTACGTAAATGCGCATCTTCCTGGGATTATTCTGATTACAAGATTGCGTGTCTGTAAATGTGATGTTGCTAACGTCTGTTTGCACTGAACGCAAAATTTCTGTGTGTTTTTGAGTCCAATTAGTAGTTTTGAAATCAGGTTTGATTAATTCGTAGAGAGGTTTAATCCTTTCTGCGTAATTTAGAATGTAAGTTCTTCCGAAATTCAGGAAACCTAGAATTGACTATGTTTATCAGCGTTTTTGGAGGTTGGAGCAGTGCACACTTTTCTAAAAAGTTGGCTGCCAGGCTTTTGCCTTCACTTGATAACTCGTATCCTAGAAAAAGTATGTTGAGATGGGCCATTCTTGATTTCTTAAAGTTGAATTTATACCCTTCAGAGGCGAATCCAAGTATAATGGTATTCACTCTGTTCAAGTGCCTGTCCAATTCATCGTCTGTTAGATAGATGTCATCAACAAAAGATAATGCCTCATTATCATACATTTGTAGTAACTCTGTTACTCTGGCTGAGAATAACCCCGGACTATTCTTAAATCCCTGGGGGAGACGACAGAAGTGACGTTGTGTCCCCATAATTGAGTTGCGGTCAAGTTCCTGCTTTCAGGTGCAATGTTTTGACAGAAGAAACCATTCGAAATATCTAATGTGGTTTTATACTTTTTACGCACAATGTTATTCATTAGTTCTGCACTGTGTGCATTTTGTACTGCAAAAGTTTTGCAACAAGAGCTTAAATGTCTGTAGTCCAAAACTAGACGATATGTATTGTCTGATTTGGAGACAGGAAACAAAGGATTGTTCTTTGACGAGTTGCATGTTTCAAGTTGATCTAAGATCTCCTTGACCTGTTTTTTAACTTCTGCTTCTTGCCTAACTGCATACTGCCTCTGTGCAGTTGGTTGTGATTTTAACTGGATTTTGTGGTGAGGTGAATCCTCATCCCATCCTACATGATTTTTATATAATGCTGGAGCCTGGGCTACTGCCCATTTTCTAGCATAGGTGTATTTTAAGTGAATCGGAATATGATTTGAGAAGGCTGGCATAATGATGTCCTCGCCGTGTGGGCACTCCTTGACAAATTTTGGTGGCCAGTCTTTTTCAGCTAGAATAATGTCATAACCGTTAGAGAGCTTCTCCCAAAAGTGCTCTTATTTTCCTAGTTATGTCCCCCTCCATCCGGAGTGTTACTTCATATAACTTATGGGGTACACTAACCCTGGTATCAGCTGTTTCCACTTGAATGTACTCATTCAGGGGGAGGAGCTTGGCGGGCATCCGAGATGGCCGCGTGAGCACAGCGCTCTCCGGACCCCCGCCGCTCCCGGCTTAATATCCTGCTTTAATCCTGATTTCTTGCGAGGATTCATGTAGAGGACATTGGGCTGATCTACCTGGACCTTTCAGAAATTGATTTGGACATCGGGTGCCTGAATTATGTTCAATTGAACTTTTGGGCTCCGCCCTCGAAGTGCGCCCGGGACTGGGTGAGGTTCGGTGGCCGTCTTGGAGTTGAACAACAACGGCAGGGGGATTGGTCTTGTGGGTCCCCCTCTTAAGTTTCGGTTTCGTTTCTGCCTCAGACTGGGACACTGGTGAGAGGGTCGGACCGGAGCTGCGGCCGGGACACGAGTAGGTTGTCTGGCCTTGGCTGCACTGTTCCTGGAGTGGGCTGCCTCGATCCTGGTGATTCCCCCTCTTGTAGTCCTTTGGTCCCGGGGCCTCCATTTCTGGTGCCCGGTCCGTCGACCCTGGTGACTTTACTCGTGACGCATCTTCAAAATGGCGGGCAGAGGGGACCGAGAGACGCGCAAGACGAAGACACCTCTGCGCGGGGGTCCGGTTCAATCTAATGTTATGGATCGTTATACCCACTCTAAAGGGTCCCCCGGAGCTGCCCTGCCCGGTCCCATTGCGTCCGACCAAGTAGTGGATGCGTCGACGGAGCCCTCCTTGCAGGACATTATGGGCGCCATTTCTGGCATGAGGGAATCCATAGGCCAACAGTACGAAACCTTGGCCCACAAACTTGACACTGTGGCAATTGAGGTGAATTTGATTCGAGCCGATCTCTCCAAGACGAACGAAAAGGTGAAGTCGTTGGATATCAAATCATCCAGCCTCACGACGGACGTCTCTGATATTCTGACGGAGATTGGCAATCTCCGTAGGGTGAACGATTTCATGACCCGGCGCTTGGAGGATTTTGAGAACAGGGCACGTCGCTGTAATGTTCGCGTGGTTGGTGTGCCGGAGAACCCAGAACCCCACTCGGTTGATCTCCTGGTTGAAGACCTTATCCAGAACCACCTTTCTCCGTCTGGCCTTAGTAAATTTTTCGCAGTGGAGCGCGCACATCGTGTTCCGGGGGGCCAGGGCAAGTCAGGCGCCCCGCCGAGACCTATTGTTGCTAAGCTTTTCCACTATAGAGATCGGGACGCTATCCTGCAGGCCTCGCGGGTGAAGGGCCCGGTGGCCTTTGAGAATGCCACGGTGAACTTTTATCCGGACTTTTCCCAACAGGTCCAGAAGCAGCGTATGGGATTTCGTGGTGCCAAGAAGCGTCTTAGGGACATGGGGATGCGTTACGCAATGCTCTTTCCGACCAGGCTGCGGGTGGAGTATAATGATCGAACTTTCTTCTTTGATCGGCCAGATGCTGTGAATGACTGGCTAGACTCCCTGCCTCATCGACCTCCTGAGACTGAGTCCGAAGCCCACCCGGGCGGTGCTGAAGGTGGCGTAGAGAGCTGAACATTTCATCTTTGACTGATGCCTTGTTTTGTATAACTTCTCCAGGGATGTAAGCCTATGTTCCTCTACCTCACTTGTGTTTTGGTGTATGATTCTATTCTCGTCATTGGTTTGATCGGGGGGCGGGTGGGACAGAGCCTTTCCTCCTCCGGGGTCTTTGTGTAGAATAGGGGTTCTTGGGCGACAGGCACACTGCAGGTTGGGGTGGCTTTTTAGCTTTTTGCAGGGGTGCAGGGTGGGGGGTGTTTTCTTGTTACCTGGGGGGTGGGTGGTTGGGAAGTTCGTTGTTTGTGTGTTCTGTGTTCAAGGCGACTTTATTCTGTATCTGTACTGCTTTTCATGGTCATGCTCATTGGTGGGGGGTTTGGGCTTTTTCGGGTGGGATGGGGGGTAGCGGGTTGAGATTTGTTTCGTGGAACGTTAATGGTCTGGGAGATCGTATCAAACGAAGTGTGGTGTTGAAATGTATACGACGTTTATCTCCTGACATTGTTTTCCTGCAGGAGACTCATTTGATAGGCAATGTTTGTCATGCAATGAATAGGTGGGGCTATCGCCTCGTAGCGCATTCGGGGTTTACCTCGGGTTCCAGGGGTGTGGGTATCCTTGTCCGGGCTTCCCTCCCCCTGGCTATTGATGATGTTATTCAGGATGACCGGGGGCGGTATGCTGTTCTTGTGGGTCGATATGAAGGCCGTGCCCTCTCCTTATTAACTGTTTATGTGCCCCCCGGCTTGCAGACTTCTACCTTTTCAGATTTGGGCCGTGTCTTGTTGGACCTCCCTGATAGTACTCTCTTTCTGGCTGGTGATTTTAATTCGGTAGTCTCCGGCCTCCACGATCGCCACCCCCCTAGGGATACCCCTGCGGCTCAGCAGTGGTTGGGTGGATTTTTGGATACCTTTGGCCTGGTGGATTGCTGGAGGCTTTTGCATCCTACGCAGCTTCAGTTCACCTTTCACTCTGGGGCCCATGGGAGTCTGTCTCGGCTGGATTATTTCCTGATGCCTGCGGCTCAGTCCCCAGCGGTGCGTGAGATTGTGCATCTGCCCAGGGGTATCTCTGACCACTCTCCGCTCTGGCTTCGTTTTGAGGTTGGGGTGGAGGCAGTGGGCCGGGTGGCCCCTATTAATCCGTGGTACCTCACCTCCCCCGAGACCCGCACCCTTTTGCTTAAGTCCTTGGACTCGTATTTTCTGGATAACGAGGGGTCGGTTTCCTCTGCTGTGTCCCTATGGGAGGCCTTTAAGACCGTGATTCGTGGGCAGGCCCTCTCCCTTATTGTTGAGGCTAAGAGAGCGAGAAATAGAGAGGTGGTTGATCTTGAGGGGGAGATTTCTGCATTGGAGGAGGGTTTGGAATCTGGTGTCACACCTGAGAAGCTCCATGCCCTGGGTCTGAAACAATTTGCTTATAAGTCCATGGTCACAGATGCCGCCAAAGTGATGTTTCGGGAGCAACAGGGTCGTTTGTATGATGTGGGTGACAAAGCGGGTAAATTGCTGGCATGGCTGGATAAGAAGGAGAGAGCTAATCGTGTGGTACCTGTGATTCAGTCTGCGAGTGGTGTGAGTGTAACGGACCCGATTGGAATAGTTGACCGGTTTGCTGATTACTTCCGTGTGGTGTATACCCCTGTGTCTGTGAGGGATGTGGTTGACTCTCGCCTTCTGTTGCGTGATATAGCCCTGCCCATTGTTTCCGATTTAGACCGTGTGGCGTTGGACTCCCCCTTTACGGTTGATGAGATAGCTACTGCCATCCGTTCCCTCCGTTCCGGGAAAGCATTGGGCCCGAACGGGTTGCCAATCGAATTGTACAAGTTGCGTCCCGATAGGGTGGCTCCGTATCTTCGCGCCATGTTTCTGGAGTCCCGGGAACGGGGTATTCTCCCTTATGATCAGAGACTGGCCACAATAGTTGTCATCCCCAAGGAGGGTAAACCACGTGATCTTTGTTCCTCCTATAGGCCCATATCCCTGTTAAATGTTGAACCCAAGGTATTGGCGAAACTCCTGGCATCCCGTCTCTTGACGGTCATTAGTGACTTGGTCCATCCGGATCAATCTGGATTTATCCCGCATCGCAACACGGCTCTGAACCTGCGTCGTCTTCACGGCGCGGTCGCGGGGGCGGGGCTTCTGACGGAGCCGGCCATTTTGGCATCGTTGGATGCTTCCATGGCCTTCGACACGGTGGAGTGGCCTTATCTTTGGGCGGCTCTTGAGAAATTTGGTTTTGGGCCTGAGTTTATTGGTTGGGTCCAGTTACTGTACGCGGAACCTCTGGCGCAAGTAGTGGTGAATGGTAGGGTCTCGGCTCCTTTCACCCTTGGTAGGGGTACCCGTCAGGGATGCCCCCTGTCTCCGTTACTGTTTGCGCTCGCCATGGAACCATTGGCTGCTTGGCTTCGGTGGGAACCTTCCCTCAAGGGGATCCGCTGGTCTCCGGACTTTGAGGACCGCGTTTCGCTTTACGCGGACGATATCCTTTTATATCTCACCTCCCCGCGTAAATCTCTGTCTGTTCTGTTTGACGTTCTTGCTTCCTTTGGAGCCAATTCGGGCCTTGTTATTAACTGGACCAAATCCTGTGTATATGTTCTTTCGGGGGTTTTGCCCCCCTTGCCGAGCAGACTTCCTATTCAGGTGGTCCACTCGGGTTTCAAGTATTTAGGGATTTTTATTACGTTGGATCCGACGCTCCGCTTTGAGCGTAATCTCCTCCCACCGTTGCTTAGATTGCGCCTGGATGTGGCCCGTTGGCGTAAGCTTCCTTTGTCTCCTTTGGGCAGGGCGGCTCTGTTTAAAATGATGTCCTTGCCGCGATTCCTTTACGCGCTCCAAAACTCCTATGACGCTATTCCTAAGACCTATTTCCAAGAGATTGAGAGTCTTCAACGGCAATTGATATGGGATGGGCGTCCGCGTATAGCGCTTGCAAAGCTCACCATCCCTTGGTATGACGGGGGCATGGCGCTCCCCGATATCAAGCGATATTACTGGGCTTCCCAGTTGTCTGCCATTAATCACGTGATGTTTTCCCCGGGTCGTAATCCTGCATTCGAGATGGACAGATTCCAGCTTCCGGGTGGGGACTTTACTAGAGCGCTTTATTCCCGATCGGCCGGGCGCCATCTTGTGGGCCCATCCAGGATTGCAGTAACGGTGTGGCGGGCTGCGAGTGTGAGTTTGGGGTGGGAGGATCGATTGACGTTGGCGACGCCGCTTTATGCATCCGAACGTTTGGGCGGGCTCTGGTCTACCAAGGGTTTCGACCGCTGGGATGTGATTGGGATCTGTAAGGTGGGTGACGTGTACTCGAACGGTTGTGTGAAGTCGTTCCAGGCCCTCCAGGCGGAATATGGTTTGAGTGGTAGGGAATTTTTTCGCTACCTGCAGGTCCGGCATGCCCTCGCCTCAGTCTTGGTCCCTGATGAGGCCCTGCCTGAATCTTCCCCCCTCGAGGACCGTGTCCTTGATGGGCATCTTCCTGATAGCACTATTTCTCTTATTTACAAGAAATTGATTA
Source organism: Lissotriton helveticus (assembly GCF_964261635.1). NCBI lineage: Eukaryota > Metazoa > Chordata > Amphibia > Caudata > Salamandridae > Lissotriton > Lissotriton helveticus. The sequence continues at coordinate 1,069,895,195 of NC_136065.1, read as the reverse complement.
ATAATCGGGCGGACTTACTGGTCCGACTTCGGGAGGCTTGGGTTTGCGATGGGTTGGAACTGGACGACGAAGATTGGCAATCGGCGCTCTCTTCTCCCAAGGAGGTGGCCATTCCTGCCCGTCTCCGCTTGGTTCAGCTTAAGATTCTTCATCGGGTCTATGTCACTGGTCCGCGTCTGGTTACGATGGGCTTTTCTTCGGATGGGCTGTGCAAGCGTGGATGTGGCTTGAGTGCGACCTTTTTGCATATCCTTTGGGAGTGCCCGGTTGTAGCTGCTTATTGGACTGCTGTGCTTGAGGTGATGACTGCTGTTACGGGTGTTGCCCTGCGGCCGGAGCCTCGCAGATGTCTGTTGAATGTGTGGGAGCCCACTGACTACTCGGTGGCCCAGACCAGATGGGCTGCCCTTGGTTACATGATTGCGAAGCGGGATGTCGCGCAACTCTGGGGCGCTTCCAGGCCCCCTGAGGTCTCAAAGTGGGAAGACAATATGGACTGGTCCATGTTTCGTGAGAAGACGGTTTATGTGGCCAGAGGCAGGCCCAGGGCGTGGACGAAGGTTTGGGGCCAGTGGAATGATTATCGTGGGGATATTTGCACCCCTCCCCTTGACAACACAGCTGAGATTGTCCTTTCTCCCTAGACTAGAGTTCCCGGAACCCTTCCGTAAGGTTTTTTATACTTCCGGTTCTCCCCGCTGCTCCCCTCCCCCCCCCTCCCCGACTTGATTGGAGCCTCTGGGCTCTGGGTGTGTTCTCCTGATCGTGGAACCGTCCCCTCCGCTCTTTGGGCTGACCTTAAGTATCATTCATTCGCCTTTTAGTGTTTGTGTTTCTTTTTGTAAAAAATAAAAATTCAAATTGTTCTGTGATGTCTATAGAGTAATGCTTTGTACTTCAGCTGTACCCATCCACGGGTGTACATTTTCTTACATGCACTGTGCCTTGTTATTAGCGGCCAGCCCGTGAGGTTGTAGGCCCATTCTTGTACTTTTCTATGCTTACTCCAATAAAGGTTTTTGAAAAAAAAAAAAAAAAAAAAGAATGTACTCATTCAAGTCCACTGTCTCCAGTGATCCTTCAAGATCTTGTGAACTATGGTAACTTCTGCTTCGCTGACCAGCATTGTCTGGGCCCACTCCCCGTTCTTGAGTTGTGTCCTCAAGATCCTCGGCATGTCTGATTTTTAGACCTGCTACCTTCTTTTTGGTGAATTGGGTTTTCTTATTTTTTGGAACGTGTTGATCGTCTTTGAACTTCACGCGTTCTTCCTTGTGTTCTGACCGTCCTCTTCTTTCCGATTTCTGTGAGGAAGTCTGAAAGGTACGAGAGGAATGTGTATCAGTATCTTGATATCTATCAGGTTTCTCAAATTATCCCTGTTCCTTAGGTTATACCTCTTTTCAGAAGCCTCCTTTTGAGGAGACCTTCCTCTGGATTGAGAACGCTTCTCATTAGACGTTTGTTTAGTATTTTCCCACTTCTTTTAAGGAGTAGTGAGAGTATTTTTAATAATGACCTTTTCAGGACTTTCTGTTAGTTGGGGTTTAACTGGTTTCCCACCCAAACTATCTCTTCCTAGTTCTTTGTAGGATTTTTCAATTATTCTGGCCAGTTCATATGGTTAATCAGTTATATCAATTTCCCTTATTTTTTGGCGGATTGCCACTGATGCTGCTTCACCTTTAATATGAGCTAATAATATAGCTGAGACCTGTTTGAAATCTTTCAGTAATTTCATACCCAGATTTAAAGCAGGCTCTGAGCCGTATTCATTTTTAATTTGTTTCAGGACGTCTGGTATCACCGCCATAGACGGAACACCATGTGTTTTTGTGTAGATTGCAGCAAAGACTGTACCCCAAGTGTCGCAGTCCTCCAGGTGTGGTGCGATCACCATTGTTAAACAGATTGTTAAAGCAATCCCGTGATTTGACCGGCACTAGCACGTCTTGTTCAACCGCTACGAACAGGCACACGAATATTCTAGAGATTCTCCATAAATAGAAGGGTGATCTAGAAACAAAGTATCCTGATCCTGAAAATTCATTGCAATTGATCAGGTAAACAATATCTGGGTTGCAGATTACTGTCTCCGCTCGTCCTACTTTTGAGAGGACTTCCAATTTTTATTATTTTGTTTTCCATAGTGATAACCTGCTACCAATGAAATCAAACTGAGGAATTTTCCCCTCCCCCCCTCCAAATGTGACTGTGGGCTATAGCAGGCTTTCCTCCTGTTCTGTACAAGGGTCATCGGCTCATATCCAACTATTTGTCCTGATGGTGGTCTTGTGACCGAAACGTCGACCTTCACGTCCACTCCTGCTATTGTAGACATCTCACGTTCAGTGCCTTATTGCGAATGTAACAGTAGTCACTGTACCATATATAACAGCTGGGACGTATTCTTATGTACTGTTGGATTAATGAATGTTTTCCTTGTACATCAGAATTTTTTATGTTTGATTCTAACAACCGATGAATAACCCTTATAATTGTTTCTCAATAATAACAATTTTTGATACATAATCTCTTTGTGTTGCTTCTCTTTATTGTTTGGCTAGTGTGGTAGCCTCACATTGTGACCCTGTGCACTGTTTCAAATAACTGGACCTTTCAATACAATGCCTGTATTTGGACTGGATGGGTTATGTCTAAATATGGGTATGATTTCTATGTCTATATAAGGGCAATGTGAATTATACCTATATAAGGGCATGAATCGGTAAATTACGCTTGTATCCTAAAATGCTACACAACAAAACGTCTACAGGCACAAGTACAATCACTAACCCAACAGACCACTGCAATGGCAGCCAAGCTTGAAGATCAGGAAGGACGATCCAGACGTAATAACATTAGAGTAGTGGAGGTCCCCGAGGGAGCAGAGGGCCTGAGCGTGGACCTCTTTCTGGAGAAACTCATAGTTAACAAGCTACAACCCAAGAGACAGTCTACGTTTTTTGCAATTAAAAGAGAGCATCGGGTCCCGGGGCCCCCAACTAAACCAGGGGCCCAACCGAGGACAATAATTGCCTGGACCTTCAATTGCAGTGACCGCGACATAATCTTGCAATCGGCAAGAGCAAAAGCAGATATTCACTTTGAGAATACCCAAATCTGCTTCTTCCCTGACTTTACACTTGGGGTACAGAGGCAGAGAAGGAGCTTTGAGGCAGTGAATAGAGAACTCTGAGAGCAAGAAATCAAAACATGATGCTTTTCCCTGCTAAGCTTAAGATAATGATGGAGGGGAGGTCTTGGCAGTTCACCTCTCTAGATGAGGCAAGGGAGTGGTTGGAGGGACGACAAACTAACAAGAAAAGCAATCTCAAAGGGACAAAGCCGGGCCGGGGAGATCTAGACAGCAGCAGAAAGTTCCGAGAACATTCAAGACACCCAGGATCGGTGGAGGCACCTGCCACAGACCAATACGTAGATGTAGGGGGTGCAGCTAGAGGACGTTGATGCCTCAACTGTCTACGGGCCTGACACGAGAAACATACAAGGAACTGCAACCGTAAGTTGCCAACACCCCCCATAGTGTTTAAAGTACATTAGAAATAGTGCGACAGGCTCTCTGCGGGTTGGCAAGTTGGGGCATGTACAACCAGTGTAGCGGGGTATTGGGGTGGGGGGAGGAGGGTCTCGCCAGTTGTGGAAGTTATTTTGTTACGATCAAGTTCTTAACAATTAGTTTAAGTGCTCAGGGGGAATCAAAACGATGTACCACATTCAAAATATGAAGAATCTTTGATAAAAATGGCTGCTTATGGAGGGGATGGGGGAGGCAGAGAGGTCAGACTTGCAGAATGGCAACACCTGACTCCTCATTTAAATTAATACAGATATGGTCCTGGAACGTCAGTGGTCTCAACAATGGGCTAAAACGGACAGTAGTACTACAGCTTATAAAAACAAAACACTCGCCTGACATAATTTTACAGCAAGAAACACGCCTTTGGGGAAATCAGTGCTGGACATTAAACAGTCTAGGATACGTGTTACAGGCACACTCAAGCTATACGACAGGATCACAGGAGTGGAAATATTGTGTAACATGTCACTCCCCTTTATCCAGTACAAAACATGGACTGACCCGTTGGGGAGATTCGTGGCAATAAGTGGCCAGTGGGAGGGACAGACCTTAAACATATGTTCAGTATATCCCCCACCGGGACTAAAGGTGGCCACCCTAGACATGTTGGGCCCACTATTGTTGGAATTTCCAGAGGGCCGGCTGACAGTTGGAGGGGACATGAATGATATTGTCTCAACTGAGATGGACGCCATGGGAGGTGGAGTGATGAGGCGCAAGCTGGGCCCGTTTAGAGACTTCCTCCTGGCAATGGGCCTGAGTGACATTTGGAGGCAACAACACCACCTCATTAATCAGTGTATGCATATTTCTGTGGCACATGGGAGCCTTGCCCGACTAGATTATATTGTGATGCAGGCCCAGGGTCTGGGAGAATTCCAAAGAGCAACTCATATCACTAGAGGAGCAATGGACCACTCACCGGTGGAGATCGTTTTGGGGGGGTCTCAGTAGAGATCACTCTCTGCCCCCCTAAGATCGACCCCTAGTATCTCACAGACCCAAAATGTAAGTCTGAGATTAGGAAAGGGATAGAACAGTACTTCAAAGAAAACGTGGTTTCCGTGACTTCAGGGGTGACGCTTTGGGAAGCATTTAAAACAGTGATCAGGGGTCAGACCCAAGCTCAAATTGGGGCACTAAAGAAAGAAAAATGGCTTTGGGGCCAGACCCTGGAGACTGACATTTTAGCATTGAAAACTCAGATTGTAGAGCGTGGGGTGACTGATTCAGAGGTGCAACACCGGCTGAAGCTTCGTCAGAAGGACCTACGGGATTTAATAGAAGATAGTGCCATGGCACATGCCCTGGTCACGCAGCACAGACTGTATTAAGTGGGTGACAAAACAAGCAGGTACCTTGTATGGCTTATTAGGAAAAAGGCTGACAGCAGGTGGGTTCCAGGAGTGCTTGACGGTATGGGTCGCAGACACGAGACGGGTAAAGAAATAGCAGAGGTATTCGCTTCCTACTACGAGGCGCTCTACTGCTCCACGTCCGGGAAAACTGAGTTGGAGTGCGTGGAGTTCCTCCAAGACATACAGGATCACAAGGCCAAAGTGTTGGCCAAAGTTCTTTCTTTGCGTCTGTGCACAGTCATTACCTCCCTCATTTACCCGGACCAATCCGGATTTATGCTGCACAGAAGTACGCTGCTCAATGAACGCTGGTTGTTTGGGGTTCTAAACACAACAGCAGCAAGTATAATAGACCAGGCTGCCCTCTTATCTCTGGATGCCAGAATGGCCTTTGATAGTGTGGAGTGGAGCTACCGATTTGCAGTACTGGACCGAATGGGCTTCAGACCTAAATTCACAGGCTGAGTTAAGCTTCTTTATCGTGACCCGCTGGCAAGGGTACGGGTCAATGCTATGGACTCCTCGACATTTGCGCTTCAAAAAGGGACTAGGCAGGGCTCCCATTGTCCCCCCTGTTGTTTGTCTTGGCCCTAAAGCCATTGGCGGCTTGGGTGCGTCAAAATCCCTTGATATGGGGCATCCCAGTGCAGGTAGAGTGGGAAGAACGCATATCCCTATATGCGGACAATATCCTGCTATAAGTAACTAGACTAAAGCAGTCTGTTGACAGGGTGCTACAGATGTTCCGCATATACTGTGATTATTGTGGTTACCACATTAACTGAATAAATCCTTATTGTTTTCCCTTGGAGGAGGAATACAAGAGTTAACCACATGCAATGTACCGTTTCAGATGTAGTGCTTCAAATACTTAGGGACATATATCACAAGACACCCCCAGGAGTTTCACCAAAAGAATATAGAAGCACAACTGAACAGATTTATAGGAGATGCCAACCACTGGCGGTCCCTACCTCTTACATTAATGGGTCATGCAGCCTTATTTAAGACTATGTCGCTCCCCTGCCTACTATACATTATACAAAATACTCTGTTCGAGATCCCCATGACCTTCTTCCAAAGAATCGAAACTGAACTGAGATCCCTACTCTGGGGAAGAAGTGCGCGTATGCTGCAAAAAGGAGTATATGAGGGTGGGTTGGCTGTACCTGATATCAAAGCCTATTACTGGGCAGCCCAACTAGTAAACATGAATGACTGGGCTTTCAGTGATAGAACGGAACCGGCTTACAGAGTAGACAGATGGGCTATGGGGATGGGAGCAAACCTCCAGATGCGACATGACAAAGTAAGGCCTGAGACCTAGTGGAACACACACAAACCGTGGTGAAGATATCGAGAGCTGCGACGGGGTTCCTGGGCTGGGAAGGGAGGCTAACCAAGATGACCCCACTTTGGAGCAGTGATCTCCTATGAAGAGTGGAACAGTTGGGCGACTTTGAAAAATGGGAGTTGTTGGGCTTAGATAACCTGGGAGAGGTACGGAGGGGGCAGGCATATATCACCTTCACCTTACTGCAACAAGAGTATGAAATGGGACCAGGGGAATGGTTGAGATACCTTGGACTGTGACATGGCTTCAATGACTATTTTCGGGAGGGTACCACCCTGGAAGATGTGCACTCCCCCCCCCCCCGCCCTCCGAGGACCGTCTATTGGCAGGCCCCTTGCAAGGAAAAGTAATATCACTGATATATAAGAAAATACTAAACAATGCCCCAGACACACTGGATGCACTAACAACATCATGGGAGGGAGACCTAGGTTCCCTAGAAGACGAGGAATGGAGAGACGCCATCCAGGGCCCGAGGGAAGTAGCAATACGCTCCAGATTTAAACTGATCCAATTAAAAATCCTGCACCACGTTTATTACCCTAGGACACTGCTACGCCAAATGGGGCCTACAGAAAGTGATCTCTGTCAGAGGGGGTGCGGGCAGGAGGGATCCTATTTTTAACTACTCTGGGACTGCTGGTGATACAACAGTATTGGCTCGAAATAAGTAGACTAATGGCCACAGTGGTGGGAGCCGAGGTCCCAGGAGAGAAAGATTGGCCGGTATAATACTCGCTGTAGTTGTTGCTAAAGGTAATGTTGCAAAGGACTGAGGAAGAGCCGCCCCCCCCAAGAGTCAAAGACTGGGAATCAGACCTGGACTGGGGCCAACAAGTTGAATGCACAATATATAGAAGCAGAGGGTGCCCTAAGAAATGGGAGTGGATTTGGTTATCTTGGTGGGCATACCGCGGGCTGTGGGGCCAGGGGTAGGGGCCTAAGTGAGACAGAGCAGCCGATAATGTTGATCTGAGTTTTATCTCCTCCGGCATTGAAAGAAAAAAATAAATATATGTAATGTATGATTAGGCGATTCGTACACTCTCTGTATTGTTGAATTGCCTACTGAGCACATTGCAATAAAAAGAGTTTTTTTTAAAAAAAGAAGTTCACTGAAACAAACAAAGGTTAAAGTGACGTTATAGTTAGTTTACAATGTCAGTTGAAAAATCACATTTTAAACTAAAAAGAACACTGAAATTCACCAGTTATAGTTAACTGAAGTAACAATAACTCAAGCCCTCGTCAGGCACAACCTATACCATCACATATTGCATTACTCAATGGCATCATTGATAGCATCACCGATGACATCTGAATTGACATTTTTTATGACAACACTGTTCATGGTGGGGGAGCGAGTTATAGTTACTTCATTTAACTGTAACTGGTAAATTTCAATTTTTTTATAGTTTAAAATGTTATGTTGCAACTAACATTGTTAACTTATTAAAACGTCACTTTAACAATCGTTTTTTTCCCTTGAATATGTGTGTGTGTGTATGTACATACACACACATAGAGACTTACATACACACACGCTTCTAATTCCTTTTTACTTTTACTTTTTTTTCCAGATCCAGGATACATTGCATTTCATTAAATAAAACAATCTTCATAATCAAGCACACTTCATTGAAAATTTACAGATTTCATATCTTAATAATCAAGCCTACTTCATTAGAATTGATTGATCCCATTTTATAACGCCACGGCCGCCCCGCCCATGCTGCACCAATTCCGCACCTGCGCGGCTGAATTGATGAGCGGGCAGGGCCGTGATCGAACAACTCCCGTGGCTTGTGACGGAGTGGTTCTGTCACGAGCATGGTGGTGCCGCGCAGCCCCCACTCCCCTGCCGCGGCCAAGGGGTTAAACAGCCACAGTTCAAAGGGCGGCAGCTCTTTCAATTGCCAATACGATGTAATGACGGATTTGGTGATCAGAATGGCACTACACCACCAATGCCCTGATGCTTTAGCTACTCTCCTCAAATGCATAGAGCCACTCAATAATATTGAAGCTGCATCTGGAGTTACTAGCATTGCTAAACTATTACAAATGGTTTCCAGAATTTTGTCTCAAAACAGATGCAAACAATTACAAGTGACATCATATGAATCTAGGTCCCATTCTCATCACATCTTGACCATTTTGGTAAAACGTTTGCAGTTTGGTTATTCAGGTCAACTGGAATGTAATACATAAGCCAAATAAGGATACAATTGTATTCTCTTATAATTAGGTTTCGTAATGCTTTTAAATTACACTCCCATATTTCCCAGAATGTGGGCTTGATCTCCATAAGGTTGTAATTTTTAAAAGTTTGATTGTGTTATTTTGCCATTTTTTTAAAGATATATAAAGGGTATGCTCTACCTCTCTGGGCTTTAAGGTAGGAAGCCCAATATTGAATCTTGAGATTAAATGTGTTGTTTCTTAAGAAGATGGGCTACTATCTCTCTGGTTCTTTCTATATCAAATTTCGATAAGCTACTCAAAGAACTACTTACTTGGTGAAATGCAAATTGATGCCAGTCTCAATTGGCGATATTTTTCTGTTGCATGTATTCCCAACATATGATATCACCATTCTTGAGCCACTCCCCAATTTTATCTGGCAGCATTGTAGCTAGTAAAGATTGTGCATGTGAAAGAGCTGTTGTGCACTTATATATGTGTAGAATGCAATACCGAACGCATTTAGGATTAGGTATTAACTGTTTTTAGCTAGTGGGTATCTAAATTGGTCAATAATAATATGGTAAAAGAAGTAGTTATAAAAAAACATGCTTTCAACAAGGGTTATATAGCCGGGCTTACGATTCGACAGGTATTCATACGCAATATTATTGTTCAAGCCTAGATGCCTCCATTGTTGCAGTTAATTTATTTATTTATTTATCAAGTTTATATAGCGCGAACTATATCCCGGAGGATATCAGAGCGCTTTACAATTTGAGGCAAAGGTAAGATAGAGTGAGGGCGATAGATAGAGTGAGGGCGATAGATAGAGTGAGGGCGATAGATAGAGTGAGGGCGATAGATAGAGTGAGGGCGATAGATAGAGTGAGGGCGATAGATAGAGTGAGGGCGATAGATAGAGTGAGGGCGATAGATAGATAGAGTGAGGGCGATAGATAGATAGAGTGAGGGCGATAGATAGATAGAGTGAGGGCGATAGATAGATTGAGGGCGATAGATAGATAGATTGAGGGCGATAGATAGATAGAGTGAGGGCGATAGATAGATAGAGTGAGGGCGATAGATAAATAGAGTGAGGGCGATAGATAGATAAATAGATAGAGCACAAAAGTGCTGACATTGCATGTTCTCTTCGGAGGCAAACAGATCTAACCAAGGCTCTTCCCACCGTTGAAAGAGTCCTTGCATCACCTCCGGATGGAGACACCATTTGTGATCCACTAGGTACCAACAGCTGAGTTTGTCCAAACAGACGTTCAGAGAACTGGCCAGGTGCTGAACCACCAGGGATATACATTGTTGTTCCAGCCAAGTCCAGAGAAGCATGGCCTCCTGACAAAGGATCCACAATCCCTCTCCAGCCTTGTTTGTTGCAGCACCACATTGCGGTAGTGTAGTCTTTGAACACCTGAACTAGCCTCCCCTTGAGAGACGGTAAGAAGGCTTTCAGTGTCAATCAGATCGCACAAAACTCAAAGTTCATGTGGTGCCCAATTTTCACCAGAGACCAGAGTCCTTTGATCGTCACCTCTCCCAGATGACCACCCCACTCCAGAAGTGACGCATCTGTCACTACTGTGAGATCTAGTTGGGTTAATGCCTGGAGTTCGCTCACTCTTCTAAGAGATGTGATAGCGATTAAAAATGCCACTTTCCAAGTAAGGTATTGTAATTCACACTTGTGTAGAGCTTCAAATTGAGGGCCCATTAGTCTGGTAAGGACTATATTGAGATTCCACACTGGGGAGGTTTGAGCTCTTGGTGGAATTATTCTTTTGAGCCCTTCCATAAAAGCTTTTAATGGTGGAACTTTAAAAAGCGACAGATGTTGTCTATTTTGTAGGTAAGCTGCTATGGCAGCTAGATGTAATCTTATAGATGTATACGCTAGATTACAAAGTTGCAGATGCAAAAGGTAACAAATGATGTTTTGAATAAAAGCATCTAGTGGGTCAATTGTATTGTTAGAACAATAAATGGCAAAATCTTTACACTTAGCAGCATAGCACGCTCTTGTTGCAGGGCGTCTAGCTTCTTTGATAACGTTCATACATTCTTGTGGAAGGTTGAGATATCCAAATTCTAGGATTTCAGGAGCCAGATCGCTAGATTGAGCTGGCTGAGATCTGGATGTCTTATCTCTCCATGGTTCTGAGTGAGAAACTTGGGAGAGAGGTGCAGCTTTTGATGTGCCACTACTGATAGCTGCAGCAGAGTTGTGAAACATGGTTGTCTTGCCCATGTTGGAGCAACTAGGATCATTGTAAGGGAATGCTGTTGAAATTTCCTCACCACTGATGGAATGAGTGGGAGAGGCGGAAAAGCGTAAGCAAATTTCCCTGACCAGTTCATCCATAGCGCATTGCCTTTGGACAATGGGTGTGGATGATTTTGTTACTTTTGTAATCCAGCACTGGGCTCCTGGGTCCAGCACTGGGGTCTCAACTTAAAACAGGTGAGTAATTGCGTTTCAGTATTTCGTATGATTTTTACAGAATATTTCAAGTTTTCAGAAGTAGACACTTAGAAGAAATTTCATAGAAAAGCAGACAATGGATACCAATGGAGAAAATACAGATTACTAGTAAACCCGGTAAGGATTACTTTTGCGGTTCAGTACTGGGCTACAAGGTACAGTACAGGCTTCTCCTCTGATCACACGTGAGTACTTCGGAATTCGGGTGATTTTATATGAATATTTTTAGTTTCCAAAATTTCACACTTATAAGATTTTTCGAGTCAAACCAGTCAATGTTATCCAATGGCAGGTAAGTGAGTTATCGGTTTCCAGGTGAGTACTTGGCTGGTGAAGTTAGGGTTCTGGGCATAGACTGAGGGGTCCCCCAGGGTCAGGTAAGTACAGTTGATTCACCCCCAGCGACACAGGGGCGGCCGGGTGCAGAGGTAGTTGGGCCCAATGTTATTCAATGAGGGAAAGGGGCCTCCGGTTAGTGGCTGCTGGCTAGCAGGCCACGCGGCTGCGGGAGCTGGGCTCCTGGTCTCGTGCTCAGGGCAAATGGGGAAGTAGGATAAGGTACAGATTGCACTGCTAGGGGGCACTCGCGCGGCTGGGTGCAGGGTGCTTTTGAGCCGTCGGGCGCACAATGTTATTCAATGAGGAACTTGAAAAGGGAACAAAGTCTGCAGGCTCAGGGACGAAGGATCTTCTGGAGCGACCAACACTTCGAGGGGTAAGTTGGGATCTTGGAGGATAGGTAGGCACCCAGGAGTTTGGCACAGGGGGCCGTGGGGCGCTGGGTGCAGGGGTGTCTTTTGAGGTCGGGAAATCTTACCCCCTGCTGGTCGCGGTTGGAGTGGTCCTCTGTCCTGTGGCTGCAGGTTTCATCTGGGTTGTTGAGGAGGGTCTTTGGGCACTGGACTTCGGGTCCCAGTCGCCGGGGGGACGTCCTCGTGGTCCTGGATCACCCGGGCACGGGCCGGGCTCGGCGGGTGCAGAGTGGGTTCGTCCGGAACTTCCTGACTGGCACCAGGGGTGTTGTTGCAGCAGAGCCTCTGCTGATGGGAGTCCAAGGCTTTAAGAGGGTCAAGGCAGGCAGGTCCTCTGGGTGTCCCAAGGTTGCTGTCCGCAGGAGTCACCGGGATTAGGCAGGAGCAGGTTCCAGGATCGACAGGCTGGTAGGGCTGGGGCCAAGTCAGTTATTGTCGTCCTGTTGTTAGCAGCTGCACGGTGGGTCTTCTTCTTCTTAATCTTCTTTCTTCTTTTCTTATCGGGATCTGAGGAAGGAAGGTTCAGGGAGCCCCTAAATACTGAATTTAGGGGCATTACAGGTAGGGCAAGGACAGGGACCAATAGGTCCCTGTCCTGGGGTGGGTACACCCCCTAGCCTACTCCTCTCCTGTAGGAGGGGGGGCAGGAACCTAGCTGTGATTGGGCAGGGCTCCCCATCTTCAATATGGCCGGAGCCCGGGGTCGTGCTTCACCTCATCTCTCCCACCTGAGGAGTGGGGTTGGCACAGGCTGGCACCCCCCCCCCTTCCTGACGTAGTTTTTCCCGCCAGTCTTCCCGCCAGAGTGGGGGTCAGCTTCTGGGTACAGTAAATGGTCTGGAGAAGCTCACAGAGGCGGTATGCCTTTGAAGCTTCACCCTGCCCATCCTGGGGGAGCAGATCTAGCACCTCGCCCAGGATGTGCATGGTTCTCTGTTGCTCTTGACACCTGTGTCTTAAGAGCTGTCTTGCAATACTCCGATCAAATACTCTTGTATTCATTACTACAGTGTGGAGTGTGGCCTCCTTCACCGGCTTAATTAATTGGAATTTATTTGTCCTTATTAATGTCTTTCATAGCTGTTTTCATACTTATTAGATTGCTTAAAATATTTTATTTCCTGTAGCTGTGTCTATTTTTAAACTTTTTTCTAAATCACTCATCATTATCGATCACCCGATAAGGCACTACAGTGCAAAGGGTTTTAAAGAATATATCTAAGTTTCCACCTCTCATTTGAAAACTGTACAATTCAATCCTTGGTTGTTCAATCAATCTATCAATCAATCATTTGTGGAGTGCACTACTCACCCGCGAGGGTCTCAAGATGCTAAGGGGGTGGGGAGCTGCTACTGTTCGAATAGCCAGGTCTTGAGAAGTCTCCAGAAGGTCATCAGGTCCTTGGTCTGTCGCAGTGGGATGGGGTGGGTGTTCCATGTCTTGGCGGCGAGCTGGAAGAAAGATCTGCCGCCGGTGGTTGTTCAGTAGATGCGTGGAGCGGTGGCGAGGTCAGCGGAGCGAAGCTGGCAGTTGGGAGTTTAGAAGGTGAGTCGTTTGTTGAGGTATGTTGGTCCGGCGTCGGGGACTGCTTTGTGAGTGTGAGTGAGGAGCTTGAAGGTTATTCTCTTGTTGGCGGGAGCCAGTGCAGGTCCCTCAGGTGGGTACTGATGTGGCTGTGGATGTCGACAATGAGGCATACGGAGGCGTTCTGTATGCGTTGAAGTCTCTTCTGGAGTTTAGCCATGGTTCCCGCGTAGAGGGCGTTGCCGTAGTACAGCCTGCTGGTGACGAGGGCCTGGGTGACCGTCCTTCTGATTCCGGTGGGGATCTATCTGTAGATCTTGCAAAGCATGCGGAGGGTGTTGAAGCAGGAGGAGGAGACGGAGTTGACTTGCTGGGTCATTGACAGTGGTGAGTCCAGGATGAACCCCAGGTTGCGTGCGTGGTCGGTTGGAGTCGGCGCAGCTCCCACCGAGGCCAGTCACCAGGAGTCGTCCCAGGCGGAGGGGGTGGAGCCGATGATGAGGACCTCCGTCTTGTCCAAGTTCAGTTTCAGGCAAGTGTTCTTCATCCATTCGGCGACTGCCTTCATTCCGTGGAAGTTGGTTTCGGCGGTGGCGGGGTCTTTGGTGAGGGGGAGGATCAGCTGGGTGTCGTCAGCGTATGAGATGATGTTGAAGTTGTGCGATCGGACGATGTTGGTGAGCGGTGTCATGTAGACGTTGAAAAGGGTCGGGCTGAGGGATCCCTGTGTTGTGCAGGCGTGTGCGTAGGGTGTGGTGGCAGACTGTGTTGAAGGCGGCCGAGAGGTCTAGGAGGATGAGGGCCACGGTTTCGCCTTTGTCCAGAAGGGTCCTGATGTCGTCGGTGGCGGTGATGAGGGCGGTTTCAGTGCTGTTGTTGCTGCGGAATCTGGACTGGGATGAGTCCAAGGTGTTGTTCTAGAATGTTCAAGAATTTTACATTACTATGTTTTTTGTTACTGTTTTGAGAAGAACTATTAATAGCACTGTAGTAACCCCATTCATAGTCATAACTAGCTTCTCATTCAATGTGCATTGCTTTTCTTTGGTCTCTTCACTTGTGAGTTATTGACTCCTAGTTCTTCCCATACTTCCTGCTTTTCTCCCCCTTTTTTCCTGTGCCACATAATCGCACAGATCGGTTACTGCTGCATGCTCTGATGCTAATGCTGTCTTTTGTTTTTGGCAAGATAACTTTTCACAAACTATTCTGCACAAATGTTTATATTTTACATTATGGGGGATCAATAAAAGCGATCCTTTTGCACAGTGTGATGATATTTTGGTTTGCAGTTGATGTTGATGGCACCTTAATAAATATTAGGCAGTTCTCCTGCAAGTGATACCATAACATCATTGGTTTTATTGAGGAAAATTAGTAATTACGTATATGTGTTATTGTTGCCTAAATAAACTTTCTCAGCATTTTTGACCACTCACATACCGGCAATTTAAAATGCCTTTAATGAACTACATCTTTATTTGAAGATAAAGTGAATTGATTACGATTATACAAGAGTTGGACTGCTTTCTATTTCATGAATAAAATGTGCACCCACTGCACTTATTTAATTTGATTTGAATACTTAATTAGTCCTGTGGTGCCTGAAATACGCACCTTCGACATTTTGGTCTGCATCTGTTTTTGCCCTCCATGTAAAGTACTCTGAGATCACTAGTATAAACACACGATGTGAGTGTGTAATTTGGACTGCTATTAGTGTCCCCTGTTTGAGCTTTCATTTACATGTAGGCAAAATGTAGAGCCTCTTCTGATGGATACTTCTAACCACAGATTCCTTATATGGGAATAACTCAGATGCCAGATTGAATCGGGAAGATTTTCATAGCAACTCCCTCACGTGTAGGTAGGTGGCTCCATCTCACCCCACAAATGTGACATCAAGGCCCATACAAAGCTACCACCTCCACATGGTCTCTTTTCATTCCATGCCTTTCACCAAAGATGTAGAGCTCGGTCTCTCAGCTGTCCAGTTTTGACAGAGACAGTTCCAAATTGTTTTTCAAATGTGCAAGGGACATGTCCCCTCTGAAAGCCAAAGGGTTCAAACAGTGTAAGGATTACCACAAGCATAGTTTGGTGAAGGACCCTCCCGAGGTCTGTCTCGGCTCCAGACATGTTTCATTTTCATGCATACTTTGTTTCATTTTCATGCGACAAGTGTGTAGAGATTAATCCAAAAGCCTTTTGCAATTGTGAAGGCAAATTTTACATCACAGAACATCAACAGAAGAAGGTCGAGGATGCGGACATGCTTTTATGCTTTCGTGGCCAATCTCATGAACGATCATCTTTGAAGTCCTTCACCCAGGACAAATAGCATAGGAGCCCTCACGGACACACAGTTGGGCACCTGAGCAAACACAGGATCTTTTCCTCCAGTAAATAGGTAGATATCAGGCAGCACAGGCCTACTCTGAGGGTCCCTGCCTACCTCCCCCAACAGCCTTCCCCAAAAAGTCAGATGGTACAGATCTTCACCAGTTGATTGAACTATCTGCCTCCTGCGGAGATATTCCTATGTGCTGTGGTACCTGGTGTTGGAGATTTTCCTAGCTGTCCCAGATGGCATTTAGCTCAACCTGCAACGCCTTATCAAAGACAGACAAGGTGCAGCAAGTACTCCATTAGATCGGATCTGAACACTACTGACTGCTTGGGTAGGCTAATTGAGATCAGTTTGGTTCTTCGGGGGCTGAGTAAGGCGCTGCGCCTCTTGAAGTGGTTAAATCATCAGGGCATCTCCCTGATTGCCCATCACCTGGCAATATCTTCAAACACCAGAGTGGACAGACTCAGCTGACATTGCCTTGTGGATCCCAAATGGTGACTGCACTCCGAGGTGGCACAGGACATTTTCCAACATTCCAGATAACCCTGGCTCTGTCTTTTTGCTCATTGAACTTCCCAAGGCAGATCTCGTTAGGCGATTCCTTTTGCTTGGATTGGTGCTCAAGACTCCTCTATGCCTTCTCACCTCTGCTTCTCCTGCCTCTGCTTCTGATGAAGATCAGGAACAACCAGGATCAGGGACTGGGAAAGAAGAGTGTGGTACTCGTAACTTCTAGCCATGAGTATCAGTTATCCATCCCTTCAGAAGGACCTCCTCTCACTACAGCAGGGCAGGGTTCTGCACCCGACCCTGCACAACCGAGCCACCAGCCTCCCCATTCTGTGGAATAGATTTATCTAGTTCATGCTAATAAGGTTCCAATATAGAGATCAGTACACTGGTATAATTAGATTTCTTAGGTCTCAGCGTCTGGCAGCACAGATAGATATCAAAAAGAAACTGACATCAGCGTGTTGAGATTGCGGCTATATAGGGGCCCAACGTCACTTGTGGGGTGGAATGGAGCCGCACAATGCCATCTACTGACACACAATGAGTTGCTTTGAAAATCTTCCAGATCCCATCTGCCACCTGCATGTATTCACAAAGTGAGGAACCAGTGGTTAGATAGAGTGTCCACCACAAAGAACATTACCGAAGGTAAGTCGCTTTCCCATTCTTTCTGTTATGAATGGTGTCCTGTGTATCTGACTGTCCCACTTTGGCACACATGAGCAAACAAGTCTCAAAGACGTGATTGGCAATTATTGTACAAGTAAAGGCAAGCGGGTACCTTGTTATTTGCTGATTCGCAGACACAATAAAGGATGCTATGCACCTTGCATGCTTTTCAAAGCTGCCCACTCTTACTTAATGTGTACTCATTTAAGTTCCAGTTAGCCAGATATTTTAAACTTAGATATGGTCCTCAGTGAGACTCTGCCTGTGGCCCAGATCTACACACGCCTACCCAGCACATAAGATATGGAATGCGCTTGACTAAAACCCACCTGTCAGCGTGTGTGACAATATATAGCATTGAAAAACAAATAACAAAACGTACCTAAGCTAAATGCTTGCTCATCAATTTCAAATTGAATCAGGAGTTCTAATCGTACTTGTGCATGAAAACCCATTTACAAGAGTCCTGAAAGTGGAAAATACGGCAGTCCTTTTAGTGGTGCTCATATGGTGACCGCACCCAGCCACCTAAACACTCACACTTGCCGTTAGTGAACCGTTAGCGGTGAAAAGGAGGCTTATCACGGTTCTTTCGTAAATCTTACTTTCAAGCTGGCTTATTTTGTGCGGTAACCCTTTGTTGATGTGCCTTACTAGCCGGATTGGCCATAGACACAATTTTGCTTGGTGTTACGATTGTTGAGCAAACATTGTACAACGCTTTGCTGTTACAAAGGACTCATGACGTGTGACGAATTTACCTATGGTCTTGGTTTGCGACTTGTGGTAGTCGGACATATCTTTAGCCTTGAAAAAGTCCTGCAGACGAAACACGTGTCGCTGCCTCTGTGGTGGAATTGCACATGTAATGCATGGAAATTTGTTAAAAAATAAACGGAGGGACCTCACTCATCTGAATATTTACTACACATATTGTCTTATCAAGGATTTAACAGAACCAGTAGAGTGTGTGCATTGGTGCTTTATCTGCAATATATGGATTTATTGGTGTTCAGGATGGCCTTGTAATACCTGTTGTTTAATTTGGGCAGAACAATATATATTAAACATGCATTTTTTTTTTAGGTAGCACTGATATTCCTTCAGAAAGCATGGCTGTTGCTTATGTGTATAATCAAGCTATCATCATATGTTTGTAAAGAAATTCATTCATGCCATTCATTCTTTGCTGCTCTCTCTATCGTTCTGGAGAGCACGATGACAACCAGAATAAATAAACAGGCAAACTGATAGTTCGAAGCTCTTCTAATTCAGTGAATTGTGGAAACATTCTGAATGCGTATGCAGCAGAGACGGTGTTAGAAACTATTCACTGATTTAAGCAATCTACACAGATTCATATTGACCTCTCTCCCAGAAGACATTAGTTGAACTGGAACACATTTACCCACATTATTTTCTGTTCATAAAACCTGTTTTTCACGCGATTTGAGCACAATAGTTCATTTTATTTTTAATGAGCCAGTGCAGCCTAACAAAGGTGTGTTCTTATTCATGATTTGTAAAATGTGCCAATCCATCCAGTATAAATATTTGTAATAATTACTGTTATGTGCCTTTTCTCCTAGGAAAATAAAAGTATGGGATTTAGTTGCTGCTTTGGATCCCCGAGCACCTGCAGGAACTCTGTGCCTTCGGACCCTGGTGGTAAGTTTCCACAAGTCTGTGAGAAAGCAATATGTTTTACAGAGGCGGCTGACACATATATGAACAAGTGGGGCGGCCAGGCAACTAAATGGTGGGTGGGTGGGAGCGTGCATGCACGCCCAGTGAGTGGCACATAATAAAAAAAAGTCACTTACCTTGCCTGCTGCACGTCCGTCTTCCTCAGTCCCTCTTCTATCGGCTCCGCGGTCTGAAGCTTTCAGGAAATTCCACTAACCAATCCTGACACTACTCTCACTAGCATGAGAGCAGCACCAGGATTGGAAGAAGCATCCTTGCCGGATGCTTCTTCAGGCCTTTTAGGCCTGTGCTTGGTCTCAACCTAACTAGCCAAGACATCTGAGTGAAGAGCTGCAAAGTGTGCATGTCACTGTCGGGCAAACTGACATAAATACTTTGGAGGGTCCATCTTGCTCCTCCAGTCCTATATGTTGCCAATCTGCAGCAGAGGAGGACATGCCCCCATTTATCCCTGCTGGAGGCTGCTGGGCGCTAAACGTGACAAATAAAATGGCAATGAAAAAGGAC
The DNA here is from genome assembly GCF_964261635.1 of Lissotriton helveticus. Taxonomy (NCBI): domain Eukaryota; kingdom Metazoa; phylum Chordata; class Amphibia; order Caudata; family Salamandridae; genus Lissotriton; species Lissotriton helveticus. The sequence goes on along the minus strand of NC_136065.1, from coordinate 1,069,876,172 downwards.
ATCTACCAGGTACTTACGGTGGAAAGATGCCTTAGCACTATGGCTCCCAGCTGCTTTTCCTATAAAGACTAACACTGCCCATATTTGTGCGCAAATCTTTCAAAAAGAGAAACTGGCCTTACGAGCCCACATCATATTATTTTAAGTAACTCAGTAAAATTGGAAATCCCTTCCCAGAGTTTGTGTTGCCAATGAACTGTAACAGAATAGGGCAGAGATTCTCTCTTTTGTTTTTTAACTCTTTTTATCAACATGGCTCAATAGACCATACACCACACAAATGGCTTGCGATGACATACAATAGTGGGAATACATTACATCAATGCTATCAATCGACCCGAGGAAACATAAAATATTAAGAGCCCAGGGAGCGTTTCTTCCATGGACCTACACCCCCCAAAAAATATATGTAGCTATAAGTAGCACCACCCAGGCCACACAACACAGTGCCTCTCCACCCCCTTACGGCTGGAGTACGTCATCTCCCATGCATGTCACCCTGTACCTCTTCCAGGGCGTCCATATTTTCTTCCACTTCTTAACACACCCCCTGCTTTTGTACACGGTTTCTTCCACCCGCTGGCACCAGTCAAGGTCAAGCCTCCATTCTTCCAGTATCACCCACTGGTGAGGGCGTCCTCACCTCCGACACTGGAAGCAGTGTTAATATCTAAAAAAAAAAAAAAGTAAAGGAGAATTTTAGTATGACTATAGTTTAAACATTGAGGCTTGAACTTGAAGCGTTCTCTATGATATACCTGCTCGCATTCACTGTATTTCCACTCTCTATTAATTTAAAATTGAAATAGTTTTTTATTGTTAAAAAAACTTTTTAATAGTAGGTGCACCTGCAGATCTGCTATAGTATAGTGTCTTGATCCAACAGACCCTCAGCTTAGCTGCCAAAAGATGACATTTTGATTTTATATGCGAAACTAATTAGAACAGTTCATCTCCCTGATTAAGACTATGGTACTAAGAGCATAGTAGCAACAGCGGCCCTAGACTCACTCCCATTTCTCCCGATGTATCATTGTGCACGAGCAAATCTTGTGTGATCACATTTTATACTATTTTAAGATATATAGTTTTATTGGTATATTGTTAAGGTTTTAACTAACTTAAACAATAAAAGAATTTAAATGTCACTCTCTATTATATTTCGAAACTCTTTGGAGCTGAAATACAATTAAGGTCAATAAAGTAACTGAATATTAATAACAGTCAGCATTACAATACGCTTGTTTACAAGCTGCATTCAATAGTAGGAAATACCATTTTGTGCTTGATTTACATCTGAGTGGAAAGTTGATAACTGTAACATGAAAGTATGTGTTAGTATTGCATGTGTAGTTTCAACCCATGGTCATACATGTATTCATTATGTATGATGTCAGCGTGCCATACACTATTACTTCTGGTGGATACTTCTGACTGTATAATCCTCACATTTTAAATTCCCCCAGGTGCACTCTTCAGCAGTTGCTCCCAGTGCCGGTAGGTGGCAGCATCATACTGTGCAGCGACCTCTACCTGCCTTCGGAAGTGGTGGCATGGAATTGCATATAGGCACCACCACTGTGTGCTGACATGAGTTCCTTTTTCCCCAGAGGCCTTCAACGAGGATGCAGAGCTTTTCTTCCCAACCTGGATGGTGTTTTAGCAACCTAAACAATTTTTAAACAGTGTGCTATTGGATATGAGCTCCACCCCCATGAAGACCAAAGGTTTCAAGCAGTGCCATACCTACAGAAAGCAGATATCAGTCATGGGCTCTTACAATATCAGCTTTTTATGTTTCAGATCTAAGTATGACTTCAAATCATGAAACAAATGCTCCCTGGTGCATCCGAAGATCACCAGTGAGCCCAAGATGAAGCTGATTGTATCTGAGCACAAAAAACAAAGCTGGTCATACTCCATGGCGGCTGGTGACATTTGAAAGTGGTGGGGTGTAAAACAATTGTTGTACAGCACTGTAGCGCGCGAGCGTAGGTTGCGAACCTGAACCACCTACAGGAGTTTGGGGGAGGGGGGTCTTACCCTAAGAACATTTTGAAAAAAGAATGGGCAAATGGTGCATTTTCAAGCAAATTTGAAAAAGCAGTTAGTTTAAAGCAATTGTGAATCTGTTCTAACAAAGATAGTGACTGGCAAACTGTCTATCGCTTGTTCTGCTGACATCCTAATTACATGATCCACGCCCCTTTGGGAGACCCCCCAGTTTTTCATCCCATCTAAAGTCCTGGACACATGTTCCAAGTTCATGAAAGTTTTAGGGTCATAGTTGCTATTACTGCAGTGGTGCCGGGCCCAAAGCTGTGACCTTACTCCTATAGATTTTCCTCCTTAAAGTAAATTTGCTGATACGCATTAGCACATCTATGAAAAGAGGAATCTACACATGTTGTGGCAACTAATGTTTAAAAATGTCCTTCATAATAATTTTTTCAAGTGAAGTTAAAAGAAAAAAAAAATATTGAAGGAACTAATTGCATGGTTTGCCTGTGAGGTCGGTTTGTGACAGCAGCCCCATTTCATGGCTTAGCTCCCCACTAACACCGATTTATTTTAGGTGCACCTTTATCAGTGCAAATAAGTGTGGTAAATTCATTATGCATCTTTTTCAATATCCTCATGGGGTGTCCAACGCATTTGTAGTGCTCACTCTCAAACGTCATACATCAGAACATCCGCGAAAATCATTTCTCCATCCATTGGTCACCCAAACATCCGGGGATAAATATGCTCAGTTTTCAGATTTTTCACAGTCATAAGTGTATTTTCCAGATGGAAATACCTGCACAGAAGATGCACAACATGTCCGCTACATGCTTTGGGAATTGGGTGACTATAAGCCAATTTCTCATCTGGGTGCTCACCTTTTAATATAATCAGGCACTTGCACTTTCACCAAAAATGACCACATGCCTAACAATATATTTTTTAAGCTGGTGGATGAAAAACAGACCTTTGTTCCTAACTCTAAATCAGTATGGGTTTCCTTTAAGAGCATTTGAAACATATATTAAGAGTCAGTTGCAGGCGGCATGAAGGGTGTGTGGGGTTATCGTGTGGGGTGTTGCGCGTGATGGGGGTAGGGAGAGAGGCGGGAGGGGTTTAAAAAAAATAAAATAAAGTGTATCTTCCCCCGGGTCCCGCGTTTTAGTTTTCCTGCTGCCACAGCATTCGAGGCTCTCTTCAGACAGCCGCCTGCGTCTCGGTCTCAGCCAATCCAGACGCTGCTCCAGCAGCGCCAGGATTGGCTTGAGCAATAGTAGTGCGCATGTTCTGTTTAGGGCTTAACATATTTTGCGACCAGTCCGAACAGGAGCACTAGGCTGCTCATTAGAAGAGTGGCATGGAACAACCTTCGCTCTTCTAATGAGCAGCCTAGTGCGCATGTTCGGGCTGGTGCAAAATTATTTAGGCCCTAAACAGAACATGCGCACTCTTGCTGTGCGCTCCGCCGACCGGCACCTGATACATAGATATTATCGATGTCATGATGATGACTCATGGCAAACACTTGGACTGAACTCCTGCTGGCCTGCCCCATTCTGAGCTGACTTCCTCCGACGGCCTGATTAAAAGTGGGTGAGTGACACTGACGGCAACCCTTGTTAGTTGTTACTCAACTCGAGTGCCTCAAATTCATTGATGGGGCAACGCCCAAGCGCCCTAATGGGCGCACCGCCCCTGGTCATACTCCAAGTATCAGTTCCATTCTGATTCAAGTCCTTATCCCGCTCTAGGTTACCGTCCTTGAGTAATTCCAAAGTGAATATTGAAGACAAATCTTCGCTGAAGCTCAAGTTGCCCAGGTGGAACTCCTGTCCCCAATAGACCCTCTTCAAGGAGAATATCATTTAATTAGCACTTGTAGGGCCAGACTCTGACCCCATACTCCATCTGAAGCTGAGATGCCTCGAATGTCCTAGGCCATCATCAACAGCAGGCGGAAGCCTTCCAGGAATCAAACCTGCAGCTTTTTCAGGTGATTTTGGGTTCCTTTGGGTTGCCTTCTGGTCCCATGGATCCATCATGGCTTCCAGCAGGATTTCCACCTGCCGTACATTCCCTGGTGGTGCCAGTAGATCCCATTGAGCCTGTGCCTGGAACCATGCCATGTCTCTGTACCTTGGCCAAAAGCCAAGTCTGTTCTGGCTGGTTTTGGCTCCAAAGGCATCGATCGCTGATCTGAACCAGAAACCTGTTTCCGATCTGGAGCCGAGTTCAGCTAGATCTTGGCCGTCGTCTTGTTATGAGATCACTATGGCAGAGACCTTGGTGTGAGAAGTACCTTTGCCTCAACACCAGACTGTGTCATGGCTTGAGGCCATGTTTGAGTTGGACTGAAATGTGATAGGAGGTCTTCAGTCTGTTTCACATGACAAGAATGATGAAAAGGAAGCAAAGGGGAGAGGAGCTGGCCTAACGGCAAGGGCGGTCGACCTTCAAATCTCGGGAACCGGGTTCGAGTCTTGGCAAGGACGCGCAACATCCTGTGATTCTGGGCACATCCCTTAATCTCCCTGTGCCTAACAAAAACGAATGTGTCCTCATGTAACGCAACTGGTGCTCATATAAAGCGCTCTGATACCCGATACCTTCGGGTCAAGTTTGCGCTATATAAAACTCTGTAAAAAAAATAATTTGCTACCTCCTCACTATTCGGATGTTGGTCTTTATTTCGACCTTTAAAATGGTAGCAGGGGGCGTGGCCAAGATGGCGGCCTGACCAGACGCGTCTTGCGAGGCTCCCCGACCCTGAACCCCAAATCGCCCTTTTAATAGAGTGATCTGCCCCTTGAAATCACGTATTTCACAACCGAAGTTGCAGTGCCTTGCCCCGGTGTTCTTTACCTGAGGTCGCCTGCCGCAGCTGGGAGGCGTACAGAGGGAACTCCCGCCGGCACGAAGCAACGAAATGGCGGGCGTGGGCGCTTGCCGCCTGGAGTGACTCCTGCGCCCCACGGTCTGGTACAGCGCGATCGGAGGACTGCACGAGGCTGCCGTCGCCCTCAGAGCGTCGGACGGATGGCCGGGGCTTCGCGAGGCCGACATACAGCCGGAGCTGACGGAGGTGGTGCTGGTTGGCGGCTGGGTGGGCTGCTGAGCCACCTGAGTCCCCGGCTTGGGGCCTGGCCTCCGGGGACGGCGACACGGTGCGGCGGCTTCTGCACCCGGAGTGGGTGCAAGCCCTCCAGAGAGACATCGGACCCCCCGGCTAGGTGGACAGCGGCTGATCCCGTCGACTAGAGACTGAGCCTGTGCAGAGGTGAGCGGAATTAACGGCGGCGGAGCCAAAGAACCAGGCCCCAGTTCCGAAGAGGCCGATATCACCAACCGGGGGCCTGGGATAGACAGGGTTGCAGCGCGTCAGCGATCGCGTGACCCCACGCACTGCCGGACTGGTGACTACTCCCGAGACGAAGGGGGTGACACCCGCGCCCCTGGCTTGCTCGCCCTCTCCGGCGGAGTGCTGGAACTCGAGGCCCGGGCTTCAGGCTGTGGGGGAACACCGGCAGCCGCCGATACAGCGCCATATTCCGTCCGGAGTGGTCGCCGCCCGAACACCAACGGCCCACTCGGAGCAGACATCTAGCGGCTGTTATTCGCACTAGGGGGCCCCGGAGGAGTACGGGACTCCGTTGAGGGCGCGGCGAAGCAGCGGCGGCCCCCACGGACCCAGCATTCGCCCCAGCGGGCCGGCCACGGGGGTTGAGGGCTCGAACGGAGGGCTCCCACATCCCGCACCCTGGACCTCGGTGCGGACACCGGGGCATCTGCTCCCTGACCGAAGGGGCATTACGGACCTAGACCGGCACGGACCGGTTCTCAGCCTTCACGAACGGGAAGGACTACTCGAGAGCCCAGTGGCCCAGGCTTAACAAGCTCTTGGACACCGACACGGATCCACGGGCCTAGCGAGTCTTGTCCCCAACATCGCATCAGCTCTTTGAACGCGGGAGCATAGCGGCCTCCGGAGCGGACCGGTTCTCAGCCCGCATGAACGGACAGGAATACTCGAAAACCCCAGTTGCTCAGGCACAACAAGTTCTCGGACTCCACCGCAGACCCACGGGCCTACCGAGTCTGGACCCCGACATCGCATTGGTGACGCCTGCGGCCTCCCGGAGTACCCCGCCCGGACTTTAATCGATTCCGAACTCCGGCGACATGGCTCACACGGGGCGCAAAGGATCCCGCAACATTGTAGATCTGCTCCACAAATATGCTCCAAAAGGGGAGAAGGCCCAGGTGACATCATCCCCGAAGGCGCCTGTCAGCCCCCAAAGCCAAGAAGATGAGACTGCCCCCATCACAAAAGCTTTCCTAGCCTCCCTCTTTAACACCCTGAGGGACGACTTCCAGGCCCTGAAACAGGAACTAGCAGGGGAACAGCGGGAGCTCCGCCGAGATGTGGATGGCCTGGGGGAGCGTTTGCCGGCGGTGGAGGAGGCAGACCAGACCCGCAGCATGGAGGTGGAACGGCTACAACAGGAGATCCTCCATCTCCAGGGCCAACAGGTAGACCTACAAGCGCACTCGGAGGATCTCGAGAACCGCTCTCGGAGGAACAACATACGGGTCCGGGGTGTCACGTTGAAGTCCGAGGGGAACAGCATTGTCAACTACCTGCAGGAGCTATTCCGGGAAGTCCTGGGGGAGCCCGGGGAGTTTGACATTCGTATTGACCGCGCACATAGAGTCGGATTGGTGCGAAGAGCGCCGCCCCGGACATACTGGCCTTCGTCCCCGATTTTTCATTGAAGGAACGCATTTTGAGAGAGGTCCGATTGAAACAACCAATCCATTTCCGGGGGGATCCTGTCGCCCTCTTCCAGGACCTCTCTGCCAATACCTTACAGAAGCGCAAAGCCTTCAGGACCGCCACAAACGTTTTAAGAGACAACGAAGTGCCATACTCCTGGGGTCACCCGTTTCACTTCATTTTCAAGTGGAAGGGGTCACTACACCAACTCAGATCACTCCGAGACACGTGTGCACTGCTAGGCATTGACATGCCGGAAGAGGCAGGATCTTGAGAGGCCTCCTCGAGTAGATCGCAGAACGGGCCGATGCGACGACCCGGAGAGGGGTGGCAGACTGTGCGATGACGACGATCCCCCAGGTCTCTTCGGAGGCCTGACCACATCACGGCCGCTCGAGAATGGGAGGCGGCGGTACAGGAGGTGGCCGACAACACAGCGACTGAACTGTAAGATGTTGTTATCGAGGGGTATGCCTTCATGCTATAGCTTTGTCTGGGGGGAAGGGCGGGGGAGCCGCGGAGTTAGCCGCTGCCACGTTACCATTCACATTGACAATCTACGGACCTGAACTCTGTTCCGGTAGGCCCGAGACTATGAGTAGTATTTTTCTACGGGGTTGCTGTGGGGGGACTGGTGGGAGGGCATGGGGGTTGGGGGGCAGTTGGTTGATGTTGGGGCAGGGGAGTGGGGGAAGTTGGGTTGGGGGGGCTGGCCGGGTGTGGGGTGGGTAAGGGTGGGAGTGGGGGTGGGTAGTCCAGTGCTCAGTTCTATTCACAATAGTCTTGGTCCCGTCCCTGCGTTCCGCATCCCTCCGGGTGTGTGGACTAGCAAGTCAGTTCCCAATGGTCATCATGCCACCTACAACCCTTAAGATCTTAACTTTGAATGTACGAGGTCTCAACAATCCCGTTAAGCGGCGTGCCATTTTGTCCCTGCTAGAGAACACCCGAGCAGACATCTGTCTACTACAAGAAACCCACCTAGTGGCCCGCGATTGTCACAGACTCCGCTCTTGAAAGTTCCCAACTCAGCTCTTTTCTTCGGGCCCTAACAAGACCGGGGGGTAGCGATCTTAGTAGCACAGACATTTAAAGGTGAGGTTCTACATAAGTGTGCAGAACAAAGGGGGAGACTGTTAGCGTACCGCTTTGCCCTGGGAGGTCTGTTGTTCACAATCGGGTCCATCTACAGTCCTAACGACGGCCAGGAACGCTTTCTGCACTCAGCTCTTACAGACGTCACAGTCACTCCGGATAGACACGTCATACTAGGGGGGGATCTCAACATGGTGTTTGACACAGTCCTGGATAGGTCAGCACAACGTGCTCCCCAGACCGGAGCATTCTCCGCCAGCTGCACAGACTGTTTGGCGGAGCTTGACCTCCACGATCTTTGGCGCCGCACGCACCCAAACGACAGAGAATACTCTTATTATTCCAATGCTCATAAAACCTACGCTAGGCTAGACCATCTCTTGGTCTCTGGCCCGGTCTGCGCTCTATCCACCTCGACGGAGATAGGGGTACTCTCGCTCTCAGACCATGCACCAGTCATCACCACCCTCATTTTGCCTCCTACCTCAAATCCCCCCAGGGTCTGGCGTCTTCGGGACACTCTTCTACATAGAAAAGTAGTAGTAAAACACATTCAGGACACTATTCACGACTACCAATTACACACGCTAATGGTGACACAACACGGGCGACGCAGTGGGCAGCCATGAAAGCGGTGATCCGAGGAGAATTTATAGCCCTCTCATCGGCAGAGAATAAAGACAGACAACACAAACGGGACGAGCTTACACAGAAGGTACGGGAGTTGGAGCGAATCCATCAGCGAACAGGGGCTCCTAGAATATGGAAACAACTTAAATTGGCCAGACACCTCTTGTCGGCCCTAGATATGGATCTGGCGGAATACGCAGCCTTACGGCTGCGACATGCCTATTACACGGGAGGGGATAGATGTGGCCGGCTGTTGGCAAGTAGGCTCCGAGTCATGCGCCAACAACAGACGGTGAAAGAAATCTCCTGCACCGACGGGTCTACAGTCACGGAAGACGCAGTGATTGCGGAAACGTTTCGGGACTTCTATGCGACTCTTTATACCAGTGACCATCTAGACCGCCAGGCGGCAGCTGATTATCTTGACTCAGTCACGCTTCCCTCTTTGGCGCCCTCACAGGCGGAGTACCTCGACAGGGATATTCGCATTGAGGAAGTGATCTCTGCCATAGCTAAACTTAAGCCAGGGAGGGCCCCAGGGCCGTATGGCTTCACGGCCCTTTTTTACAAAACATTCTGCACAATATTAGCTCCGATTCTCACCCGTCTTTTTAATACCTTCTCGGAACCTGGTGCCATCCCCCAGGACCTTTTACGTGCATCCCTCTCAGTCATCCCCAAACCTGGGAAAGACAAAACCAAATGCGGATCATACAGGCCCATTTCGCTACTAAATGTAGACCTCAAACTGTACATGAGCATTCTAGCGGCCCGACTGGGCCCCTACCTACCGGGCCTTATAGACGGGATTCATACCGGACCGCCAAACAGTAGATCATACCAAGAGAGTTACACACCTCATAGAAAAGACTTCCCGAATCCCTGAAGAATGTATGCTGCTGGCGGTTGATGCCGAGAAGGCATTCGATTGAGTTCACTGGCCGTACCTAGAGATGGTCCTGAAGAAAATCGGCATCGGGGAGAAATTTTGCACCCTCATCTTTAATTGTTAAAAATTCCCTACAGCTGTGGTCCGAGTAAACGGCTATAGCTCACGGAGCTTTGACATTGAGAGAGGCACGAGGCAGGGATGCCCGCTGTCGCCTCTGCTCTTTGCACTATATATGGAGCCGTTCGCCCAGAGGATCCATCAAAACAAAAAGGCGACAGGGATAAAATTTGGTGGCTATACACACACCATCAGCCTCTACGCAGACGACGTCTTACTTACACTTGACAACCCGCAGACGGCCCTGCCTGCGTGCATGGCACAAATAGACACCTTTGCAGCGGTGGCCGGATTCAAAATGAATACTGACAAATCGTTGGCCCTCGAACTCTCCCTGAGACCCCCTACCAGGGCATATCTTCGGACCATCTTTCCCCTCCAATGGGCGACAAACGCAGTGCCTTATCTGGGGATCCAGCTGACCCCCACACTCCCCACCATGATAGCAGCCAATTATAATAAACTCCAGAAGAAAATACGCGATGAATTGGGCCGATGGAAAAGCCTCCCCCTCTCTTGGCGGGGCCGAATAGCAGCGGTCAAAATGACCATTTTACCCCAAATTCTGTACCTCTTCTGCGCACTACCGCTCCAGCCACCCACAGGCTGGATCCGGCAAACGCATTCTGACCTCGCCCGCTTTATTTGACAAGGGCGGAAGCCGAGAATGAGGAGGGCGCTGACCACTTTAGCTCCTGAAGCGGGGGGATTGGGCATACCAGACCTGCACAAGTACTTCCAGGCAGCACAGCTACGCTACCTGGTGGAATGGAGCAAGTGGGAGTCGGAAAAACACTGGCTATTCCAGGATCAAGCAGTAGCGGGACGCCCCCTTCCTCAACAAGGCCGCTCGACCGGCTAATCTTTACGCTTCATTCGTCACGCGGGTCCCACTGAAAGTGTGGGATGCCACTAATACCGTACATGACCTCACTACCTTTCCCTCGCCGCTTACGCCCTTAGTCGAAAACCCGGACTTCACCCCGGGCATGGCCAAGGGGACTTACGCCCACTGGCGAACGGCGGGATGTCGCTGCCTATGTCACATCTATGGCCCAGACGGTGTTCTCCCCTTCCCGCACTTCCGACAGGAATTCAACTTCCACAAAACGGAGCGGATGCGCTACCTCCAAGTCTGACACTGGGCACTCCAGCCACAGGTGAGGGAGAAGGCCGATCGGCACTTTCAGCCATACGAGAGATGGCTCTTGACTCGCACCTCAGACACCAAATTAATATCTGATCTTTACAAATTCCTTCAACCACAACCAGCTCATCTTTATAACCCAGGCAGGGAACGTTGGGAGAGGGAACTAGGCAGAGCCCTGAGCCACAAAGAATGGGACCAAATCTCCTACAGAGCACGACACTCAGCATATCACTCCGGACTTACTGAGACACTAACTAAGGTAACCACATATTGGTACTATACTCCAGAACGGATAAATGAGATGGACCACAGTAAAGATAAAAACTGCTGGAGGGGATGTGGACACTTGGGCACACTACTACACATCTTGTGGGACTGTCCCCGGATACAACAGTACTGGACACAGGTGATCGACGACATCGACACACATTTTCACACCGAACTGCCTTGCTTCCCTGCCTACATCATACTAGGGCTTCCTAACCCCCTGACATACCCTCTACACTCACGCAGGGGACGCCAAATGGCTATCGCCCTAGGCTCTTCGATACAAAATATCTTAATACACTGTCGCACTACTACGGTCCCTTCCACTACAGGCTGGCTTCATCGACTGTGGTGTGTGTTGGGGATGGAGAAGATGTCACTTACTTTAGCCGGGGACAAGGATCAATATGACGAGCTTTGGCAGCCTTTCCGCTCATTACTGGTTACAGAATTCAGAGAACTTACATGCCTACGGTATCTCCGCTTATTGAGACTCACTGGACCAGAGGGGGAGGCCTCTTGAGGGAGAGGCAGGGGCACTTTGCGTCAAGATCTGGCGAGACGAAGCCGGGAGAGACTAACTCGAGCACTGGACGGGGGGCGAGGGGAGAGAAGGGGAGGGAAGGGGGGAGGGAAGGGGGGTTTCCACCTGGTTGGCACGGTGTAATATCATTTGTGTATCAACGCTGCCATAGGTTAGGAAGGTATTGGATTGTTATGCTCACTTTCTTAAGACTTTTCCTTACCTTTCATACGTTTATGATTGCTGTTGACATTGTAATGTTTGCGCTGATTGACTTGTCTTCCAGGTGCAGATTTCAAATAAAAAGATTTAAACCTAAAATGGTAGCAGCCTTTATATTTTACCTGAGGTGGAATTGGATTCTCCCTTTATTGCTGGAGCTTATCTAAATTTTCTTAAACTGGATGCACAGGTGTGATAAAGAAGGTAAATCCAGAAGTAACATTCTAGGTTGATAACCATACATACAAAAGAAGGGTGCCATTTCTGTTGCAGAATGCTCAGTGTTGTTATATGTTCATTCTGCAAACCACAGTGTCTTTCTCCAAAGCACGTCCTGCAGCAATGCATGATATCTTAACCCCTTCGCTGCTGGCCCGATTCCCCTGCTGTGCTGGGGGGAGGGGAGGGCGCGCACAGCGCCCCGGTGCTCATGACTAGCTCAGCTCGTCATGAGCCACAGTTCTCGTGTGCTCATGATGAGCTGAGCTCGTCACGGCCAGGCCCGTTTCAATAGAACGCTCAGCACAGCAGGGGAATTATCCCCGCGTTTGAGTGTTCTAACAGCCGTGACAAGCTCAGGATCTTAATGGCATCTAATTTTGTCCAGTCTTAAATGATTGCGGATTTCTTGTTCAATCTCTATTAAATCATATATTAATAACTTTATCATAGATTTCACTGAACTCCCTATTGTTTTTTAGTTACTACACCATGGCTTGAGATAATGCGGTATCAGAATCTTTCACTCAGGTCACAGTATACAATATTCTGGAAATGCGGATTTGACAGGACCTATGGTAATGTCTACACTTCACTATACCCACAGCAAACCAGATACTACTGTTGTGAGGTTCGATAGTATGCCTGGAGAAGTACTTTCAAAATTAGGAATCAAATGTCACGCTTGGTTAGCATTAGTGACAAATGGATACCTGTAACATTAAAGTATTTGTTAGTGTTGCATGTGTAGTTTCTACCCCTGGGCATATGTGTATTCACTATCTTTGTTGACAGAATGCTATACAACAATACTTCTGAGCTAATATGCTTCCATTGAAGTTCGCAACACTTCATAACCCTTACAGGTGATTCGTTGTTTAGCAAACCGTGCAATAGACATCATAATCCTAATGGATAACACTCTTTTGTGAAACAGCCAAGTTCTACAGAGTTCATAATCCCTATGGCTAACTCATTTTGAAAATAAGTGCCATTCTATTCCTTGCAAGCTGTGATTTCAAGACGTCTTTTGTCCACTTTATAGAAGAAAACATAACATGATTTCAACAAGAGGTTTCGAATACAGCAACTATATATCACAATTGCATAGCAAGGACACTGTAGACCACAAAGGACTTCTTTTCTGTGCTTTCAAGATGGCCCAGCCTGGAGCAAACCTCATGAGATTCCTGTGGGTTTGGGGGACATGTAGTCCTTTTATGTCTTTACTCAGGTGTTTCATGAGACATGTTCTTGGGAGGCTCTAGACTAGTTTGAGATAACTTTGTTGCTTAACATCAACTTTATATGTGACCAGATATTTTTGGACAAATTAGGTGGCAAAACATGCCTATGTCATCTTACCATATAAATGTTCTTTACTATTGTCTTAAGCAACTTGGAGAAGTGGGTTGCAAGCAAATCTTCAAGGCCATAATTTCTTAAGAAAAAGGCCCTAGTACTTTCGCCTCTTCTCCCCTCTTAAAACCCTTGCTAAATTCCTGTCTCAGTTCTATCAACTTGGTCAGGCCATTTACATCCTCCATCACTGCTGCAGCCCAAACTCTATGTATGCGTTTTCTGCCCTAAATCTTTAAAGGAGGATGGCAAATTGTGTGCAGGTAGCCGAATATGGTGTATCTGGCAAAAGGCCTAATAGATTCCACCACACTTTTCACTCATGTACTTGTATTTAAATCAGGGGATCTTTTTCCTCAGAGCTATGCTCCATAATTTTCACTCATGTACTTATATTTAAATCAGGGGATCTTTTTCCTCAGAGCTCTGCTCCATAAAGTAGTTGGGGCTACTAACTGTGGTGTCCTGCATGTCCTACATCTAGTGACGTTGTAGAATGTTAGGGTGTTGGGTGTTCATTGAGAGTCATTGTTGGTTGTTATGACCCGGGCTGAGGACAGTGGTACAACTGACAGTGGATCAGGCTACTGAAAGAGAACTGCAGTCCGGAAGTGACAGACAAAATGTGATTCGGTGCACAGGGAAAGTGCTAAAGCTGGACTAGTCTGGGGGTTAGGAATTAAGTAGAGCTCACCCAGTCAGCAATGTAGAGCACATAGTAACATAGTATTACGGATTTTTTGTCGATCACTTTGAAGTTCCTGTGCTTCTTATGCTACAGTGACTTTATATGCATAGGGTGAGTTTCTGCATTTTGTCCTTCTGATTTTGGGATGCATCTTAAGACATGCAGTAGCAGCTGGTCACGTACAGTATACAGTGACGTTGTTCAGAAGTCCATATCTACCCATTAACATTTGTTTACGACCTCAAATTACTGGGTGCATGGTAGTCAAATAACACAAAATGATATCAACTGGTGTAAATGCATTTCTCAATGCATAGTTGTTCAGCATTACTGCATAAAATTACGCAGTAGTAATCCCCATGCAAACGGGGGAGTGGGTGAATCAAATTACGGTATGTCTTGTGAGTTTTTTAACACCCACAATCTCATGCATTTGTGGGTATTCACAAAGTCTTTAGTGACTCTGAAAAGCTTGGAGTTTTGCTCCAGGACGAAAATCGAGTGAATACCTTTCTAGGGTACCAAGGTGAATAGCACACCCCCAGATTTTATGGGAGTGTTTGGGAAGAGATTTCTCCACAAGGCAAAATGTTTTCCTTGTTGCGATTTTATATTTGCTGTGCACTTACTTACACGGCGAGGTGACACTTCCCCACTGCAAACTTATTACGATGCCGGTCTGACTCTCATTCGACTGGCACCGTAGCGGAAGCAGGACCGCTCGACTAGAAGTCGGTGGTCCCGCTGCCCTGATTGCAATACGACCGCCTTCACGGCAGTCGCAATGTGTATATTTTTTATTGCGATGTGTGCTGTGGGCTGCCACACATGCCCCAATAAAAAATCCCTGCATCGTGGCAGACACCATGCGGTGCCTGTGGCAGGTGAACCGCCATGAAAAGGTAGGTGGAAAGGGACATTGTAATCTCTACAGCGGTGCCTGAGCAGACACTGCCCTTTTTGTAGGTATTTAGGTATTATTGACCCTCTGACGCACCATCGGAAGCGCCGCAGACTGTCCCTCATATCGATGTCTATGCCCGCCGCTACGTAATGCGGCGGGTGGACCGCAGGGGCAGATGCTGGTGGGTCAGACATCGACGAGCCCTCGGTGTCGGACCCACCTACATCGTAAGCCCCTATGGAACGAATTCCGCATTTTTCAAATAGTAACATTTAAAATGTTTATGGGTTGCAAACAGCAGTTAATCTGTAGGAAGAGTACTAATGTCAGGGCACATTCACACAATGGTCTAAGGCCAGGCTGCTCTCACTTTCCACCTGCCCGTTTGGGTAGCAGAGAGAACACTAACTCCGAGAATTATCGCTCAAGATAAATGTAGCATAGTATGTGTTACACAGTGTAAGTTTATTAGAGATGGCATCGTCTAAAGCATTAAAAGAGACGTTGATTAGTCAAATGAATTGTCAGACGAACCCACGTTGGTATATTAAATTGTGCAGAAAGTTTAAAATGCATACACGACAGAACCAGAGCACGGTGCACACGAGCCTTGCTTTAGAAGCTCTTTTATAGCTGTGACTACAGGGCATCACATTTCAGCACGCTGGGCTCCTCTGTTGTCACGGCCGTCCAAAATTAAACCTGGCTCCGAACCAGGGAGAGGAAACCACCTACTGTTTGACTTCAATTTGCAAGCCGTAGGAGAAAGTTCACAGGCAGAGATTGTGCACTGCAGGCCAGTTTGATTCCATTTTGCAGTTGGGGAAGCAGCTCCATGAACTGACAGCAGCTTTCCAAGCTGAAACCGGAATAGTGCCACTTTGCATTTTCGTCAGCAGGGAGTGTTTCGTGTCATTAACACTTCACACAGTAGTCAGATTGCCCCCAGTGTGACTGCCTTAATGCGAAATGCGCTTGAGTTCATCACAAGTGCCACTGACCCTGCTTTAACGTCGCCAGGTTACTGTGACACATCCAAGGCGGCCATGACAGGAAGACAAAGAGACACACTTCGATAGGTATTACAATTTGATTAGTCTGTTCTCTGCCTCGTCGACTCCTGTGGTAAGGTTTGACATGCCGGTGTAGTGGCCAGTCAAGTTTGCTTCATTGTGGCAAAAACTGCGTGAGATCAGTTCTAGAGTGTCAAAAAAGAACAATCAATCGCATGAGTTTATTCGAATTTAGGCCTTCGAAGGTAAGCTCTTCTGGATAAGAAACAAGGGGCATAGCTCACTTTAATTCGTATTCTGGCGTTGAATTCACAGCGCCACATATTGATGTTTAACATAAATAAAAGTATTTGTTCTCGAGAAGGCTTTTTATGATTCGTTATGTAACATGCATGGGACAATTCACAACACATTTTGCACGGTTATTTCCCTTACACATACTAAAGAGCTCACTGACTTTATCCCCACCCCCATCTTAGCTGAGTTGTATTGTATTGTATTGTAATTGCATTTATATATCACTTACTACCCCTGATGAGGCGTCGAAGCGCTATTTCGGCGGGTAGCACTCTACTCCGGGACCCCTAGAGGATTAGTGTTGAATTAGTATAGTGAAACACACAAGTACATTTTAAGTAGTGGATAGGGTAGTCAGTTATTTGGAATGATAGCAGAAGAATAGAGGAGGAAAAAAGATTTGTATTTATATAGCGCTTGTTACCCCTGATGGGGTGTTGAAGACATGCTATTCAGGAAGCCCATAAAGGATTAGTGGTGAATTAATGTGGTGTAATATGAAAGTAATTTCAGTGGTGGATATTAGTCAGTTATTTGGAGTGAGAAGGATAGCGGAGGGATAAAAAGGGAAGAAAGGTTTGCATTCATATAGCACTTGTTACCCCTGATGGATGTTGAAGCGCTTTTCTGGCAATTAGTAAGCCACTCCGGAACTCATAAAGGATTAGTGTTGAAAATTAGTATAGTAAAATATGAAGTAATTTGAGCAGTGGATATGTTATTCAGTTATTTGGGTAGGGAAAGGATAGTGAAGGGAAAGAGGTGTGTATTTATATAGCGCTTGCTACCCCTGATGGGGGTTTGAAGCGCAAGTAGCACGCTACTCTGGAACCCATCAGGATTAGTGTTGGATTAGTATGGTGAAACATGAAAGTAATTTTAGTGGTGGATATGTTAGTCAGTTATTTGGATTGAGAAGGGTTGGGGAGGGGTAGAAAAGAGGGAAGAGTTTAGAAAGGTTTGTTTTGGGAGATCGGTATAGTGAAAGAGGTGTAAGATGATGCAAAGAGGGGTAGAGTAGGAGAGAGTCTAGAAAGGGTTATTTTGGGGATCATAGCAGTGGTATGGGATTTGGGGTTAAACGAGAGAGAAGATGTAGAGGATATATTGAGAGAAATAGGGAAGTGCATTGGAAATGCTAAATTAGAATAAAGTGATAAATATATAGATCCATAAGTACATTGAACGTATATAGATGCATAATGGAGGTATGTATGTTGGCAGCATTTCTGGCCCTGGACCCGACCAGTCTTGAACAGGCTCAAACAGGCAACTGCCCTTGTCCTCTCCGCCCTTAACAGGCTCAAACAGGCAACTTTCCTTGTACTCTCCGCCCTTAGCCTCGACGCCCTAAGCCTGGCCTTTTATAGCCCTAGTAATCAGGTGACCCCGTCAGCCAATGGGAACCCTAGCCCTAACACTATCCAATCACAACACTAGCCGTAAAAATCGAGAACCAATAAGAGACCAGGACCTTACAGCCAATCTTAGCCCTAGTCCAAGCACCCAATCAGTTCAAAAACCCTAATCTCTACTTACAATAGAGGCCCTAGCCCTACCAGAAGTCCCACCCCAAGTCCAAGCAACCAATGGCACAGGAAGCCCTTGTCCCTACTTCCAATACAAAGCCTAACCCTACTCTTAGTCCCACAACCAGTCCAGCAACCAATCACACCAGAAGCCCTAATCGCTACTTCCAATTAAAAGTCTAACACTAGCCCTAGTCCCACCCTAGTCCCAACAACCATTAACACAGGAAACCCTAATCCCTACTTCCAATAGAAATCCTAACCCGAGCCCTAGTCCAAACCCTACATTGATTGAATCACAGACCCAGAAACCAATCATAACACTCAAATACCCAGCCAATGAGGACACTAACCCTAATCCAACAGAAACATCAGATACAACCACCAATCAGTTTACACATGTAACAAACAATATCAGACCATATAAGGTCCCAGCGACCTCAGACAAGGTTTGCTGGCCAGGGAGTTGGAAGCTGCTTTTCCTGTTCAGAGTCTCCTAGGAGACGGACAGGCTCAATCCACACTTTGGACTTCTGCAGGTAAAGGCCTCACTAACTTGAAATCTAACAATACTGTTTGAATAAAACTTTACTCCCTCTACTGGCCAAAAAATGAAGTGCACAGTCCCTAGTAAACACAGTTTAAACAGCTCACAGAAACACCCTCTGATGTAGAATATCCCTGTTGCTGGGGGAGGGGGGGGGGCAGGGGGGCTCGTTTCACTGGTTTGTGAACACAAAATGGTGGCTGGGGTGCACTATTTTAACATACAGGTCTTAGCACAGAGCAACGGAGAAATTTGGAGGGAAAAACAAAGTCATCAGCAATGAGAGGGAAATACTACAGAGTTTGGACTGCAAATCCCACAATTGAACACGTTAAATGGAAGCAATTATGGGCAGGAAAACACACACGTTTAAAACACAAAACAGGTGATAAAATATCCAATCACAGGCAGGTTAAAACTACAATTTTTAAACTGTAACAACCATAGGCAAAGACAGAAATCACAGAAAGGGAAAATCGTTTTTATAAAAAATCTTTTCTTTTGGGGAAGAGACAGCAATAGTCTGCCTCCTTACCACTTCCTGGACTCTGCTCACTGCAATCTGGGGCACAGGGAGGCTGCAACTCTCAAGATGGAGGAGAATGATTTGGGGTGTACCCAGCAAGGCCTTAAGGGGCCTGGGCTAGTGTGAGGGGATGGCTCAGAGTTGCCTGGTTGTTAAAAAGCCAATCCCCAGTGCTGGGTCTGCTGGCCTGGGGGAGGGGGGGCTGGGGTGCCTGTTTTCCTGTTCAGAATCTCCTAGGCGACAGACAGGCTCAATCCACACTTTGGACTTCTGCAGGTAAAGGCCTCACTAACTTGAAATCTAACAATACTGTTTGAATAAATCTTTACTCCCTCTACTGGCCAAAAAAATGAAGTGCACAGTCCCTAGTAAACACAGTTCAAACAGCTCACAGAAGCACCCTCTGATGTAGAATATCCCTGTTGCTGGAGGGTGATGCAGGGGGGCTGGTTTCACTGGCTTGTGAACACAAAATGGTGGCTGGGGGTGCACTGTTTTAACATACAGGTCTTAGCACAGAGCAAAGAAGAAATTTGGAGGGAAAACTGAAGCCAATTTGTCTTGTGAAACCTTTAACCCATCCAGCCATGCAATAACATTGTTTACATATGGCATCAAGTCGCGTGCATTAAAATTGATGTATTGATGGGGCGGAGATGGGTTCTTACTGTTAGTGTTCTAGGGAGATGGGTCCATCGGTAGTTCTACTTAAAGAGGCAGGGCAGCCCGATCACAGCTGGGAGCTCACCTGAGGACATAGATGAAGGCGGTGCCCCGCCATAACTACTTTACACTCAACCTTCAAGTTACTGATAGGCTGGGCTTTAAGTGGGATGAAAAAACTGAGGGGGGTCTCTAAAAGGAGCGTGGCCAATGTAATTAAGGGCGTGGCTTAAAAACATGTCAGCTAAAATCTGTGCTTAGCATAGTGTGCCGCCCGACTTGTATTTTGCAGTTTCTGTCATTGCATCCACATATATGATACAGCAAGTAACATCATACCTACAAAAAGTCAGGAATATTGTCTTTGTCAATAGTTGTTAGTTGCATAAGATTAATAAGCAGCAACTATGGCTTGTGTATAATATTGAAAAAGATTCCACTTAAGCCCTGGTGACACCACAACAATGTTGCTGCTCCTGAGTTTCAAAAAGAGAAGGGAAATCCAGAGAGAAAATGATTCTCTTTAAAGGATTTCCCTTTCCCTACAACGCTTGTCTGGCATGACGTCATGCGTTACTTCTCCACTAGTGAGAAGTGAGCAGTGTGAGCATGCGCACATCTATGAGCCTGCTGTCACAGCAGTCTGGAAAAAACGGACCGCCTCTGCCAGGGCAAAAAACAGAGCCCGATAGAGACCTGTTTCGAGGCCCCCTTTAAAAAACTGCTGGTGCTCCGGCCCGGTGAGACCAGGCCCACTTAAAGCCCTGCTGATAGGGTTGTGCTTTACTCACAGAACCTTCTAGTGTGCAGCAGGTATGGTGGACAGTTTGCGATTTGTAGCTCTCTGTGGATGAAGGTCGTGATGCTCCACATTCCTGCATCTCTCCCTTCTAAAATGTTGCTTTATACCGTCCCAATATTCTTCCTGTCCCCAACTGCTTTCACACTCTGGCTCAAGTTGTCCCAGGAGTGCTTTGAATTTGAAAGAACTGCAGTAACAGTTTCTTTCGCTTATGCTGACCACCTGGGAGTATTTTTAATCTGGAGGCCCTAAAATGATTCCTTGCTGGCAATATTAATATTCCTTAGATCGGCTTTAAAAATTTACATATTACCTATATTGACATTAGTCTACGTTTTAACATATAAAAGTGACTGCATAAATAAATACGTGATACTTAAATAAATAAGTAAATCTTTTATCATAAGTATTTCTCTACAAATTCTTCACTATTGAACTACAAAAAATAAAAACTAATTATTTTAAAGTACAGCAGCACTTGAACGTTGGAGTTTATTAAATGCAACGTTAATCTACATATATTACCTTCCTTACCTTCCATGTGTTTATTTATGTATCTATATATTTATTACTTTGCTTCTAATTCAGCATATCCAATGCACTACCCTATTTCTCACCCTATACCACTCTCAATAAATTCTCTACCTAAACTTTGACTCATCTCAGACCTCATTCTACTGCTCTTTTCAATGCACTACCCTATTTCTCACCGTATACCTCTATCAATGTATCCTCTACCTCCACTTTCACATTCATCCCAAACTCCATTCCACTACTATGATCCCCAAAAGAACCTGTTTGACTCTTCCCTCTTCCCTCCCTCTTTTACTATTCAGATCTTCCATAGAAGCCTTTCTAAACCCTTCCCTCCACTCCTCTCCCCTCTCCCCTTTACTCATCCCAAACCCCCTCCTATTGGTATGAACGTTAAAGAAAAAAAACATTTTAGACCCTTCCCTCTTCGATCCCTCCACTATTCCTTTTCAATCCAAATAATAGACATGTCCACCACTCAAATTAATGTCATATTTCCCTGCTAGTTCCCCACTAACCCTGTTTGGTTTCTGGAGTAGAGTGCTACTCCCTGAAAAGCACTTCAACACCTCATCAGCGGTAGCAAGTGTTATATAAATGCAAACATTTTCCCTCTTCTATTCCTCTTCTCTTCTTCTCAATCGAAATAACTAATATCCACCGCTCAATTTACTTTCATATTTCACCATACTAATTCAACACTAATCCTTTATGGGCTACGGAGTAGCGTGCTACTCGCCAAAAAAGTGATTCAACACCTCGTCAGGGGTAGTAGGCTCTACGTAAATGCAATTACAATACAATACAATACAATAGTAAAAAAAATAAGCATTTGCTTCGAGTGAGTCGGGAGTCAATTCAATTTTGGGTTCTCACAGAACAGTCAATCATGTCATTACTATATTCTGTATTACATAGGGAACAAATAAATGAATGTGTCTTTTGTACTGTTCTGCCAAATTTGGTAGTTCATGTTCTCTATCTAGAGTCTGCTGAGCGTTGGATGACGAGGGTGCACTCCTTATGCCTCAAACCACACGGGAGTGGCTGTAGGTCGTGTCATAGGTCGTGTCATTGGGGCTTCGGAGGCTTTGGGACTGGCCACATGGGTTATGTTGTGAAAAGGCCAAAGTATATCATAACACTACCAAGTAAATTTACTGAAAATTGAAAAGCATTCTAACTCCATTAGCAACTCTTAGGAAGAATAGAGAAGATTGAATACAGGGAGTGTTTGCGGCATCAGGGACAAGGAGAGCGGGTGATGTTGGGCAGTGTGCTGTGGCGTGGAAGTAGGGTGTGTGATGCTGCAGCACTCTCCGATGTCCTTGATGGAGTTCAGTTGGAGAATTAGCAATAAGAGGCCCTTACTTAATAGCATTAGAGCATTTACTATGCACTCAAGTACAGACTGTCATATGACAGGAAAATTTGTTTGACAAAGTGCTGCTAATTCTTTGAACATGAACAGCTTTGTTTACTGATACTTTGGCTGCAAATGTAAGGTATTTGACAATTTAACTAATGACACTCTTGTTGAGGTACAGGTGAACGTATTCCAGGGGGTTTCGAGCACATATATAAATGAAAACACATACTTGCTTTACAAAGTACAAAGCAAATATCTCACAATATTTATCAGCAGCATCAGTGTTGTTGCAAGGATGCAGTGGGTCCTAATAGATGCAAGGAAGGCGGAATTTCATGCCATGGTTTAGTAGTGAAAAAAACTGGTGTCATTCGGGAGCAAAATGCCCCCATCACCCTGGGCACTGGTGTTACTGAACATTCTGCAGTATTGATAACGATTTCCTTGGCATTAAAGCAAAACAGGGGTATTTAAGTCAGGTGATGTTGATGGCCAGTACCCCCACTCTGAAAATTGTTCAAGCACCACTGGCAGTAGGTACAGGATTCCAGGAGATGACCCGCTCATCCATGTCTCAGTGATGGTCCGCGGCCTTGTAATGGGTTGGTTGAGAATTGTGATGGAGAGCGAGGTAGAGCTCCCTATGTCTTTACCATCTTGATATTCCTTCTTCACAATTCATATCAGAGTTTTAAAAGGCAAACCTCGTTTTTTAAAATGGTGATTTGATGTGCAGAGGGTAGAAGAGCAATAAATGCACCGGAGAGTTGCGCAGACACCTGACCATCCTGCCTTATTTCTAGAAAGCTGTGCACTTATTATCAATCAAGTTCTCTTGCACTGGAGAAACCAGTTGTATACGTTGGTAATGTAGAGGAATGAGCTAGGAGTTCCAACATTGAAGGGGTAAATATCTATGTTATTAAATAGTGGATTCGTTGACAGTAATTTACTGACATATTTACAACACAAACTAAATTATTTGTTTTCACAGGAACATTCTGGAAGAGTCTTCCGTCTTCAGTTTGATGAGTTCCAAATTATCAGCAGTTCACATGATGACACCATTCTTATTTGGGATTTCCTCAACGATCCACCAGTGCAAGGACAGCCGAACCACTCGCCATCTAGAACATACACATATATCTCTAGATAAAGAGCATGGATCTATCCATCTGAATTGAACAGGTACACATGCTGGATAATATGTATGGGTGTAATATGCACTTCCGAAAGTGAAAGAATTGTCATAAAGCAGTGGTTGCTAGCAGAATTCAATTCGAAATTTGACACGTCTTGACTGTGTAGACAAGCGCCATCTTAAGGTGAAGGGGCCTTGGGCATAGGTATATTTTGGCACTCGCTGATTTAAACATTTACGTATCATAAGTATGCTGTCTCTCGAGGACCAAGTTGTTATTTTACAACTACAGTGAACACAGGCACTGTCCGTAGGTGGGGGCCGTGGTCAAACAGACCATGGTGAAAAGAAATATTTGGACCATTGACAGTAGGACAACAGTAATGCCACCAAAGCCATTGTTGCTATCATAGATAATAAAGATTAACTACCACAAAAACCAAAGAACTAAAACAAGAAAGGTTTTCTATGTCCATTGTGTGGGCGGTTTGTATCTTTTATGTCTTTGTTTCTTGTTGTTAAAAGTCTTTATTGTGTATGAGACCCGCACTGTAGTTTTTATTTCCTTTTTGTCAAAGCTCATATCTGTGACTTTCATGTACTAACAAATGTAAACAACATGGGTCCACGCCTCAGCTTATTAAAGCTGACGTTAATAGGCTTCGCCAATCCTTGTTTTTTATCAAGACTAACATGTGGACTTGTGACATTGTAGGGCATGGTTACCGTACCTCCCTGCATGTTTGATGCCTGAACTAACTCTCTTTGTAGTCGCAGCAGCAGATACATGTTTGATTTCATACAGCGGGCCTCAGAGTCAGAGGTTCCAATCTCTTGCAGGTACAGATGCAACACTGTAATATAAAAGTGTATCAAACCCTGAACCAAGTCACATTTTGCAGACGAACAATACCAGCTTCCTCTCTGTCAGACCCAGCATCGGTGGCCCAGGTAGCAAACAGGCTACTGAGCTTCTGCCACAGAGGCTGAAGTTGGTTGCCATTGATGTCCCGGTTGCCTACTATGACTCTGCAAACTTCGCCATGTACAACCCATTCACCAATTGACTCTTAGTTGTAGTGATGTCAAGAGGTCGCAGGCTTCTCAAGGGGGTTGAAGTAAGGGTACAACAAGCTCAGCCTTCAACAAACACCCAACAGCGTAATAACTCCTTCTCCAGCCCAGTACTTGTCTCTACAAAAGAGGAGCATTTTAATACACTTTAAAATGTAATACTACACTCTACAGCATTCAGGTAATCTGGTGCAGGGCCCACTGTAGTTTAGGTCAGCGAACCTTCAATGCTCACCCTTCACCTCTCCTCTCTCTCTACTTTAGGGCAAGTCTGATGTGGGTCTCTGGCACAGGTTCATTGCTCCTACCCACCCCTACACTCCCTCTGAAGCAGAGTTATGTACCCTGTCTCTATCTTTTAGGTTTCTTACAAAATTATTCATTGTCTTATTAGGCCTTAGCTGGGCATCACCATGCCATGTCCTCTGCTTGGCCACAAGACACACCTGCCTTGTGGGCAGTGGCTCTCTAGTCTGGTCCCTGGAGCAGATACAAGGCCACTTGGTAGTGTTAGGATGTAGCTCCAAGCAGGTGTTCAGGCTATATTTAGAGAATTGACCCTCTTCGGGGCACACAGCGAATGGCCAAGAAGTCGGAGCCTACGGGTCTTTGCAGGACCACTCCCGGAGCCCCAAGTCCTCTTCCTCCCACTCGAAGTCCTCGGACATTTGGGTAAGAGGCATAGGAAGAAGTCCAAGAGGACTTACTCTTCACCTCAACTGCCTTACGTCGTCGAGAGAGGTAATGAGCACCGATGCTCTAGGCACGGTTCCGCAGAGCCGGAGCCAGAGTCGACTTCGCGCCTCCCCCCTTTCTGGGCGCTGGAGCAACTCATGCTGAAATAAAAGTGTTTTATGAGGCCATGACCCCGCTGGTGAGCCCTCGGCCCTTGTGGGTTTGGAAGGGCCCCATTTGATTTGACGCTGTTGGCTCCAGCCAAGGCGCCAGTGGGGCCTCAGGGATCCGATCCCAGATCCGGTTCGACACCAGTTGTGCCGTTGCTATTTTCTGCAAATTTCTAAAAAACAAGGGGACCCAGCGGGTAGCTAAGGACCATGGGTAGTAGTTACTTTAAAGGGGACAAAGGTCCTAAGCACAATTTGGATAGTGAATCAATGAAGTATAGACCACAATAGGCTCTATATAACACTTTTCCTTGTCCAGCCGGACAGGAAGCTTTAATAGTTGACTTGATCACAATCTTATTTACAATACAAATATACAGCAACGAATCATTGCAGTATAGCACACTCCTGTGCCATACCATGGAGAAACAGAAGGAAGGATAAGATAATAGGAAAGGGTGTATCAGGCAAAAAGAAGAGCGGACAGGACACTATTTTAGATCAGAACAATTTGTTAGTGTAACCTGAAGCGGCGCATACAACAATAAATGTACCATACATCAAATGTATGCCCACTCAAAGGAGTCGACGTTTCGATCCCGCACTCAAATTAACAAGGGATCATCATCAGGACTTAAATGATTGTTTGCCTGGTTAGAACATTATTATTGGCCTATGGAGACAGTGTACCAAGGAAGGATGTAGCGCACGGACGCGTAAAGTTGGTGCTGATGGTCACAGCAGGGCTCAGCATATGTGGTGCTATGGCTCAGTTTTAGAGCACACAGTGTGTCTCGATGAGGTGTGAGCCCGTGTGCCCTTTGTGATTATCGGTGCAGTGCGTGGGGCCGGTGGGGCGATGTCCTCCGGAACCTTTTGTTGTTTTGGGAACCCTTAGTTGAAGGTTACGAAATTAGTGGAAGCGGTGAGGCTTGGTGGCCAAATCCGGCAGCGGTCATAAATAGGCTCCATAGGCCAATAATAATGTTTTAACCAGGCAAACAATCATTTAAGTCCTGATGATGATCCCTTGTTAATTTGAGTGCGGGATCGAAACGACGACTCCTTTGAGTGGGCATACATTGGATGTATGGTACATTTATTGTTGTATGCGCCGCTTCAGGTTACACTAACAAATTGTTCTGATCTAAAATAGTGTCCTGTCCGCTCTTCTTTTTGCCTGATACACCCTTTCCTATTATCTTATCCTTCCTTCTGTTTCTCCATGGTATGGCACAGGAGTGTGCTATACTGCAATGATTCGTTGCTGTATATTTGTATTGTAAATAAGATTGTGATCAAGTCAACTACTAAAGCTTCCTGTCCGGCTGGACAAGGAAAAGTGTTATATAGAGCCTATTGTGGTCTATACTTCATTGATTCACTATCCAAATTGTGCTTAGGACCTTTGTCCCCTTTAAAGTTGCTATTTTCTGCGACATCAGATCCGAAGTTGGAGCCAGCAACGTTACAGATGCCAAATGATGGCGCAAGCCCCATCCTCAACTCATCCCCGATGACACGGAGCCGGAACGTCGTCAATTCCTATGTCGACAGAACCCAGAGGTTCTATGTTGTCACCTGAGCACTTTGAGGATGTGCTAGGCTCAGGAGAGAATTTGGAGGGGTCTGGGGACGCTATTGAAACCCAAGAAGTCTCTGAGGAGAATTTGGAGTGGTATGGGGAACTTGGGGAGACCAGTGGATTGGATACTTACCCAGATACTGGCAGGCTTACTCCGCCAACAGTGGCTAAGTAGGAGGGGGCATCCTATGCCATGGTGGTTATGAGGGCAACCAAGGTCCTTGGACTGGAGCTGCCCTCGGTGCAGATCAGGACTAATCTCCTGACCGAGGTGCTTCAACCTGGGGCTTCCACTTCTGAACTCCTGTTGCCCTTTCATGAGGCTCTTACAGATGTCCTTCTAGGAACATGGTTCAAACCTAGCAAAGGTGCTCCTGTGAATAGGACGATTGCACGCCGCAATCGCCCATCTCCGGTCGACCCAAAGTTCCTCAGCCAACACCCCACCCCAGAGAGTTTGGTGGTGCAGGCCTCTTCGTCCCAAGGTGCATTCCCTTCCTTCCCTCAGGATAGGGAATCCAAGAGGCTAGATTCATTTGGGAAGAAATTGTTTTCTTCTTCCAGCCTGGCGTTGCGGTCGGTGAATACTGCATGCTTATTGGACTGTTTCTCCCATTCCCTTTGGGAGACAGTTGCGTATGTGCTGCCACAAGTCCTAGAGTAGGCCTGGGCTGTGCTCTCCCAAGCTGTCAAGAATGGAAGAGATGCAGCAAAATTCCCTTTATGGTGTGGCCTAGATATGACCGATTCGCTGGGAAGACCAATTTTCAATGATGGTGGCCCTGAGGTGCCACACCTGGCTTCAGACAACTGGCTTCTCAGACGATTGATGGACATGCCCTTTGATGGAACCTGCCTTTTTGGGAAAAAGGCAGACTCGCCCTGGTCAGGTTCAAGGAGTCTCGAGCTACGTCCAGAACCTTGGGCCTCTCCTCCATCCCATGGCTAGTCTTCCTTTCACCCCTTTCTTAGCAGCGGAAGGGGTTTCCAGCCGCATCAGCCCTATCCCAGCCACCGTTCTGTACAGACTGCCCAAGCTGTGCAAGGACATGGACGAGGTGCATTCCGATCCCGGAATGGAGGCTAGAAGTCATCGACCATACAGCCCGCAGCAGTTGCAGCCTCCAAGCACTCCTAGGCTGATTCTGCAGGACCACACTACTCCAGTTGGTGGGAGAATTTGTCATCATTGACACCACCGAAGATCCATAATATTGGACAAGTGGGTCTTGCAGATAGTCTGAGAGGGCGATTCTCTACCCTTTCTTTCTTTTCCTCCTCCTATTCTGCCAAATCAGGAATGGCTGACGGTGGATCATTTAATGTTGTTCCAAGAGGAAGTTACGGCTCTCTTGGCCAAGGGAGCTATAGAAAGGGTCCCAGTTTCAGAAGTAGGCAGTGGCTGTTATTCCCACGATTTTCTGATTCTGAAGAAGGACAAGGGCTATGGCCCATTTTGTTCTTAGGACCATCAATCTCTTCTTCAAAAAGGAGAAATTCAAAATGCTCACTCTGACTCAGGTCTTGTCCGCCATAGACCAAGAAGACTGGATGGTAGAGTTGGAACTGCAGGACGCGTATTTTCACATTCCCATTCCGCCGGGCCACAGGCGTTACTTGCGGTTCAAGGTAGGCTACACGCACTTTCAGTTAACTGCGCTCTCCTTCGGCCTTACCAGTGCCCCTCGGTGTTCACCGAGGTAATGGCGGTAGACGCAGCCCATCCCACATAATAAAGACCCAGATGAGGATGGTTTCCCGGAAGAATTCTACTGATGCATAAAAAAAAAAAGACTAGACTCCCTTTACAAAGCCAATAAACAGACAGGAGGGATGGGAAGCCTATCATCTCTCTCTTTCAGGGCCCTGATAACGGTCCTCTCTAAACCTGGTAAAGATCCACTACAATGTAGCAGTTATTGCCTAATCTCCTTATTTAACATAGACGTTAAGATCCTGGTAGGGATCCTGGCCATCTGACTCATTTTTTTTAAAAACTTTGTTTTATTGGCTTTTCCATAATTTTGTAGTTTACATCGTATACCTGGCCATCTGATTCATAAAGGTAATCGCTACACATATTCTCCACTTACAAATGGAGTTTGTACCTGGCAGGACCTCCAGTAACCATATGCGCACTCTGACATGCTAAGGCTGGCGGCCAATGACTCACAAGATAGTATACTGGCACTGTCTCCTAACACTGAGAAGGCATTCAATAGGACTGAATGGGAGTGCATGTTTCACACCCGCCAGAGATTGGGACTGGGTGATGATTTCATTACCAAAGTCAGATGGCTGTACGAGGCCCCCACAGCCTAGGTTAACTGTGGGGGGAGGGATCCTGACGGAACTTTACTCAGTCATAAGAGGGGCACGTCAGGGATGCCACCTATTGCTCCTACTGTTCCTCCAGGCCCTATAATCACTGGAAAAGACCATCCATCAGGATGAATAGAATAGCATGAATACCCACTTCAGCAGGTTCTCAAAAATCCATCTGTATGCGGATGATATCTTACCCATTCTTGGTGAATTAAACACCTCTCTCTCGGCTCTCATGTCCACTATCTCAGACTTCTCAGAAATATCGGGATACAGAATCAAATGGGACAAAAAAGAGGCACCAATACTGTCCCGTGTGACAGCAAAAGCAGCCATAACACACTGCAAGTTCCAAAGGAAGTCCGAACGTCTCAAATATCTGGGGGTGTATGTTAACAGAGGCCAGGGTAAAATGGTTTTGGATAATCTAGATCCACTCATTGCTAAACAGCAACGTAGACTACGCAAAATCGGCTTATCTAAACTTGTCACTATCATATTACCTCGAGTCTTACAGCCGTTAGGCATGCCACCATTTACAGTTAAGACCCTTATACTGGGGATCATTGAAAAGTGAATAAAGACTACCATCAAGTAAATATGAAGCCAAGGCTAAGAACCTCAAAATGTATAGTCCACAGGCAGTGGGGTGGCATAAGCCTACTGTGTGTTGAGCACTATTACACACTTGTCCCAGTTTATCTATGGCCGAGACAGAGCGACATCCCCTTATGGGTTGACATCGAATGGGGGATTGCACATACCCAGCCAGCTCTTCACATACTATATAATCGTTGCACCCCAGCTTCACAAACCATGCACCCCGTAGTCCAAACATTGTTAAGGGTCTGGCTATATTTGCATAAAACCTTCAAGACTGATGTTCGACTGCATAGATGGGCACCCCTTTGGCACAACACTAGTATATGCAGCCCACATGATGGGAGACCTTGAAAAAGGCTCATATTCTCACACTAGACCAGCTACTATCACAGGGAGAATTGAAATCTTTTGATACACTTTAAGAAGAATTCCATTTACGATGTGGCAGAAATAGAAATACCTACAACTGAACACTCCCTCCACAGCTGGTTCGGCACATCATCATGGGAGGTAGGGGACCTTCCCTCAGTGCAATATCTAAAAACTGGGGGTTATTTAAGGGGACTTTGGGTTTTAAAACTTACACCTACACTCCTACCCGCTCTTGCTGCAGTAATTAACCAGATAGTAAAAACTGCTACAGACTGCTTATACAGAGGAATAGTGGACAAAAGTCATTGGGAATCTAGACAGATGGGTTAGACACTCCAGGCTGAAGTTTAACCTTTTTATATCACTTCAGGATTGGTACTGGACTCGTCAAAAACTAATTACAGTCGGCCTCGTGCACCATACACATTTTTGGAGGTGGGACCATGCCCTAAATCATCTACAATTGTCCAGATGTGTCTAGATACTAGGTCCTCAGCTAAGACTACCCTAAGCAGGACCTGCATCTCCCCCTCTTTTTCACTAAAAAAAACTAGTCTTACTACACAATATGCGGACTCTCGGACTTGAACATGTCACGTGAGACACCACCATGACTGCTGCAAAAATGTATCCTGAGACATTGGCGTTCCCATGACGAGTGGCTAATAGAAATGTACGAAACTGTATCCTACCTAGCATTATCTAACTGTTTCCGTTGCTTTATATATATTTTATACCTTACATAAGCTATATGCCTACGTAGCTAGATGGGTATATGCCTATATGAGGGCGCAGGACTATTTTTAACTACAGTGAATACCAACAGAAAATAAGTTGGGAAGCTATTAGATCCTAATGACTTGTAATTACTTTTTCTCTTATTCCTTTTGTCCCTCCTTCCTCTTTTCCCAAACTTCTGACGTATAGACTTTATTTTTGCTTTGCTCTTTTTGTTCAGGCCTTCTTTCCTCTCTTCTTTTTCTTTCTCCTCTTCTACTTGGTCGTATTACTCTTTATTTACCGTCCTGAACCACCCTTCTTGGATTGCCTTCACACAATCATTGTGTTAACTCAAATAGGTTTTTACTAAGAAACTAGTGGAGGTCCCGTTATTATTATCATCATTGTTGTTGTTGATGCTAAATCCGTGTACTCCTGATGCACCAATATGAAATAACACCATTTGACTTGAGACCATAATATTCTGTGCTGTTAAATATATCCAGACTGCTGGTCACTATGATAAACGTATGGCTATTGATTACTGGACAGCACACCAGGGTGGCATTCGGCCACTCCTGGTGGGGCCCGATGATGAAGCATGTCACCAACCAGGTTGGTGAGTGAGGGCTTTCAAAACAACCTAATAAGGTTTCCTTAACAATCAACCTAGACTGTGAGCTAGGCAACTTGCTTACTCTTATTGTAGTCGTTATTGTTGGGACACTGCTCTGTTGTTCTTTTGGATTTCGCCCGAGGGGAATAGGAGCGTTTTGTTTCCCTTCCTCTCTTGTTGTTACAAGTATTGCATTTCACATGTTCACCATAGCAGATAGATTGGTTTAGTCTCCTTCCTCATTGTCCTCAAGAGACCCCTAGCCTGCTATGACTAAGTCCCTTATTGTTTACTTGAAACTTACCTCTCCCCTATGATCAATAGCAGTGTATTAGTGCCTAAATTCCTGCATGTCCACATTGTAGTATGTAGTAGCAAATACTAATCACTTTGGTTCTTTAGTTGTTTCTCTAAATAATTGAGCATTAATCAATGATTAGCCATATGACTATATATCTTTGTAAGAAATTGCGTTGTTGGTTGACGGGGTGAAACACTACTCAAGCACCAACCACGATCCTTGTAAAGGTGTGGCACAAGCAAACCCGAAATTACTCTGTTCTCAACCCTCTGGTAACTTGGCATAGAGCAGTCAGGCTGAACTCAGAGGCACTGTGTAAAGTATTTGTGCAACACTTAACAAATTGATAAAGTGAAAAACACCACACAATAAGTAGCCCACATCAAGGTAGAAAACTAGAGGGTTTTTTAAATAAATAAAACAAGACCAAAATGAAAGAATCCAATCAGTAGAACTGAAGATATGCAATTTAAAATATTTTGGTGAAAATAGCAGCACAAAACACCAACTGTGGATATCTAGTTGCGCCCGATCAGGACAAAGTCACAAGTTCAGTCCGACCGTGATGGAGCTTGGGCAGGCTGCAGTGGCCCAATTAGGCCCACTGAAGAAACTACCTGGCTTAAATTGTTGTGTGTGGAGCCTCGTGATGATCCACATCGAAGATGTGCTGCGCAGCCGAGTTGGTTCTAAGGTGCAGCGAGGCTGCGATGTGAGGTCCTATGTTATCAGAGGATCCTGTTATTGAAATTTTGTGATGTGTAGTCCAATGTCAAGGCTGCATCTTCCAATTAGGGTGCTGTGAGGGTTCTGAGGAGCTGCGAGGCTACAATGTGGAGTGCGGCGGTGTCATTGAGGCTGCCATCCATGAGGGACACAACGACCTGCACCAACGATGCGTTACGCAGTGGCAGTTCCAAAGAGGTTGTGGGCTGTGGCAGCGATGCGTATCTTTGCTACAGGTCCAATCCATGCAGCAATGGAGAAGTGTTGGTTCTGCTCATGGTTGCGCTATGCAGCAGAGGAGATGCGTTGGTTCTGCTGGATCCACAGAGGCTGGTAGAGCATCTTAGGCTTACTTCCAAGGGTCCCGTACTAGGGTGGCATCACTTGGCAGGGTAAACTCATAGATGGCTAGGTGCAGTTGCAGGGTTTTTGGAAGCCTATTATGCACATGAGGCTTCCGATCAGGAGGCCATCCAACTAGCCCTTACAGTCCATCTAGAGTTCTGGGTTTAAAAGATGCAGGTCCAGTCCACCTAACCCAGGCAAGAGAGCAGCAGGACAGCAGTCCTTCAGATCAGCAGTCCAGCAGAGTGGCAGTCATTTCAGCAGTACAGCAGTCCTTCTTCCTGGCACAGTATCCTCAGGTCTAGAAGAGTACTGAAGAGTTGGTGTCTGAGGTCCAGTATTTTTACCCAGTTGTGCCTTTGAAGTGGGGGAGAAGCTTCTAGAGGCATGCCTCTGAAGTGTACAGGTTCCCTGCCCTCCATGCCCTGGAGCCAGACTAACTACCGGGGGCATGTAGCCCTTTGTGTGGAAGCAGGACACAGCCTATTCAAGTGTAAGTGGATCTGTGCTGAGCTCCTCCCTCCCATCCTGTCAGTGATGGCCCATCCAGGCATGCCTAGGCTCCCTATTGTGTGTATCTGTCTAGGAGGAATACTCAAAGCCCAACTGTCAACTACACCCAGTCATGTGACCCGGAGACAGGCTGCAGGCACCAAGTTGCTAAGGGAGGAAAATGCCAACTTTCTGAAAGTATTTTTTTTTTAATGAAACAATCTGACCACCTTTTTTGTCTTGCTGCTATTTATTTAAGCAGACTACGAGCCAATGTTTTTATATTTCTTGGGCCAGGTTATTTTTTTTACCCTTATTTAGGCAATGTATAACTTATTTCCTACATTTATGTACGAGCCTGAAAATACGCAATTCAATTTAAGACGAATCATTGACAAAATACATAAAAAGAACAACTTATGTGGAATCAAAACAGTGCAAATTCAAACAGTGCTTAAATCAAAAAAATCATGAATGGTGTAATATTCATGATTTTTTTATTTATGCACTGTTTTAATTTTCGCTGTGTATTTTGTCAATCATTCATCTCAAACTGAATTGTGTATCATATATTTTCAGGCTTGTACATAA
This sequence comes from Lissotriton helveticus, assembly GCF_964261635.1. Classification (NCBI taxonomy): domain Eukaryota; kingdom Metazoa; phylum Chordata; class Amphibia; order Caudata; family Salamandridae; genus Lissotriton; species Lissotriton helveticus. Next base: position 1,069,842,312 of record NC_136065.1, on the reverse strand, counting down.
ATATATGAAATAAGTTATAAATTGCCTAAATAAGGGTAAAAAAATAACCGGGACCAAGAAATATAAAAACATTTGGCTGGTGTTCTGCCTAAAGAAATAGCAAAACCAAAAAGGTGGTCAGATTGTTTCATTTTTTAAATAAAAACAACTTTTCCTATGTCCCATCTGGCCACCAATAAGGACGTTAACCCATGTTTGACTAACTTTCTAAAAGTGGCACTTTCAAATTGTAATTTAGAATCAGACTTTACGATAAGTCAGGATTTTTCATTACATTTCCAAAGACACCAAACATTAACTGTTTACCTGCTCCCATTTGAAAATTACAGCATATTAAATGTAATAAGGTAACCCCAGTGTTATCCTATGGGAAGGATAGGCCTTGCAGTAGTGAACAACTAATTTAATAGTTTCCACTACATCATCAGGACATGTAAAACTTGAAAGTACATGTTCAGCCTTTTAAATACACTGCACCCTACCCTGTGGGCTGTTCTATGTTACCTGGCTTGACAATATGTTAGAATTCTGGGGCAGTAATGCACAAAATGCCCAGGGAGCAATGAGTGTGTGCCCCGCTTTCTGCACCACTGGTACTTTTTGATATTACTGAAGGGGCTGTAGACGGTTGCACAGTCCCTTCTGTAATACAAATAATGCTGGCACACATTGGGCACTTGGATGATTGTAATTTTATGGTCTCTTGTGTTCCAATGAAGCCTTTTGTAATAATTGCCTAATAATGGAATGCTTCCAAGAATCTGGGACACAACCATCCTCCAAAGATGTGTTGTATATGGTCAATAAGGGCAACAGTATAGTCTCCTCTCCATTCAATAGAATGTTCACTAAGCTGGGTCTAATGGTGATCCTGATTTTATTGTGCCTGCTACTCCTTTGATGTCATTCATGCCCAGCCTTTTTTGAAAAGATTACATTTCTACTAAAGGTGGATTGTCCGTGATATTGGCATCTGAAAGAGACTATTAGTTATAGATTCCTTACCTTAGAATTACCGTTAGGCGTCATACTGGATCCAGAGAATTTTTCTTCAGCAATACCCCTGCGTGTCGGTAGGTGGCGTCGGTCGACTCAGCGTTCGACGAAATGTTCGCCGAGATGACGTTGCGGTCTAAGTAGACACTGCGACGTCATCCCAGCGACCATGACGCCAACGACGGACGCAGAGTCGACTGACACCACCTACCGACGCACAGGGGTATTGCTGAAGAAAAATTCTCCATATCCAGACTGACTCCTGGCGGTAATTCTAAGGTAAGGAATCTATAACTATTAAATGTCTATAACAGATACATCTTTCCCACAGGTAAGTAACTGATTCTGTTGGATTCTCCCAGGAGATTGGCAGCACACTAGGGAGCACTAGATTTTTTTGACTTTATCCAGGAAGAAGTGTGCACGCTGCTGCATCGTTCCTTAGAGGGAGAGGGCCCTATCCATACCACATTAGGTTTTAGAAAAGAGTTAACTATGTTGTATATTTCTCTGAAAGGGTGTTTAGTCTGCCTGATCTTCTCCGCAAAGTCATTCAATAAAATTGCCTGGTGGTCTTTCTTTTTAAATAGGACAATCTGTGCCATATTATAGACTCGGGTGCAGAGGCAAAGGAGCAGTCAGTAGGTGCACAGACTGTGAGCCATAAAGAAATACTGCATAGCCAGTGTGCCCCTTGATGGTAAAATGGATGTCCTTGATGAAAGATCTGTTAGACGGGGACCTGGAGGGTCGGCCGAGCACAAGGGGAGAGGCCTCCGGTGAGGGCCGTCTCCAGCGATCGTACAGACAAGTAACTTCCCCCCCCACAGATGGACACCACACGAAGATCAGAGTAACACCTTTTATAGGCAGTTCTTGAAGTAAGGAGGTACGATACAAGGAGATCAGGACACGATGATCCTCTCAATTCTAGTCTCTAGTAGGGGAAGGGGGTAGCGGGACAGTCTTGGTACCTACGGGTACTGAGGTGAAACGGCGGTAGCTCACAATCCTCGAGCTCGGTGGTCGGACGGGTCGGACCGCGGCAGCGCCAGCAGGTCCCGAAGAGATCGTAGGTGGCAACGGGCCGCGGCAGCGCCAGCAGGTCCCAACGAGGATGGAAGGTACAACGGGCCGCGGCAGCGCCAGCAGGTCCCACGAGGATGAAGGTTGCAGAAGGCCGCGGCAGCGCCAGCAGGCAGGACGATAGTTCACAAGGCAGGGCTGCGGCAGCGCCAGCAGTCCGTCAAGGATGAGTTCTTCTCGGTGTCTCTCGACTCCAGGATACAACTGCCTTCCTGCTCTGGGGCTGCCTCGGTTATAGGTCTGGCGCCCTTTGATGTCCGGACCCTCGCACTGGGAGGTCGGGAGGTCCGGGATGAGGGAGTCCAGACACCCAGCAGGGGGGTGGAGCCAGCACCCGGGGAGGCTGGGGGCGATCGGCACCTGGCGGGGGAGAGCCATCGACACTTCTTTCTCCCATTAGCCTGCCAAGTGGTCCGTTCACCTCCTGGATGGATGGTGGTGCCGGGATGGCGGGGCCTGGCCGGGCCCAGGGTTGGGGTCGAGCTGAGGCCACGCGGCCGCGTGGTGCAGTGTCCAAGATGGCGGCTGGGCCGGGCAATGGGGCTGACGGGGGCCCGGGCCCGTGGCACAGAGATATCCGGGAGCAGGCGTCCCAGAGGGGACGGGTTGCGGGTTGCTTCTGCGGGTAGCCCCCGGAGAGCCGGTGTCTGGGCCCTGTCGTGCGGGGAGGGAGCGAGCCCTTCGTGGGGCCTGTCCAACATGCGTCCCCCCCAGCTGAAGGCGGGGAGAGTCACCCATCCTCTTGGGGACTCTCCTCGTCGAGGCGGAAAAAGCGGGACAGGCCATCCGCGTTGGCGTGGTCTTGGCCAGGGCGATGCTCCACAGTGAAGTCCATCCCCTGCAGGGAGATGGACCATCGCAATAGTTTGGGGTTCTCCCCCCGCATTTGCATTAGCCATTGCAGGGGCCGATGATCTGTTTGTACCCGGAAGTGGGTTCCGAAGAGGTAAGGCCGGAGCTTCTTGAGGGCCCATACTACTGCGAAGGCCTCTCGCTCAGTGGTGCTCCAGCGCTGTTCTCGGGGCAGGAGGCGTCTGCTGATGAAGGCCACTGGTTGGTCGACTCCCTCGGGGTTCAGTTGGGAGAGGACGGCCCCGATGCCATGGTCTGAGGCATCCGTCTGGACGATGAACTCACGGCTGTAGTCGGGGGCCTGGAGCACAGGAGCGGTGCACATGGCGGCCTTCAGCCTCTCGAAGGCCGCTTGACAGTCGGGAGTCCAGTTGACTGTTTTTGGGTTGGTCTTGGATGTGAGTTCCGTGAGGGGCCCCACAATGCTGCCATAGTCCTTTACGAACCGCCGATAGTATCCGGTGAGCCCCAAGAAGGCTCGGACCTCGGTTTGGGTTACGGGGGGGCGCCAGGACTGGATGGCAGCGATCTTGAGCTGGAGGGGGGCCACCAGACCGCTCCCCACTTGGTTTCCGAGGTAGGTCACGGACCCCTGGCCGATTTGGCACTTGCTGGCCTTGATTGTGAGGCCGGCCCGTTGGAGGGCCTGCAGGACCCCTCGGAGGTGGCGGAGGTGGTCTGACCAGTGGCGGCTATACACCGCGATGTCGTCCAGGTATGCAGCGCTGAACTCTTCGAGGCCCGCCAATACCTGGTTCACAAGTAGTTGAAACGTGGCTGGAGCGTTTTTCATGCCGAATGGCATCACTCTGAAATGGTAGTGTCCATCCGGGGTGGAGAAAGCGGATCGTTCTTGTGCCCTGGGGGTGAGGCCGATCTGCCAGTAGCCCGCCGTCAGGTCGAATATGCTTAGGTAGCGGGCCGCCCCCATGCGGTCAACTAGTTTGTCGGCTCGGGAGATGGGGTGAGCGTCGGTTCGGGTGACAGCGTTCAGACCCCGATAGTCGACGCAGAACCGGAGCTCGGGTGTGGTGCCCGGGGCCGCAGCTTTGGGGACCAGTACAACCGGGCTGGCCCAGGGGCTGTCAGAGGGTTCGATGACTCCGAGTGCGAGCATCTTGGAGACTTCTTCTTGGATGCAGGTGCGTACCCGATCTGGTACCCGGTACGGCCGGTGTCGGATAGGAGGACTGTCGCCAGTGTCCACGTCGTGCAGACACCAGGGGGTGACCCCGGGTGTGAGGGAGAATAGGTTTGCAAATTGCAGCAGGAGGGCCCGTCAGTCTTGGCGCTGCTCCGGGGTCAGAGCCTCGGAGAGTTGGACCCCGTCCACCGAACCATCTTTTTCCCCGGCCCCCAGTAGGTCAGGGAGGGGCTCGGAGTCCTCTTCTGCCCCACTGTCTGTAGCCATCAGCAGGCTGAGCTCCGAGCGCACGAAGTGGGGTTTGAGTCTGTTGGCGTGGAGGACCCGGAGGGGGTTCCGGGGGGATTCCATGTCGATGAGGTAGGTGACGGGGCTCTTACGCTCGATCACCTTGAAGGGCCCCGTCCATTTGTCCTGTAAGGCACAAGGTTCGATGGGGGACATCACCCATACCTGCTGGCCCGGCTCGAATTCGATGGAGGAGGCATGTTGATCGTACCACTTCTTCATGTCCTCCTGACTGGCTTCAAGATTGGCTTTGGCGAGCTCTCTGAATCGCCGGGTCTGATTACGGAGGGTCAGGAGGTACTTGTAGACGTCTGGAGGGGTCTTCAGGGGGGCCATTTCCCACTCTTCTTTAACTAGGCTGAGAGGCCCGCGAACAGGGTGTCCGTACAGGAGTTCGAAAGGGCTGAAGCCGAGGGACTTCTGGGGGACTTCTCGGTAGGCGAAGAGGAGGCACGGTAGTAGCACGTCCCACTGGCGGCGTAGGGGTTCTTCCAGCCCCATGATCATCCCCTTGAGAGTGCGGTTGAATCGCTCGACCAGTCCGTTTCCTTGCGGGTGATAGGGGGTTGTGAATTGGTAGGTGACTCCGCACTGTTGCCATAGGGATTTCATATATTTGGAGATAAAGTTCGTGCCCCTGTCGCTGACGACTTCCCTGGGGAAGCCCACTCGAGAGAAGATCCCCATTAAGGCTCGACCTACTACTGGTGCTGTTACAGTTCGAAGGGGAACCGCCTCAGGATAGCGGGTGGCGTGGTCCACCAGGACCAGGATGAATCGATGCCCTTGTGCTGTTCGGGGGTCCAGGGGCCCCACAATGTCTATTCCCACCCTTTTGAACGGGGTGGTCACAACGGGGAATGGTTGAAGAGGTGCCTTGAGCTTGCGGCCGCTCTTCCCGCTGGCCTGGCAGGTCGGGCAGGACCGGCAGTGGGTGGAGACGTCATTTCTCATTTTCGGCCAGTAAAAGTGAGTCACCAGGCGGTTGTATGTTTTGTCTTGCCCCAAGTGTCCAGCCAGGGGGACATCATGGGCCAAGTTCAGAAGGAAGTCTCTGAAACGGAGGGGCACCACCAGCACTCGACTGGCCCCCAGCTCCGCTATTCTTTGTTCGCTGTACAGTAGGTCATTGTCCCAATAGATCCAGTGGGCCCCTGCGGTGTCTCCTGTGCCCTGGGCGAGTGCTTGCTGTCGCAGTCCCTCGAGGGAGGGACATGTCTTTTGCTCTTGCCGGAATTGTTCTTGGGTGGGCCCCCCTTCCTGACGCCACTGAGCCAGGTCCGGGAGGTCTTGGGGCTGAGCGGGCTCTTCGTGGGTTTGTTCCGGGGTGTCCGCAGGGATGGAGTCTCCCTCTGAAGCGATCGGGGGAGGAGGTGCTGGCCATTCGGGTTCTTCAGATCTAGGGATGGTGTCGGCGGCCATGGACCGGGTTGTTACGCACGCCCAGCCCGGGAGGCCTAACATCCCCAGGTGCTCTCTTCTTTCAACGGCTGCCCACGGGGAACTCTCGAGATCGTTCCCCAGGAGGCAGTCCACGGGGGCATCGTCGCGGACAGTCACTTTTAACATACCGGAGACTCCTCCCCATTCGAGGGGGACGGAGGCCATCCGACACAGGCTCTCCGAATTGTCGGCCGATCGGACGGGGCAAAGAACGTTTGGCAGGATTTGTTCTGGGGTCACCAGGTGACAACGGACGGCCGTCACACTGGCCCCTGTGTCACGCAGGGCTTCGGCCTTACGCCCATTTATGTTCACCCACTGGCTGTATTTCCTGGTGTTGGCTGGTAGGGGAGCCCGCGGGATCAGGTCTCTTCCCCCTAGGCAGGCCAGCGTCATGGCGGCAGGTTCCCACTCCGGCTGCTCCTGCTCATACTCTTCAGGCTCTTCGGAGACTTTCTCTTCTCCTAGGGCGGCGGCAGCCACCTGGCGGGGTCCGGGGGTCTGGTTCTTTGGGCAGGTCGGGTCACTGGCATAGTGGCCGACTCGCTGGCATCGATGACACGTAACGTTGGCTCGGAACCCCGGGCGCATCGGGGGGTTGCCCCGGCCGGCTGGGGGCGGGGTGTTGTTGACGGGAGCGGCCGGGACGGCGTCTCTGCCCCGGCCCTGTCGTCCTCCTCCACCTCGGGGACGATGATGACCTTGGTTGGTTCTGTTCTGCTCGTTTGGCCCACTCCGGGTCACTCGGGTGCTCTCCCATCGGTCAGCCTCGGCGGCGAGCTGCCGTGGGTCAGTCAATTTACTGTCGAGGAGGTGCTGCCTGAGCTCGACGAAGCAGTTGTTGGAGAGGTGCTCCCACACAATGAGGTTGAAGAGCTGTTCGTAGGTTGTTACGTTGCTACCCTTGATCCATCCCTCGAAGGCTCGGCTGAAATAGTTTACATGTTCTATCCAGGTTGTACCCGGGATCCGGGTGCAGTTGCGGAACCTCTGGCGGTACATCTCGGGCGTCAGCCCATATCGACTCAGGAGGGCGGCCTTCATGTGGTCATAGGACGTCATTTGATGGTCCGGAAGCTGCAGCAGGGCATCCCGGCCTTCATTGACGAATCTCCCCCATAGACCGGCTCCCCAGTCACTTCGAGCGATCCGGTGGGCAGTCATGGCGATCTCGTAGGCCTTGAACCACTGCTGTATGTCGTCGTTCCGATAGTATTCACGGACCACATCCTTGGGGATGTGGACCTTCTGTTCGGTAGTACCTGGGGGGCGCGGTTGCTCGGGCACCCCTAGGTCTTTGTTCTGTTTGCGCATTTCTATCTCCGCTAGCTTGCACTCGTGTTCGTATGCCAGTTTTTTTTCTTCGAGTTCACTCTGTCTCTGCTTTTCCTCTCGCTCTTCTTGGAGCCGTAAGTGTTCTAAGTTCATCTTTTGTTCTGCCAGTTTCAATTCTCCATCTAATTTGAGCCGTGCCAGCTCTAACTCGTGTAGTCTATTTTTCTCTCGTTCTCGGATCTCTTCCCGGGAGAGATCCGTTATCCTTTCTTCCGTCAGAGTGGTGTTTGTTTCCGGGGCTTCGGGGTCCCGGGGTCCGGCGATATTTGTCTCTGCCCAGGATTCTAGGGCGTGTTTGAAGTCCTCTTTCGTGCTCAGACCGGTGGTGGCAATGCCTAGTTCTATGCAAAATTGTTTTAGCTCTCGGTGGTTGTACTCTTCCAGTTTTTCCATCTGGAATTTCTCTGCAGATCCGCTCTCTCTGGTCGTCATTGTGGATTAGTCGTAGGGTGAGTTACTCTCTGTACGGTTTACGCGTTGGTTCGGATCGCGCCGCTGGCCACCAATGTTAGACGGGGACCTGGAGGGTCGGCCGAGCACAAGGGGAGAGGCCTCCGGTGAGGGCCGTCTCCAGCGATCGTACAGACAAGTAACTTCCCCCCCCCACAGATGGACACCACACGAAGATCAGAGTAACACCTTTTATAGGCAGTTCTTGAAGTAAGGTAGTACGATACAAGGAGATCAGGACACGATGATCCTCTCAATTCTAGTCTCCAGTAGGGGACGGGGGTAGCGGGACAGTCTTGGTACCTACGGGTACTGAGGTGAAACGGCGGTAGCTCACAATCCTCGAGCTCGGTGGTCGGACGGGTCGGACCGCGGCAGCGCCAGCAGGTCCCGAAGAGATCGTAGGTGGCAACGGGCCGCGGCAGCGCCAGCAGGTCCCAACGAGGATGGAAGGTACAACGGGGCGCGGCAGCGCCAGCAGGTCCCACGAGGATGAAGGTTGCAGAAGGCCGCGGCAGCGCCAGCAGGCAGGACGATAGTTCACAAGGCAGGGCTGCGGCAGCGCCAGCAGTCCGTCAAGGATGAGTTCTTCTCGGTGTCTCTTGACTCCAGGATACAACTGCCTTCCTGCTCTGGGGCTGCCTCGGTTATAGGTCTGGCGCCCTTTGATGTCCGGACCCTCGCACTGGGAGGTCGGGAGGTCCAGGATGAGGGAGTCCAGACACCCAGCAGGGGGGTGGAGCCAGCACCCGGGGAGGCTGGGGGCGATCGGCACCTGGCGGGGGAGAGCCATCGACACTTCTTTCTCCCATTAGCCTGCCAAGTGGTCCGTTCACCTCCTGGATGGATGGTGGTGCCGGGATGGCGGGGCCTGGCCGGGCCCAGGGTTGGGGTCGAGCTGAGGCCACGCGGCCGCGTGGTGCAGTGTCCAAGATGGCGGCTGGGCCGGGCAATGGGGCTGACGGGGGCCCGGGCCCGTGGCACAGAGATATCCGGGAGCAGGCGTCCCGGAGGGGACGGGTTGCGGGTTGCTTCTGCGGGTAGCCCCCGGAGAGCCGGTGTCTGGGCCCTGTCGTGTGGGGAGGGAGCGAGCCCTTCGTGGGGCCTGTCCAACAAGATCCGTGCCCCCTTTCAAAAGCAGGCCACATTGCTGCCTTCTCTGAGAAAGACAGAGTGGCTGCTTCAAACAGCCAATCTGCCTTTCACTAACGCGCTGCCAACTGGGCAGACTTGAGTTGGCAGCGGTGCTGGAGGCAGCACATTAACTGTTACAGGGCACACTGAGCAGATCTGACCCCACAGCACCTGTTTATAGGTGGACCATGATGCAGACCAAAGCAGAGCATCCTATACATAATATGGCCCCTGTTCTTTCAATTGCATGTTTTGTTCTTTTAACATAACTACACATTCTACATTTTAAATATTTGTTTAATATTGAAACATGCTTTCATTCGACATTTAACATCTTAACATAAGAATAGATAAAATGAAGTGTAAAGAAACTAAAATGAAGAGAAGTCTAGTGGAAAATATAGGTTGTGTAGTGGATTTTGAGGGCCCTGAAAGAAGCTTCACATCTCTAGGAACACACTCAAGAGTGCGTGTTTTGCCAGTGCTGAGAGTAAATAGCATACATCAGGTGCATGAATTGAGTCTGGACGGTGGTATGACAGACACTGGCATGTCTAAACCACACATGCCTCTTCAATGCTGTCCGTAAAATGAATGTGTTTTAACAAAGCATTTCTTTACCAGCAAGGCTTTACCACGCAATTTCATGGTAAAGGGATATGTGTGGTAAAGATCTCACCCCAGCCCCTCCATCCCCAGCATAAAAACAGCTCTGACTCCCCCCGCCCTAAAAACAGGCCCGCCCCCTCACTGAGCTCTAAAAACATTCCCAACCCTCCATCACGCCCTAAAAACAACCCCTGAACCCTAAAAACAACCCCATCCCTACAAACAAACCCGACCCCCCCCACACCCCAAGCCCTAAAATCAACCTTGGCCCCCGGCCCTAAAACATCCTGACCCATGCTTGCCTTAGCCATGCATACGCATGGATAAGGCAAGCATGGTTCCGCTTGTGGCTGTTTCCCGGTCCGAACAGTACTGCCCGGTATGCTCCGGGGCATGGAGAACCTTACTTGGTGGTGTTACAGAAGTCACAAGTTACCAGCACGGGCTGCACAAGTTGATGGATATATGCTTAATTATTATTTATTTAAAACATTTATATAGCGCATCTGTCACCTGGCAGGTATCCTGGCGCTGAGAGATTACTCCTGAGATGAGAAATGAACGGGGATGCTAGGACGAATACCGGTGAGGGAGTTTTAGGGGAAGAGCCAGGTTTTAATCCGCTTTCTAAAAGGGAGGAGTTGTGGGACTTGGCGGATGTCGGCCGGCAGACTGTTCCAGAGCTTAGTGGCAGCCACTCTGAAGGATCTTCCCCCCATCCTTACCTTATTGAATCTGGGTACCACAACAAGGCAGGCTGAGGCGGATCGGAGCGCTCTGGTGGGGGTGTACCAGGAGAACATTTTTTGTAGGGATCTAGGGCCAGTTCCGTGTAGCGCTTTAAAAACAAGACAAAGTGCTTTAAAGCTATTCGCTGCTTTAGTGGGAGCCAGTGTTACTCGGCTAAGGCTGCTGTAGCCGAGGATCTTCTGGTCCATCCAAGAGCAAGTTTGGCTGCGGCCGACTGGACTCTTTGGAGTCTGTCCAGTAGAACGGCTGGGGACTCTAGCATAAGTGCATTGCAGTAGTCAAGGCGACTAAGAATAGTACACCTGACTATTAATGCTCGTGCCTGTGAGGGAAGTAGAGGCATAATTTTGCGTAGAGAACGCAGTAGGGCCGAGCAGGTAGAAACTGTTTTGATTACTTGCGTTTCCATGCTGAGTTTGTCGTTTAGCATGACGCCCAAATTCCGGACACTAGTCACCGGCTGTGGTTTTTCTGAGGTTTCCGGGGGCCAGAATTCCGTGGGAAATAGACGAGGAATCCGGCTCCCGGCACAGAACAGTACCTCGGTCTTTGATGAGTTGAATTGCAAAGAATTTTTGTGCAGCCAGCTGGCTGTGTCTCTCAGGCAGTCGTGGAACGATTCCATGGGGATTGAGTCTTCCCCCTCCCAGGAAAGGATAAGCTGGGTATCGTCCGCGTAATTTACAGTTCTTAGACTGTGGGATTTAATCAAAATAACTAATGGTTTCAAATAAAAATTAAAAAGGATCGGGCTGATGGACGAGCCCTGGGGCACCCCGTGAGGTACCGGGGAAACCGTGACACTTGCCTTAGAACCAGGGAAGCAGTATCTTACACTAGCAGAGCTTTGTTTTAGTCTGCTACAATGGCAACTTTTGTACAGACCATTTCGTAATGGCAGCGTGTCCACACAATTATTTCTGGTGAGGTCATAAACCCATAACTGATCCTAATTAGATAAGGTTTTATCTTCACTAGATCATGCATTTTTAAATTACAGTCAAACAGAAAATTGAGCTGGTGGACACAGGTGATTGTGAGCTGAGCTCAGTATTAATTACATTTATGACTACCCTTGAACATATTTTAGGCAGTCCTTAAAAGCATTTATAAGCAGTTTTGTTTTGTCTAGATTAAGCTTCAGCTAACTCCACGCCACTGCACTCTACACCACTCTACTCTGCACCACTGCACTGTATGCCACTCTACTGCACACCACTCAGTGCCACTGCTCTCTATGCCACTGTACACCACTCTATTCTATGCCACTGGACTTTATGCTGCACCACTCTGCTCCATGCTACTACGCTCTACTCCACTGCATTCTATGCCACTCTACTCTGCAGCACTCCACTCTGTGACACTGCACTCTACACCTGCAACACTCCAAGCTCTTCTACTCTGCACCACTCCACACCACTGCAACATACAACACTCCACTGCACTCTACACTACTGCACTCTACTCTGGGCCACTACACGCCTCTGCAACCTACACCACTCCACTATACACCATTGCATTCTACTATACGCAACTGTATTCTACACCAATCTACTCTCCACCACTCTATGCAACTGAACTTTATGCCACTTTACAGTGCATCACTGTACTCTGCAATACTCTACACCACTCTACTGTGCACCACTCTACGTTGCTGCACTCCTCTCTAAGCCACTTAGCTCTATTCACTCTGCTCTGCACCGCTCCGCTGTGTGCCACTGAACACTACTCTGCACCACTCCATTCAGCTCCGCTCTACACCATTGCTCTCTAAGCCACTGTACACTATGCCACTACACTACACTCTAAGCCACTCCACTCTATGCCATTCTACTCTGCACCACTCTATGCCTCTGCATGTGACCCTACACCGCTCCAAGCAGCTCTACTCTACACAATTGCACTCTACACTATTGCACTCCATTCTACCCCACTCATCACCACTCCCTTCTACTCTGCACCACTCTACTGTACGCCACAGCAATATACACCACTCTACTCCACACCGCTCCATGCCACTGCACTCTACTCTGCACTATGCCACTGCATTCTATGCCACTACAAATCCCTCTACTCTGCGCTACTGCACCCAATGCGACTGCGCCCTACAACACTGTACTCTACTCCCCTGCATGCCACTGAATTCTACTCTGCACCACTCCACGCCATTGCACTCTATTCAACTGAACTCTACTCTGCAGCACTGTACTCTATGCCACTCTACTGCACTTTATTCCACTCTGTGCTACTGCACTCTACACTACTGTTCAACACTGTACTCTTCACACCACTGTATTCTAGTCTGCAACACTACACTCTATGCCACTCTACTCTGCCCGCTCCACTGAACTCTACCTGGCACCACTCTACTCTATGCCACCGCACTCTACTCTACACCACTGTACTCTATACCAGTCTACACCACTTTATTCTATGCCACTGCACTCTACGCTACTCTACACCACTCTACTCTGCACCACTCCACTCTCCACCACTTCACTGTACTTCGCAGCACAGCTCTCCACTCTGTCCCTTCACTCTACACCACACCACTCTGCATCATGCCACTGCACTCTACTCCACTCCAGTGTACCCCACTCCACTCTACATAGTGTCACTTTCTGCCACTCTGCCCCCTCCACACAGCGCAACTCTGCTATGTCTCTTTACTCTACTCTATACCACTCCACTCTATGTTGCTCTACACCACTGTCCGCCATGCCACTATGCCCACTCCGCTCCACTACACTCTACACCACTCCAGCCCACACTACGTCACTCTATGCTATGCTTCTCCACTCTACGCGACTCCACTGTACATCACTCTGTGCCACACTATTCTACGCCACTCTACTCTATGCTGCTGTACAACATGGTTAAAAAACATTAACAAAGCCAATACATCTCTCTCGTAGGCGAAACCTTTTGGCTTTCCCAATGCTTGTTTAACAAGGGAATTGCTGTTTCCAAAGTCTTCTCACCTTACAGTCAGTGAAAGAAAAGTAAAGTGAATTATTTGACAATCTTGCTGGGGTACAGGAAGTGTGAAAGGAAAGGCTATACGATGTCATTTTTTTGTAACACAACAAAATGAAAATTACTGTGAAGGAACTGTACACATTAAGCTGTTGGTTAAGCAAAAGTTGAACACTTTTTTTTGTAATTCTGAAGTGTGATGGAAACAAATATTTGAATAGGATCAAAACAAATCAAGACACTTTACTTTGTGATACAAATGATAACTAATCACTGAAACTCGATTTTCACACATTAAAATGTGTATGCAATATAGTTATAACAGTAAAACTGTATGTCTGTGCAAATTTAGTGGCCATTTGAATTGAAAATGTGCTGTCTGTAAATGATAGTGCACTACCGATTTATCCTTTAGTTACATTAAAAACAATTGCTCGCTTCGTCCATTACGGATAGGTGGCTTGCGAAAGTTTGTCCTACTAAAAATTGGATCGTGGTTATAAAAGGTTTGGAAAGCACTGTTCTAGGGGCAGCTAAACCTGTCTCAAAGCCCAGACTTTAAAATACATTCAAAGGTAACAATCTGACACAGGTGAGAGTAATCTAAAGGAAGTGACTCAAAGAGCATTTGGAGATCCTGTGTGTTTGTAATAATGTGTATAATAACTTCCGTGCTATTTCAGGAAATATGATCACAATTGACCATATAAACACATATAACCAGCAAATTCTGAATATTATATTAAGGATAACTGTTTTCTGTTTCTCCCTTTTAAGGGCTCATTCGAGCTATGGTATTGAAATGATCTGCAAGTACCAGGACGAGAGCTTATCTGCTTGACAAATACTTGCCGAAAAGATCGACTGTTGTGGCAGAATTTGGAACACCTCTGGCAGGTGATGAGCTCAGGGCTGGTCAACGCATCGTTGAGGGACTGCGAAAAGCTGCCAATAAACTGTAGAAAAGGGATGTGGACAAGAGACACCGAAGGCCTCTGCTTGTCTCTCTGTTACACATTCTATAAATGTATTATTAAAAAGCACTTCAAGGATTGTGACTGTTTTGCGCTGTGCACCATGCCGAGAATTCGCTTCTGATTCTGGCGCCAAAAGCCAAGCTCACTGCCGGAGTATTGGGACGTTCAAGAACCCGGACGTAAAAGGAACAATTCACTACTTGGGTTAATAAGAATGAAATGAATGTGTTCGTGCAGTATAAATTATTTATCTCTTCCTCCATTTTTATGCTCTTGTTCTTTCTCTATTTGCATATCTATATCTAGTCACAATTCGCGTGTTTCTGGCTTTCACGTATCTCCTTTTGCTCATGTATAAAATGGCCGACTGCATAGGGCCACACTACCTGCCGCATAATGAATATTTATCTCTGCATTATTACAAGAAATGCATGGAGACCCACACTGCGTCCATGGGCGTATGCGTAATAAATAGCTCACGCAGCACAGCCTGCGCATATTGGATATGTATTTTTTAATTATATTTTAACCAACATTCCTTTGATTTCTAGCCCATTTTGAGAATCTGTAGGGTCGGTCACATTTGGTAGAAGATAGCTGCATAGCAATCGACAGCAATACTCTCCACTGAAAAAAAGATTTCCTAGGTCACTCTTTCTCAAGGTCGCACACAACAGCACGGATGAGGACGTTGTTTCAAATTATTCCAAGTTTAACCACCGGGATAACGATTGATGGTTCAGAAAGTGAACAGGATTGTTTTACAGTGAATAGAAAGGAGACCTGAGTTATTGTTATAATTGTGAGCCCTTCAAATGTCGAGCTGTTTCAGAAAAGTCATCTGATTAATTCGCTACTATGCAATGTTTTTCAAGAAGCTGAAACGTAATTGATTTGAAGCAATCAGGACTATCACACTATGCAAAAGCAGGTTTTAGTTGCATGGCTGTCCCCAGAATCGTTTTAAAATGAATTTTATATAAGAATTCCTTAACGATTCCTTACAAAATATAATGTGACGACGTAAATAGTGAAAACGAGACCATCGTTCTATGAAAAAAAGTAAACAAGGTGACTATTAGTACAATGCCCATGTAATGTCTACAAACAAAAGCAGTTCACTTAGTGTTCAAAGTTATTAGGCTGACATATGTATAGGAAATCTCTACTAGAAATAATATCAGGTATTTGCTGTGATTTGTATTACTTTGGCACACACTCAATAAAAATAATGTGTGTTTGTCTCTTGCAGAAGCTTTGGTCAATTTCCGCACATCTGACCTTTTATTTACACTTTAACGTGTGTTTTTCTTTAGTTGCCAAAGCCATCGGTAATATGCTGATATAACCTTGGACCACCTCGTCCCAGCATTTTAGCACGACAAGTTAATGATATGATGTTGTTTGTATGTGATGCGTCCTTATATGTTTCCAGTTTTTGTATTCAGTGTGTAACATGTGGATTATAAATATTCTGAGGGGTATTATTTACAATATTTTGACAGATGCAATGGATCTTTGTATATTCTACCCTATAATTCTCTCTCTCTTCTTTTACTAACCACTATAGCCCAGAACCCCGATGAGATGGTGCTTTGGAACCGTAGCTGTGCATACCGGAATTCTCAGACTCTAAGGGGCAGCTGCCCACACCCCTTTAGTTCCAAGTTGTTCTCTTATGTACTGTGGACTGGGTCCGAGAAGGTTTTGAAATGTATAGTGAAAGAGTGCTCAGGACTCCGCATCCTTTTCTAGTCTCACTTGTCAGAAGTAAGCCAGGAATCAAAATATGCTTACATTGTAACCCCAGGGTTCGGGCAGCTGAACACCCTGCCATCACATACCCAGTTTATCGATTTTGGCAATTGCCACCTGATTAGATTCCATACTCCCAATGTATAGATTGAAAACTCAATAGCTGCAGATGTGGGCCAATGTTAAAGACACCATCCCACGGCAAAATTACACTCGGACCTGAATTTTTAATTGGCTGTGTTGGGGGTGGGACAGAGGGACCACAGAACACGCCTGTTAAGTTCTAGGGTGGTGCTTATTGCCTCTTTGTTTTATTTTTCTTCTGTGGGGGCACTTTAGACAGGGACTTGGCAAAATGATAACCAAAGGCAAAAGATATCTCAAATGTCTTTGTAACAGGGAAAATGTCCAAGAAAACACAGAGTGGTCCACTGTCTCTCCTGGTCTTCTTTTCAGGCTTCCGGTTTCACTCTGCCTCTTCCACGGGTCAGGATATTGTCGGTCAGCGAGAGGAAAGAAAAACAAACAAGCCAGGGATTACCATTAAGTCATGGGTCTCTCCCCTTTCTCTGTGCTATCGTCACCAGAACAAGCAAAACGGGCAGTGAGGGAAGGACGTGAGGGGAAACCGGCGTGGTGCAGACAAAAAAAAGGTGACACGTCACCTAGTTCCCCGTGTCGCCCCACCACCCCCACCAGAACGACCCTCCTAATGGTACTCGCCTTGGACCACGGTCCGTGTCCAGGACCATGGTATAGGGACCCGGGGCGCCCTCTCCTCCATGAGCGGCCGGGCTTGGTCGCGATATATACTTCTCTTTCCTGGGTCTCTGCCTTCTCTCCGTCGTCCTCGTCTTTGTCTCTGTCCTCTGGACCGTCCCCCTTACTCCTCGGTCCTCTCCTCGCCTTCTCTGTGTCAGCTCTCGACGACTCGGGTTCCGTCGCGGCGTTTTCTCTCGTACTCCGCTGATGGCGTCAGGCGGTCTTCCAGGTTTTCCCTTGCTGACACTAGACCGCGCACTTCATCCAGTCTGTGCAGTGAGTCGGCACTCTCCACTGTGCAGTTCCGGTGTGCTCCATACGTCTCCTCCTCACGTATCTCCCCCCACAGGAATGGATGTTGGGGCCATTCGGGGAAGGGGTGTTGTGACAGATATACAGCACTTGCTTGCTTTGCCCCCGGCATGTGTATGGTGTGGAATGAGTAAGGTTGGAGGGCTAAGAACCAGTGAAGGATACGGGGATTGGTATCTTTGTTGTTAGCCAACCAGGTGAGAGGGGCATGATCAGTGAGAACAAGAAACGTGCGTCCCAGCAAGTAATACTGTAGGGCTTCTATGGCCCACTCCTTGGCCAGACACTCTTTTTCGATGGTGGAATAGCATGTCTCCCTTGCAAAGAGTTTTCTACTGATGGAGAGGAGTGGTTTGAGGTCATTGTTCATATCAGGCTGGTATAAGACAGCACCCATACCCACCCCTGAAGCATCAGTCTGTAGGACAAATGTTTTGTGGAAATCAGGGCAGTGTAACAAAGGAGCAGTGCAGATGGTGCTTTTCAAGGCACAGAAACTTTTTTCGTGGTCAGGGATCCAGGTGGGTATGCGGGAGGAGTATTTCTTTGTTAGGAGATCCGTAAGGGGGCTTGCCAGGGAGGGGAAGTTCGTGAGGAACCTCCTATAGTACCCGATGAAACCCAAAAAGGAACGGATCTCTTGTTTGGTTTTGGGGACGGGGATCGCCTTAATCACCGCAACTTTGTCAATCTGGGGTTTTATAAGCCCATCCAGTATGGTACCCTAGATATTGGATGGTGTTTGTGCCTAGTATTGATACCTTCTGATTTACAGTGAGACCCGCAGTTTGAATGGTGGTGAAAACAGAGCTGAGGTGCTGTAAATGGTCTTTCCAAGTCGGACTAAATACGACAATGTCGTCGAGGTACGCAGCGGCGAACTCCCTGGGGTCTTCAGGATTTTGTCCATTAAGTGTTGAAGGGTGGCAGGTGCCCCGTGTAAGCCAAAGGGAAGCACCTTAAAGTGATAGAGGCCGGAGGGGGGTGAGAAGGCGTTCTTTTCTCTGGCGTGAGGTGTTAGGTGAATCTGCCAATAACACTTGGTTAAGTCAAGGGTTGACATATACCGGGCCTTCCCTAGCCGTTCGATTAGTTCATCTATGCAGGGCATGGGATAGGTGTCGAATTTTGTTATCGCATTTACTTGTCTGAAATCTATACAAAAGCGTATGCTGCCATCAGGTTTTGACACGATGACCACTGGGGAACACCAGTTGCTCTGAGACGGTTCTATAATGTGAGCCTGTATCACGGCCGTCACTTTGTTCTCCACTGCCTCCCTCCAGGCTGCTGGAATTCGATAAGGTTTCTGTTTTACTACTTTCTTTTCTAGTGACACTATGTAATGTTGCACTAGTGTGGTCAATCTGGGAATGGAGGAAAAGAGCCCTGGGAAGGAGTTTAATAAACTCTTCAATTGAGCTTTTTGTGTGGGTGACAGGATATCTCCAGTGGGTACTGTCTCTGCTCTGGCTTCCAGAGTGGTTAATTGGGGGATGTCCATGGGTTTATCGGTACTCACTAGGTGTACAGGTATTCCTGATATACCTGCCTTATGGGGTTCCTACCATTTCTTTAAGAGATTGACATGCTAGATCTGCTTGCCCCCAGCTCGCAGGGGCAAAAGAGCACTATATGTGACTGGGGTGACTTTCTTTTCGATGACGAAGGGTCCCTGCCACTGGGTCAGCTATTTGTTCTCGGTGGAGGGCAATAAAAGCAACACATTATCCCCAGGACTGAACTCCCTCAAACTGCTATTCCTGTTGTAGTATGTCTTTTGTTTTTGTTGAGCTTCCTCCATATGTGTATGTAGCAATCCCCTTAACTGGGTTAACGTGTTCTTAAGATCAGCGGCATACTTTAGCAATGGTTTTCTCTCCTCGTCTTCCCCCTCCCACTGTTCCGCAGCCATATCAAGCAAAGACCAGGGTTTTCGTCTGAAAAGCAATTCAAAGGGCGAAAAGCCGATGGATCTTTGTTTGTGTGTCCTTATAGGGAAGAGAACCAAGGGTAGTTTGTGGTCCCAGTCCCTCCCTGATTCGGGGATGACTTTGCGGAGCATGGTTTTAATGGTTTTGTTGTACCTCTCCACCAAGCCATTTGTTTGGGAGTTGTATACTGATGTGCGGATTCTATCGACTCCCAGTACCGTACATATCTGTGCCATAAGGTGTGAGGGCAGCTCTGAAGGCGAAGGCTGCCGGTGGTGTGTGATCCGTGTCTCTTAAAATTAAATAATCTTTTGATTGTGATTTTTGCTCTTCTCTTATTCATGTGGGGCATCTTAATTCAGTGAGGGGCTTTTTGGTCAAATTACCTGACGTCGTTTTTTAATACATTTTTAGATACCTAATTTTTGGGTCTCGCTGGCAATGCATCCGTAAGGATGCATTAGTCCAGCTGGAGACCAATAGCGATCACTCTGGGGGGAAGGACGGACAAGAGGGTGCACGAGCTTTTGTAGCTGGATTCGTGTGCGCGAACGCGCACGTCGCGTCCCGTGCCGTACACATGCACATGCGCGCGCAGACACTCGCTCACACACACACCCCCTCCCCCACAGTCACACACACGCACTCCAAGACACATACACACACACACGCACGCACACACACATACACAGGCCGCCCGCCCCCCCCCCCGCGCGCGCGCGCACACACATGCTTCCCCCTCCCCCCGCCTGCCCGCAGCTCCCCACTCACCGGCTTCCTCTCCTCAGCTGCAAGGCCCGGCAGCAGGACTCTTCTTCCCTGCTTCGGCACCGGGGCGCAGGGTAGGCTCCTGCCTGCTCCGGTGCTCCCAACACGGCTCCAATCGCGGCTCTTCCGTGGGAGGCGGGGTAGGCTCCCGCCCTCCTACTTCCTGTTTCCTGTTGTCGCGCCAGCCTGCCTGACTTCCTGGTCGCAGGCCGGCAGAGTGACGGCGGTGATTTGCGGTATTTATTTATTTAGTTATTTATGCATTTTTATATAGCGCGGACTTTACCCGAAGGCAGTATTTATTTATTCATGTATTTATGCATTTTTATGTAGCGCGGACTTTACCCGAAGGCGGTATTTATTTATTCATATATTTATGCATTTTTATATAGCGCGGACTTTACCCGAAGGCGGTATTTATTTATTCATGTATTTATGCATTTTTATATAGCGCGGACTTTACCCGAAGGCGTCGGAGGCTTCACAACAGGAACAGAAATGAAACATAATGAGAAACATTACAAAAGAACAGGTTGCAAAAACATACGTTACTTACATAAGGTAATAGTGACAATTGTGAGCAACCAAAATACATGAGGTAGTCAAAAGTGCACAAGAGGAAATGAAAGTGACAAGTGTGCAGTTATAAGAGAAAACAGAGTGTGATTAGAGGTATAGTCCTGCAATAAGTGCTAGACACTCAGGCTCAGGAACAAGCGTTACATGGGCAAGGTGGCACTTGTGCAAGTATCAAAGGTAAAGACATGTGAGAGGTAGCAGCCGTGTGTTGCAAGGGCAGAGTGGTGTGTGCATGTTACAAAAGGGCACCGAACACCAGTACATGGAAAATACTGCAAAAAGGCAGACCCTCCAATCACAGGCATACACTGGGAAGGCACTTCCATGGTCATGGAAAGTAGAAATTATCAGTAGTGGGAAGTCTTCCTCACAATAGCAAGAGGACGTGAATTACTTTTGGAGGTGTCTCTGGAGGAGGAGAACGTTGAGGTCCCTTTTGAAGAACAGGTTATGCATGGAAATGTACACACCTCGGGGTGCACAATGCTTGTCTCAGGAAGTTCCCGGTGTCTCTGGAGAGCTCCCGTGCCCTGCAGTGTTGACTGGCAGCTGTAACCTCTGACGAGGGTTCAGCTTTTCTTTCGATGCTGCCGGTTGGTTTGTGTTCCTGGATGTCTGGCCGGTTTTATTGGTTTCCAATAGGTTTACTGCTTTCAAGTCGCGCCATACCACCTCGCCTTTCCATACAATAACTGATAATTGTTTTATACAACTTTGTGATTTTTATACATTTGTTACCGCATAATTTGGCCTCTTTTTTTTATTTTTATTTTTTATACCCAACGCTGCCGCATACTATAGCCCAAGCTCTCTCTCTCTCCTCCCCTCCCTTCCCTCTCTCCCCTCTCTCTCGCTCTCTCCTCCCCTCCCTTCCCTCTCTCTCTCTCTCCTCCTCTCCCCCCAGCCCGGAATACAGTACCACTGTGATCACAAAATTCTTAAGCACCCTGCAACACTGGGGATTTACAGGAATCCAAACACCAGCGTAAAGTACTTGAACAACAATGACGTCTGTCTTATAAATGTCACAAGAAAATGTTAATATTTCACTTCTGTTCTTGGATTTTCGTGAAAATACAACACATATTGCATTACAAATGCTATAGGTGTCACATTTGGGAAAGTTAAAACTATTGGCATTGTAAATGACAAAGCTATTACTTTAGCTATTACTATAGCTATTATCACAACCAACACATAAATAAAAAAAATGTAATTCACAATACCAATGGCTCAAACTTTCCGAATGCGAGACCTATTGCATTGCAAATGCTTGTTTTTAATAGTCTCTGCACTTACTTGAGCAGAGCGGGACCGGGCTTATGCGCCTCTTTCTCCTGCTTTACCGACTTGGGGGCCCGTCCGTGCGAGTCTAGTCTCCCAGGACCCGGGGACACAAAAGCGACGCTGGCACGAGCGCGCCTGAGGCGCGCCAGAGGCGCGCCAAAGGCAAGCCCGTCTGCGCCCGTCCGCGCCAAGGACGCGCTCAGCGCCAGTTATGCTGTCCCTTTGGGGATGGGGCGGGAGCCAGCGGCTTGATATGACCGCAGATGTTACACCAGCGAAGAACTGACCAGCATTGGTGAGCAGGGTATCGACCGGGGGGCCTTATTGCTGTCTAACACGGCTTTTCCAGTGTCAGACCTTTTGAGGAGCGACACTATAGTTGGTGGGCTTTTAAATGTGAGATCTCTACCTCAACATAGTGTCGAGATACAATTGACGCTGGAGGCCCATGAGCTGGACTTTCTGTGTATGACGGAAACATGGATTGTGCCCAAGTGTGAAGTCGACGCTGGAAATGCCTGCCCGCCAGGGTTTAAAATCCGGCATAGGCCTAAGTCTAATGGAAGGGGGGGTGGGGTGGGTGTAATCTTTAGAGATACACTGGATCTGCATGTCCTTGAGATTGATGCGTGTAATGGCTGTCAATTTTTTGGATTTACGATCAAGAACGCACAAAGGCATCTCTTAACGGGCATTATCTGCTATAGACCCCCCGGGGTCTTCACTTTAGTCCAGCAGCTGTCGCTGCTGGAACTATTCACCAATATGGGTGCTACTCACAGCCAATTGGTGATTCTTGGAGATTTTAATCTTTGGTTGAATGGCACCATGAACACAGGCCTTCTCAACGTGATTCACTCATGTGAGGGCCTCGGCCTCTACCAGCGAGTCTCCCAGGCCACTCATGTAGGGGCCATCGGTTGGACGTGATCTTTTCTGTGACCAACCTTCTCATGGTGGGGGATGTTTTACCCATGGCCTGGACTGACCATTCCTTGATTACATTTTTTCTGAAGTCAGGCATATCGACTACTAGGACATCTAGCCTTGTGAGGGAATATGCTAGCAGGGATTGGAAATCCCTGGTCCGGAAAAAAGGCGAGTCTCCTGCATTCAGGGTTGAAGAGTGCTTCTCCCCGGACGCGCAGATAGGGGCAAACTATGCCACTCTTTGCTCAAAGATTGTCTCGGTTTTGGACTCCACTGCCCCTTTAAAACTTTATAGGAGCAGGGGGAGACCTTCATCTCCCTGGTTTACGGACAGCCTAAAAAACCTGAGGCTGGAGTGTAAGCAAGCAGAGAGGAAGTGGAGACAGGCATACCTGGACAGGGATAGGCTGGCTTGGAAAACAAAGCGGACGGACTATAAGAAAGAGATCCACTGAGTCAAGGCATCGTATTTCTCTAAGATGATTCTCGATGCCCCGAATATTTCCCGCAGTATCTTTAATATTCTGAACAGCCTTATTAGTCCGGACTGTGTTAAGAATGAGATCCCCCCCTCTCAGGAATTGTGTGAGAACCTAGCTAGGTTCTTCCAGGATAAAATTAACAAGATCATCGAAGACTTGGGGGTAGAGCAGCAACAAACCAGAGTTAACATCTCAGACACCCCAGTATTGGGTGAGTGTGATAGACTGCTGAAGCAGGGTCCAGTTAATACACCATTCCATCACTCTAATCTCGGAGCCGTCCCTGAGCAGGGAGGAGATCAGTCCCTCGTGGAATTCACGCAGCTGACTACAGATGAGTTTAGGGGAGTGGCCTCTGGTATTACTTCTGGGTCTCCGCTGGATCCGCTTCCACTGAAAATTTGGAAGGAGTTTGAGGTTGAGCATTTTCCCACGCTTCGGCTTGTCTGCAACCAGTCGCTCACCTCTAGAGTGGTTCCTTCGCAGTGGAAACGGGTGGTGGTGACTCCTCTACTGAAAAAGCCCACCCTTGATCCTAAGTGCTTGAAGAACTTTAGACCCATCTCGCTTCTACCTTATCCAGCTAAAATTGTAGAGCGGGTGGTGGCAGGCACTCTTTCTAGACACCTAGAGCAGCATAAGCTCCTGGAGGAAGTCCAGTTTGACTTTCAGCCAGCCCATGGTACCGAGATGGCCTTGGTGACCGTGTTGGATGAGCTTCGTTGGCGGGCAGACAGGGGTCAGGCAGGTGTTTTGATCCTGCTTGACCTGTCTGCCGCTTTCGATACGGTGAGCCATGGCATCCTGCTGGACAGGCTGAGAGAGGTGGGGGTTGCTGGCAGGGCCTTGGGGTGGTTTGAGGGCTTTCTCCAGAACAGAGAACAGGCGGTGTCCCTCCCAAGGCTCGGCAGTTAGTCTGGTACGGTTTAACATCTATAGGAGACCTTTAGTTGCAATCATCAAAAAATATAATATCGAAATTGTCAACTACGCTGATGACATGCAGCTGATTCTTTCCTTGGAGGGAGATGATTCAACCTCCCTGGAAGAATTTCACAACTGCCTGTGAGACACGGCGGGTTGGTTGAAGGCTAACTCCCTGCAATTCAATGTAGAGAAAACGGAGGTGTTATACTTCCCAAGGCCTAGGGTGCAAACTCCCTTACCCTGTAACTTCTAGCCTGGGGACTTTTCCTCAGCGGTACAGCCAGTGAAGGTAGCGCAAAACCTAGGTGTTATGTTCAACAATGATCTTTCCTTGGAGGCGCAGGTCTCGAAGTTGGTAGCTGGCTGCCTAGCCATTATTAGACTCTTGAGGAAAATTCTTCCACTATTACCGCCTCCCGCCAGGGTAGAGGTGGTACGCTGCACTGTGCTCAGTAGGTTAGACTACTGTAACTCTCTGCTGTTGGATTCCCCGAGCTATCTCATGGATAGACTCTAGAGAATCCAGTCTGCGGCGGCCAAACTAGCTCTGGCGTGGCCGACGAGAGCTTCTTCGTCTAAGGCCTTGGCCCTGTACACTGGCTCCCGGTGAGACAGAGGGTACAATTTAAGTCTCTCTGTCTGGCCTTTAAGGCCTTGCACGGGCTGAGCCCGGTTTGCCTACAAAGAAAGTTCAGGTGGCATGCGCCAGCCCACAGCCTACGATCCTCTTCTGCCAGGCTGGTGACAATGCCTAGGTTTAAGAAAATTAAAGCTGGAGGAAGATCGTTTGGAGTAGCCGCGGCGAAATTGTGGAATGCTCTCCCGGCTGAGCTAAGATATATCCCCAATCTCATCCTGTTTAGGAGGAGACTGAAAACACTGCTCTTCCCGAAACCCTAGCTCACCACTCTGTTGCCCCCGTCGTTATGAGTCTGCCAGCGCAAGGATGCCTTTTTTAGGTCATAGCTGCGCTTTAGAAGTAAAATAAATAAATAAATAAATAAGGCGAGACATAAACGGAGTCCCCTGATCCGTTGGAATTGCGAACGGGAACCCCACCCTGGAAAAGGGGGATATCATGGCTTGGGCTATAGCTTTTCAAAGGGAATGCCTCGGGGTACCGGCTCGCTATGACAAAGATATTTCTATGTCCTCTGGCCAACGGGGCCATGGGTCCCACCAAGTCCATGCCCACCCGTTTGAATGGGATATCGATTATAGGTAGAGGGTATAGCGGAGCCTTCTTTACGCCCCCTGGGTTCACATATTGACACCTTACACACGCAGCACACTGCTTTGCCACGTCTCTATAACCCCCTGGCCAATAGAACCTCTCTAATAGGTATTTTAGGGTGTTTTCCTTGCCATAATGACCCCTCCTACCTGGTTGTGTGCCAGGTGCAAAACATGCTCACGGAAGGATAAAGGAACGAGTAGCTGTGTGGTGGTGTGGATATCCCCTTTCACAACCCTATATAACAGTCCCCTTTTTGCCAAAAAATAGGGTCCTACCTGCTCCGGCTCTTGGTCCTGAACCTGCTCCCAGGCATGAGAAAGCGTGTTTTCCTCCCGCCGTGCCGCACGAAAGCTAAGTGGGGTTGTCTCGTCCGCATCTGTGAGAGAAAGGGGAAAGGCAGGATAGGATTGACGTGAGCGGGTATAGTTTCGTTTCTCCCTCCGTCTTGTCTGCTTTTGTTCCCTCTGATTAGTGAGGTTTCTATGCCGCTATTACTGAAGAGGGAGTCTTGTAACCAAGTACTAGGAGCATCCTTAGTTCCGTCTAAGTAATGTCTGAACTTAAGATGGTCACTTCCGATAATAACTGCTTCGGGGAGGGACGGGATGACACTCACTTTCCGTAGGTGGGGATCGTTTTTGACATCAAACAGGACCTCAGCTACTGGGTATGTTTTTGTATCCCCGTACACATGTTACGCTTACTTGTTCTTTTTCCCTAATCTGTGAGTGGGGTATTAACAAACCGTCAACTACAGTAACATGGCACCCGGTGTCTAGGGGAGCCTTTTGTTTCCTCCCATTTAAGAGGATCTCCTTCCTGAACTGTTGATGTCCTTTCCGTGTTACATATAACCCCCTTCTTGAGAATCCAATTTCCATGGGCTCACTGGTAGGGGCTCGATGGGGACACTGCCGGGCAATGTGTCCCCACTCAGCGCAATTATAGCATTGGGGACCTTGCCCACTGGGTGTGGGGGTAGGGAAGGTGGGTTTAGGGGACACTCGGGGCTTACTTGGGGTCAAGGTTCTGGTCGACTTATGCTACGTGTGGGGTGCAAAGGGGGTCTGGCTATATTAGCCTTGAAATCTGGGGACCTGTGAAAGGCGCAAGCCAGTTCAACTGTGGTGGTGGAGGTGAGATTGGGGTGTTGCTTAACCCAGGCCCTAGAGTTGGGAGGTAACGCGTCCAGGAACTGCTCCAGATACACTTTTTCAGTGAGTTCCTCCATGCTGGATACATGGGGTGTCAGCCATCTTTTACCCCTATCCCGTATTCTATAATAGAGGGCACGTGGATTGTCTCCTGAGGTCCATCTCTCTTTTCTGAACCTTGTCCTGTAGTATTCCTGGTCACAGCCCAGGCATTCCAAGATGGCCTTTTTCACATTCTCATATGCTGCGGTACCGGCTGGGTTGGCCACCTGGTATGCCAGTGCCAGAACCCCTGCCCATTTTATTTGGCTCCGTTATTCGCATAGCGTACTGATAAGCTTAAACACAGGTGAGTGCTCTACTTATAAATGGAAGCTGGACACAGTGAATGGTAGCTTCATGTGGTGCAATATATGTGGACTGAGGGCCCTAGACGGTAGCACAAACCACTCTAATAAGGTCAGGGTATGTACCTGCCAAAATGACACTTATTCTCCATCGGTAATCTCTACCCCAATAGCCTCCAAAAATAATTCAAAGACATTAAGCTGCATCCCACTTAATACTAGATCGGTGGTCAAACACAAACATAACCTAGAGTGTCTGATTCAAACAAAAGACCCGGACTAGGCTACAGAAGCTAGCGAGCCAGGTTGGAACACAGTGGCCCCAGCGGGTTACTTGGTTGCCAACTGCGACAGGATGGATCCAATGGGGGGGGGAGGATAGTGCTGATCTACAGACCCTGTTACATGGTGAGGATCTCACCTGAGCCCACTTTGGAGGCTGAGACGATCTCCTTTAGTGTAAAAAAAAAAAACAACGTAGAACTCTTTCCGGGGCTGCTTATTTATAGACCCTCAGGCTCACGTACATCTTTTACCAAATCCCTACAGATGCACCTGGAATCCTGTCTGGACTCCACCTCTGTGACAATATTAGTTGATCTTAATTTTCATTTAGAGGCTAAGAACAATTATGATACGGCACTTCTGATGGATACCTTAGCTAGCTTTGGTCTGAAAAAGACCGTCTTAAAGCCCACACATCAAGCTGGTCATACTCTTGATGCTATCTTCACCAATAACAAGGATATTGTAGTAAAGACTGTGTTGCCATTACCCTGGTCTGATTACTTCTTAGTCAATTTTGAGGTTAAAATTCCACCAACGAAGTTGGGTCGCAGAAGCAAACCTGGGTTAGTCAATTTCCGTGCCTGGATATCAGAACAACAAAACGATCTGATTAGAACACTACAAGAGGAGCCCCCAATTTTGACTGACACTAGGGAGGCAGCTACCAATTACGACAAGTGGCTTAATCAGGTAGCTAATATTTTGGCACCAGAAAAAAGCAAATACCCTAGAGTGAGGCAGGTATCATCCCTTTGCTACACAAATGATTTAAAGTTGATCAAAATTAAATGCAGGCATAAAGGGTGTACCTGGAGGACTGATTGTAGCTCAACCCTCAGGAAGGATTACTGTTTAGCCCTTGAGGAGTATAAGACCGCCCTAAAACAGGCAACAACAGCCTATTTTACTCAAAAAATCCAGGAGGCCTCTAACTCCTCGAAGGAGCTATTTAAATCCGTCAATGCCCTGTCCAGTTGCCCGAGAGACGCTGTGTTTGCTCTGGATCAAAACTTTGTGAATGATCTGGCTGTGTTTTTTCAAAGCAAAGTTCAGAACGTATACAATGATTTTGCAGACACAGCTGTAGCAGGAGGCATTATTCATCAGGGAGATAAATCAGAGAAATCCTCACACGGAAGCTTCACACAATTCTCTGTGTTGGAGAAAGAAAAGGTCCATGAGCTTTTGCTTCAAACAAAATCCGGGTCTCCTCTTGACCCTTGCCCCCCATATATTTTTCATATGGCTGCAGAGGAGATTGCTCTCTCTCTGACGCCACTGTTAAATCACGTCACTAGTACCGGAATTTTCCCATCTGACTGGAAAAGGGCTTGTATAAGACCTATACTGAAGAAGCCCTCGCTTGATCGTCTAAAGGCCAAAAATGATCGCTCCATCTCTTGTCTTCCTCTGCCATCCAAGGTTCTGGAGAAAGCCATGAATGTCAAATTAAAATCATATCTAGATCATAACAACTTACTAGATTCCACTCAACATGGCTTTAGAGACCGGCATTCCACCGTGTCTGCCTTGATACTGGCGACAGAGGAAGTTCGTAAAACAATGGATGGGGATGGGTGGGCGGCCCTTATCCAGCTTGACCTCAAGGCGGCCTTTCGATACGGTAAATCCCAAAGTGCTGATACATAGGCTCCAGAAGGTTGGCATCAGTGGAAAGGCCCTAACCCTGCTGTCATCTTTTCTGTCAGATAGGTAACAGCTAATACATTGGAATGGACCGGGTGGAGTCCTTCAGGGCTCAGCTCTATCTCCCACCTTGTTTAACATTTATGTGACTCCTTTAGCCAGCTTAAGAAAGAACCACGGTTTCTCGCTTATGTCCTACGCGGACGAAACACAGTTAGTGGTGTCTGTCACACACAGCATAGACGATACGGCGGAACGTTTTTGAAACTGCATCACAGATTTGATGATCTGGATGAACCGCAACTTTTTAAAACTAAACGCGGGTAAAACCGAAGTTGTGGAATTTGGCACAAAAGCATCTGTTTGGAGTCAACCATGGTGGCCCTCTGAAGCTGAAACGTGCCCGGTGCCGGCACCCAAAGCAAGAGACCTGGGTGTCCTGATCGACAAAGATCTCACTCTTGCTCCACAGATAAACCAGGTGTCCTCAGCCTGTTCTTACACCTTGAAGGTCCTTCGGGAGATCTTACCCTTGATCCCTTTCTCATTGAGGAAAACAGAGGTTGGAGCTTTGGGGCTGTCAAGGTTGGATTACTCCAATGCTTTATATCTGGGAGTGGGGGCAGCCCAGCTTTCCAAACTCCAATCATTACAAAACGCAGCTGTAAGAGTATTACTTAATCTTCCTAAGCACCACTCCACATCTGCCGGGGTAAAGCAAGTACACTGGCTTCCAGTCAAATGACGGGTGGATTTTAAGGCTCTGTGTATAGTCCACAAAGCCTTTTACGGAAGAGGGGCGTCTGATATAAAAGCTCTCTTCCCTCGCTATAATCCATCGCGCCGTCTTAGTTCGTAAAACAATGGATGGGGATGGGTGGGCGGCCCTTATCCAGCTTGACCTCAAGGCGGCCTTTCGATACGGTAAATCCCAAAGTGCTGATACATAGGCTCCAGAAGGTTGGCATCAGTGGAAAGGCCCTAACCCTGCTGTCATCTTTTCTGTCAGATAGGTAACAGCTAATACATTGGAATGGACCGGGTGGAGTCCTTCAGGGCTCAGCTCTATCTCCCACCTTGTTTAACATTTATGTGACTCCTTTAGCCAGCTTAAGAAAGAACCACGGTTTCTCGCTTATGTCCTACGCGGACGAAACACAGTTAGTGGTGTCTGTCACACACAGCATAGACGATACGGCGGAACGTTTTTGAAACTGCATCACAGATTTGATGATCTGGATGAACCGCAACTTTTTAAAACTAAACGCGGGTAAAACCGAAGTTGTGGAATTTGGCACAAAAGCATCTGTTTGGAGTCAACCATGGTGGCCCTCTGAAGCTGAAACGTGCCCGGTGCCGGCACCCAAAGCAAGAGACCTGGGTGTCCTGATCGACAAAGATCTCACTCTTGCTCCACAGATAAACCAGGTGTCCTCAGCCTGTTCTTACACCTTGAAGGTCCTTCGGGAGATCTTACCCTTGATCCCTTTCTCATTGAGGAAAACAGAGGTTGGAGCTTTGGGGCTGTCAAGGTTGGATTACTCCAATGCTTTATATCTGGGAGTGGGGGCAGCCCAGCTTTCCAAACTCCAATCATTACAAAACGCAGCTGTAAGAGTATTACTTAATCTTCCTAAGCACCACTCCACATCTGCCGGGGTAAAGCAAGTACACTGGCTTCCAGTCAAATGACGGGTGGATTTTAAGGCTCTGTGTATAGTCCACAAAGCCTTTTACGGAAGAGGGGCGTCTGATATAAAAGCTCTCTTCCCTCGCTATAATCCATCGCGCCGTCTTAGTTCGTAAAACAATGGATGGGGATGGGTGGGCGGCCCTTATCCAGCTTGACCTCAAGGCGGCCTTTCGATACGGTAAATCCCAAAGTGCTGATACATAGGCTCCAGAAGGTTGGCATCAGTGGAAAGGCCCTAACCCTGCTGTCATCTTTTCTGTCAGATAGGTAACAGCTAATACATTGGAATGGACCGGGTGGAGTCCTTCAGGGCTCAGCTCTATCTCCCACCTTGTTTAACATTTATGTGACTCCTTTAGCCAGCTTAAGAAAGAACCACGGTTTCTCGCTTATGTCCTACGCGGACGAAACACAGTTAGTGGTGTCTGTCACACACAGCATAGACGATACGGCGGAACGTTTTTGAAACTGCATCACAGATTTGATGATCTGGATGAACCGCAACTTTTTAAAACTAAACGCGGGTAAAACCAAAGTTGTGGAATTTGGCACAAAAGCATCTGTTTGGAGTCAACCATGGTGGCCCTCTGAAGCTGAAACGTGCCCGGTGCCGGCACCCAAAGCAAGAGACCTGGGTGTCCTGATCGACAAAGATCTCACTCTTGCTCCACAGATAAACCAGGTGTCCTCAGCCTGTTCTTACACCTTGAAGGTCCTTCGGGAGATCTTACCCTTGATCCCTTTCTCATTGAGGAAAACAGAGGTTGGAGCTTTGGGGCTGTCAAGGTTGAATTACTCCAATGCTTTATATCTGGGAGTGGGGGCAGCCCAGCTTTCCAAACTCCAATCATTACAAAACGCAGCTGTAAGAGTATTACTTAATCTTCCTAAGCACCACTCCACATCTGCCGGGGTAAAGCAAGTACACTGGCTTCCAGTCAAATGACGGGTGGATTTTAAGGCTCTGTGTATAGTCCACAAAGCCTTTTACGGAAGAGGGGCGTCTGATATAAAAGCTCTCTTCCCTCGCTATAATCCATCGCGCCGTCTTAGATCCTCCAATGCGGGACTGGTGTCATGTCCTAAGATAAATAGAGTGAGGTGGGGGGAAAGCGATTCTCATACTTGGCTGCAAAACTCACTTCTGACACCACTGCGACTTCAACCAAGTAGAATACTTTTTAGGAAACAAATTAAAACATGGCTTTACTGTCAATGCTAATCGATCTAGTCACACATGCAGGTACCTTATCTTTAGCGCCAAGACGCCTCGGCATTAGTGAGCTTTATAAATGTCTAGTCAGTCAGTCAGTTCCCCGGATAAGAGGGGGGCTATATATTGGCCCCACCTCTCTTGGGACCATGCCGCAGTGGTTGGTACTCTCTCGAAGTTAACATAAAAATAGTCTGGGTCATCTCCATCTTGATACTTCTCGAGGACGGATCCCGGAACATTTGGCCTCACTCTTGTGCTCACTAGGGCGTCAGTGAGTCACAGAATTGCAGTGTCTTGAACCTGCTGGTTGTTTGTAAGCAGAGTGGCATGCTCTTTTAATGCTTCCTGATCGTCTTCCCGGTCCCTTTGGGCTGTTTGCACTTGCTGTTCTAGCACCAATTGCAGGTGCCGTTGTCCTTCAGCTAGTTGGGCTATTATGCCCTCTACCGGCACAGGTTGTGTCATGTTTCGACATACTAGCCAGGATATCCCACTTCTGACACCACGTTGTTGGGGGTGGGATAGAGGGACCACAGAACACGCCTGGTAAGTTCAAGGAAGGTGTTTATTGCCTCTTTGTTTTATTTTTCTTCTGTGGGGGAACTTTAGACAGGGATTTGGCTAAACGATAACCAAAGGCAAAAGATATCTCCAAAGTCTTTGTAACAGGGAAAATGTCCAAGAAAACACAGAGTGGTCCACTGTCTTTCCTGGTCTTCTTTTCAAACCCTCAGGTATCGTGGCTTCCGGTTCCACTCGGTCTCTTCCATGGGTCCGGATATTGTCGGTCAGCGAGAGGAAAGAGAAACAAACAAGCCAGGGATCACCGTTAAGTCACGAGTCTCTCCCCTTTCTCTGTGCTACCGTCACCAGAACAAGCAAAACAGGCAGTAAGGGAAGGACGTGAGGGGAAACCGACGTGGTGTAGACTAAAAAAAAAAGTGACACGTGACCTAGTTCCCCGTGCAGTCCCCACCACCCCCGCAATTGTGACCCTCCTAATGATACTCGCCTTGGACCACGGTCCATGTCCAGGACCGTGGTATAGGGACCTGGGGCGCCCTTTCTCCTCCGTGAGCCACCAGGCTTGGTCGCGATATATACTGCTCTTTCCTGGGTCTCCGCCCTCTCTCCGTCATCCTTGTCTTCGTCCTCTGGACCGTCCCCTTACTCCTCGGTTCTCTCCTCGCCTTCTCAGGGTCAGCTCTTGACGACTCAGGTTCCGTCGCAGCGTCTTTTCTCTTGTCTGATGGCGTCAGGCGGTCTTAGGGGTTTTCCCTTGCTGACACTAGACCGCACACTTCTTCAGGTTTGTGCAGTGAGTCGGTACCCTCCGTTGTGCAGTTCTGGTGAGCTCCGTACATCTCCTCCTCACAGGGTGAATGACAGGAAACCTCAAGTCTGCGCTGGCAGAAATTCCTCTACCATACTATTGCTATATTGGATGAACTCCTTGTGGATTTTTCCCTGGATTTAGCACTTCTTCCTGAAACTGAAGGTTTCTATTGCTGACGGAATCAGACATTTAGCCTTTTATTCCTAAAAAAATGAATTTAGGTTAGGAAGAATGGGTAATGGATGCAGTCCCACAGTTGCGCCTCTCTTTGTTATTTAATTGCGTTCTCTAAATAGGGACCTTCTTTTCAATATTCTGATGAAAATCCTAAGTATTTGATGCAGATGATTGTAGCACCAACTAATGTGAAAACACTAGTTTGTATAGACAGTTTCCATTTGGTAATAGATGAGCTGTGTGTTCCAGAATGTGTTTGTGTATTGTGAGGAACTGAACCTGTTTTTTTGTAAATATGATCCAGTCATTTAAAGACTGATTCCGATTTTGCCAAAAATCTCTGACCTGGCACTCACCAAGGGGCATTACAGTAACAGCCAGTAATAATTATCGCTAAACGCTCTTAGCGTGATAATTATCGCCGGCTATCGCTGGATTTTATCGCAGAGGTAGCGCGTTATCAACGCTTCTCTTCAATGCGATATAAAATCCAGCGATAGCGGCTAAATGTGCGATTATCGCTGGAAATCCAGCGATAATCGCACAGCGATAGGCGAATCCTTGATGATAGGACAGGGTGGACTTAGCCATACAATCCACCTCCCATAGGATATAATGGCTCAGTCAGATTCAAAGCAGGTATAAAGAAACCTGTGATGAGCGCGGTTAGCGATACTTTTATTATCGCTACGCGGGTTAGCGGCTACATTGATGATAGGAGAAAGTCATGTTAGCGACATTTCTCACGTAATTTTAGTGAGGAACTCCTACAATGCATCTCATTAGCGTTGAGATGCTGGGTGTTAAGGAAACAGGTGCTGAGGCATGGATTCACGCGATAGCGTGACCATGCTGATCGTGCGATAAAATTATCGCCGCTTTTCACCCGAAAATGGACACTAAAGCGGCAATAATTTTATCTTGGCGCCTTGATGATATGCCCCCAAATCTCTTGACTTTGGCCACAATTGTCACATGTCAATTTACAGAAACGTCAAACCTTGCTTAGGTCATGGACTGTGTGCTTCCTTTGTAATGGTTGTTTCAGACGTTGATAAAGTCCTCTCCAAACCTGTCAAAAGCTATGTGTCAATTTCCATTCAATTCACAAAGATTTGGCTTGAGTAGGTGTGACTTACACTTTTAGTACTCCTGGCTCACTCTTGGATGCCAGGAGTACTACAAGAGTAAGTCACATCTATTCACAGCCAAATATGTGTGAATAGGACTCTCAGTTTTTGGAAAAGAGCAAGAAAATACCAAGCACATAGCTTTTTCTTTGATACCTTGGGTTCCTAACTAGTATCATGTAAGAAAAGTTAATGTCCTCCCAGAAATGAAAAGCAAACAACTTTCATACAGTATTTCCACACCACAGCCAGGCAGATAAGCTGTCATTTCCTCAGACTACATTTACTGTGTACACGTGCCAATAACCACCCCTTCCTATGACGTTATAATGATTTATTCCTTCACTTTTTTATTCGGAATCATCATTGCAACACTTGTTTCTCCAAATGAACTGCTACATCCTGGCTACATGGGATAACAAGCTATACCAGATGCCTTTCTGACTTAGTGGCCATCATCACCATGGTGAAGGTTGAATCCATAGGGATAGCAAATATTGGGTCCACACCTAAACAAACTTTTTTCACAGAGGTGTAACATTTTGTACTTTTCACTCGCCTAGCCTATTTCAAGCAATTACCGACCAAGCCAGAAAAAACATGATCTAAAAGGAGAGGTTTGGCTCAAACGCCTCAGTCAGACCTTCCCTGCATGTGACAATATACAACGAAATATCTGTTCTTAAAACAGGGCATTACTAGCAAGGTGATGCTGGGGTATCTTTGCATAGAGTTGGCTTCTCTAGACACATCTCGCCCTTATGGTCCAACATACCAATTATTCTACATGTGATGGATATTCTTCAGCCTGTGCTTTGAAGCCACTATAAATATCTTGAGGTGTTGTCCAAGCCATTTCATACATGACTGCTCTTTTTGGCAAAACAAGCTAAGAGTATGACGGAAGGCTCTCCACAACGTCATTACAATGTAGCCCAAGAGGTTGAGGAACACTGCTGGCCTGACTGTTTTTTTTTTTTATAACCCTTTTGAGTCTGCCTAAATGAAGTGGGCGTAGCCAGATGTGGACCACATTTCTGCTTTTCCCATGGTCTAAAGCTAGACCTCTTTCAAGAAGCACATTAGGGCGGAAACTCGTCTGAGGTTCTTGGCTACTTCATTATGAAGCGTTTGATTTGGAATGGCGCAGAAATAAGAAAAAAAACTCATCATGAAGAAATGTCCAATAACAACATGTTTATTAATAGTTAACCTAATCCATAGCTAACCTTTGTTTGTTAATGGATATAAAAATGATGCAGTTTAGAAGTCGCGTCTCAAGCAATTTCCTTTGCGGTCTTGTTTTCTCTCCTAAAACCAATGCCATCAGTGTGTTTATCACCATCTGGGTTAAGGGGCACAGTAGTTGATTTGCACTGTAGTGCTTCCCACAACTTTCTTTTTAAAAGTATAAGGATTAATTTCTGGTCACACCACACAGTAGCAGCAGATTTAATTGTTTAATATTGAAAAAAGTAAAAGGGTGCAAGCAGTTGTAAAAGTATCTTTACATTATAAAGTATAATTTACAGAGTAGTTCTGTTTCCAAAAGGTATTGTGACCATTGAATAAGGAGGCTAAAAGTCAAAGGGCACGCAATACCATTATGGATTTATCATTTCTGATTTCAGATTGCTGATATTTTAAATGAGGAGGCATCTTGTGGCCCTAGGCGCATATCCTTCCTGTCTTGTTGTCCAACCATATGTTTTTCAACTTTTCTTTGTTCAGTCCCTACCATTATTTTTCCGTTAAACTATCCTCTAAGATCTCTAATCATTGCTTAAAGGAAACCACTTAGTGTTTTCAAAAAAATGCACTCTAATCTTATGTATCTCGATTATACTAGGAAGGGGCCTTCCCCTCATAATTCCTGTGCCCGAGTCCCAACAAGCATAGATTGCTTCTCACGGTACGCTTGACCCTTTTCAAGTTCCGCTAGTGGATGTCTTGTTCAGTGGTTCATGTAAGGGCTCTTAAATGTCCCAACATTAAAACTTTGAGAACTACCTTACAGAGAGATGTCATCTTTCGGTTTACATCTCTTCTCATGCGCACCAATCGGAATATTTGCCAGTTCTTTCTAAATAAAATTGAAGAATTAATTCCTTAATTTTGGGAAAAAACTGCCTTCTAAGTAATCTTTTCTCCATGTAATGAATGTTAGGTAATCAGACTGCTCACTCACTTTGAAGCCAAAATCTGTAGTGGTAAATTCAAAGAAACTTTGTCACTGTAATGTGTGACTTCTATCCTTAGTGTTTGCTTTGTTTTACAAGAATTATGCCGAACGTCCTAAGATAGGCTTGCATAGTATTTGCCAATAAATGCCTATGGGGTGATTTTTTTAGCTACTACTAAGGCAACATAGTGAGTAGGGGCTCCGCCATGATGGTCTTCGAGCAGCCTACTACATAAAATTGCTCACACCCCAACCATCTGACATCGTTTTTGCTACAGTGAACCTTGATTTGTTAATTGTACTGTGCTCTAATATCCCCGTCTTTCCCATTTGATGGATCTTCCAGGAAACTTTCGCAGAGCTCATAAACCAAAGTCGATACAAAGTGATGGACTAATTGGTTAGCACTTCACTATACTTCTGCTGCCATATCAGGATGGTCATTCACAACGCTCCAGCACCTGTCACCTTTTGGTACTGTTGGTTACAGATTCTCACAGCAAATTGAACAAAAGGAGGTGCACTGAACACAATACAGGAAGTCTGTTGTAATTTGCAGGATTCAATTAAGATTTCAAGTAGTGGCACAGATAGCAGTAATCCTTGTGTAGGAATTAAGCTTCAATATGTGCAATATGGCCACCATGGTAAGCGGTCTTGGCGGCGTTCCTGAAAGAAGAATCTTAATTGAATCCTGCTATAAAAGGTGGTATTAATACCTGGAGTTTATCTTGTTTGCAAGGACTATTGGTATCGTATGCCACCTCTTGAAAGCTTAATTGCATCCTAATATAAGAGGTGTTTATTGTTGACAATTTTTGGGAAAATATTTCCACACTAGGAAATACCATATATTATCAACTTATTGAGAATCTGCTATTATCCACATAAGCCCTGATGAAGTTCCCAAAAACTTCTGGTTTTGGGGAACGAAACCCGTTGGCTGTTTTTATGAACTATTATCGATTTTGAAATAAAAGAGGAGATTAAAGAAATTACAACGGAATTCCTATATTGTGTTCAGTGCACCTCCTTCTGTTCAATCTTTCGCAGAGCTGCACACCCCACCAGGGGGCCAAAAGCTTTTTGGCAATCTCCAACTACTTTCACTTTATTTCTGTGCTGCGTTCTTTCACTCACATTGCCAACTGCCATCACTTCGGTTTTCTACAGTGTTAGACTGTATGTATGTATATGCTATTTGTATAGCACAAGTCTAGCCAAAAGGCAACTGAGTATACATAGTCAAAGACAAGCTTCGAGTCAGCGAGTAATAGGGGAGAAAGCTGGTTTGTGGACGGTTGTTGCATTGGAATGTAGTGTTCTTTAAAGAGAGCCAGTCTTCAACTCTTTCCTGAATTGAAGCAGCATTGGAGTGTCTGATGGGGATGTTGTTCCAGATCCTGGGTGCACAGACGTCTTAGGCTGCAGTCTGATGGTGTGCTCCAAAAAGTGTGTCAAGAAGCACCAAAGATGGTGAGCTAGTCGGAAAGATAAGCATAGGTGCTGGTTGTGATGGCTTTGTAAATGAGGCAGCTGGTTTTGGAGACGGTTGTGTGAGCTGGTAAGAGGAGCCAATTGAGTTTCATGAGGATGGGGATGATGTGATTATATTACTTCAGGTCGTGAATGAAACATGCTGAGGTATTTAGGATGCTTAAGGGGGCCAGTATGGAATCTGTGAGGCCATAAGTAGGGCATTACCACCATCCATATGTCACAGTACAAGGGCTTGAACAACAGTTACCAAGTCGCTTTCTGGCAGAAACTGTTTAAAAAAGTGAGCTAGTACCAGGCCTTATTTGTGTTTTTTTGGCAGTGTGTTCCATGAAGGAGAGGTTGGTGTCCAGGGTGAATCCAAGTGATTTGGCATTCAGTGAGAGTTGGGGGTATTGGGTCTTGTTTGTTGTATATCAATTTTATTTTCATATTTTGACCTGAATAGCTCAATTGAAACAGTATATATTTAATAGAAATGTTGTGTTTGCCTTCATTTTTTAACACAGCACAATTTTACAGTGATAAATTAGAGCTATGTGGATGTACAACATGACAGGCCTTCTATGCACCTCCTTATGCATCGCTCTCTAGTTCAACTAATTTTAAGAACAGGAAACCTATAGTTAGATACTGTGCCAGATTACCATTTGAAGCTAATTATTGAAAATGCTATTAAAATTTTTTAAGTAGGCCTCAATAACATTATTTATGAATACTGCGCAGTTTAGTAAAAATTGTATTAAACACAGAATAATCACAGACTTTAGGGCAAAGAAGGGGAGGAATGCTCATTGTGTGCTTGCAGTCTGGGAAGCCGCAAAGCCCATCCTCTCGGGGTCGTCAAATCCACTCAGACATACCTGGTTGTAAAAAGCCAATGGTTTTGATGTACTTAACAGGCCGTCACTGGAAAGGCAAGTTGTAGAGTTTCAGGGTCACCCATATGTAGGCTACCTCTGCTGTAGGTTTCAGGAAGTGAAGCTCTGTTCATTAGTCATGGGCAGATATGAAAAGGTAGAAGAATAGAAACAGATGGGACGTAGCTCCTTGCTGTGCCAAATGTCCTGTCCTATTGCCCTAAAATTATAGCAAATGCTTGTTTCACGTTTAATTGACCTCTTGACCCACATGAGCACTGGAGTTTCCTCATTCCTGACCCAACAGTCCTCAAACCTTTTTTTATTGGGGGATGGTAACGTGCGTGCTACAGAAGGAACTAAGGCCTGCTGGCCCCCCTAGCCTTTAGGCTTACCTTCTACTTTTTGGGCAAGACTATAGCCCCCTTGCCTTGTAGACACCATAGCTGGAACTTACATATTGTTCCTGTGTCTCTATACTGGGACTGCACAAGGGTGCTGCACCAATGTCGGCGGGTAATACTTCATGTGGCCATCTAAACATTTGGGCATACAAATGTCTGTGTACCTTAGACTTAAAGTACGATGAGGGAAAGGGCTGGATCACACCGGATAATGCCAAAGGGGTGTCTTAGTAGGCTGAGTGTGTGTGCGCGGTATCCAGAGCCATCTACTCATTTATTTTTATTTTTTATTTTATTTGTCAAGTTTTGTATGGCACTAACTTGATCCGAAGGTATATGAGCACTTTACAGAGTTGGCAAGGCAGCAGTTGCACGAGTTATATATGGAGTGAATAAAAAATACATGGAGTAAATGCAAATACAAAATGGCAGTTGCACGAGTTACATATGGAATGAATACAAAATGTGTTGAGTAAGTACAAATACATAGTAACAGTATATACAAGAAGTATACAATAGACAATAGGATATGTTGAAGATATGGTAGGGTGTTGCGAAGAGTAGCAGTTAAAAGTGTTACATATGGAGTAAATAAAAAAGTTACTTATTGAGTAAATACAAATACATGTAGTAAATGCAAATACATAGTAACCATATAAGCAAGAGGTATACAATAGGCATTAGGATATGTGGATGATATAGTTCTGAGGTAGATACAGTAGGGTGTTGCGAAGGTGGGCATACTAGAAGCACACTTTGTTCCAGAGGAGCTAGGTAGAGATACTCAGATTGATTTGGAGAGAGCAGGTTTGGAGCATCAGCCCTGTCAGATGGCTTAGAGAGGAGGGTGTAGGTATTGAAAACAAGTTTACGATTCTTGCTGAAGTGATGGAATGATTGTCACGTAAATCCTAAGGCAGCGAGTTCCAGATTCTGGGAGTGTTCCTGGAGAAGGAACGGGTGCGAGATTTTCTTTCTTAAATTTGGGCAGAATCAAGGCTAGGCTGTTTGAGCTTTAAAGAGGTCTAATTTGGCTGGTTTTTGATTGTTTGTGAGGTAGTCTGGTTTTTCCAAATAGAAAACTTTGTTGGTTACGCAGGCAGTTTGAGTATACATCGTGCCTCGATTGGTAGCCAGTTGAGTTTCTTGAGAGTGGGAGTAATGTGGTCGAAGCTAGTCTCCCCCATCAGTACTCTGTGGAGTGTCCCTTTCAGAGGGGCTAAGTGTGTTTTTGGGGCACCTGTGATCGTTGCATTACCGTAGTCCAACTTGGAGAGGACTTAGGATTGCAATACAGTCTTTAGTTCTTCGTTGGGGATGAAGGGTTTGACTTTTTTAAGGTATTTTAACATGCAGAAGGCACTTTTAGCGGAGGCATTTATATCTCTTACATGTTCAGGTTTGTGTCATGTTTAATCCCCAGAGATTTGACAGAGTTGGAGATGGATAGTTTGCAGTTTAATGCAGTGAGGATGTCAAGCCGAATACCTATGAGAAAGGACCTTTTTTCGGTTGGATGAGGAGGAGTTGGGGTTGAGCTTAAGATGGTTGCTGGTTAGCCAGGATTGCACCTTGGAGAGTGTGCTGTTTTTGTGCTGGATGTCGTTAACTGATGAAATTTTAATATAGAGTTGGGTGTCATCCTTGTAGATATGATAGGCAATTCTGGCGTGTTGCAGGATCATAGCAAGGGGGTATATATAGAGGTTGAATATGGCAAGAGACAGGATTGATCCTTGAGGAACTCTGTGCGACAGGTTTTACTTTTGAGGTGGAGTTGTTCAGTTTGATTGGCTGTGATTGTTGGTTCAGGAAAGAAGCAAACTTCTGAAGGACAGTCCCATTGATGCTTACACGCTGTGAAAGGGTGTTGAGAAGGATGATGTGGTTGACAGTATCAAAGGCAGATGAGCGGTCTAGGAGGCAGGGCTGGCTCTCATGCAGAGGTCTGTGTAGATCATCTGTGATGGTCAGTATTGCGGTATTTTTCAATGTGGTTGTAGAGTTGTGCAAGCACACATTTTTTGATGGCATTGGCAAGTAGAGGGAGGTTAGTTATAAGTCTGCAATTGTTAAGGTCATTCTGATCGGCATCTGGTTTTTTAAAGAGGGGGTGATTTGTCCGAGCTTAAGGGATGCTGGTATGGAACCATTTGATAAGGAGAACTTAATGATTCTTGTCCATTAGGAAGGGATGATGTGGCTGAGATTTTTGACAAGCGCAGCAGGGAGGCGGTCGGAGATGGTCGATTTTGGCTTCCTGCAGGCGA
This sequence comes from Lissotriton helveticus, assembly GCF_964261635.1. Classification (NCBI taxonomy): domain Eukaryota; kingdom Metazoa; phylum Chordata; class Amphibia; order Caudata; family Salamandridae; genus Lissotriton; species Lissotriton helveticus. The sequence goes on along the minus strand of NC_136065.1, from coordinate 1,069,801,098 downwards.
GTATTTGAGCATTTCTTATTCAGGGGTATAATCGAATTCCGTCCAAGTTGCATTGTTTTTCAATTGCAAAGGGTTGAGGTTGGTGTTCTGGAATGCTGAGAGGGGGAGGTTGGGGAAACAACCATTATTTGGGGGTAGGGCCATGAGAGGACCCTCGATGCTTGGGTGGCACCCTAAGTGTCGGGTGGGGAGGTGGGTGGCCCAGGAGGGAGTTTTTTGTTAGATACTTTTTCAAAGAAGAATGTTGCAAATTCATCATTTAATTCCGATAACAAACAAAACTCCTCCATGCTAACTAGTTATGCGACCCCCAGCACCTGCATGCACAAAGGTTTCAGGTTACTTACGCAATAATTGCTTACAGTGCTGATACAACTTTTCCAAATTTCTCTATAACCCCTGTTTCTATTGTTTTCCTAATGCTCTGTATTCTTTTAAATATATGATGCCACTGGCACATTTGAACTCAATTATGAGTCTCCCTGTTTACATTTTTTTTTATTAGGGTTTTCTGCATTTCCAGGTCGCAATACAATCAACATAGATGCAATCATTACATGACAAAAACAATTGTGGTACGATAACGACAGGTTGGCTTATGTCTCCTGAGTGTGTCCGTCATGTATGGAGTTCCTGAGTTCGCCAGTAGGCTATCGTATAGTAGAATGCCATGTCTTAGTGTACCTGATCCCGTGGTCGGTATGATCATTCCCTACCTTCTTTTCTTGCAATATTTTGTGCATGCTTGGTAACTGGCCTTCTCAATAATACCGTTTGAGATTTTGTTTGTTTGCAAATTCATCTCAGCGCTTAGTAGGGTCACTAATTGGATGTTGAGGGTGAGAATAGGTTTGCTGTTTGATTATGTGGAAAAGAACTTTAGGCCAGTTCCTAGACCGGTAAAGTTGGGCTCAGGAGAAGGACGATTTTTCTCTGAAGATGTGTTTTTTGTATTTTAGACGGAGGATTGCGAGATTGGTTAACAAGGGCTGTTGTCTCCAGTTTCTTTCAGCTAATCAGAGCTGCTGCCTCTCTTTATTGAGGTTTGCATTAAATCAGGATCTGAAAGGGATATTTCTTGATTGCTGGAGTTTTCAGAGGAGTGACTGTGTCAAGGAGTTCTGCCATTTTTGTGTTGTAGTGGTCGGTGAGGTCATCAGCAGAGGTGAGGTCAGGTGGAAGTGGAATTTGGGAACTGACCAAACCTTCTAACTCTGCCTGGGGTATTTGGTGTATGTTCCTCGCCCAGTACTTGGGACAGATAGTTTGGGGGTGAGCCTTTGGTTGGATGACATAGAGATTGAAAATAATTAGGTGGTGACCAGTCCAGTTGGTGGGCAGGATAGAGTGGAGGGATAAGGTGTTACGCTTAGAGATAATCGTGTCAAGGGTAGAGCCAATATTGTGTGTTTGTATATTGCAGTGTTGGGTGAGATCATGCGCTTCCAGGAGGTTGGCTGGGGCTTGTACTTTAGGGTCTTTGGCCATATTCAGTTGTAGGTTTAGGTCTTCTAGAAAAATGTCTGTGCTGCCTTTTAGGGAATTAAGCATTATTAGGTCTGTTAAGTCTTCAATGAATTGTTGATGAGGGTGATAGATGACATGAAATTTGATGGGGTCAGGGCCTTTAGAAGAGAGCTGAATTCTAAAATATTCGAAGGTAGGGTATTTGATGTTGTGGAAGGGAGTTAAGCACAGATATTTTTTGTGCAGTGGTTTGGAGCAGTTCGACTATCTACTTGCCCGATGCATCTCGCTACAGCAAGTGCCGAAGGAAGCCGACCCTCCAGCAGCCGCACTGAGAGAGACGCTGTCTTTTCTCTTGCCGAGAAATCCAGCTCCAGTGTTTCCAAGCTCCCCTTGCGGGGTGTTGGGAAATCGAGTCCCAAGACAGAGAGATACCAGACCTCCTTCATTCTAAACCAAGGTACGGAGCTGATTAGACCCTAAGAGAAATCTTAGATAGATTCTTGGCAAAAGAATACTAAAACTTATGCTACACCACACTTACTTCTTCACTGGTACTAGACTTAGGTTAGGTACATCGGGGTAGGCGTATTTTAGAAGCACCAGTTGAGTACTTTTTGTCTTTATTTATTTATGTATGTATTTTATGGCTTAGAAACCATACCATGCTTTTACAGTATTATTTTATAATACTATTCCTGCTGTACACATTATACTTTACAGCCCCTCTTACAATTGTAGCACTTCATTTTGTCTGCATGAGAAAGAAGACTGTTCAATAAATACTTTTTATTGAAAACGCCCGTCTCTCTATTTCTATGCACCTCTGATGAAAGGAAGCATGCACGATTGACTGAGTAAAATATCTATCTATTGTTTCCACGACTCTGAAGATCAGTTTTATCTTGGGGAAACAAAGTTGTCATGTTTATGCGGTTGTCAGAAACGAATCCCTTCTTGTTAATTCAAGAAAGTTTCTAGTGACCTCTGAGCTAGCTGGCCCTCACAATTAAGTGTAATATATTTGGTAGAGACCTAGTAGACATATGTCCTACGTCACATCTATAGGATATATTATTCCAATGCGCAGAACCTATTGGGAATATAGGAACTACACTACATGGCGCCCAACGTTTGGTAAGGCACTAATTTAACGCTAGATACTAGAGTAACTCAGTCGTGCTTTTCACAGAGACCCCCTTTTCCTGTAAAATACTCCAATAGACGTCTGGAGTGGGTTAAAGGGTAAAATATCCGCCATAACTGAGTAGGACGAAAAATCCTATGTATTAGTTTTTGGTTTTGTTCAACGTTGAAGGATACAGTCTCTCGAAAATATTGTGTACCTTATCTTTGTTTCCTTGAAACTTGCTCCGCAAGACTTTCAACAAAATGCCGAATAACGACAACAACGCACCCGGTGGAGCTGCGGTAAATGCAACCCATCCGGGTTTAGTCATTACAAGTTTCCAACAAGACGATGTGGATGCTATAATCATCCCGGAAAATGTACAGAAAACAATAGCTATAAAGCTTATAGAAAATGACCGATCACCAAGAGGTGGTAGAGTTATATTTGTCATAGAGGCACACTAATATTGGCAGACAGTGGTATTCTATTTGTGGATTATCTTCCCTGAAGCAAATCCAACAACACATGTGTTCCACTTCTACAAGATAGAGGAACCTCCAGCGGAATATGTTCCTTTCGAGGACATTGAAATTCCACTAACATACCAAGAGCATCAGCTCTGGTTTAAAGACACCCTACAACATCAAAATCACATTACCAGGCTCGGTCCACTAGGTAGACCAGGAGCAACATGGCCGGTACTAGCCAGCTATACACCACATCCTGACATTGAAAGAATGACAAATGTAGAACTGTTAGCTCAGCTAAAACAATTAATTAAAATTCATAGACAATTGGTACAATATGTCATGCGGACTCTAACAGTCCAACCTGCTGTAAGAATTCCACAGCAAACCCTTCATCAAGGGAACACAAACAAAATTGCACCACAGACTATACAATCAGTCATTGGTGAATTACCAACAAAAAGGGAACAAATTCCATTCTGGTTAGCTCAAAAAATTACTCAAATCGAGGCAGTATTTCCTGATAGAATCCTGTGTTTCTCATGAGGTGTACTAACAATCTGTTTACCAATGGGGATCGCACCACACTTGGAGGACTGTGACACTTAGGGTACAGTCTTTGCTGCAATCTACACAAAAACACATAGTTTTCCGTCCATGGTGGTAATACCAGACGTCCTGAAACTGATTCAAAATGAATACGGGGCAGAGCCTGCTTTAAATCTCGGTATGAAGTTACTGAAGGATTTCAAACAGGTCTCAGCTATAATATTAGCTAATATTAAAGGTGAAGCAGCATCCGTGGCAATCCGTTGTAACTGAGCAGCCATATGAACTGGCCAGAATAATAGAAAAATCCTATGAAGAACTAGGAAGAGATAGTTTGGGTGGGAAACCAGTAAATCCCGACCTAACAGAAAACCCGGAAAAAGTTTTTATTAAAAACACTCTCACTACTCCTGAAAAGAAGTGGGAAAATACTAGACAGACACTTCCTAAGGAGAAGCGTTCTCAATCCAGAGGTAGGTCTTCTCAAAAGGAGCCCTCTGAAAGAAGGTATAACCTCAGAAATAGGGATAATTTGAGAAAACCTGATAGATATCAAGATACTGATACACGTTCCTCTCATACTTCCTCACAGAAATCGGAAAGAAGAGGACGATCAGAACAAAAGGAAGAATGTGTGAAGTCCAAAGACGATCAACACGTTCCAAAAAATAAGGAAACTCAATTCACCCAGAGGAAGGTAGCAAGTCTAAAAATCAGACATGCCGAGGATCTTGAGGATACAACTCAAGAACGGGGAGTGGGCCCAGACAATGCTAGACAGGGCAGCAGAAGTTACCATAGCTGGCAAGATCCTGAAGGATCATCTGGAGACAGTGGATTCGAACGAGTACATTCAAGTTGAAACTGCCGATACCAAGGTTAATGTACCCCATAAGTTATATGAAGTAACACTCCGGATAGAGGGGGACATAACTAGAAAAATAAAAGCACTCTTTTGGGAAAAACTATCTAAGGGTTATGACATCCTTCTGGCTGAAAAAGACTGGCCTCCTGCATTTGTCAGGGAGTGCCCACATGGTGAAGAGATCATTATGCCAGCCTTCTCCAATCATATTCCTATTCATAAAAAATACACCTATGCCAGAAAATGGGCTGTGGCCCAGGCTCCAGTATTATATAAAAATCATGTGGGATGGGATGAGGACTCTCCTCACCATAAGATCCAGTTAAAAAATCAACCTACTGCTCAGAGGCAGTATCCAGTTAAGCAAGAAGCTAAGAAACAGGTCAGGGAGATCTTAGATCAACTAGAATACCAAGGGGTGATTGAAACATGCACCTCGTCCATGAACAATCCTTTGTTTCCTGTCTCCAAACCAGACAATACATATTGTCTAGTTTTGGACTACAGACATTTAAATTCTTGTTGCAAAACCTTTGCAGTACAAAATGCACACAGTGCAGCACTGATGAATAACATTGTGCGCAAAAAATATAGAACAACATTAGATATTTTAAACGGTTTCTTCTGTCAAAATATCACACCTGAAAGCAGGTATTTGACCGCTTTCTCAATTATGGGGACACAGCGTCAGTTCTGTCGTCTCCCCCAGGGATTCAAGAATAGTCCGGGGTTATTTTCAGCCAGAGTAACAGAGTTACTACCAACGTATGATTGATGAGGCATTATCTTATGTCGATCACATCTATCTTACAGATGATGATTTGGACAAGCACGTGAACAGGGTGAACACAATAATACTTGGCTTCGCCTCTGAAGGGTACAAATTCAATTTTAAAAAATCAAGAATTGCCCACCTTAAGGTCCTATTCCTAGGATACTTACTTTCAAGTGAAGGCATAAGCCTGGCAGCAAACTTTTTAGAAAAATGTGCGCTGCTGCAACCTCCAAAAACACTGAAAAACCTAGTCAGTTCTAGGATTCCTGAATTTCAGAAGAACTTACATTCTAAACTACGCAGAAAGGGTTATACCTTGCTACGAATTAATCAAACCTACTAATTGGACTCAAAAACACACAGAAATTTTGCGTTCAGTGCAAACAGACATGTTAGCAACGACCCATTTATAGACACGCGTAAACGAACGCAACCTTGTCATCCGAATCATCCCAGGGAGATGCGGATTCACATACCTAACCTTTAATGAAGGTGAAAAGGTACCAATAGCTTACGAATCACACTTGTACACACAAGCTGAAATGAAATTCACTTCAACAGAAAAAATTCTGAGAAGGGTTCAAACTGCAGTAGCAAAAGAGAGAGCCCTCGCGCAGGGAAAACACATAAAGATCGTTACTCCTGTACCTGCCTAAGAGGCAGTGACAAAAGCGAGCATTCCAAATGCAAAAGCTTTACATTTAAGATGGATACAATGGGTTAATTCTCTTGCCTCAACAGACATTGAATACGTTTTTGACCCCTACTTGAAAACTCAAGAATTTTTACAATACGAACAAGAATGTCCACTGCCCACTGAGATTCTTCCTCTAGAACATTACGGATGTATAATTTATACAGACGGATCAGCACAACCCGCAATTAGGGGAAAACAAGCTTATAGTGCTGCGTGCACGATTGTTAAAGGTCGCTGGCACGATGGTAAATTCAGACCTATGGTCACAAAAACTCAATCTCTCGGAGACTGTACAGCTCAGCGAGCTGAACTACAGGCTTTCAAGATGGCGCTTGAAAATACCAATTGCGAATTCCCCACACTCATAGTGTGAGATTCTTATTACTGCGTTCAGTCTTACAATCAATACTCGCAGAACTGGGTTCAAAACGGTTTCAAAGATGCAAAAGGTGGCACAATTAAGCATAAATTGCTTTGGGAACAAGTAGTTCTATTACAGAAAGAACTACAAAAGACTCACGTGAACCATACACTGAGTCATCAGCGTGATGGCGTTCATGTTACAGGGAATTCATTGGCTGATGACGCCGCGAAGGCGGCTGTGCAAACGGCTTCCGTAGCTGCAATCACTCGTTCAAAAACAAAAATAGGCAGCGAAACAATGCAAGCTGTCACTGCTTCAATAAAAGACAGTGGTAAAACACTTCAAAAAGGCTTTCCACTCAAGTACTGAAATATAACTGATGCAAATAATATTCATTTTGCTCGAATCCCTGGAGTGGGGGATAGAGTAATTCCAAACATGGAACACAGATTAGGACTAATTTTAGCAGCACATGAAGGAATTGCCTCTGCACACGCAGGTGTTTCCGCCACAGTGTCATTATTAAAGCAAAGATACTGGTGGGATGAGGAAACAGACCCGAAACTATGTTTTGGAATGTGAAATCTGCCAGAAAATGAAAGTTTCAACAGTGAAACGCCCGGCGCAGACGCCCCTTCTAATTTGAGATAAACCATTAGCAAGTGTTTACCTGGACCACTGTGGTCCCTTACAGAGGGATGTTAACTATAAATATATCATGGTCGCAGTGGATTGCTGCTTAAGATTCATTTGAATGTGGCCTCAGCGCTCGGCTGACGCCCGAACTGTTATAAAAGATTTGCAAGTCTTTATCGGGACATACGCAATCAGCACGCTACATTCTGACCAGTGTCCTGCGTTTAGCACTAGAGCTTACAAGGAGGCCATGGCCAGCATGGGCATTGCATTGCGGTACATCAAGTCCATTCCATCCTGAGGGAAATTCGGTTGTGGAAATAAAAAACCGTGACATAAAGCAATCTATAACAGCTAGGTTATTAGGCTCGGGTGACGGATGGGCCAAACATCTAAAAAGTGTCCAACATAGTCTTAACAATCTGCCAAGAAATTCTCTGGGTGTAATCACTCCATATGAAATCCTTTTTGGTACTAGAATGATAGTTGAAGACCTCGATTATCATACTTCAGTGGTAGAACAAAAACCCTTTGATATCAAAGACCGTTTGGCTGTTTTGCAGGACTTAAATGAAACAAGAAGAAGCCTAAGCAACACCATACAGAAGCCAATGACCACTGAAGAAAAACCACCTGTCCCAGCAAGACCTGTCTGGATTCCAAAGATTGGGGATCTGGTCAGAGAGAAAATAGCGGATAAGAAGGCATTTGGGCCTTCTTACAGAAAACCAGTGCGTGTCTTAGCAATCCACAGATCCAGAACAGTATTACTGCCTCCCCTTGCTGGAAGAAAGGAGAACCAGTTCGTATCAATTGACCTGGTAAAACCACACCATGTGGCCGATAATTAGTAGTAGGCCCAAGTGGAATCCAAAGGTGTAGCAGACGACCAAATCATGCTACTATCCAAGAGGTTCAAACTGAAAGACTCATCACCTTTGAAGAATCTGCAGTGAGAAAAGAAGGACTATGTAATAAAGGCATGGAACTTGTACCTCTTGACACCCAAATAACAGTTTGTCAAGAAACTCCCGTCTACAATGATGTAGCATCTGACTATACTAATATGTCAAGGGACCAAGCAGCTCCAGCGATTTCGAATAATCCGGATGCAATACCAACAATTGACAGAACTGCCTCTGGCTATTTCATCAATTTTGATACTTTTTCTGAGGATCCAAGTGAGCCAGAAACAATGCCAGCAAATAAAACTTTCAAGGAACAAGTAACAGAACTTTTTCACCAGCTTGCAAATAAATATCTGGTTTTACCATGGGTTGAGTTTTGGATTGTGTTAGGTGTACTTTATCTTCAACTTTGGCCCATTCTTGTATTAAGTTTGGGAAAGCTGATAGATGGAAAATATAGTAAAATGGACACAGCAAGTAAGAACATCAACTTGCTCCTGAAGCCACACAGATCATCTCATCGTGAGCAAAGAGACCTGTCTTCAGTAAACATCACAGCGGTTCCTCTACCAGGTGGTATAGCATGGGACAGAACTAATTATGACATTTATGGTCCGGTAGAGCTGTTGAAGATTCCACACCAATTTAAGGTTTCCTTGAGTGATTTTGTTTCACCCAGTACATTTTCTGATGATTGGGACTTTGAGACTGTTAATAACATGATGGCAGACTTAGAAATGTCAGCAAAATTTACAAAGCATGAATACTTAGAAGGTTCATCAGATTACGAACAAATGTATTGTTTTAATCATTATGGTCACCATTATGTGCACAAATCTGTAAACCCTAGAAATGTTTTTACTTATAATCAATGGGAACATTGTCCAACGCCACCAAAGGGTAGCTCTAAAACATTCTATGAAAAATGTCCATACTTCTCAGGTTTTAATGTCACAGATCTGAAAACATTTTACTTTAAAAATGTTAATAAGACAGGAAGGAAAAGTATGTTGACTAATACTAAGCAAATCTATTCTGCGGCCTTTTATGCTCGATTGTCCACATTAGGCTTTGACTTTTGGAAAGACAACATTGAGACAAAAACTGTCTGGGCACAAAGGACTTGCAGGTGCAAGGTTTACAAGCCTTATTTAGAGCCTGCATCATCCCAGAACAAATAATGTTTTTAAATGAAACTGTTCAACCGACATCGTGTCTTGGCCTTGCTAAGATAAAAGCCTTAAACAAACCATCCATACCTAAACCCACACCCGATAGTAATGGAACTACAGATGAGGAGGTAGACGTAAATTATATTTTACAGCAAAACAAAACTAATCCTGATTGGAAGAAGTGGTTAATCTGGCCCACAGACACGAATAACTGTCAAGATAGATTCCTGAACAAAACACAAGGGTTTACAGTAACTAGGCCAGATCCAAGATATGTCCAGAGACAACATCCAGGGATAATAACAACTTACAGTGCAGGAAAACGGTGCCTTGAGTGGGTACAAAAATCTGCACTTCCAGATATAAAACAACACTTAACTTTACTTAAAGACGGCATTGATTTGAGAGAATTTTTACTAGGACCTCGCAAACAACGTCATAAACGTTTCATATACGCCGGTATTTACGCTGCTTATAATGAAGCATGGAAAGTCACGCAAATGGAAACTGCAGAATGTATACGAGAAATTGATTGTATTAATTTAGAGAAAGCACTCTCTGTAGTTGACAATGGGTTAACAACTCTGTCATCCAGAATTTATTCCTTGGAAAGCATTGTATCCTCTGCCATAGACATAATGGAACAGGACTTGCTCATGTTACAACATGGACAGTCTCAATTGCGTTCTATAATGCTGCTAGGCTGGACGTTACAAAACCTTCGTTCAGGCTATGTGCCTTGGCGTCTAATCAACACCACGTCATTGTTTACTTGATTTATCCTTACAGATAAACAAATCTCTTTGGCACAGAGGGGAGCACACTATACGGTGCTGAGCATAGAAAAACTGGAAAGATTACCATTTACTGTTTCTGAGAAACCAGCCGTGTAATGGATAATACATGGCACCATCACGATACCAGTGATGATTTTCCGGTTTCAGTATTGCTTAAAACACATACCAGCAGGCCTGTATGAAAGGTTGGGTAAGGAATACATAAAGTCGACCTGGGATTTATGATACACACACAAAAATTGGAGTGGGGAAAAGGAGGTATTTCTTAGTGGTAAAAATTGCAAAACCACATTGAGAGGTACACTTCTATGTCAGGGTATTAATTTACATGGAGCCTGTGATGATCTTCAACCAACTTATCATGCCACCTGCAGGGTTCCCCGGCAGCAGTGATAGATCCAATTTTTAGGCATCTTTCCAATGGGAGCTACATAATGTTGAATGATCACAGCTGTTGTGGAATGATGCCAGGAATAGCCTATCTAGTTAGTGTGTCGGCCAGGGTCACTTGCTGTATGCAAGTATTGGTTCCAATAACTAAGACGGACGGGGAGTCGCCACTATGGCCTTCACTGAACATCTCTTTTATATGAATTGATACTTTAAGCAGCATGAAAGCCATTCTTTTACAAAAAACTGTGCCACTGACCTCGTCCAGAGAGACTTATGATCTGCAAGTTACAAGGTCCTCTGCAGAGATACATGCCTTTTATCAACAAACTGCCCCATACATTTCGCTGAAATGTTAGGTCGTCGTATCTTAAACATGTCTGATACCAGTGGTATTGTACATGTATTTAGGACGATTTTTTCTGGGCTGTTAGCACCCTTTGAAGCAGTCCTAGGCATTTTTCCAAACTTCGTGCACTCTGTGTTCGGCGGCCTGCCTCTCATCTTGGGACTCATAGCAGGGATACTATTTTTGTTCCTTCTGCTCCCATATGGCAAGTCCAGTCACCAGCGATACCCAGAGTACCATGGAGAACACTCTTCTGGCAATGCAGTATCGTGAGCGCAATACACAGATTCTTGGCTTGGCTCATTTGAGAGATCTGAATACCACGATCACCAAAGATGCATGCCACATCAGTCCGAGTCTGACGCTGCAGTGGACCTGTCTAGCTTTTTATGGCAATCGTTTTAAAGAAGTCCTGTGCGGCTTTAGGCTTGGTTAGTATTTTAGTACGTCCTCCATGAGACACACGCAGCCTTGCAGGATAAAGCATGGCATACTCCACTCCCATGTCACACAGCTTTTTCTTCATGGGCACAAATTCCTTGCGAGCTGATTGTACAGACATTGTAAAATCAGGGTGGAACGCCACTGTATTACCTTTATAGTTGATTTATTGCTTTTCTCGAGCCAAACGCAAGATCGTGTCCCTATCCCTGTAATTAAGGATCCGGGCAATAATAGGTCTTGGTGGGGCACCCGGAACTGGTTTGGGAATGAGAGTTCTGTGTGCCAGTTCAATGATAAAAACAGAGAGAATGCCTCCACTCCAAAGACCTCGCGCACCATGTCTTCCACAAATGTCTCCATGCGGCTGGTGTTTGTACTTTCTGGAATATGTGATGTGATGAGATGTGTGAAGAAACATTTCTATAGCGCATCTATCACTCCAAGGAGCATCTTGGTGCTAAAAACCAGAGACAGATGTAAAAGCTGGTCAAAACTACTCTTATCCGTAGGGACCAACACTCAAACTAACGCTGTGTCCGCAAGGCTACATATCCAGGTCTTAAATGATTTTCTGAACCGTGTTTCAGAGGGAATTTGACATAATTAAGATGGAAGTTTGTTCCAGGCCCTGGACCCGATCACTGCCAGGGATTTCCCTCCTGTGGTCGCAAGCCTAAACTTGGGGATGATTAGCAGATTCGCGTTTGAGGATCTAAGGTTACGCGATGGACAGTAGCGACTGAAAGCTTTCTGGAGGTACTTAGGTCCTTGAGAATGAAAGGCCCTAAAAGTGATGACTAGTATTTTAAACAAGATGCGTTTGTGCATAGGTAGCCAATGAAGAGCATTCAGCGCTGAAGAGGCAGAGGACTTCCTGGGCCATCTGAGCACTAGGCGAGCGGCTGCTTAATGGACCATCTGCAGCCTATGTAGGACCGCTTTATTCGAGGAATACCTGTGATGCGAACGTTGTTGCGTCGCAATCTTGCCTCCAAATCTTCATTTTTGTTCTTGCTAACTTCTAGTATTTTGTCCATCTCTAAGCATTTTCTAGTAGTGGAGGTGGATTCATCTTCAACTGCCGAGATACGCAACTCTGCATCATTTAGGCGGTCGCCATGTTTATTAATCTTGGTTGCCATATTATCCACCCGTATTGTCAGGGTGTCAATCTTGTTAGCTACAACCTGCCAACTCTGTTGGATAACCTGAAAAGTGTCTTCCAGTTTGGACTTTTTGGCATGATCTGCATCTCGTTCCATGTCAGAGTGGGTCGACATCTCTCTGGGCGTGCGGTGGATGTCAAAGGACAACTTAGGTTGTTGCTTATCGGGTTTGCCCATAGTTAGCAGATAGGAGGGTAGGGGTGGTAACAAGAAGGAACAGCCAGTAACTGGAGCCGCAGTGTCTGGTGTGGAGGTAAATGCTGTTGTCGATCACCTATGCTCCTCGGCATGCCGTAGTGAACACTGCAGGGCTTGTTACGCAGTATCTAAACAGGTAGCAACGAAGAATAGCACTCTACATTTATGCACAGTATAGAGGGCAAATAGCGGGTAACTGCTGCTGCCCAGATTAGCGGCATAGATAAGAGATTTTTGAATAAGATCCCTGTCTAGGCTGAAGTGAAAGAGGTCTGCCAAGTGCAAAATCCTTAGTTGTGGTACCAGGAATCTAATGGCAGCTCAATCACAGTCTCAGCTCAGGAACAACCGCAGCTTTAGTGCCAATCAGTACAGTCTGCAACCACAACAATGCGTAAAAATGGCAGCCAGCAGTACAGATGCACAGCCCAAAGCAGTGAGCACGTGTGAGAGAGTCTCAACAGGCAAAAGGTCCAATCCTCCTACACAGGCGCTGCATTTACGAAATGGCAGACAAAGACATGCAGGAGACTTACAGTGGGTGTGAGAAGTTAGCCTGGCATATGATGTCCACTAGTTCTAGTGGGCACCTTGCACCAGTCTAATCGACCCTTATTGATGGTGGTTGTAAAGTCAACCTTATAGAAAGCTATCCTAGTGGTAGCATGAACCAGCAGTCATCAGGCTAAGACTTCAGAGACGTATTAAGCAAGGTGTTTTACCAATTATAATCCCTTGAGTACCAAATGAAAGGACACCACACAAGGTATATATCAAATATATATGTATTTATTCTAAACACAACCCCTCTGCACTCTTTATGAGGTCAGAGGTAAAAGTACAATACAAGTTACTCAATTACTATACGATAAGTTGCACAGTATATGTTATGCCCTAGGGGCCACACAAACCATATACTAAAATAGTGGTATAAGAACCACGAGAGAATTAGAAAGCAGGCCTGGGGCCTGTGGAATCGCTGGGGCTACTCCAAACAACCAAAGGTTAGAAAGTAGGAGGCCCACAGGAGATGCGTGCAGTGTCTAAAGACAGCCACAGGTTACCATTGACTTTCTATGGGAAACAAATACCGTATTTTCTGGCGTATAAGGCGACTGGGCGTATAAGACGACCCCCTACTTTTCCTTTAAATTATAGGGTTTGGGCTATATTCGCTTGCTCATAAAATGACCCCGGCGTATAAGACGACCCCCGACTGTTGAAAAGATTTTCAAGGGTTAAAAAGTAGTCTTAAACGCCAGAAAATACGGTAAGTTACAAATTTACAATTTAAGGATACTTCCGGATGGACTACGATGGAACCATTTTAGACTTAGACACTAGGAGGGCCAATACCCTCGAGACTACCAGAGTACTCATGTTACCTTACCCACGGAAGCCGGGTGCATAGGTGTCTTTTGGTGTCGGGTTTCGTCTTTCAATGGAGAGCTGCAAAGAAGTGCTACAGGCGGCCGGAGGAAAAGTGTCCGGGTGGATCGAAGATCTGAAGAACCTGAAATCAGAAGGGGCAGAGTCTGGGTCACTTGCCAGTGACCAGGATGGCGATGGAAAGCTGTCAGTCAATATTGGTTAATTTCAGGTGAAAAGGTGAAGCTTGTCTCTTCAGCCACGAGGACCAGGAGGTGTTGACGACAACCAGGAGCTGGATTCGAGCTGTCCCATGAAGAATCTAGTTTACTTCTGTGTCGGTATCTGGATTGGACCCAACAAGCCTTGGCAAACGCAACCACGCAGGATGTCAAGATTGGCTTCGGTGCAGACCAGCAAGTTCTGAGGAACTTCTCCTTTGTAGGGAAGTTGGAGCAAGCCTGGAGCAACCAGGAAAGCAAGTTAGATTCAAAAGAAAGTCTTCGGGGGCTCACTAGCCAACGGACTAAGAACCGCAAAGATGCGCCGAGCTGAAATTCAAAAGCGGGGCCCACGGGTCACTAGTGGAGTGGGGGCCTCTGAGCTTCAATGCAAATGGTGCTCGGGTCTGGGGCTTCAACAGATGTCTGGAAGCCTGTGTCCTGTGTCGCAGATTCTTCAGGATCCGGCAGGAGCCTCAAAAATACAGACCGGCAAAGTTGCTGTTGGTGCCTGTTTGAACAGGGTGGTCACTCCTTGACCACAAGGGAGATAGATGTCTTCCGTCTTCCAGTCGAAATGGAATGTCGAAGGTCCAGGATATATGTTTCAGAGTTTCGTCCAGGGTAATCTAAAGTCCTAGTGACTGGGTTCCTATACTTATACTAAGTTTAGGGGCTGGACTACCCTTAAGGTCTCTCCTATGGGTGGACCTGGGAAGGGGGTGGTTACACCCCTTTCCCTTTGACCAGTTTCACGCCAGAGCTGGGGCAGAGTGCCACAGCAACCGGTTTGAACTGGGAAAAGCATGGAGCACCTAGTGTGCCCCAGGCAGTGTCTGGAAAGCATTCACTGAATGCAGCCCGAATTCACAAAAGCCTGTCTGTGGAGGTGCCAGCACCTCCTTGGACAGGAAACCTATTGTCCAGGCCTCCCCTGTCGGAGTTTCATCCAGCTACAGGAGGTCAGACTCGTTTCTGTGGCAGCAGCATCCATTGTGTGATGCTGAGGCTCTGTTTAACCTTAACCGGGTAAACCAGTAACTACATGTCGTCTCCCTCTAAAAGGGTGGAATGCTACCCCCACCGCCAGGACTGGCGGGGTGGGGTAGTATTCCAAAGTGTGTGACACCTTACACAACATGTTTTGATAAAGCCAAACCAAAGTTAGCATTAACCGCGAGGATTATAATGCACTTAAGAGTATATGATATGGCTATATCATAGAACAGCTATAACAAAGAAATTAGGCTCCCGTCCAATTAAAGCCATAATAGACATCTACAAAGCATGGACATGTGCCGTCGCTTTGTATGGAGCAGGAGTCTGGGGCTTCACTAATATTCTGGGGCTTCAGAGAGCGGAAAATATGATGTTAAAACGCACATTGACATTACCTCAAAGTACTCCTGTCATTATGTGCCACAATGAATTAGGTGTAACACTGTTGACTTTTCACACGCAACTTGCTCCCCTGAAGCTCTGCATTAACATATGGACCAAGGAGGAACCAGTCCTGAATCGCGATATCATTTTGGATTGCTTGAAATTAGATTTTGTAAAAAAGAAACCCTGGCTATCTTATACTCAAGAACAATTATGGAAACTGGGTATGGAGAATTGTTTCAGCACCCCGGGTGACATTTCTGCAATCCCAAAAAACAATCTGAAAAGGGATTTTCTTCTTTATTTGAAGCATGTAAGAGACGGTAAAGAGATGGCAAAAAAAAGGGTTGTAGAGC
Source organism: Lissotriton helveticus (assembly GCF_964261635.1). Classification (NCBI taxonomy): domain Eukaryota; kingdom Metazoa; phylum Chordata; class Amphibia; order Caudata; family Salamandridae; genus Lissotriton; species Lissotriton helveticus. The sequence goes on along the minus strand of NC_136065.1, from coordinate 1,069,785,394 downwards.
ACTCATTATTAGTCCGCTTCCCAAAAATTGAACCGTACCTCTCTTTCCATTTCAATCAGGCTAAAATGTTTTATTTGATCAGATTCAGGATGGGTATTGCTCATCTTCTGGTGTCATACCCATGTAATGCATACTGCGTTACTAAACTAGAATTGTGCCCATGTGATTCTTTTTCAGCACAGAGCACTTTACATTTTATGTTTTTTTGTAAATTATATTCTGGCCCGAGACGTACTTTTTAAAAACCATTACTAAGATTCTTAAATATTAGAAAGTGCCAATCTGCACTATGTCACTTATTTCTTTTAAACGATGAATTTACCTGCCTAATAATTTATAGGTATATTTCCTCTGCAGTTCGGCTTCGTAAAATTGTTAAAAAATGATTCCAGTGTTTTGATTTTGTCAAAGATGACTTTTATTATGTATAGTCATGTAATTCAAATGTTTTTATTGCTCTTTTGTGGCTAAATTAGCCGAATAAAGATCTTTGACTGACTGACTGACAGACAGCTATAAGGAGATGGTTCCAAAAGCTGCAGAGGGGCTCGGCTCATGCTAGGGCACCCTCTCACATAAAACCAAGCACTCTACCTCCAAGATTGTTATGGCCTCCCATAGGAGTGATTTATAGGTGTATATGTGTCTATATGTATATATAGATATAGGTATACTATCTCTAAGTAAGGGGTGATTACACCACCTTACCCAGGCTGCGTGGACAGACCTGTGGTGTCAGTTTGGAAGGCAAACCAGGGGTGGCACAATACATGCTGCAGCCCCTGGTAGGCCTAGGGTGCACCTATGTCCTGGGTACCTATGGTACACTATACAGGGGCTCACAAGGGGGACCCAGTAACCAATCTGGTATGTACCTAAAGTACATGGTATCAATTTAGAGAGAGAACAGCTGGGCTGTGGGCCTGATTAGCAGGTCCACAGCCACACTAAAGTCGAAAAACCAGAGAATCACAGCAAAAAGTGGTGTTAACCATAGGGAGCAGACCCTACTCTCTTACAGTGGGCAGGTCACAGGGTCTGTGCCACCACGCTGTACTCACAAATATCTAAGAGTGGGCAGGCAGTCTCTTACAGCCCACCGCAGGTTACAGGCTATGGCACCCTGCTGTGTCTACGTGCCTCGAGGAGGACAATCCAGGTGGTGTACTGCGTGCTCGCGGGCAGCGCACATTACCTAATAGATCTGCGGGTGAGCTCGCCACGCAAAGTACAAGACCGCCCCCACCAATTCACAGATAGTTAGCACATAAGCATGGGCAAGCTCTTGGCAGCACCAAACAGCAGCCTCCTCAGTATGTTGACGAACAGGGCATGATAGTACAGCGCCGCTTGGTGACACGCCAGCGGGTGTACACAGTCCGACGGCAGTCACAGCGTGCTCCAGGCAGACCGGGTACCAACGCAGGGAGCCTTGGATCTCTAGCTGGTTCCTGCTTGTGCCTCAGAGTGCAGCAGCGATTGCTGGACATATGCCTACCAGGTAGTGTGCCCCAATGAATCCACTCTAGGCAAAGCGTAGGGAGTGCTCAGGTTGGGTGTATCACTTACAGGTTTTGCAGGAGATCCCACTTAACCGCACAAAACTACCACCCCTCGCCGATTCATGGCCAGGCTGCATAGGGGTAAGGGCGAGTTGGAGGCGACAATGGATAATAGCTCTCGCTGTATGCTAACGATCCATAACAATGTGCTGTTTTAACGGCGCTGTATGGCAAAGCCTGCAAGTATTCACTCGCCGGTGATGATCCCAGCGCTCTCCGGTCAGTCGGCAACAGCACAGGACACTACCATTTAATGCCACTCCAGATCTCCGGCAGGCTGCTGCTTGCACCTCGGATTTCTGCAGGATTTACAGGAGTTTGTGTCTTCAGGACACCAACATCAGGTAGCTACTGCGTTCCGCTACATTCTGTGACTAACTGCGGTCATCGGGCATCGGCCAAACCGCTAGTTTAGTGAAGGATAGTGATCCCGACCAGCGGAGCGTCACTACCCTGCTGCCATTCTGTTGTGCGCCCTCTAGCCCCCCCCCAGGAATGTGAACTTGAGCAAAGAATTGCTGTGTATAGTGGGGGAACAAGCGTGGCACGTTTAAATAAAATGGCTTGGCAAGCATCTAGTGAAGAACCAGAAGATATTTTATTCTACATGGAATTATCATCTAATGGGGTAAAAATATTACATTTGGATTCCACCAGTAATGAATGGAAAGTGTAGATAGATGTCTGAAGAAGGCTAGGGAACAGGTAGTGTTAGAAATATTTTCAGAATTTCATGAATTTTATCCTGAATTAATTTGAGAGACTGATGCACGGGGCTTGAGAAGATCCCTAGAAAGGCCCCCACCTCTACCTTGGCAGTTGTGCAGAGTTGGGGTATCTGGTGGAAAAGTCTACCACATGTAAAATATACTTATTGCCTCAATAAGAGAAGAGATCATATTGGCCAATTATGTCTATGCCCACCCTCTCAAACAGCACACCAACCACAGGTGGAGATACCAGCAGTGGCTTGGTTTGGTCTCCAGACTTTCCTTTTAACAAGTTGGGCCGGACCTGCAGAGCTGTCCTTGGTCTACTTGATGACCAGGTGCCCAGCTGAAGGTCCTGAATGGGTGAAGGTCTTCAAAACGTTTGTGTACATATGGAACTACCAGCCCGATGCTGGCACTAGGTTCTAGATACATAGTTTCTGATGGTTATTTCTAACTTCAGATTCCTCACTTTTAGAATATCCCCAGGGGCCTGACTGGACCTAGAGAATTTTACAGTAATGCTCCTTCATACCGATAGGTGGCGCCATGTGGCTCTGTGATGACTTTTTATCAACTTAGAAGTGACTGAGAGGAGCCACATATAAGCTCCAATCCCAGAACACAACATTTTCTTTCTTTTCATGCCCTTTGACATGAGTCCGGAGCGCAACTATTAAAATGTATTGGTCTTCTAACGATTTCAGTTTACTACAAAGCGCCAAGGATGAGGTCTCCACTGAAAATTACATGAGTCAATCATGCAATGACTGCAGGTAACCGATGTTGGTTATGGAACCACTTTTTTGTGTGTCTTTGTTGCTTGGACTCTGGTCACGATTCAAAGTTGTGCACTAGATTTGCCCTCATGCACCCTGAGACAGTCCGGGAAGTGAAAGTTGCTGAACATTAGAGGTCACAGTCAAAGCATAAGTCTTTTCTCCAGATTGCAGATCTGCTCATGATTCCACTCAGGGAGCTAGACCCAGAGAAATCCTAATCTGATAGAGACTTCTAGCCACAGATTCCTTACTTTAGAATTATCCTAAGGCATAGGACTGGATCCGGATATTTTCTGTGAGCATTAGTCCTGCGTGCAGGTAGGTGGCACCGTACACGCCAGAAGTGACATTTGTGGTGCCTATATAGGCTCAACCTAGATGCACTGTTGTCAGTTCTTTTCTTATCCCTCCAGTCAGCGCAGATCTGGGAAGAACTACCCCTTAGTCACTTTTTGACTGGGGGCCTGATTTAGAACTTGCCAGATGGGTTACTCCATGACACGGTGACAGAAATCCCTTGCGCCGAAATATAAATCCCATTATATCCTATGGGATTTATATTTCAGGGACGGGATATCTGTCACCATTGTGACTGAGTAACCCATCTGCCAAGATCTAAATTAGGCCCTAAGCTTTTTTCAATGTTTTGTTGAAGTCTTATTGAGGTCTTACCTTGTAGTGTGGCACAAATGTCATCAAAAAAAGGCCGGCTTCAAGCCCTGGGGCGCCTGTCATCAACAGATGTCGATGACTGACTCACACTTTGTTTGCCTATGGTGCCTCAAACGGCACCATGACCTGAAGACCTGTCCGGACTGCCGCGCCATGCATCCGAAGGCCTTGAGGTAGCAATCCCTCAAGCTCCTGCCGGCTTGATGGGAGCCGCGTGACACTCGAAGTCCTGGTCGAGAGGAAAGTCCTGGAAGCAGTCGCAGAATTCGAGGTCATCGTCCCACTCCAAGCCGCTGAGCCGTTCAGGTAAGTTTCAGTCCTACAAAAAGAAGGTGTCAAAGCATGCTTTGACTTCACATCGTTCACCGGCCGTCGAGATGAGGAAGCATCCCTCAAGGCTTGGCTCTGCTGTTGAGCGAGTCTTGGCTGACTCCATGTCTTCCTGTATTTCTTGGAACTGGGGTGACTTGTGCTGAAATTCACGAGTTTTATGAAGCCATAAGCCTCATATTTGAGCAGCCTGTTCCCTCTGGCACGTCTTCTGGCCCTTGTGGGGACCTTACTGGATCCATGCCGGTGGTACAGGCAGTCAGTCGGGCCCCAAGAATCCACAGATGAATCCGGATCGGTGCCAGTCATGCCCTGTTGACCTTCCCCAGCCTCTGTCCTGAGGCCGACATTCTCGGCGATACCATTCTCACCCCCGACTCCGACACGGAGTCAGAGGGGCGTTGTCCAATGCTGCTTTTGCACAGACTGGAATTATGCTTTCCATTCCAGAGTCTGAGCCATGTTCCAATGAGCTAGGACAAGGGGAAGAATGGGAGGGGTGGCTGGACTCTGAGAATACCAGCCTTATGACTCCATGGACTGGTCTGAGGATCTGGGTGAAGCGAACGGGTTGGACGTTTCTCCGGGTAATGGCATGCTTTCTCCTCCTACAGTGGCTATGGATGAGGGAGCGTCATTCATAATGGTGGTGCGACGGGCACCTGAGGTCCTGGACCATAGCTTGCCCTCGGTGGCAGTCAAGACTAATGTCTTGACGGAAGTTCTTCAGCCGGGAGTGTCCCCATCCAAACCGTTTCTTCCTTTTAATGAAGCACTTATGATGTCCTGCTTGGGACCTGGTCCAAGCACAGCACATGTGCTCCTGTGTGAATAGGACAATTGCCCGTCGCCATCGCCCCACACCAGGGGACCCAAAATTCCTCACGGATCATCCTACACTGGAGAGCTTGGTGGTCCAAGCCTCCATGTCATATATAAATCCTTGTGCATACCCCACTCCCACATTGGATCAGGAATCCAAGAAGCTGGACAATTTAGGCAACAAAAGGGGACATTCTCAAGAACGTGTGATAAACATCGCAAAATTAGCTTAACGCAACTTTGCATATCTCAGTCTATCGCAACAAAATAACACGGTTTTAACGTTGTATTCCCAACCCGGCGGGGCCATGCGATAGTAGCAGGATAACGTGCCAAATGACCGCGTAAAAATCAACGTAACACCAAAAAAAGCGAAACACAAATGCAAAAAAGTTACGATGCCCCAAATCGCAATACAAAAATCAGCGACAACTAGCAACAGTCCTGCAATTCCCATGCGTCTTGCGGGAAAATGCACTGTAAAAGCAACAAAAAATACACACCAAAACGAAATCAAACTCACCCCCAATATACATGCTGCCTCTGTCCCTCCCTGTGTACGGACAATGCACATTGAGCCACACGATTCGTTATACTAATCAACACTCATCACAGTTGGACACTGGTGAAGTTGCGTAGACTTTATTAGCATGTGCATGTCAGTTCGGGCAAGGCAAGGACCTCAACATGCAGACAAATGCTTAAGTCACACACAAGGCAGCATGCAAACATGTCGAGGTGCATGAAATGGAGATGCAACAATGAACACAAATCATTATGAATGGCAACTGTATCAGGCAAACTTGCCTTGCTGGACGAGGCATGTGATGTTTGGCGTCTGCTCATTGCCCCGTGTCAGGGGACACAACTCACAGCCCAATGGAATCTGCATAGTGCTGTACCACCGGACTGCGCTGACTGTCTGCTCTACTGACAGTGAGTAGGTGAAAGGGTCTGACAAGGTCACATGTCATGCTACATTGCCATGTGTGTTGTCTCCCTCCAGCAGTATGTCAGATTTAGGAACGTTGCCAAACTACGCTGGGCAGCTCCGCCCATGGGACTGCATCACCTTGCACAGGTGTGTAACAACATGTGTAAGCGCATGCACATGCATTTTGAGTCCGGGCGAATGCAGACATGTCCACTGTTGTGGTGGGATATGTGACCATTCCTCCAAGATGTACCAAGGTGTTGGGACCTGTGCTCTGGGTGTCAATCAGTTGTGGCTGCAGGAACGTAGTTACTCGTCCATGAATGCAAGCGCAGCTTCATGGGCAATCAGTTCCAGAAGTACGCTGTTCGCGAGTTCAACAAACACAAGGGAGAGCCACTCCATTAACTGGTCCGGACAGATGTGCTCCGTCCACACAGTTTCACCAATCCGCAACACAGCCCAATAGGGGAGAGCCTTGATGTGGTCACTGCACACGAGGACTTGTGCACTACTGCCGGCACATACCCCACATATCAAGGCATCCCATGCCCAGGTATCCTGGTTGCACTCCTGTTAGTGGGCCAACAGGGGGCGCACACACAAGTCATAATCCAGTTCAGCTAACGTTGTGTTGGATACGCAGACCTCCATGGGCCGCTCGAATGTGCATGTGCGACAGTGGAACCAGGGCTGGACATATGTTACGTATGCAAGATAGAAACTCAGACGGTAACTGATTCACAACACTGCCAGTGGCACTGATCCCAACAGATGCAGCATTTGTGCACGGTACAGTTTCACGTGACAGGGGTTGTGCATGTGCCCGGGATTGCCTGCCATTTCGTTTGTTGGTCTTGTAACACCAGCACTCCTCAGACCGGCTGCAGTTATGCAGACAATATGCCACAGCTCATAGCAATGTGTCGTATGTGTGTGCAATGTTTAGACATATGGGTTGTTTTTTGCCAATGTGTCATGGGCATCCAATGCAGGTGTACCTTGAGCAGGGACAAGTGTGTGTGAAGTGTGGACACGTTGGTCTTTCATTAGTGCAGTTCGTGGTGTGGGAGGAGTCAGAGTCTGGTATGGTATCTCACTCAGGGAGTGCCAGCCACATTCAAGACCAAGGTCGGAGGTTCGGATGTCCTTCCGCCTTGTGTATTGAGACAAAGGAGCATTCCTAATTTTACTCTGTCTACTGCTTGCATTGCTGAAATGTGATGTGGTCTTAGCGAGCGCTGACATTTATGCCAGGCCTTAGATTTAGGGTGCACCAGTTGCGACACACACGCAACAGTTGGCATGTATGAGCCAAGGGTCCGATTGGCCTTGTGCTTCTTGTTCGGTCTCTCTCTTTCTCTCTTCTTTCTTTCTTTCTTTCTTTCTTTCTTTCTTTCTTTCTTTCTTTCTTTCTTTCTTTCTTTCTTTCTTTCTTTCTGTCTTTCTTTCTGTCTTTCTGTCTTTCTGTCTTTCTGTCTTTCTGTCTTTCTTTCTTTCTTTCTTTCTTTCTTTCTTTCTTTCTTTCTTTCTTTCTTTCTCCCTCTCTCTCTCGCTCTCGCTCTCTCTCTCTCTCTGTCCTTTGATGAGTGCCTGACACACCTTATCTTGGATATTGTCTTGCAGGCTGTCCCTTACAGATTGCCCAGGAATGACCCACCATGACTCTTTCAAATAGTTGTTTGTAGACACATTTTGATATGTTGTTTGGACTTTCAATGGTGAATGATTGGTTCTGCTTTTCTGTACTCGCATGATTGTTATTTGTTGTAATTGAGCGACATCAGGCGAAAGATTTCATTCATGATTTTGTTACGTTGATGTGCAATCTCTTGGTCCGGGTGAGGTGGGGTGTGCCTGGGGTAGGGTCCCGGGGGAGAGGTTCTAGGGGGGTGGCGGTGGGTGTTGTGGCCCTCTTAGGTGTCCGAGCTGCATGTTCGTTGGCTCCTTGTCATCTGTTGTTCTTCAGGTGTGGCTCTGGGCTGGGCTCCCTTTTCTGGTGCAGTTTGTAGTCCGACTTTGCACCAGGTGAGGGCAGGTGTTAATTTCCTGCTGCTAACGCACCTTATCGCCTGTTTTGCGATCTTATCACCAATCTGGCTGGTCGTTGAGAATGTTGTGGAGTGGTGTTGTTGCAGCTTTTTGCATAGGAACGCCTACTCTGCATCTCATTAGCGTTAGTTGCCGGGGTCATCAGTGGCGATATTTTTTGCGGCTGCTATCGCAGGCAAACTGGTGATATGGGCTGTTAGCACCAGCTTGTGAATGGGGCGATATATTTATCGCGATTCTGGCTGTGATAAAGTGCCGATAACTCAGCAATAAGTCCTTGAGAATATGCCCCAAAATGTTTTCTTCCACCAGCCTGGAATTGCAGTCGGTTAACAATACATGCTGTTTGGGTCACTCGTCCCACGCTCTGTGGGATTCGGTTGCTCAGGTGCTGCCTAGTGTCCAGGAGGAGGCCTGGGCCGTGCTCTCCCCGGCTGTTGCTGACAGAAGGGAAGTAGCTAATTTCACCATTAGATGCAGACTAAACACCACTGACTCACTAGGCAGAGCACTTTCATTGACAGGGGTCCTACACCACCATGCCTAGTTGTGGACTACTGACTTTTCTGGGGATGTCCAGTCATCACTCATGGCCATGCCCTTTGATGGCTCCCATCTCATCAGAGACCAGGTGGATTCAGCGCTGGAGCACTTTACGGACAGCAGGGCTACAATGGCTTCTGGTTACCCTCAATCTGCCTTTCGCTCCTTTCGTGGCCAGAAGGGGCATTCAACTGCTTCCTTACCCACCAAGCCATCACAGTGTGCAAGCATTCCAGCCTCTGCATGGCCATGGACGCAGTTCCTAACAGCCTCGTGGGTCAGGTAGCCAGCTGTCGGGTCAGTCCAGCACCACCCGAGCAGCTGCAGCCTCGAAGCCGTCCTTTTCTGCACGTTTATCGTTATCACATCACCTGCCCCGCTGGCAGCTCATAACATCGGACAGGTAGGTTTTGCTACTCCCTTCCCTTTGAGGCTACCCCTCCCACCATGCAACCCACTTATGACAGGCAGATGAAGTATCTCCTATCCTTTCTCTGCCAGGAAGTGATGGCTCTTTTGGCCAAAGGAGCCATAGATTGAGTGCCGACACAAGAAATAGGTCGTGGTTGCTATTCACGCTACTTTCTGGTGCCCAAGAAGGATGGTGGCCTTCATCCTATCTTCGACCTGCACTCCCCTGATTTCTTCCTCAAGAAGGAGAAATTCAAGATTCTCACTCTTGCTTAGGTCCTCTCCCCCCTGGATCTGGGAGACTGGATGGTAGTGCTCGACTTGCAGGATCCATATTTCCACATTTTCATCTTGCCTGCCCACAGGTGTTACCTGCGGTTCACTGTGGGTCATGAGCACCTTCAGTTTGCTGTGCTCCCTTTTGGGCTCACCAGTGCCCCTCAGTTGTTCACCAAGTGGTTGTTGCAGCTCACCTGCGTAGGTCAGGGGTGTTAGTCTTCCCCTATCTTGATGACTGGCTGTTGAAGGTGGGCTCACCCCAGGCTTCCACTTCCAGACTACGGTGGACCTTCTGCATCGACTGTGGTTCACTATCAATGTGCCGAAGTCAGACCTGGTTTTCTCTCAGACACTTAGTTTCATCGGAGCTGTTCTGGACATGTTGCTGTTTCTGGGCTATCCTCCTAAGCAGCGAGTCCAGGATATTTAGGCTATGATACCGATGTTTCATTCTCTATCTTGGGATCCCATGAGACTGACTCTGAGGGGAATGTGTGATGAAAAGTGCAAGTCGACGTCATGACTTGCGTTGTTAAAATCACGATGTAACCATTACGCGTTGTAATGGTTGCGAAAAGGATGTTTCCCCTCTGAGGTTGCTGGGCCACATGGCCTCCTGCATCCTGCTCATGACACATGCCCTTTGGTCTATGTGGCACAAAAAAGGGAGTTAGGTCCTTAGTGGGACTGAGGGGGGGGGCTGGACCGTTTAATGCTAAATAGACAAAAGAAATGCCCACCCTCCTCGTGTCTTGATCATACAATTATTATAAAAAGACCAAATGTAAATTAATCGAACCTGGTCAGGTACTTTTATTTATACCCCTCACTCATCAGTTTACTTTTTTTTAGAAAGTGTATGTTTTTTTCTAGGCAAAAAAAATATGTACATTTATGACATCACATAACCAAACTTAAACACTTTTGACAAAAAACATACATGAAAACTTACATCCAAATGACATAAACATTGAACATTAACAATTCATTTCCTCAATGATTGCGGATCAAATCCTTTTTCTTAAAATAAACAGAAACAAAGCAAAGTTGGATCACAAGAGTAACAATATGTAAATATGTATTTCACAGTATCAATAAATGGTAGAATGACTCTTGTTGTAGTGCCGACGCGTTTCAGGTTCGAGTGACAAGTTCTCGAACCCTCATCAGGGCTTTGTTAATTCTCTGTGTAGGATGCAAAAAAACAATAAAGTTTTATTGACAACCTGTTGGCCTCAAAAATACCACTCATCTTTTCTATTGAATCATTGGAAACTACCTTTATCAGTAAGGCTGGCGGCGTTTTCATTGATGCCTACTGGCAAACGTTCTCAATTTCAGATTTCTGAAAATGAATAAAGCGCAAACTATATAAACAATGTTGGCAACCTACATGCTGTTGCAAGTGTATCTTAATTTTACATACCTCCATGTGCACCGTCCGGCGCCTCTTGGAGGGAGGAGATCGTGATAGCTATGTCAGCAGTCCTAATTTAAAGAGAAGGAATTATGTATCGGCTTATTTGGCTTTTTACGGAAGGGCTAGCTGATGTGTGTGTCGTTGCTCAACCACCAAGACCTCATACCTTATTAATGTGTCCCAGTTCGCATTGACATATTAGTGGTCAATCCGGGGCTGTTGATTGTATTTCAGACCTATCGGGAATGAAGGACTAGTTAAAAAGCAATCTGGGGACAAATTGTTCTACTAGACATTGTTCATCTGATTTCCGTGTCGACGTAAAACAAGCGTACCTGTGCTTCAAGAAGCGAATGTGTTGTCTCCCTCGTTATATATTCAAAGGGATTGGCCCGGTGGGGTCTGTTGTTTTTGCTCGTCTAGTATTGCGCACTGAAAAAGGGTGAAGAATAACATGCCCTTAGTGTATCTCGGAAGACAAGTGGTACGCTCTCGATATTCAAAGCCGAGATACACTAAGGGCATGTTAGGACCTGCCGCGGTGGCTTACGAACCCCAATTGGGCCAGCGGCAGACCCCTCTTCCTTCCCCAACCAGATATGACAGATGCATCACTCTTGAGATGGGGCAGCCAACTGGGAGAGGTGGAGATGAGAGGACTCTGGTCTCTGGTGGAATCCAGACTCCACATCAACCTGTTGGAGCTCCAAGCAATCTGATTGTCATTGAAAGCCTTTCTACCCTCCATCCAGGGAAGGCTAGTGTAAGTGTTCACGGACAACACCACCGCCATGTGGTACTGCAACAAGCAGGGTGGGGTGGGGTCTTGGACTCTTTGTCAAGAGGCCATTCGTCTCTGGACATGGCTGGAACAGCAGGGCATATTTCTGGTGAGCTCTCTGAACACCAGCTCAGACAAACCCAGCCACAGATGCCGCTCTGATCACCAATGGTGTCTCAATCTGGAGGTGGTGCAATGTATCTTTCAACAATGGGGAGAGCTTTGGTTAGATTTGTTTGCCACCGCTTACACATGCAATGCCAGCAGTTCTGCACATTAGAGTTTCCAAGAAGGCTCTCGCTTGGAGATGCTTCTCATCTCGAGTGGAGCTCAAGCCTCTTGTAAACCTTTCTGCCCAGTGTTTTCAAGAAAATCAGGACCTACCTGGCCTGATTCATGGTTGTGGCTCTGGAAAGAGCACGGAGAGTCTGGTACCCCAAGCTGTTGAGCATAGCCATCAGTCCTGCACTCATTCTGCCCCTTAAGGATGATCTTCTATCACAGCAGCAGGGGAGGTTTCTCCGCCCAAACCTGTCAACGTTCCACCTTCTTGTGTGGAAATTGAGCGGCAACAGGTGACACAGCTTTCGACCTTCTTCTTGAAGTCTGTGATGTTATCTTGGAGGCCAGGCATACCTCCACCAAGACAGTTTATGCCTGCCATTGGCCAAATTTGTGGCATGGTGTACAGAAAGACAAATGTATCCCCTTTCTCAGGGTCTCCTGTTCATCCTTTCCCTTGCTTAGCAGCCCCTCTTCCATGGGGAATCTGAAGGGCTGTCTCACTGCTAGTTCCCATTTTCTCTGGTTGCCTGATCTGCCATGCCTCTTCAATCTCTTATAGTAAATAGGTTTCTGAAAGATTTACAACCTTGTTTCCGCCTTCTCCCTTTATTATCCCCCAGTGCCACCCCAATATCATCCTCACTTTCCTTATGTATGCTCCCTTTGCGCCCCTGCACAATTGTCCTCTCAGGCTCCTTACCATTAAGACGGCCTTGCTGGTGGCAATAACATCTGTCCGAGTTGTCTGTGAGCTTCAGGCTTTTTCATCCAACGTAGGAAAAGACATCACTCTGTCTACTTTTTACGCTCTGCCTCATCCCTCCAAAGAAGAGGAGTGACTTCACCATCTGGACCCAAAAAGAGCATTGTTCTACCGTGACCACATAAACAAATTCTGGGTGGACAACCAACTCTTCGTGGGTATGTCTGAGCGAAGAAATGATGGCCATACAGAAGAGGACCATATCCTGATGGACCATGCTCGGTAATAACATCTGCTATGCATTGGCTAAGAAAAAACCTCATGAGGGTATGGGTGCTCATTCCACCAAAGCTAAAGCTGCAATCACTGCTATAGCTCACAGAGTTCTAGTCTTGGCCATCTGGCAGGCATCAACGTAGGTTTCACTGCACATGTTTACCAAACGCTACTGCCTGTGACAGTCAGGTCCGAGGGGATGGGGACTTTGCTTGTTAGGTACTGCAGGACTGCCTCGTAGGAAACTGGTCTGCAGACCCATCTCCGGGGAGGTATTGCTTGGGTATCTATTCTAAGGTAAGGAATCTGGGGCTAGAAGTTTCTATCAGATGAACAAGTTAGTTACCTTCAGTAACCCCTTATCTGGTTGCGACTATCTAGACCCACCCATCCTCGGCACTCTGCAAATTGATTTCTAGGGACAGGGCTTTCCCCTTTCAGGGCTCTAGTTTCCACACCAATGGTCAGTATACTTTGTGGCTCCACGCTTCTGGCATGACAAGTCACAAAAAGAAACTGACATCAGGGCGGTTGATGCCAACAATGGCACACCGAGCCGAACAATGATACGTACCGGCGCGCAGGAGTAGTACTCACAAACAAATGTCAGATCCAGTCTGACCACTAAAGATAATTCTAAGGTAAGGAATCTGTGGCTAGATAGAGTCCCTACTAGATAAGGCATTACTTAAGGTAAGTAACATTTCCAATGTGGCTGGAGATCCATCACTTTGGACCGATGGGTCTTACCAAACCATTCAGAGTAACTACGCCCTGCCCTTCATTTCCTCCCTTCTTTATTTGCCTCCCACACCTCAGAGCAACTGTAATTGGACCAATACGAAGGTGGGTTTTTGTTTAACTGGGGTGTGAGCCCTGGACAAGCAGCAACTACAATCCTTGTTAGTGTGAGGCACAAGACAACTCTAAATTAACCTGTGGTCAACCCTCTAGCAGCTTGTGTAAAGCAATGTGTAAAGCATTTGTGCAATACTTCAAACAGTAAGTGAAAACGCCACACAAAAGGACCCCACACCAGATTAGAAAGAGAGAGTGATTTCTAATAGATAAAAACAAGGACCCAAATGGCAAAAATCCTATCAGTAGAACTGGAGACATGCAATTTTGAAGATTTTAGGGAAGATAGTGGCAAAAAGCACAAGCGCCAACCGTGGATATGTGGTGGTGCCGGACCGGTACAAAGTCACAAGTTCAAGCTGACCGCAGGCTGGCAACAGGCAGCCACATAACCCGCTGAACATAGTACCTTAAGTCCTGGTTTGCGAAGCATTGTGAAGATCTGTGTCAAAGGTGTATCACGCATCCGAAATGATGTGTCGCTTCTGGGTTGTGGCGAGGCTGCTATGTGAGGTCCTGCATCGTCAATGATGGCTTGCAATGTGAAGTTCAGCGTCAACGATGTGTTGTGCAGTCAAGGCAATGCGTCGGTTAAAATGTGCTGCTAGGCTACAATGCGGAATCTGGCGTCGTCATTGAGGCTGCCATCGACGAGGGATGCGAGGGCCTGTGCCGAGGATGCGGCACACATCACCAGTTCTGAGGTGTTTGCAGAGGCAATGCAGGTCTTTGTGACAGTTCCGATCCACACAGCAGCAGCGATGCATCTGTTGTGCTTGAGGTTGCACCATGTAGCAGAGGAGATGCGTTGGTTCCACTGGATCCACTGAGACTGTAAGAGCACCTTTCCAATGGTCCATGACTGGGGCGGCATCACTTGGCATGGTAGACTCACAGAGAGTCCAGGTGCATGTACAAGGTTGTCGGAAGCCTGTTGTGTCACTGAGGCTTCAGATCAGGAGGCCAGCCAACTAGCCCTTGGAGTCACTCTGGGGTTCTGGGTTCGAGAGATGTAGGCTCAATCCTTCTTATCCAGGCAAGAGGGCAGCAGGCCAGCACAGTAGGGGCGCGGTCCTTCAGAGCTGCAGTCCAGCAGAGAGTCAGACCTTCTAGCTGCACAGCAGTCCTTCTCCCTAGCAGTGTATCCAGAGGTCCAGAAGTGTACTGACAAGTTGGTGTCTGAGGTCCAATATTTATACACAGTTGTGCCATTGAAGTGAGGAGAAGCTTCTAGAGGCAGGAATTTGACGTGCATAAGTTCCTTGCCTTCCTTGTCCTGGCTTTCAACTAACTACAGGGTGCATGCAGCCCTTTGTGTCAAGGCAGGACATCCTATTCAAGTGTAATTGGGGCTGGACCCAGATCCTCATTCCCATCCTGCCAGTGATGGCCCATCAGGCACGCCTAAGTTCCCTATTGTGTGTGGCTCCTAGAAGGAATACACAAAGCCCAAATGTCAATTATACCCAGTCATGTGACCCAGAGACAGGCTGCAGGCACCAAATGGCTAAAGCAGAAAAATCTCAACTTTCTAAAAGTGTCATTTTCAAAATTGCAATTTAAAATGCGACTTCACCAAATATCAGATGAAATTACAGCCTTGGAACAAGCCATCAAAGACAACCAAATGGCAGTGGAAGCTAAGGCATTGCTCGAGAAAATTGAGAAAGAAATCATTGTGTTCAGAGATAACACCATAAACTTCAAGATCAATACATTTGAAAAAGACAGAAAAGTATTCAATATATAAATAATGTACCCGTATTTAAAGGACGATTTCTACAAAAGAACAGTGAAGACGAGCCCTAGTGGATTACCAAGGAAGATCAAAAAACTGGTTCCTTACCTTCTCTGACACTTCATCCTCTGAGTCAATTTGAGAATGAGTACCTGGACAGAGGCCAACAAAAAAACAGAAACCGCTTCAAAAGCCAGCCATGGGAGATGCGCACAAGACGCCAGTTCTATGAGAACTAAACTACTCGGCTATGGTCAACTTATTATCCAAAGACTTGACAAGGGACCAAGAGACAGTTCTTGAGTTAGGCCTGTCCATGAAATCTACTGACTTTGAGAGACTTAAAATTGAAGCCCTAGAGTTTCTGTTGAAGCTTAGATTAAAAGCTTTTTTCTTAAATAAAGAAGATAACAGTATAGAGGAACCCTCGGGCCTATGTAATAATCCACACATTGCCCTCCTCCACATGCTATCCGTAAAGAATTGATTACTTTTGAACAAGCTGTGCTTTCATCCCTGAACCAATTGGAAAATGAAAAAAACATTGTGCAAAAATAACATAACTAAAAAGCAAGCAATGGTCATACAGGAACTCAGGCAAGACAGGTCTGTAATCATCAAACAAGCAGACAAAGGAGGATCTGTGGTCGTTTGGGCCAAAGACAAGTATGTGGCAGAAGTAAAAAAACATCTAAGTAACAAGGATTGGTACGTGCCATCACCTAGGACCCCATGAAAGAAATCCAGGAAGACATTTTCAATGAAGATATTTTGGGCCCAAAGGAATATGAGTATCTAAAAATAGTTACCCCAAGGTTTCCTGTGATATATTTTTTGCCAAAACTGCATAAAAATGCCCAAACCCCTCCTTGCCAGCCTATTGAATCAGTCTGTGCTTCGGTGTTAGAACCAATCTCACAATATGTTGACATTTTTCTAAAGCCGCTCCTCCAAGAAGTCCCATTGTACCTTAGGGACATCATGGATTTTATTAATAAAGTCTAAGGACGGCAATTTATCGCACAAAATCAATGGATGGTGACTTTTGACATAGTATCTTTGTACACGCAGATTCCGCAAGTACCTCTCCCCAATACTTGCTAATATCAGGGCATTTCCATGCCAGGTGCAAGAAATCCGCTCCTTGCTTCCGGCACCTTAAGCAACAGTCGTCCTCTCTTAGTTTAAACTTATCTAGCCTGGTTGGGGTTTAATAGGTTCTGTTCAAGAACTTAAAATGGGTTATGCGTAGTCAGCGGCTTGCAGTGATGGCCTCCTTCTGCAAGCTGCAGGACGTCCAATGCTCGTCTGTTAGGGGTTCCCCTAGGTCCGCCTCCCAGTCCTCTCTCGCCCCATGTACCCTTGGCGGTCTCTGTAAGTGCCGCCCGGTAAATTTTAGATATAGCATCGGCATGTCCCTCTAGTTTCAGTGTTGCATGGAGGGTCTCAAATATAGGAGGCTTGGCCGGGAACCCAAGGACATTGGATCGGAGCTCATGTTTAAGTCTTATGTATAAAAATTCCTCCAAAGGTGTGACCCCTTCTCCTATAAGTAGTTCCTGTTGGCTTTTAAACTGGCCCTCGCGGTAGAGGTCTCCCCTTACAGTAAGGTCACGTTTTCTGAACATTTCCCGGCAAGCACCCTCCTGAGTGACCGACGCACTGGGCAAATGAGGAAGCGTCAGAAGCGGAGAATATAATACTGTTTTACCCAGTATGTTGGACAGTCTCTTCCATGCAAACCGTGTGGTGCTTGACCCCCTCACCAGGGACCGTGGTTCCCAGGAACGAGTTTAGAGGCGTGGGCCACTTGTAACCTTGTTCAACAGCCAAATGCGGCAGATAGGGGGGTGAATCCTGTAGGTGGCGTAATGTGCCTGCGTGCTGAGATAATAAAGTTCCATATCCGACGCCTCAAACCCTCCTCTGGCAAATGACTGTGTCAGCACTCTCCATCCCACTGTGGGTTGCTTACCGCCCATGCTAATTTAATAAGTAAGGACCAGATCGTGTTGAAGAAGGGCCGGCCTGGATAGTAAGGTATGTTAACAAATAAATAAAGCAGCTTGGGAAGGATATTAATGTTCATTAATGCCACTCTCCCAGCCAAGGACAGCAGTAGTGTTATCCATCTATCTATCCATCCAGGAGCGGATGGTTTCAATTGTTGTGCCATAGTTGGCTCGTTGAGTTGCCTCTCTGTCCCTGGTGATGACCACCCCCAGGTACTTGATTTCCTGATCACACCAGCTCAGTGGGAAGTCGGGGGTGAAATGAGCAGTGTTGGAGGTAAGTGGGAATATTTGGGATTTAGCCCAGTTTAGTTTAATACCTGATTACTCTCCAAAGCGTATGAACTCCCTAAGTATCGGATTAAGGCTGATACTGGGGTCGCGTAGGAAGAGGGTGATATTGTCCGCATAGAGTGAGATCAGGATCTGACATGAAGGTTATGGGATAGCATATTCCCTACGGTGTTGCCTAATTTTAGCTGCCAGGGGTTCGATAGAGAGAGCAAATGATAGCAGGGATAACAGGCATCCCTGCCGTGTACCTAATTTATCCACCCCAGAAACCGGTTAGAAAGGCCCATTCTGCTTAGAATTGAGAACATCTATCCCCATTCAAGGGAATCAAATGCTTTTGTAGTGTCTAGGAATATTCCCGCAGCAGATCCATCAGGGTCAATGTCGTGTAGTAACGCAAAGGTGGTTCTCAAATTGTGCGATGTGGCCCTTCCTGGTACGAAACCAGCTTTGTCAGGGAGAACTAGCCCATCCATCAGCAGGGATAACCTGTTGATTATAACCTTAGCAAGGATTGTAGTATCACAATTAATTAGCAACAACGGCTTGTATGCGTTGCAGTTCTCATCATCTGTGCCCGGTTTGAGCAGTGATATTATATTGGCTTGATGCATTGATAAGGGAAGGATGCCCATCTCCATAGCCTCCTCAAACACTTGTTTGAGTATAGGGGCCAACTGGTCAATGTAGACCTTGTAAAAGTCCACAAGCAGGCCATTGAGCCCCATAGCTGTGCCCGACCTCAACCCCATTATGGCTGCACGTATATAGTCTTCCTCAAACTCTGCAGATAAAGAAATTCTCTGCAAGAGTCATTTATCCATCCCAGTGCGGTGTCTTCAAAATAAGAGGCTATGTCGGGAGTGTCATGTTCCCTAAAACGGTGTATTGACGAATAATGGCTGGAAAATGTTTCAAGGATCTATTTGGTGCCTGTGTGTCGAATACCATCTTCATCTAAAATCTCCAGCACTTGGTTGGTAAACCTGGGTAGCCTAGTGGCCTCAGCTAGTGCCCTGCCTGGTCGCTCACCCTCCCCAAATGCTCTGGCTATATGGTATTTCATGCAGAGCTTGGATTCACGTTCTGCTTCTTCTGTATATTCTGCAAGCCTCGCATGGAGATGACGATCGGGAATGATTGCAACTGCCATCTTAACCCGCTTGATATCTGTCTCCAATTTATGTAATGTGCCCCTGATGGATTTGAGAGTCCCCCCGCTCTAAGCCATGCACATCCCCCTCATCGTGACTTTAAAGCTTTCCCAGACAGTTGCCATGTCTGCTACGCTATCTATGTTGCGTGGAAAAAACTCTTCGATCTCCTGTCGCATTTCTTCACAGAAAGCTGTATCTAAGAGAGCCGAAGGTAATAATCTTCATGAGCGGTATGGGGAGGCATTGCCCGACGGGGTCAGCTTCATTACCATTGGGGAGTGGTCAGCCAGGGTCCAAGCCAAGTGGGACACGTCCTTGAGCCATGTGTTTAGCCCAGGTGAGAGGACCCAAAAATCAAGTCTTGACCAGTTAGACTGGGTCGTTGTCCACGCACGAGAAATTCCTCTTAACTAGGTTTCGTCTGAATCTTTTCCACCTTCTGCTTGCCAGACCCAAATGTTTTATTAAAAGTAAAGTGGCAACTCCCTGCGGCTGCGATGGACAATCTCCGCAGGATATGCTGCATTTTATGTTTTTATGTCAATTGTATGAATTTCCTCATAAACGCTATCTGGTTCCTATCTTAAAAAGATTGAATTTTCGTCAGACTCCTCCTGCATTGGTGTATCTTCAATTGCTGAAAGAGGACTGTTTATTTTTTATAGTGGGATTTTTAAAAGCAACTGTTAATTCTAGGAACTATATGGAATTGTAACAAGTGTTTTCCTCAGGCTTTTTAATTATTTATCTACTTTTTTTTTGCTGTTCTGGATATCATTTTAACAATGCATTGTCACTTATATTGTTTTTATGATGTGTAACTTTTATGGTTTGAACTATAAACCGAATAAAGTTTTCTATTGATTGATTGATTGATTAACTTGTCCTTAAGTAAAGTGACGTGAATCAAAACAGCCACCTTTCTATTTATTTCTTGAACTTTCTTAAAGTGGCATTTCAAAATTGTAATTTAAAATCCGACTTTACCAAATATGAACTGGTTTCCTGTTCCTGTTTGGAAATGACAGCATAGTGAATGTAAAAAATAGCAGCAGTGAAACACGAGTTCAAGTGTTTTTCACTACTAGCGCAAGTAAAACTTATAATGACATGTCCTTTTTTTAAAATATATTGCACCCTTCGCTCTGGGCTGTCCGGTCCTACCACAGGGGTGACATGTATGTATTACAAAGGAAGGGTTGGGCCTGGCAAAAGGTTCATTTTGCCAGGTCGAAATGGTAGTTTAAAACCGCACACACACAGGCTGCAAGGACAAACCTGAGACATGTTTAAAGTACTACTTAAGTGGGTGGCACAATCGGTGCTACAGACCCTGTAGCATTTAATTTACAGCCCTTGGGCACAGGTAGTGCCACTTTACTAGGGAATTATAAGTAAATTAAAGATGCCAATTAGTTATAAGCCAATCGTAACATGTTTTACGGAGAGAACACAAGGACTTTAACACTGGTAAAGTGCACAGAGCCCTAAGGCCATCAAAAATGAAGTCAGCCACACAGAAGGTCTGAAGGAAAAAAGTTAAGGCAAACCACTCCCAGGATGCTAGGTCCAACAGGATTTTTCTGCAATCTTGCTGCAAAAAGCCAACTTTCTGGTGGTCAAGGGTGCCAGCGAGCAGATGCCAGCTTGGTAGAGATGAAAGGATTGTTATTTACATTACTTCATTGTACTGAAAAAGGACATAGGCGTTAGGGCTATACTAGATCTCCCCCCACTAAATGCCTTTTCTGTGGAAAGCTACATTCAAAATGTCTCAAATTCCTTTTGCTCTGGACCCAGTTCACTGGTAAATGTCCTGAACTTGCTGAATAAATATTTTCATGTACCCGTCCTGTGGTCTCACAGGCATTATCTGTGTTTTTCTGTGTTTGAGATCAGGGATACATGTGTTCCCGTGCCTTGATGACAGGCTGCTCAAGGCAGGCTAGTTGTTGTCTGTCATGGCCATATCTGGACGAGAGTTGAAATCTCACCAGGGCCACAAGCAGAGGATTCCTTTCTCTGGAGCTGTCGTGGACACAGAGGCATTCAAGGCTACTCCACTGCTGCAGCGAGGCTGGGACATTCAGGATCTGATTCTGAAGTTTTAGTCTCAAACCTGGGTATCGGTGAGGATGACTCTGCAGTTTATTGAACTCTTAGGTTGGTGCACACTCCTCACCTTGAACACTAAATGGCATATGCTTAGCATCAGAGCTATCTCTTCAATTTCATTCAGATCTCACAGGATGCTGGCCAGGACCTTCCCTGGTGGCAGATAAGCGGCAACTTGACCTGCAGCAGGCCACTCTCCTTTTATCACCCAGACTTCATAGTTGTAGCAGATGCATCATTGCTCTGTTGGGTTCACCTGGGGAGGTGGAGATCAGAGGCTTCTGGTTGGTTATGGTGTGCCAGTTCCATGTCATTTTTCTGGAGCTTGGCATGATCCTTCAGGCCCTGAAAGCCTTGCTTCAATCCAGGAAGGGGAGGCTGATGCAAGTCCTCATAAACAACACAACTGCCATGTAGTGCAACCAGCAGGTTGGGGGTCATGCATCCTGTGCCGGTCCAAGTCTAAGTCATCTTAATAGCTCACACACTGGGTCAGGAGGTTGTGGTACCCAGAGCATGATCATTTGCCCTCTGATCAGGCTTCTCTTCAGGAAGACCTCCTGTCTCAGCAACATGGAATGGTCTCTGCAAACTACTCCTCCATGTGTGGAGACTGAGTGGCGGCAGTTAAATGCATTTGATCGGCAAAGTGCAATAGTCAATGTTATCATTGCAGCTGGTCACACTTCAACAAAATACATCTATGCTATATGCTGGGAGAAATATATCTTCTGGTGTGGTGCTTGTCATACCAACCCTGTGCAGGACTAACTTTCAGAAGTATTATTGCTTTTTTTGTCATCAGCCCAGCAAGTACATGCAGTGGAACATCTGTCAGCCATTCTGCATTTTTGCATTTACCTGATCAATCATCTCCATTTATATCATGTATTGTGCTGCATTTATCAAATACCTGACTCATGCCTTACCTAAAACCATGTGTCAGGCCACAATGGGATTTGAACATTTCTTATGTGCACGCCCTTTGTGCTGATGCACAACTGCTCACAGTGACTACTGGTTTTCAAAAAACATTTTCCGATTGTCTTCACCTCTGAGCATTGAGTGAACTGAAGGTCCTCTTGGTTTATCCACTCCTTACCACTTTGCTATTAGGCACATTGGTGCTGAGGACCTAAGCAGCCTTTTTAGTTAAAGTTGTAACACCTTCGCATGTTGGCAAATCTATACATTTTTTGTGTCACCTCATGCACCCTCCATCAGCTTGATCTTAATGGGCTTTAAGTTTGTACATCAACTGTATGAGAGAACTTTGTGTGGATTATCAGCTGTTTATGGGATTCCCTGGTTCAAAGCAAGGGAAGACAGTGCAGAAGAAAAGTCTGTCAATAATGATGGTCCTCTGCATCAACCTCTGCCATGCGGTGGCTAAGAAGGAACCCTCAGAGGGCCTGCAGGCTCATTTCACGAGGGCAAGGCTTCCAAGACAGTGTTGGTAATGGGTTACTGGTTCTGAACATATGTCAGGCAATAATGTAGGCATCAGTGCATATATTCACATAATACTCCTGCCTTGACAGTCAGATCCTGTGGGAGGGTAATTTTGCCTACTCTGTCCTACAGGACTTCCTAATCAGAGTCTACTATGGTATATAGCCTAAAGGTGAGGAATCTGTGGCTTGAAGTATCCATCAGAGGAACAAGTTACTTACCTTTGGTAATGCTCGTTGAGATGGATATTCTAATTGCATATTCTTCACTGCCCTCCCACCACTCCATTTGGACTCCTGAATATTATAAGGTTCCAAGTTATATTTTGACAAACTATCATCTGCGGTTTGTTCAAAGTGGTTGGGTCTCAGGGCACTGAAGGAGAAAAATTAAGGAACTGATGTCAGTGAGCAGGGGTGGTGGCAATATTCGACTCTGCTCCATCTCTTCTGAGACAGCACAGAGTCACTACAAAACCACAGAGCACCAACTTTTCGGCATGCTGGAGCATTGCCGTAAAATTCTCTGGATAAAGTGTGGTGCCTAGGGATATTCTAAAGTTGAGGAATCTGTAGACAGAGTAACCATCAGAAGAAGTGCTATCAAAAGTTAGTATTTTGCCATACAGCAGACCTTCCTCCAAGACCATGCTCTGTCTGCCAATCACTCCTGTGGCAACATGCTTCTAAGGAACCTTGTGTTGGCCCGCCAGAGTACGATACAGTCCCTGTGCCTCAAGGAAATCCTCCTGGGACTGCCCTCCAACAACTCCTGTAGCAATGGCGGTGACACAAACTCCAACACATGGTCCTCCTCAAGGTACTCAGCATCCTCTCATGCTCGGCTTTAGGGACAGTGTCTTCTAAGAGCCCATCCTGGTCTGCATTACACTACTCTCTCCTGATCCCTCAATCTGGGAGTGATCACAACCTTCTCCTGAGGCTAGCATGTAGTCTGAAGTAGTACACATTTTTTTTAAATGTGGCGATTCACACAGCTTGAAAAAAGCACAGAAAAACTATAATGGAATGAACGCAACATAATCTATGGAAACAAAAATAAGAGAGATCACCAAAAAACAACTGAGTTCCAATTATCAAATTAAAAATGCAGAAATCCTAGCAAACAATTCCCCCTCAACTACCAAGTAAACAAAGAAATCAATAACCAACAACAATACAGTTAGAAATAGAAATCTCAAATTGAATTCACACAATACCTGCAAAAAAGGTCACTCTTTCCTCCAAAATCCAGATAATACCACAATGAAGAAATATTTTGGCACATAGACAGAATATTTACAACAGGAAAGTCTCTAACATAAATACCTTTCAAGATATTCAAGATAATCAAACCAGTGTGCAGATGGGAGACGGACTCAGCTTGCCTAGACACTGCAGCATTTAGCTGCTTCTGCACTTATTGCAGTGTACTGTACTGCACTCTCTGATCTTGCTGGGGCCCAGGAGAGGTCAGGTGGTTGTGAGTTCTGAAAGGCAGCAGACAGCCAGTCTGCCTGACATGACTAGACCTTGAAGCCCCCCATCTAGCAGTCGAGCTCAGCAGTACCACCAAAGGAGCGTAGCTGTTCTTTGGCAGTGGTGCAGCAACTAAATGAAGGCTGATTCACTGAGGGTGATGATGGCCCGGGTGGACCTGGCGCTCACTCTTTAATGGAATGTCAAGTACACATGTAATATACAGACGTGGTGCTCCAGGGAAGAAGGAATCTCCCAAACCCTTAAATGCGACCACAAGTTATCTCTCTCTAATGTAAACTCACAACCCGAGCACACACTTGGTTCAATTACATAAATATTGTAGTGTGTGAAACAACAACCACACACGATACACGTGTAAAGTGCAAACCAAAACCATCCATATGGTATAGGGTGCTTTGTGAGAATCAAACCAAATGACACTCTCTTGGATCTCTGTTGTGCCGAGTCGTGGTGCTTCACGTATGCCCACGATCCGTGACCCGTGACCCCTATTACGTGACGGTTGAGGAAGCCGCGACGCGAAGCAAGAGGAAGCCGCGAACGCGAGAAGCTGCAAGGTGAAGCCCCGAGCGAGAGAAATCAGGCTCGGGCTCGGTTTAAATCGAAGGGCATTGTTGCCATCCGGCCCTCGGCCCCCTCGACCTGCGGAAGCCCCAGTGAGGGAAAGGGTAACTGGATATCGGTGAGAGTCGCCGGGCAACTTCATAAGCCATAAATGCAGAGTAAGGCGCAGCAATAAGGTGCCAGGGGCCCCTGGCCCCAGAAGAAGTAAGGAGAGGCAGGGGTCCCGACTGTAATCTGCAAAGGGCACGGGCACGGTGCAGGCGTACCTACAAAAAGGCACAACAGAGGTAAGTGGGGTGAAGGGTGTCTTTTATCCCCTCCCCCTTTCTCTATCTGCTTTATTTTCCCTAAAAAACGACCTCCCTAGTCCTGAGGACAGTATAAAGGACTAAGGGGCAGAGTCTGCAGAGAATTAAGGGCAGACTTAATCACTAATCCCCTTGATGGCACCAAGGAAGAATAAAAGTGCGTTGGGACAGGCTAAGACTTCTAAAGCCCCCCCAATGGATGAAAACACTTTGGAGGGAAGCCCCGGTGACCAGGGACCAAAACCAAGGTCCAAACGCACTCTAAAGAAAAAGGAGAAAATCCTCAAGGAGTCATCGCAAGTAGGAAGTAAGGGGGGCATAGCATCAAATTCCCTGAAAGACTTTGTGGGAAAACACTTTAAAAAGGTTTTCTCACCAGCTAAGCCCCTTGCGACGGACGTGCAAACAACCGGAGAGGAATCCTGGAAGGAAGGCACCTCTGTCATATTTGATGAACATTTGGGGGACCCTGAAAACTCAATTAACCAATCTCTACAGTCCCTAAGTGTCCATAATGTTACCCCGACTATCCTCGTCACCAAAACTGTCCTTGCTACTTGACTCAAAGGGATCAAATAGAGAAAATCAAGGACATGAAGAGGATGACTGCTCGGTCCAAAATGGAAACTCAAAGGGTCTTGAGGTGTATGAGGAGCCCACAATAGGGTCCAGGGGAACTAATGACTGTAACCAATCGCTACAGCTTAACCCAGAAACTTCAACAAACCCGGCCTCCTCTATGCTGGATCTGATTCTAATGTTGAAAAAAACACTCCAGGGAATTTTGGAAGTGACAATGTTAAATCATGACATCTTAAAAACTCAGAACTCGCACCTTTCAAAAATTCAGGGTGAATTACAAGGAATTAGGGGCCAAATGCCTTCAATGATAAGATCAGTTCCCGACCTCGAGCAAGCATCAGCTAAAGTGCGGGGGCGGGGGGGGGAGGTTGGGAATATAGAACCCCCAGCCGTAAACCATGAAGTTTACATCTCAAAATGGCCTATGCTTGTAAAAAGAAGGGGCGAGTATAAGAGCCATACTCTATCAAGACAGGGGAGACCCATTAGAAAAAGAGTGCAGAGAAAGGGTAAAAGCAGAGCAGTGGGAAAAGTAAGAGAATTAGAGGAATCAATAACCCTTACGGAACATGTGTTAAAATCAAAGCCCCCAAAAAATATGAGCGAGAGAGCTAGTAGAGTAAGAAAAGGAAGCACAGAGAACCTGGCAAGGAAGCAAGTAACAAAAGGTATGGGTAAGAGAGAACAAAATAATAAGGGGAAGCAATACAACGAGAATGCTATTGAAGTTAAAAGTAACATACAACAACTTCATAGGGGGCCAAAATCAAAAGGTATGGAGCTAAGAGATAACCAATGGATGTATTTTGAGCAAGTAAAGAAGAGCTCGTATTTAAATAGATCACTTCTTCTTAATTCATTCGCCCACTGCCCTAACTTGAAAGGGATCGGCACAGAAGATCTTCGTCAGGTGGGCTTCCATGTAACGCCCGATGGAAAAGAGTTCACCAAGGTTCAAGTTTACTCTGACTTGGTAAAAATCGCAATTGAGAGAGCAGAAAGTGAGATCCTAAAAGCAGGTATTCGGTTAGTACCAATTAGAGAAATAGGGGCAGAAGAAAGACTACCGCAAAGCGAAGCTTTTTTAAAGCATCATGCTGGGCTAGGTAAACTGCAAGTAAGATTGTTAGAAAGAGGTGTAGGGCTAAGCTTGGGAAACCTTAATATTATAATAAATAACTCTGCTCCTGAGGACTCTTGGAAGAATTGGAGCCTTAACACTAGACCCCCAGGACCTTCCAAGCAGTACTTAGAGGACTCAAATAGGTACGGGCCCCTTAGCGATGTGGAATAGGTAAAGGGGCTGCCATGTGGCCTAAAGGTAGTCTCCTGGAATATAAATGGGTTAGGAAATCAAATAAAACTTGAACGGCTAAAAGAACTTGCAGAAAATAATATGATCCTTTGTATCCAGGAGACCTGGCTATGTGGCGAGCCCCCCATAGTGGAAGGGTTTCGTCAAGCTTACCGACCGGCTGTAAAATCTAGTTCAGGACGCCCGGCGGGGGGTCTATTGACGCTACTATCTACAAAATTGGTGAAAAAGGTGTCCAAGCTCACTGTAACATGTAAATGGCTACTCTGCTGTAGAATAACCCTACTTGCTGCTGGTAACAAGTATGAAAATGTGTTGCTTTTCAATGTGTACATGCAATGGGGTGCCCAGGATGAATATGGAGTTGAAATGGGAAAATTTAAGAATGACTTAGATCTATTGTATGAAAAGTACGATTCAGATTTGATTTTGTTGGTAGGAGATTTTAATCATAAACTTAACCCCAAGCGGCTTGATCTCATGTATCTGGAAATTTTAGAATCAAACGATATAATGGAAGCAAAGTTCACCGAAAGTTCATGCTCTCTGAATGATGTAAACTTGGGTAACTATCTAGCGACGAAGAGCCTTTTCTGTTTGAATGGTAGGTTCCCACAAGACTGCCCGGCTAAGAAAACGTTTAAACAAGGGTCACAATATTGTCCCATAGATTATGTGTTCATGCCAGCATGGAATTTCGATTTAATAAAGGGGTTCAGGGTCAACCATACAGAAGGTAGTGACCACAATACTTTAGAATTGGTGCTGGCCTATTCTAATGAAACAGTCACCGAGAAGGTAATTATACAACAGATGGATTATCATCACGGCTAACTGAAGAATATATAGAAAAGTTAACCAGGCTCCAACAAAAGATACCCCTAAGATGTGCAGCTGGTCTAGACTTGGCCTGGTATGTTGATAAGATAAACCAAGTGGTACAAAGCATTAAGGTTAAACTTAGAACAGACGTAATGGCCAGCAAGAGCAGTCAAATCACGCAGGTTAAGAAAGGCAATTGGTTTAATGCAGACTGTCTAAATAAGAAAAGAGAAATAAGGAGGGAACAACGCAGTCTGCGTAAAAAATATGATAAGGCTAGAGCAGAAAGCCTCGCCAAATTAAAGAAAGATTATATAATGCTTCTTAATCGTACAAGAAGAGCCCAAAAGGATACCTGTTGGGGGAAACTGCTGGAGGCAATAGAATCCAAGAACATACGGCAGTTCTGGAAACTAGTCAGTTCAGTATCAGAGGCCTCAGCAGCTTCAATGATCTGTGTAGTAGAAGAGGGTACTTGGGAGGTTTACCTGAAAGAACTATACCCAGCGGGGAGAGAAATTGAAGAGGAAGGGCAGGGGAACTGGAGAGGTCTAGTAGACGATCTAAAACCTGACTTCTCAGTAGAAAATGTACTGAATACGATAAAGACCCTTAACCTAACAAGAGCCGCTGGTCCAGATAACCTGCCAGTACTGATACTTAAGTCACGTACACCATGGTGGGCGGAATCTTTCTCTAACATGTTTTCAGTAATTCTAAAATCAGGAATAATACCTAGTAATTGGAAGGGTGCGATAATTAGACCGATACAAAAAAAAGGGGACGTCAATGCACCAAAGAACTATAGATTAATTAATCTACTCGATATTGGAGAGAACATTTTCGCTAAAATAATATTGGGTAGGTTAAAGTTTTGGGCAGAAGAGAGAGCAATTATCCCAGTGGAACAAGGTGGCTTTAAAGAAGGCCACTCCACAATAGATCACTGTTTCGCCCTATGGGCCCTGGCCCTGAAATCGATAGAACAAAATGTTTTGTCGATTTTAGGGCAGCTTTCGACTCTGTGGATCGAAATATACTTTGGGAAGATATGATAAAGTATGGATTACCGGTTGGCTTGTTGAGGATCCTAAAAGAGCTTCACAGTGG
Source organism: Lissotriton helveticus (assembly GCF_964261635.1). NCBI lineage: Eukaryota > Metazoa > Chordata > Amphibia > Caudata > Salamandridae > Lissotriton > Lissotriton helveticus. The sequence continues at coordinate 1,069,757,003 of NC_136065.1, read as the reverse complement.
AAACTGGGCCCAGGTAATTAGAGATACACAGGGGGCACTAACTCATAAGATACAAGTAGGGAACGGTCTTAGACAGGGGTGCGTTTTGGCACCCCTGTTATTTTCAATATTTGTGGCAGATCTCCCCGCGGCACTTGAAGTGGAAAGAAGTGCAAGTCCAAAAATGAATGGCCATAAAGTCCCTTGCCTTCTTTATGCTGATGACTTAGTGATCATGGATCAAACTGAATTAGGACTTCAAAGGAAAATAACTGCTTTTAAACACAATTGTGATAGGAAAATACGGACTGTAAATAGGGAAAAAACTAAGGCTTTATGTTTTGGGAAGAGTAAGAAGAATTTCAATTGGGTTTTGGGTGATGACAAACTAGAGGCAGTTAAGGAATATAAATATTTAGGCCTCTGGTTTGATAGTGCACTAAAATGGCGCACCCATTTGGAGGCCCAAAAGGCAAAAGCATTCTCATCCACTTGTGGGCTAAAAAAGTTTAACAAAGAATATGGAGACATGACACATAAACCAATGATAAAGGCATTTGAAGCAATGATCCCCCCGCAAGTATTGTATGGGGCAGACAGTGCTTAATTTGTGCCGGTGCTATCCGGTGCTTAGCACCGGCACTTAAATATCAGGGCCGGGTCTATGAATCATCTGCTGTGCGCACGGCGACACCCATATTGATGATGTGTTTTTTCGTTCACCTGCTTGCAGTTGCTTCTTGTACTCTCTCTCTGTGTCTCTGTGCACTGCAGGCCAAAGGCTCGCCCCGCCGCAGCGTGCGTGTGGTATTCATTCTGGGTACCGACCCACCAGACCACGTAATTAATTAAATCAAGAATCTGTGTATGTCAAAGTCAAAGTCAAAAAGCTTTATTTCGATAAAATGTCATTATCATAAAAGCAGTTTAAAAGTAATGATAAAATTAATAATACATATCCAGTTGATAACAAGAAATACAGCATTTACTAGAATAAATATTGTTTAAGAAAAAATTAAACAGAGTATTTAAGCTTTCTGGCTCGAATAGCCCAAGCCCAAAATAGAAATTTTGCTAGGGCACAAGCATAGGGTACATAACTGTCCGAAACAAGTATCCTGGTTGCCTCAGCATGGCTCCTAGTTCCAAGTTGCCGACACAAGTTCTTCAGCCACACCCTTCTTGGATTGGCATATTCCTTGCAGACAAATAAAAAATGAGCCAATGTCTCTGGGTGGGCTGAACAAGATGGACACAGGTCAGTTTTGTCTGTACAGGATTTCCATGTTTTGGTAAAAGTGTTCAGTGGAAGAGTACCCGTTCTGAATTTAAAATACAAAGACCGGGCAAAGGGTTTCCCGATTGTGTCTAGATAGGGTTCTCGCCTGGGACAGTCTTTAAACATCAAAAAATCCTCTGTGAGTCTGCCAATGGATGGACTAGAGTGCCTTTGGGAGCAAGCCCAATCCCGAAAGAGGTTTTTAAGAACTTGTTTTGGAGGAGAGGTTCTGCTGGACCAAAAGTCTAATAGGCCCAAATTTGACAATAGATTTTTCATATCAGTTAACCATTTGACTCTGGCCCAGTGTGGTGACTCCATTATTTCTTCCAAACTTCTCGCATAGGCACTAAGTTCCTCTACCCGCCAAATACGGGCCCATAATAGGAGAGGGCGAAATTTCGCAATTTCGCCGATCTGAGTACAGCCGAGGTCCATAAATAAGGGCAAAAGGGGGGTACTTTGAGGTAGCGACATAATTTGCCTACAGAATTTATTCTCAGATTTTTGCAGTGCTTGAGAAGATGCAAAGCCCCAAAGTTCAGCTCCATAAAGCGCAGAGCTGACACCTTTGGCGGCATAGATCTCTAGGACTGTTCCTATTGGTTTGAACGAACTGGAACGTTGCTCCCTTAATAGGGCACCTGTGATCCTTTTATGATTCAGCAGCATCTTATCTAAATGGGGAGTCCAATCCATTTTGTCAGAAATGCGTATCCCTAAATAATCAAATTCTTTCACCCTTTCCAGGGATTCGGTGTTTAAAGTAGGGGGGCGCACTTTCTGTTTAGGGGGATTAAGGACGAGGTATTTTGTTTTATTGGTATTTATGACCAAGCCTCGGTCGGTACAAAAGGATTGGAAGTTATCCAAGAGTTTCTGTAGTCCCATAGGGGTTTTGGAGATTAGGAGCGTGTCGTCCGCGAAGAGGAGGGTCGGTATACGTACCCCCCCCAGGGATGGTTCGTCAGATGGAAATTTAAGTAAGTGCTCCACCACCCCATTAATATACAGGGAGAAAAGGGTGGGAGCCAGAACACATCCCTGGCGGACCCCTCTCTCGACCGGAATACAGCCTGTTTTCTCCCCTCCGGAACCCCACCTGATTTGGGCAAAGCTGTCTTGATGGAGCCTAACTAATAGGGACAATAAGTACTGTGGGAGCCCCATGTTGGCCAGAACCCTCCATAGCGAGTCCCTGGGAACGAGGTCAAAGGCAGTCTTTAAATCGATGAATGCGAGATAAAGACTGCCCTTGCCTATCACTACCACCTTCCAGTGGATCATCATAAGCCTAAAGGCCTGCTCTATCGTTCCAGTGCCTACTCTAAAGCCGGCCTGAAAATCGGTAAGTATTTTGTTTTCATCCACCCAGTTGAGTATCCTGAGTAGAATGACTTTACCGACAACTTTTTGGCTTACATCCAGTAAGCTAATCGGCCTATAATTGGACGGATCATCCCTAGGGCCTTTCTTGTGGATGGGAACCACCTCTGCCCCCTTCCAAGAGACAGGAATGGGGGCACCCCTACAGATGGCAAGGAGAAGGGAGTGGATTAATTTGCCCCAATTAGCACCATCAGCTTTTAGCAGATCCCCAGGGATGCCATCTGGTCCTGCAGCTTTTTGTGGGATGATGGAGTTAATAGCATACTCTACTTCCTTCAGTGTAAAATCGGGATCGCCAGGGAAAAGGGAGTAGTCATCATGAAGAGAGGAATGGACAGACCCTCTTCCATCCATATCGTCATGACAGGAATACAGTTTGGAAAAATGAACCTCCCATACATGACCCGGAATATTGCAGGTTACGAGATCAATATCCGGTCTGTTTCTGTGTATGTATCTCATCCCGTTCCCGCCGATCATACTGTCTGTGTGACTGTGTCAATTTCAAACAGACTCAGTCAGTCATCATCAATCAACACTACCGGCGCGGCGCCTTCTCTTCACACTTACTTGCAAATTGTGTTGACTTGGGAGGAGTCAGGGGAGTGAGGGGATCAGTACTGCAGGGGACTGAGCCTCGCCCGTCGCCCCCAAGGCCAAGTCGAAGTCAAGTGAGATTATCAGTCACACAGTGGTGATTGAATGATAAATAAAATATATATGATTAAAAAATATAATGTGTGCACTGCAGACAGTAACTTTCGTTTCGTGTTTGTGTTTCGTTTTTCATCATCATGGTGGCGCGGCCAGCCGGCCACAGTAGACTAGAGTTGTTGATAGTTTCTGTTTTGGGTGGGCGGGCCGCGGAAGTTGGTGGGGGCTGGGGGCCGGGCTGGAGCTGCTCTGGAGGTTCTGATGGGAGTTGGGGCCAGTTGGGGGCTGTGCGCGCGGCAGCGCGCGTAGATTTTTTTCACTTTGGCTCTGCCGCCCTCTGCCACCAGTTGCAGCCATGAGCCACGCCCCAGCATAACCGCGCTGCGCAGTTACAGGCGGCAAGCAGCTCCCCACGCCACGAGTCAGGCTCCCAGTGACCAGACCAGTCCACATTAAGTTAGCCTCCGCCGCCCCCCCCCCACCCCTCAACCCCCCGGCCCCACCAACGAGTACGGCGGTGACGAGTCAACGGCGACGAACTTGGGCAGAGCTGGCCTGGGCTGCAGGGTACTGTGTGTGTGTGTGTCCTCTGGCCTGCCGACCGGCCCCACCACCACGATAACGATAACAGTAAGAAAAAATACAAATTAAGCAGAGAAAAGTACAGAAGCAGCACTAAACTTTAAGTTACGCTTAGCAAGCTGACCCAGTCGGTCAGGTGATCTCATCTCCCACACTTTGTTTTATTCTGGTGGACGATGAAGGAAGGGTGGTGGGGAATGGGGATGTGAGGTTCTTGGTGGCAAACTAGGTTTGACCTTATTAGTTCCAGTTTGACACTCAAGACGAACAATAGTCAAAAGATAGGTGACTAATCATCTTCTTTGAAGGGTTTTCTACTACATGGCAACATGACTGCGTTTCACACATTTTTTGATGTAATCTGGAGAGTATGCAGCAGATGATAGATTATATGGCAAATCCAACATAATGTGGAAAACGCCACAACCCAAAAATCACATAATTACAGTGGCCCTACATATATACGATGTTGGCACACCCCTCCAATGTAGTGCACTTTTTATTTAACAGCCCTTCCTGGGCTCACAGTGGAACCAAAAGATAAGACCAAGGGTATGTGTTCTGACACAGGAGGATGCTGTGCTGATCAGAAACCTTCATACTAGAGGTGTAATCTAAATATTGTTCCTGTTTTATTTTCATTATTTATTTTGAATCCCTCACGATGACTATGCATTCTGCGCCAACTTATCCTTACCTACATGGTTTTTCATTTTTGCAATTTATAGCAATACAGAAAAGGAGCTAAGCATTACCTTGAATTGTACTCAATTGATGTATTTATCTTCATGCAATGTTATTCGAACCAACAAATTAATAGTATGTGTTAAATAACGTGGTCCGAGTTCATTGTTTTAAAAAAGATTCTCATCAAGCTGCCTAATTTCAACTGTTTATATTTCTCCTTGCAAACTTTGACATTTGTCTGTTGACAGAGGTGCATGCAAAGCATCTACAGTGTTCCAATAGCACTGAAAGTTTAAGGCATTTAAAGTGGTAAGAAGTAGAGAGAAAAGGATTGTGGTTAGGTTACAGGTAAATTATTGACGCAAAATATATCAAAGCTAAATGTCCACCTGGATGAATAGGCATGCAGCATATGTCCCCCACAGTAGAGGGTGTAACTTAACATTGTCTGCTTGAGGGCTGCCACAGAACTCTTGACAAGGTGACAAAGTAAATTACAGTCTTTTGCTGTGTTCCAGACATTTGGAGCTAAAGTCTCAAAAATATCCACCTAATGCCAGATGTTCTTCCCTTTGAGAATATCCATGTGACTGATCCTTCTTAGGTATGGAATTACCCAAGACCGTCTGATTTGTCAGCCTGTGTGCTTCGTCCATTGGTCCTTAGTAGTGATTCTTATTCTGCCCGCTGCAGCCCACAGAGTGGGGCAATGGGACAGCGCATGATACTGGCAATAAAATATATGCCACAATAAAAATTATGGCTCACAATAATATCCCTCCACTTTTGCCGTCGTGCAAAAAATCTTTACATGATATAAAAACAAAATCTGTCTGCTCGATTTCCTATCACTCGAGCAGCAACAACAGTGCAAAACAGTATTTAAGCTATTTTTGAAAACTTCGAGCACTCAAGCCACGAATGTTTTGCAGGAGCCATGCAGACGTGTTTGTAAAAGCGAGTCGGACCTTTCTTGCAAAGCTTTTCATTAGCTACAGTGGAAGGTACAAATAAGGAAACGATGTCCCGATTACATTTAGATCATGCTTTTGTGTGAATTTAAAATTAAATTAACGCTTTTTTCTCCAAAGTTATACATAGATTAAAGGAAAAAACATTGGACACCCTTGCACACTTGGTATATTTTTCATTGGTATTTTCGCAGCATAATGTTGCCAATACTGCATGGCTATCCACTTACTCTGCCACAAGAGTTACTTTCCACCACTCTTGGCTTTTCGTGAACCTGCCTGCACTTCTAATTTAAACCTTGTTAAGAATGGGGCCTACATTCCCCAGAATGCTTAGTAGTGCTGCTGATTGAAATACACGGATGTCCCAGAATGCTTAGTGCTGCTGATTGCAATACATACACGGACTAGGACTAGCTCAAAGTAACACTCGGGCCATAATATATAAAACTGAGCATTTGCTAACCTGTTACTCCTTAGTTGCACCCCTGTGGGGAGGTGAAGGTAGGTGCCGAATAGAAGTTTAATTTCAATGATAAGGGGGCAGCTAGGCGCAGGCAGCATTACATTCCAATTTCAAGCTCTGTCGGGGGCCCAGGGGGGGATCCTTTTTAGCGTTACGCCACCGGTGTATGCACCGCCACCAAGGGCTATGCGTCAAAGTCTCTAGTCTTTATGTATGAAAGGCTGCATCTCTTTTATAAACTGTCCCAGAAAATGTATTTTTATTAAACCTCCACTGCACAGCAGGCCTTGTTGTTGTATGATTTTAATAACCCGAGGGAGGTTGTGAAGTACCTTAATTTGCATCAGGCCCCCTTGTCCCCCCCCCGGTAGAGGATGGTTTAAAGGGTGTTGTTTGTGGTTTACCATATGGACATGATGCATGAGGTCTGGCGACATGGTGGAAGCAGCTACAAAAAAATCAAGAATTTGCAATGCAATTAGGTCTCGCATTTATACGAGTTTGAGCTATTGACATTGCAAATGACAATGCCTTTTATTTCTTTGTAAAACATAAATAAAAGGCATTTATTTTCATTTACAATGCCAATAGCTTAAACTTGCGTAAATGCGAGACCTATTGCATTGCAAATGCTTGTTATTAAATGTGTTTATATATTTAAATTGAGCAGGTTATTTGTACAAATGGATTTCTGCCCTGAAGTACTTCTCATTTGTAAGACTGTATCCTGTTCTTTGAAACCTAACTGTGCACGTTTGCAGTGTATACAAATTATGTACAGTGTGTATGCAGTTTATTTGAACCCAGGCATAAATTAAATATAATTATAAAAAAGTTGTGGCAACTGAGCTCACAAATGTTTTCCTGTGATCTTGAGTATGTGAAAGACTGTAAAAGCACGCACACTACTTGTTCTGTGCAATCTGCCTCTTGCTACAAATCATATGTCTGTGCCCTGTTGTATATTCCCCTAGTTGGTGGTGCTGCATAACACTAGCACTGTCTGAGAGACCGAGGTAAAGAGGGGTGAGCGTGAGCCGTGAGGTCAGATAGCAAGAGAGAGAGAGAGATGAGATGATGACGGAGCATCAGATGGGTGAGGACTCTGAGAAGAGAAGGAAAGATATATAGAAAGACAGGGTGTTGAGGGGAGGGAGATAGAGAGAAAGGAAAGACAATCAGTTAGTGGTACACAGGGGGTTAGAGAGAAAAACAGAAGCGAGTAAGGGAGAGAAAGAATACTGAGGACTCTGCTACATTATGCTCCCAATCAGGGCGTAACACGTCTGTGATTGTTCAGCAACTTTGAGCGATGTTTCTAATTTTTTTAGGACAACAAGGTTGTGTTGAAATGTACTTTATTTTGCTGCATAGAAATAATATTATTCTAGTGTAGCATGCAACAAAACTCTAGTCCAAATTATCTATAATACTTTAGGCATTGGATTCCTATTCCCGAATGTCAATACATTGAAGTTTATTTTTCAAATGTGTAAGTTTGATGCCTTAAATAAGTCAGCACAGGTGCTCACGCCAAATAATAGATGTAAGTTATCCCTCACACTGATACACACCTAATAGTTGCTACTACAACACACAGCTGTTGCAGGAATCTCAACAAAGAATCTCTGCCAGCCAGTACAGCATCTCTGTGATAGGCTCGAGAATTGGGGTAGCTTGCAGTTTCACTCTCTTACCATTAAACACAGGCCTAGCCTACAAGCTGCCTGCAAAGTGCTCTTGAGGCTTTGCATTAACCCAGGCACGGGTCTGCTTTTCCTATCTGGGTAAGTGAGTTTCCCCCATTTCGAGGGAGGCCAGCTCACCTCACTAGCCCATTCCTGAGCCTGAGATTGCCTGAAGTTATAGTGCCAAGCCCTAGAGGTACCATAGCAAATGTGACAGCAGGAGTAGGGTCCCTATACAACCTGTCTTCCTCACAGGATTTACTTTGCTTCAGAGACCTAAGTCGAGCCATCTTGAATCTTTACAGCTGTTTCAAAGAGGTAGCCTATGGCCTACACACATCTAACAAATAACAACTAGTGATATCTGGTAGCTACTCCACATGGATGTTGAATTTGTGCAGATGCAGAAATGTCTTTGGTGCAACCTGCAAATAAATATTATTGGTGCATGTAACTTTGATGATTTGACATCACACTTCGCACATGTCTAGCGTGTTTTCTTTCACTTTGCATCCTTAGAATGTCTCAGAGTGGACAGAAGAAGATTTCAAGCTACTTCACAAAATTTAAGCCCAAGATTGATGAGGAGCCTGCTAGCAAACTTGCTAGAAAAGACCATACACTCACAGTGGAAGAAGGGAACAAGGAAGATGAAGTGCGAGAGAAGGCACTAGATGATGAGAGTGACACCACTACTAGCAGCAGCGTTATCATCACCCCTACAGAAGAAAAGACACAAGATCGTCCTCTTACAGATGAGCCGCATTATGCTGTGGACATTGCTGTACAGATGGAGGAAACTCCAAGCACTAGCAAACAGTCTGACATATTATCACTGAAACCACATTCAGACAGAGTTTTTAGGAAAGGCATTCTTCCTAAAGGTTGGAAACATGACCAAAAAATATATTTCCAATGCAAGCATCCATGGTTAATTGTTAAAGGCCCTAACCTTGGCTGTTCTGTGTGTCGCCAAGTCTGTGATCTTGGTGCTGAGAAATCCAGGGGAATGAAATTGTCCAAAGAATGGACTGAGTCTACTGTGAAGGCATATGGCACCAATATAGAACAGCAGCAGAAGTCATTGAGGAAAAAGATTGGAGAACATGCACTAAGCAAGGCTCATGTTGCAACTTTAAAAATCTTAGAAAACGCTAAGAGAGATACTTTATTGCAAGTAACTGCAAAAGCACAATCTGTACAAATGTCAGCAACAGCCAGAATATTCAGTGTAGCTTATAAGGAAGCAAAGCGAAACAGGCCAGCGTATGGTTTTGAATTGGAGATAGACTGCCACCAGTTGAATGGACTAGATATGGGTCGAATTTTGCACTCCAATGTAGCTTGTTCAAACATACAAAGCCACATATCCTTAGAAATGAAGAGGAAGATATTTGCCAAAATTATTGAGCTTTCCCCCAACGTAAGTCTTTTACTAGATGAAGCCACTGCGTTAAATAGGAAAAGTTCTTTAATTGTGTACATGCGAATGCAGCTACCTGGCATGGACTCCCCAGCTAATATGTTTGTTGACTTCATTGAGCTGAGTGATTTGTCAGCTGATGGTATAGTAAACAGTTTACTGTCTGCACTAAAAAAAGATCCAATTAATATAAGTGAGGACTTTCTCTCCAAATGCATGGTTTCAGTTGCCTGTGATGGAGCTTCAGTGATGTTTGGCCGCCACAGTGGTGTTGTAAAGAGGTTGCAAGAAAAAATCTCTTCCAATATTGTAGCCTGGCACTGCTCAGCACATCGCCTGGAACTTGCCGTTCATGATGTCATGAAAGATATTGGTGCTACAAATCATTTCAAAAACCTACTCGATAAGCTGTATTCTCTATTTTCCACCTCTGTTAAAAACCGTTTGGAGCTTAAGGAATGTGCTGAAGCGCTTGACGTTCAGCTCTGCAGAATAGGTAGAGTGTTAGATACTCGTTGGGTTGCATCAAGCTTTAGAACAGTGGAGGCTATTTGGAATGCTTATCCTGCTCGCTACAAGCACTTTAATAGTGCAGCTGATGATGGTTCCCGTGACAGTTCAACACGAAATATGTACACAGGCCTAGGAAGGCGGTTATCATCTATACAGTTCGTTGCTAATCTTGGCCTCATGTATGATGCTCTTCAGGAGTTATCCGAGTTATCACTTGAGTTACAGAAACGTGATTCTACAATCATTGATTCTCACCGGGCTATTTGTCGGCAAATAGCTGTGTTTGAGGCAATGGTAGACCGGCAAGGGAACCATTTCTCACTATGTAAAAAGGCCATGGAAGAAAATATATTCCAAGGTGTGGTGCTGCACAAAGGAAAGACCACGGACAAAATCATTGAACAGGGTCAGTTTTTTCGTAGCCTTGCAGAAAATCTAAGACATCGTTTGTTGTCTACAGGAGGAACGAATTCTGCTGACAAAAAGGCTGAGTATGATACACTGATTAGCGAAGTAAAAGTTTTATACAAACAGTACTGGCCTGATGAGCTACCTGTTCTTTATGGTGAAAGTGATATTGAGTCTCTGTGTAAAAGATTCAACATTGCCAGCCGAGAAACCATACGTGCTTACAGAGAGTACAAGGAATCTGGAGGCAAAGAAATTAAAAGGCAGTTCAAGGAACTTTTGATGGCCATACACACTATTGCTATCAGTACTGCAGAATGTGAGCGGGGCTTTTCTCAAATGAATCTGATATGCACATCCACAAGAGCATCATTGGTGACTCAAACAATATCTTCTTTAATGTTTTTAAATCTTGTTGGTCCACCATTTAGGAGATTCAACCCATTACCCTATGTTCAGTCCTGGCTTGCAAAAGGACGAAGATCAGCTGATATCAATTAACAACTAGAGAGTAAGGGCATGAGCAGGCACTCCTGTACCCCAATCAATATTTTAACAACAACTAAGGAGTGACTAAGTGCAAGTGAATAGAGAATAATTCAACAAAAGGTTTTTAGTGTCTTTTTCTTTATATATATTCCTCTTATTACCCCCCTCAATAACAAAGAGACCGCTTTGGAGAAAAATATTCCCAAGGGGAACCAATGTCCCTGTGTGATTTCCAGGGGAAAAGCAAAATCATATCTTATTTGTAAAAGGACCCTCACTCACCACTAGTTGGTGACATGCTTCATCATTGGGTCCCCGCTGGGGTGGCCGAATGCCTCCCCAGCATGCTACAACGCCTGATTTACAGCGGAGCGGGATGTGGTGAGTGCAACAGTGCCCAAATTAAGATGTGAGTGTAACTGTGGGTGCAAAATTAAAAATACAAGGTTGAGGCATGTACAAAAATCTTTAATACCGGCCAACCTGTATTAGGTTAAAAACGAAGTGGCGGACTACAAAGGTCTGTTTCGGGAAACCTGTGTCCTTTAAACCAACAACTGGTCAACATGTTTCTGCTGTTACAACTGCAAATTTGCTCAGCATTCGCCAGGACCTAAATTAAGTCCTCCGGTGGTGTACGCGCGTTATGGTGCAGACTCCCCGCATTATACCTGCACTCTGGGCTGCTGTCTCCCCGGAAGTGGAGACAGCAGCCCAGAGTGCAGGTATAATGCGGGGAGTCGCGAGTGCTGAAATAGACACCGCGTGAAGGTATCCCGCGCTGTCTCGACCCACGGGGAGAGTCCATTGCTCTCCTAACGTTTTTTGTGCTCCTGCAAATCGCAGTGAGCTTCCACGGCGACTAACCGTGAATAATATTATATGGTCTAAACTTCAAAAATAATTTTTCACATTTAGAGCCTCACGGGAGGGTGCGCCATAACGCGCGTACACCACGGAGGACTTAATTTAGGTCCTGACGAATGCTGAGCAAATTTGCAGTTGTAACAGCAGAAACATGTTGACCAGTTGTTTGTTTAAAGGACAAAGGTTTCCCGAAACAGACCTTTGTAGTCCGCCACTTAGTTTTTAACCTAATACAGGTTGGCCGGTATTAAAGATTTTTGTACAAGCCTCAACCTTGTATTTTTAATTTTGCACCCACAGTTACACTCACATCTTAATTTGGGCACTGTTGCACTCACCACATCCCGCTCCGCTGTAAATCAGGCGTTGTAGCACGCTGGGGAGGCATTCGGCCACCCCAGCGGGGACCCAATGATGAAGCATGTCACCAACTAGTGGTGAGTGAGGGTCCTTTTACAAAAAAGATATGATTTTGCTTTTCCCCTGGAAATCACACAGGGACATTGGTTCCCCTTGGGAATATTTTTCTCCAAAGGGGTCTCTTTGTTCTTGAGGGGGGTAATAAGAGGAATATATATATAAAGAAAAAGACACTAAAAACCTTTTGTTGAAGATCAGCTGATGACACTAGGAGTAAAGCAAGGAAAGAGGAGGACATGGAATGCACAAGCAATTTAGACTGTTTCTGGGGTTTTCTAGAAAAATAGATGTAGCCCATTCCAACTGACAAAATGTGTGTCATTGCAATGTTTTGGAAAAGCCAGGCTTTACTGTGTTAGGATAATTAGTTGTTCTAGTTTATATAGGTTATTTATTTGCATTTATACCCCTTTGTTGACAGTGTCAATTTATTTAATATTTTGTTATATTTATGTGTCTTCTTTGTTTGGATGTTATATTTATTGTTCTATTTAATATATTTTATTTATTTTGTTTTTATAACAGTGTAATTGCTTTTTTGATTGTCATTTTACGACATGTATCTATTTGTATTTATATATTTTATTTTTTGTTAGTTTGTCTTTATATAATTACATTTTGTATGGCACTATGCCTGGTTATTTTGCACTAATAGGTATGACTTATTCAGATACGGTCAAATTGAAACTGCCCAGCCCCCTACCTAGTCCTTTGGCCTTGGTATTTATTTATAAAATGTTATATAGCGCGAACCACATTTTGGTGGAGATCACATTTTTCTTTGCGTTATCTTAAGCTAAAATCTTTGATTAACAAGTCATATTTTGAACATATGCCTCTTGTCTAATCTGTGTTGCCTGTGTCATACAGAACTACATAGTTCCATGTTTTTCTTTTTTTACTATTCTTAATGTCTAATAAATGCACATATAGCTCCAGAGAGAAGTTATAGTACAAGCCCAATTGGTAATCATCCTTTTTTGTTTTTGTTTCTCTAAAGCAGTCGCTTTAACTGAATATTACACTATACTGATTAACCCCATGCCACTGGAAGGGACAGTGGCTGACTGACTCATTCAAGTGTATTGCATGATTTTATTCAGTTTATCTGTTTGGACTAGTGTTTTCACAACATTGGGTTTTATTTTGTCACATAACTTAAGCTATGTCAAAGTTGTACCTTTGAAATCATAGACTCTGTGAAAAATGGCATGCCCTACCCCCAGTATTGTCCTTTCCCCAAATCAGCACACATAGCACTGAAATTGTCCATTTCAATGCATTAGTGGTTTTAGCTAATTTATTCCAAACTTGTGATTTAAATGCACATTTGCTTTCATCTTGTTCAAAATGGTTCACGCCACGGGGAACCTCCTATCAAAACCTTACGAAGGTTCCCTTTCTGAAATTCAGATCAGGTATTATATTTGACTTTTAGCAGTGCCACTTGAAGATGTGGGTGGGGCTAATAAAGTGGGTGGAGCCAGTGTCGAGAGTGGGCGGGGCCTGAAAACGTGGGTGTGGCCTCCGAAAAATATTTCAGCACCTGCACTTCATATTTTACAAATTAAGCACTGGGGGCAGAGGTGTTATACTTGAGCGGTAAACATGCATGGGATCAGGAAGAGGGAACATTTTTAAAAATGTTATTGTCTTTACCTAATTGTACAATGGTTCAAGCAATCAGAATGGAACTAGGGCTGATTTCTTGGAGTGTACAATCTCAAATGGCCCTGGCAAGATTCTGGAAGCGCCAAGACCTAGGAGTGACACCTAAGGTCTCACAATGGTGTGGAGAGGAAATCCAGACAAGTAATCTTGGCTGGGCAAAGGAGGTGAGAAAGACTCTCCAGAAAGTATCAGGGCGTCTTAACTTGAGATCTACCCAGAACGCCCTGATAGGCGATTTTACAAAGAAAGCACTTAGGGAACAAGGCCAGTCGTTCTCAAGGGCACAGGACCTAGATTACATGCAGGAGAAGAAGTCGGTCCAGTGGTTAAAGATCTCATGGGTAAATGAAGGCTGGTTCCCTTATCTGGAAATATTGCCTAACCAAGGGTTACGACATGAAATACTAAGGACCCGGGTTGGGATCAATCCCTGGAAGATAGACGGGAAATTAAAATCTGTACTGATTGGCCCAGAAGGTCATTGTAATTGTGGGCCTGGTATAAGAAACGATATGTTGCACATATTGCTTGATTGCACATTTGTACAGGATTTAAGGAAATTGTTTCTACGTCCTATATTCCGATCATGTAAGACAATTACACGTGCCCATGCGATATGCTTACTAACAGATATGCATTCGCTAGAAATTGCAATTGCATTGGGCAAATTCCTGAAGGCCGTAAAAGATTTTGGAAGGGAGATATCGAAGGATTGGCACTGATTTTAAGTTCTTTTAAGCCTTTTAATAAAATTTTAATCTGTCTTTTTATTCTTCCAGATATGTGAAAACTTCGGTAAAATTTGGGTTTAATGAATTTGTATATCAGGGGGTGTTACCCTCTTTTAACTTTCTCTCTTTTTTTTTTAACAAGTATGAATTTTAACTATTTATGAGGTAGGAATATTTTGTCTGCTCGTACTTTGTCCGATTCTGTTTACATTTTGTTTTGTATTGTTTAAAAGACTATGGTCTATATAAACAAGCTTCTCTCTCTCTCTCTCAAATGATTTCTAAGTCAGCTTAAACGTATGCTTGACTCTACATGTACATAAAAAATGAATATATATATATATTTATATATTTAATTTATTTCTACATAATATGAATTTCAGCAACAAAATCATGGTGAAGTTAAGTGGGACGTGGTGCAGTATATCCATATATCACCTTGTCGTGTATTTCTATAGGTTCTGAATCAGTCCCCCTATTCCTGACCCTATTCTGGTTAAACTAACTATCAAGTTAACTAACAGTCAGCCCATGAGGCAAGAAAAACCCCATGATGCAGATACCGTTATCTGACGCAGTCACACTACGGCACAGGAACGTGTTATCTGATTAGGTCATAACGCTTGAGATCTAATTAGACAAGCGACATTCCTCCAGCCCCTGATAAGGCATACGACGTTCTCATAACAAATCAAACCTATGACAACCTGGATAATCCGTGCGGCCATTGTTTTGATTTCACAGAGAACTTTAGTAAAGAATGTGCTAACGAGCAAGTCGTATGACATCTTTATTGACGTATCTATGTCCATCCTTACGTCAATCTCGGCACCTTTAAGGTATAAATATTGCCGACCTTGCCCTATGCAAACACACGCGTGGTGACAAGACGGAGCAGCCATACTTGCCGAAGCCGAGAGCAGAAGCAGACCCCGCTGGCAGCAGCCCCGCCTTCCTGACGCGCTGAGAGACCCGCTGCTATCTCAAGCCGAGAGACCCAGCACCGGCGTTTCTGGGCAGCCCTCGCAGGCAGCCTGGAATATCGAGAGCAGAGAAAGAGATACTATTCCTCATCCATCCTAAATTCCAGGTACAGAACTGAATAACCCCTCACAGAGAATTCTTTAGTTATTCACTTGGCAAAAACAAACTTAACTTAAACTGTAACTTTCTATTCCCGCCCACGCATTAGACTTAGGTCAGGTACACGGGGTAGGCGTATTTAGAAACACCAGTTGAGTACGTTTAGTCAAATGTATATGTGTATGTAAATATATTTTAATCATTTTAAACATCATATGGCTCAGAAACCATATCAATGTTTTTACAGTATTATTTTATACTATTGCTTTTAATGTATGCACTTTACTTAACTATAAGTATTGCAATAATATCGATCCATTTCTCATGTATGAGAAAAGAGACTGATCAATAAATAACACCTTTTTATTGAACACGCCCGTCTCTTCCTTTTCTCTACATTCTGATGAGACTAAGAATGCACGTACTGACTGAGTAAAATAATTGACTTGTGCTCACACGACTCTCGAGATTGACTCTTGATTAGGGGAGAGCAAAGTTGTCATGTTCTATGGTTGTCAGAAACTAAATCCCTTCTTGTCTAATCAGGGGAGTTAATTCCTTCCTTGAACATTCGAGAAAGTTTCTAGCGAACTCTGAGCTTAGCTGGCAAACCCAAAAATTAAGTCTAGTATCGACCGTAGTAGACCTAGTTAACGTCTGGTCTAGGCCTTTACTGCTGTAGGTACTATTCCAATGCGCAGAGCCTATTGGGAAAATAGGAGCTACACTACATGGCGCCCAACGTGTTTGGAAAGGGCGATAAAACTAACGTAAGACATTTAGAGTAACTCAGTCGTGCTTTCTCACTCAGACCCCTTTTCCCAAATACTCCAAAGACGTCTGGAGTGGGTGAAAGGTAATATCCTCCAAAACCGCACAGGAGGGAACTCCTATGTATGGTTCTTGGTTTAGTCAACGTTGAAGGATAAACAGTTCCAAAATATTGTGCATCTAATCTTTGTTCCATAAAGAAACCTGATCTGCAAATAGACATAATACCATCCTGTCTGTAAAATGGGAGACAGTGATGAAGAAAGAGAGGCAGTTAGATTAGCTACTGAACTCGCAGATGCTGATGCTACCATGCAAGCAGCAGACCCGAATATAACACTCATTCCGGTCATTAAAAGGAGATCTATAACCTTAAAACTTATAGAAAATGGACTGACACCTAGAGGTGGCACAGTCATATTCGTAATTGAGGCACACGAATATCGGCAGACAGAGGTATACTATTCATGGATACATTTTCCAGCAGCTAATGCTGTAACAAAGTACTTCCACTATTACAAAGTAGAGGAACCTCCTGGAATGTACACTCCTTTCGAGGAGGTGGAAGTACCACTCAAATTCCAAGAGCATTTGCTCTTATTTGATGGCGCCCTAATACATAACAATCACATTACAAGGCTCGGTCCTTTAGGAAGACCAGGAGCAACGTGGCCGGTCTTAGCCGGATACACACCACATCCAGACATCGAAAGAATGCCTGCAGCAGAGCTGTTAATACAGCTAAAACAACTACTAAAAATTCATAGACAATTAGTTCAGTATGTAATGCGGACTTCAACAATTCAGCCAGCGATTAAACTTCCACAGCTGACCCCTCACCAGGGGAACACAAATAAAATTACACCACAGAACATCCAATCCTGCCTAGGTAAAGTTCCAGCTAAACGGGAACAAATACCATTCTGGTTGGCACAGAAAATCACCCAAATAGAGGCGGTGTTTCCTGACACCACCCCATTAGAAAAACACAGGATTCTGACTATATGTCTCCCAATGGGAATCGCACCACACATTGAGGACTGTGACACTTGGGGTACAGTCTTTGCTTCCATCTACACAAAAACGCACGGTGTTCCATCCATTTCGGTAATACCAGATGTGCTAAAACAAATTCAAGATGAATACGGTCCAGAACCTGCTTTAACTCTTGGTATGAAATTACTAAAAGACTTCAAGCAGGTCTTGGCTATATTATTAGCCAACATAAAAGGTGAAGCAGCAAACGTGGCGATCCGCCAGAGGTTAAAAGAGACAGATATAGCAGACCAACCAGCTGAAATTGCCAGAATCATAGAAAAATCCTATGAAGAACTAGGCAGAGATAGTCTAGGTGGAATACCAGTAAAACCGCAACTGACTACAAGTCCAGAAAAAATATTTTTTAATAATAATAATTCACCAAAAAAGAACTGGGATGGAAACAAACAATCCAATCCTAAAGAAAAGAAATTCCAGTCCCGAGGAAGGTCTCCTAGGCGAAGAGAGAAATCTCCAAACCAAAGACAGAGGTCACCGCAGAGTGACCCCTCGGGGAATAGATATAACCTTAGAAATAGGGATAATATTAAAAAACCTGATAGATATCAAGACATTGATACACGTCCCTCTCAATCTTTTCAGAATTCCTCGCAGAAATCGGAAAGAAGAGGACGATCAGAAGAGCACGCCAAGTCCAAAGACAAGGAACCTGCTCAACAAAAAAAGAAATTACAATTTCCAAAAAAGAAGGTAGCCAGTATCAAGGTAGTTAAAAATGCCGAGAATACTGAGGACACAACTGAAAAACGGAGAGTGGGCTCAGACAATGCTAGACAGCGCAGCAGAGGTGAGCATAGCTCGCAAAGTCCTTATGAATCATCTGGAGACGGTGGACATGAATGAATACCTTCAAGTGGAAACTGCAGACACCAGAGTTAGCAAGCCCCACAAGATATACGAGATAACATTACGTATAGAGGGAGATAAGACTAGGAAAATAAGGGGACTATTTTGGGATAACCTCTCCAAAGGCTATGACATCCTTCTAGCTGAAAAAGACTGGCCACCAGAGTTTGTCAGGGAGTGCCCTCATGGCGAAGAAGTAATTATGCCTGCCTTCTCGAATCAAATACCGATTCATAAAAAATACACACTTGCTAGAAAGTGGGCAGTGGCCTTAGCACCTGCTTTATATAAAAATCATGTAGGATGGGATGAAGACTCTCCTCCTCACAAAATCCAGTTAAAATCACAACCTACTGCACAAAGGCAGTACCCAATTAAGCAAGAAGCTAAAAAACAGGTAAATGAAATACTAGATCAGCTAGAATACCAGGGGGTGATTGAAACTTGCACCTCACAAATGAACAATCCTTTGTTTCCGGTCTCCAAACCAGACAATTCATATCGTCTAGTTTTGGATTACCGACACCTTAACACATGTTGCAAAACCTTTGCAGTGCAAAACTCACACAGTGCTGCACTAATGAATAACATAGTGCGCAAAAAAAAAAAAAAAATACAAAACAACCCTGGACATCTCCAATGGATTCTTTTGTCAAAACATAGCACCAGAGAGCAGATATTTAACTGCATTCTCAGTAAATGGCACTCAAAAACAATTCTGTCGGTTAGCCCAGGGGTACAAGAACAGCCCGGGGGTATTCTCAGCGAGAGTAACAGAATTACTACAACTATATGATGATGAAGCATTATCTTATGTCGATGACATTTACTTAACAGATGATGACTTGGAGACTCACTTGAAAAGGGTGAACACCATAATACTTGGGTTCGCTGCAGAGGGTTACAAATTCAACTTTAAAAAATCCAGAATTGCCCATCTGACGGTCCTATTCTTAGGATATGAGTTATCAAGTGAAGGCAAAAGCCTGGCAGACAATTTCCTAGAGAAATGTGCCGTAATCCAAGCTCCTAAAACACAAAAAAACCTACAGTCAATTCTAGGCTTCCTAAATTTCGGAAGAATATACATTGCAAATTACGCAGAAAGGGTCAAACCCCTTTATGATCTAATTAAACCAGACTTTAAAAGATCCAGTTGGACTCAAACACACACAGAAATTTTGAGATCCTTACAAACAGACATGCTAATTAAAACAAAATTAAAAACACGTGATAACACACGCAACCTTGTGATCCGAGTCATCCCAGGGAGAAGCTGAAGACCTGGCTGTTCGAGCAGTAGCGGCACCCCCCCCCCCCCCCAGCGCCTTGAGACCCTACGGGTATGTAGCGCGCTTTATAAGTGTCACTGATTGATTGATTGATTGATTCACATACCTGACCTCTAATGAGGGAGAAACGGTACCAATTGCATTTAAATCACACATGTACACAGAAGCTGAACAGAAATTCAGTAATACAGAAAAAATAATTCGTGCAGTTCAAACCGCAATAGCTAGAGAAAAAGACATAGCTGACGGTAGACATATCACAGTCAGAACAGCAGAATCAGCCTTTGAGGCACTAACAACACCGTGTAATTTACCAACAACAACATTGAATCCGGAATGGATACAATGGGTGAATTCAATCACAACGGACAAAGTATACTACTACTTTGATCCAGAACTAGAAGAATTAAAAAATCTAAAATATGAAAAGACGTATCCTCTGCCAATCGACATTCTGCCTCTACGACATTACGCCTGTGTAATCTATACGGACGGACATGCTCAACCCTCCGTTTGGGGAGAACAAGCATACAACCCCACATGTGAGATTACAAAAGAAGTGTGGCGCGGAGGTATATTAAAACCTCTATTAACAAAATCACACTCAGTAGAAACTAATTCAGAACAACAAACTGAAATAATAGCATTGAAAATGGCGCTAGATAATGCGGATCGCGAATTCCCGACACTTATAGTGTCAGATTCATATTACTGCGTCAAATCATATAACAGCGATTTGCAGACATGGATTCAAAACGGTTACAAAGATGACACAGATGCACAAATAAAACAGAAACTGCTCTGGGAACAAATAGCTCTTTTACAAAAAGAACTACCAAAGACTCACGTGACTCACTCACTGAGTCATCAACGTGATGGCGTTCACGTTGTAGGGAATTCATTGGCTGAAACAGCCGAAGCGGCAGCCACTAAACCGGCTCCCGTAGTTCGAAAAAAGCGTACATTAAAATACATTGACGGTGAAACATTGCTGGCGGTGAAAACGTCATTAAAAGGCGACTGCTCAGCGTTACCGATCAACTATCCACTCAATTATACATACATAATCGATGCAAACTCCGTCCCTTTTGCTCGAATCCCTGGAGTGGGGGATAGAGTGATTCCAAACATGGACAGGAGAAACTTGTTAATCGCAGACGCACACATGGGCGAGGGTCTCAGACACCTTAAATTAAAAGATTCTCTGGAAGAATTACAATCACGGTACTGGTGGCCAGGCATGAGCCTGCACTACACCATGTTTGTAAAAAACTGCCCAAACTGCAACAGAGATCGCAGTGGGGAGAGAAGCAGTTTAATACCTCGTCGTATCAAGGCAGATAATATTACCAGCAAAAAGAATGGCTTGCGATTAACATATACAGGCTAGTTTCCACTTATAATGTAGATCCTCAGCACTCGGCTGACGCCAGAACTGTTATAAAAGATTTGCGAGTCTTTATCGGCACATACGCAATTGGCATGCTGCATTCGGACAATGGTCCTGCTTTTAGCTCTCGGGCTTATAAGGAGGCCATGGTCAGCATGGGCGTGCAATTGCGGTACTCTTGTCCATTTCACCCTGAGGGGAACGGAATTGTTGAAAGAAAAAACTGTGACATAAAGCAATCTATAACGGCAAAGGTATTAGGTTCGGGGGCTGGGTGGGTCAAACATCTAATAAGTGTCCAACGTAGTCTAAATAACTTGCCAAGAAATTCTCTGAAGGGATTCAGTCCGTACGAATTATTATTCGGAACTAGGATGTTGATCTCTGACCTTGATAGTCAGACTTCAGTGGTAATAGAAAAAACCTTTGATGTCAAAGACCGTTTGGCTATTTTGCAGGACTTAAACAAAACAAGAAAAGACCTGAGCAACATACAGTTGAAACAACAGCCAACGACCACTGAAGAATCACCACCTGTCCCAGCAAGACCTGTCTGGATTCCAAAAGTCGGGGATCTAGTCAGGGAGAAGATCGCGGTAAAGAAGGAATTTGGGCCTTCTTACAGAAAAGCAGTTCCTGTCTTGTCTGTCAACGGGACAAGATCAGTTGTACTACCGCCACTTGCTGGAAAAAAGGAGAACCGAGTTGTATCCATCGACCTGGTAAAACCACAACATGTGGCCGATAACAAACAGTAGGCCAAGTGGACTCCCAATAAGTAGCAGAACACCAAGGTTTGCTACCAGCACAGAGGTCCTAACAAAAAGGCTCATCACATTTGAAACGCCTAAAGAAGAACAAGAAGGACTATGCAACAATGCAATAGAACTCAGACCTCTGAAAACCCAAATAAAGACATTTAGCAGAGACACACCAATCTATACTGAAGTACCAAGTGAAAATGCAAGAAACAAAAATCCTGAAGCAATTGGAACAATTGACAGAACTGCATCCGGTTACTTCATCAACTTCGATGATTCCTCTGACGGCTTCAGTGAATCAAAGACACAGCCATCATCAAAATCCTTTAAAGACAAAGCTAAGGAACTTTTGAAACATCTGAAAGAAACATATCTGGTTTCTCCATGGATTGAATTTTGGGTGGGTTTTGGTGCATTTATCCTCATACTTTGGCTCATCATGGTATTTACTTTGGGACGCTTCATTGAGGGAAAATATGCTAAAATGGACACAGCAAGTCAGAACATCAACTTGGTCCTCAAACCACACACATCTTCACACGTCGAGAAAAGAGAACTTTCTTCAGCCAACTTCACAGCAAATCCTATACCTGGTGGGGTAGCCTGGGACAACACTGACTATGAAATTTATGGTCCGGTCGAGATCCTGAAATATCCACACCAAATCAAGATCTCCTTGAGTGACTTTGCAAAACCAAACTCATTTGCTGATGATTGGGACTTCGAAAGTATTAACAACATGATGTCTGACTTAGTAATGTCTGCTAAATTTACAAAACATGATTATTTGCAAGGTTCTACAAATTATGATAGTATGTATTGCTATAACCATTATGGTAACCATTTTTTGCATAAATCTGCACAACCTAGAAATGTTTTAAATTATAATCAATGGGAACATTGTGCTACACCTCCAAAAGGGAGCTCAAGAACCGTTTATGACAAATATTCATATTTTTCAGGTTTTAACACAAGTAATGCTGAAACATTTTATTTTAAATTGTCAAACAAGACAGGGATGAAAACCATGATAACCAACACAAAATTGATATATTCAGATTCATTCTTCGAAAAAATGAATACTTTTGGATTTGATTATTGGGACAAAAATGTTGATTTGAAAAGTGTTTGGGGTACAAAAGATTGGCAAGTACAGGGTATAGAAGCTTTGTTTAGAGCCTGCATGATCCCAGAACAAATGATATTTTTAAATGACACTGTTCAACAAACCACCTGTCGTGGCTTAGCCAAAATCAAAGATTTAAATAAACTGTCTATTCCAAAGCCAACAATGTTTAGCAATAGCTCTGATACAGATGAAGAGATAGACGTAAACCATATATTAAACCAAAACAGAACACATCCTGATTGGAAACAATGGTTGATCTGGCCCACAGATACAAATAACTGTCAAGATAGATTCCTGAATAAAACACAGGGGTTCAAAATGACCAGGCCAGACCCTAGATATCCCCAAAGACATCACCCAGGGATAATAACAACCTACAGTGTGGGCAAATTATGCCTTCAATGGCTACAAACCTCCACACTGCCTGAAATTAAGCAACACCTAACTTTACTTACTGATGGTGCTGACTTGCGTGATTTCATACTGGGACCACGCAAACAGCGTCAAAAGCGTTTCATAGCAGCCTCTGTATATGCAGCATACAATGAGGCCTGGAAGGTTACTCAAATTGAAACAGCAGAAAGAATACGGGAAATTGACCGTATTAATTTGGAAAAATCACTATCTGTAGTGGACAATGGGTTAATGACTCTGTCCTCCAGAATTTTTTCATTGGACAGCATTGTGTCTTCAGCAATCGATATATTATCGCAAGACTTACTGTTATTACAACATGGTCAGTCACAATTGCGTTCCATTGTACAGCTTGGCTGGACGTTACAAAATCTGCGTTCAGGCTATGTGCCTTGGCGTTTAATCAACACAACGTCACTATTCCAAATCTTTAACCTTACTGATAGACAAATCGGTATGGCGCAAAATGGTGCTGATTATACAATCTTGAGCATTGAAAAACTAGAAAGATTACCAATGACAATGTCAGAACGACCTGTCAGTGAATGGATAATCCACGGAATCATAAATATTCCAATCTCAACCTTCAGGTTTCAATACTGCCAAAAATATATACAGGCTGGCATGTACGAGAAATTGGGAAAGGGGTACCTTAAAACAACTTGGAACCTGCCCTATTCACATGCATGTGTCAGTAATAAAGGACAGAAAGTGTTTCTTAGTGGCAACAATTGTGCTATGTCACTAAGCGGCACGCTTCTGTGTAACGGAATTAGTTTACATGGAGCCTGTGAAGGGAATTCATACAACCTTTCATGTCACCAGCAAGGCGCACCTGCAACTGAAATAGAACCATTCTTTCAAAGACTCTATAATGGGAGTTACATTCTTATTGTAGACCGCAGATGTTGCAGTCTTATGCCCGGGACTCCTTATCTAGTAACTACAACGGCGAAGGTCAAGTGCTGTGGACGTTCTTTATTCCCCAGCTCCTTTCCAGACAGGGAGGCAAGGGCATGGCCCAGTTTGAAAATTACTTCTATTCGAATAGATACTTTAAGCAGAATGAAAACAGTGCTTCTTCAGACGCCTACAAGGCTCACGTCATCAAAAGAAACGTATGATCTACAAGTCGCAAGGACGACTGCAGAGATACATACATTATTATCGACTAATTCCCCCGTACATTTCGCGGAATTCCTGAGCGAAATCTTAAATATTTCTGATACCACTGGGGTCTCAAAGGTATTTAAGACAGTATTTTCGATGGCATTAACACCATTCAAAGCCATACTGGGTATTTTTCCAGATTTCGTCCATTCGATTTTTGGCGGACTTCCCCTGATCCTGGGACTAATTGCAGGAATCCTATTCCTAGTCCTTATTTTTCGTTATGGCAACCCATGTCACAGATCAAACTCTCGCGACAATGGAAGATACGATCCTAGCCATTGGATACCGGGACCGGATATCAAAAATCCTGGGACTCTCCCGGCTTAGAGACCTGAACATGACTTGGTTTCTATCATTTCGACCAATGTGGCAAAGGTGTGTTTTACCTGTACTAAGGTGTCTGCTATGCGGAGAAGAATGCGTGTTAGACACCTGTCTGACGCTACAATCGGATGCGCCAGTGGATGCAGATACACTGTTGGTTCCTACCAAGGTTCACGCTTTGTGCTGCCCTCAAAGGCTGCCAATCCTGATGACGGCATTCCTGGAATCTTCACCACTGCGATTGAAGAGTAGTGAAGTTCAAGATGAAAGCAACATCGAACAGGTACGACCTTCTGTCAGCAATGCGAATCAGAATGTCAATGGAGACAATTATGCGCACGAATGCATGGTTACCCCTATTTCCGACTTAGTGGAACTTTACCATGAAGCTGTTGACAGTTTTTTCGAAAGCCTGAATGATATGATGTTCTCTCCAGAACAGAAATAGAGACTTTTGAGTAAACTCGCACACGGCGTTCCCTGAATTCGGCCTTCAACTTTAAAAATAAAGTTACATGAACAATTTCACTCCAGCTCACGGACAGCAATATTTTTCAGCAAGCCCCTTAAAATATTTTTCTACATATTTTTTTCCCGGGACACTGATCTTCTGCTTAAAGTAAGAAACTATTCCTAGAGAACTAAAATTTCTATTTTTAGATACTTTATAGACTTTAGCTGCTCGCTGGTATGTTCACAAATATTTTATTATGTGATGAAATGGTCTCGAACTTCCTTTCTGTATAGCCATATTAAGAGCCATTTCATGTGTATTTCTCATATACCAATAAGCAATAATGCATAAAAATGCGTGTTTACTTTTGCATTTAATTCATAGCTTAAGTGCATACAATATATATGACTGCAATTTTTCAGTATATTTGAAAATTTCGAAATGCATTTATGTATTTTGGGGTGGTAAGGTATACACTATACTCTATAGTATGTTGTACTATGTTATACTATGCATAGATTAGTAGATATGACCATAGTTAGCGTGGAGTGGGTGTCGTGTATTTCTATAGGTTCTGAATCAGTCCCCCTATTCCTGACCCTATTCTGGTTAAACTAACTATCAAGTTAACTAAGAAAAACCCCATGATGCAGATACCGTTATCTGACGCAGTCACACTACGGCACAGGAACGTGTTATCTGATTAGGTCATAACGCTTGAGATCTAATTAGACAAGCGACATTCCTCCAGCCCCTGATAAGGCATACGACGTTCTCATAACAAATCAAACCTATGACAACCTGGATAATCCGTGCGGCCATTGTTTTGATTTCACAGAGAACTTTAGTAAAGAATGTGCTAACGAGCAAGTCGTATGACATCTTTATTGACGTATCTATGTCCATCCTTACGTCAATCTCGGCACCTTTAAGGTATAAATATTGCCGACCTTGCCCTATGCAAACACACGCGTGGTGACAAGACGGAGCAGCCATACTTGCCGAAGCCGAGAGCAGAAGCAGACCCCGCTGGCAGCAGCCCCGCCTTCCTGACGCGCTGAGAGACCTGCTGCTATCTCAAGCCGAGAGACCCAGCACCGGCGTTTCTGGGCAGCCCTCGCAGGCAGCCTGGAATATCGAGAGCAGAGAAAGAGATACTATTCCTCATCCATCCTAAATTCCAGGTACAGAACTGAATAACCCCTCACAGAGAATTCTTTAGTTATTCACTTGGCAAAAACAAACTTAACTTAAACTGTAACTTTCTATTCCCGCCCACGCATTAGACTTAGGTCAGGTACACGGGGTAGGCGTATTTAGAAACACCAGTTGAGTACGTTTAGTCAAATGTATATGTGTATGTAAATATATTTTAATCATTTTAAACATCATATGGCTCAGAAACCATATCAATGTTTTTACAGTATTATTTTATACTATTGCTTTTAATGCATGCACTTTACTTAACTATAAGTATTGCAATAATATCGATCCATTTCTCATGTATGAGAAAAGAGACTGATCAATAAATAACACCTTTTTATTGAACACGCCCGTCTCTTCCTTTTCTCTACATTCTGATGAGACTAAGAATGCACGTACTGACTGAGTAAAATAATTGACTTGTGCTCACACGACTCTCGAGATTGACTCTTGATTAGGGGAGAGCAAAGTTGTCATGTTCTATGGTTGTCAGAAACTAAATCCCTTCTTGTCTAATCAGGGGAGTTAATTCCTTCCTTGAACATTCGAGAAAGTTTCTAGCGAACTCTGAGCTTAGCTGGCAAACCCAAAAATTAAGTCTAGTATCGACCGTAGTAGACCTAGTTAACGTCTGGTCTAGGCCTTTACTGCTGTAGGTACTATTCCAATGCGCAGAGCCTATTGGGAAAATAGGAGCTACACTACAACCTCATACCATATCGTGTGTGGTGTTGTTTCACACACTACAATTACGTTTACATTATTTTGCATCCCTGATGAAGTCGTAGGGAACACCCTAGACAACAAAACACGTGTTGGCTGGCTGGACAACAAAAGAAGAGAATAAAGACTAAGAGAATTTAATAATGAAATGTGTCATACATGTTGATTTAATATTTATGTAATTGAACCAAGAGTGTGCTCGGGTTGTGAGTTTACAACAAAATGAAGATTCTCCATTTCGTCTAGCCTTGGTTGCACATGAATTAAGCAGTTGCAGCTCCTCCACTATGGAGGAGGAGCTTGGCCCCACTGCTTTTTTGCAGTGAAAGACAGAGAAAATAAAATGATAATAACTTGCGTAATTATCATAATATTTTCTCCTACTTCCGCCCACAGCTTTGTGTGAGGGGGCAGGGGAGGCGTGGTTGCACCTTCCTAAAGTGCACAATAACTGCTTGGATGGCCCGCTCGGGCCGCCCAAAACAGTCATGCCCACTGCGCATGTTCTCCATGCAGGCTACATCGCAGCCTACGTGGAGAACATGCCCAGGCCTCCAGTCAGCGTCTGAGTGCTGAAAAACGGGGCTCAGACCAATCACAACACTGCTAAGCTAGCGTTGTGATTGGCTGTCTGGGAGCCTGGGTGTGCTTCCTGTGGCCGACTCTGAGCGAGGGAGAACTACAGAGGAGAGACGGGCGAAGAAGCGGTGAAAAGGTACGTTTGGAGAGTTAACGTAATCATTAAGGTAACTTTCATTTCAATTTTGTCCCATTTAAAAGCATTCAGAAACATCATTTTGTTCTCATGCTCCAATATAGAGTTGACAAGAACTTTTATTTAAGAGTCAAATATCTGAGCGCTTCAGTTCTTCACCTCTGTGCCCCAGCTTAAGCCATAAATATGACTGAACACTGCTCATTATCAGGCCCTGCTATATGCAGCCTATTGATAATAATGTAAAATAAACACAGCATTCCCTTAACATTAAAAGTAAAATGTGACCCTGTGCTCATTTAAAAATAAACTCAAGACTGTGAGATAATCTGAAGGTGTCTGCGAGCTACTGGTATTTTGCGATAGACTGATTGGAGACACCTGTTCTTGAAGAATATTTGAGCCACCACACACCAGCATTTTATTGGTGTGGGACCAAGGTTATTCCCTTAGTGACCCCTCGCCACTGTGTCATCTATTATTATACCTGGTCTCTTGTAGAAGTATATATATATATATCAAGAGGGAGGGACTCCGAGCGCATAAATGTCCAGCAGACATGCCACGATTAGCTAATCAAGATCACATGGGTATGCAGTTACTAGTAAGTATGTATTTGTCTGCTTAGGTCAGTTAGTTCCACATAGTCTGCAGGGAGCATTACTCTATAGGAACAAATACCCTCACACACCTAGACAGGATAGATGTCATGCTTCATCTTTGGGCTTTTGCTCCAAGTCAGGCCGGCGCTACAATGCCCGATGGGCACCCTTGATGGGGGATCTTTACTGGAGATCTTTTTATAAGCTGTATGGTGAAGTGTGGGTAAAATAGTAGATTGGTGTATTTTAATTAAATAAGTGAAAGAGTGGGATAAAAATAGGACAGGGGGTACTCTACAGAAATATTTTAATGATTGAGTCCTACCGCCTATGTTAAAATATGTGGTGCCACCTATTAGAAATGATTATTAAAGGTAGCTGAAGGTCGACATGTTTCAAGCCTAATTTAGTCATGTGAATGATCTAGCAGCTTTTCTTCAGGGCCATAAAAACCTAATCTACACAGTGACTGGGGTTCGATATATGAGTTCATTTATGTTACTACCAGCCACTTATACTCCTTTATGTATCAATATAGGTAAACCAATTTTAGAGAACACCTGTAGTGCAGACAAAATTATGACAACATCAATTTCACTATTATCAAAAAACAGACATTTTGAGACATAAAGCATGCTCACATGTTCATGCTCACTCTGTTTTTTTGTTTGATCTGTTTATTAAAGTTTTGTACATGAATGAAAAACAATATACCATCATAAAAATTATCAAATAGAACCAGTAGGTAATTCGCCAGACAAAATTTGTAAACCAACATCCCTTCGGCATGGAGGCATCACTATTATCAGTTGCATCTAGTAATAGGAAATGGCATACCTCATCGATCAGTTAACCACATCCCTCCTGCAGCATGACTATTTAATCTTGTTGTGATACAGTATCATTCTACTATGCATGTACATATCAGTTGCCTATATACAGCTCATATGGCTTCACTCCGCCATGACACATCAATCTGCTTATGCAATCAAAAAGTCGTATTAATAACATCTAATGTAAGAACACCATTGGGAGTAGGAGGGGGAGCAGGACTTTATAAAGGTAGGTCAGAAAACATGGATCTCAATTGTTGCTATGAGATAGTACCTTGTCTCAGTCTGGCTCTTGCCTAAGGAGGGGCCCTCGCTTTGCCTCCCGGCCCAACACCAGGGCGCTCCTCACCAGGCCACACCCGTGGGTCTTACGCTATCCGCCGTCGCTCATCTACTTAATAGCAGCCGTGGTAGCCGCACTTCGCCCCGCAATCACAGGGGCACCAGGGTGCTCCGCCACTCCCTGAGTGTGCCACATCCGTGCTCCAGCATGGTAGGCCTGCACTCAGTCGTGTTCGCCGCGATCACCGCACCTTGTGCCAGCCCGTTATTAGTGCAACCTCTCCTTACCTCTCACTGCCACCAACAGCATGAACCGGAGCGGTCCGTACCAGCATCACTTGACGTCCACTTCCAATCCGGTCACTGGTCGCCGTCCATATCGGACCCCGGCCAGATGCCTCATTTGTTCTCCCGGCCTATCATGAGTCCACGGGGCTCCTCCTCTGCATTTTCGGCCTCCGTTTGGCCAGCTGGCGACACCACACTGCCGTCTCCGCTCCTCGGGTGGCCAAACCGGGCCCGTCCAAGTCGCTGCCAATGCTTACAGCTCCTTCCGGAGCCTCGCGGTCCATGCTCTTCACTGCCGGCTGGCGTCTCAGGGAGCAGCCCCTCCACTCATCGAGTCACACTCCCGCAGAGGTACAACTAGTGTGGAAGTCAGGACCCCCGGAGCTGGGGACTAGTCTCAGGTGCCTCGCCTGATCGATTGCGGCCGTGGCCCTCTGACTGCTCTCCGGCACTCCGCTGCAATCAGTCGGAAACTCGCTGCTTAGGCCTAGTTCCGGACTCCGCAGGTCCCCGGGGATGTCACAGGCGCATAAGGCACAGCCCTGCGACATCAGATGGCGGCAATGTTGGATAATTGTGCCGGATTAAGGGGGTAGACGGCGGAGCAACATCAAAACACGTCCGCCATGCTGCCCCTGCAGGCCACCTTCATGCTCACTCTCTAATGCACAGCTTTCCAAACTTTTTCATGTTGGTGACACCTTTTTGCGAAACAAATCTCAGGGACACGGTAACGCGAACGAGCGCAGCGAGCGAGCCCATACCACCTAAGGGGGGTGGTTTGTGTAGTACATTATAGTAAGTTGTCATTCTAGTCTTTCTTAGAATACCTGTATCTATTGTTCTATATTCTATATTCTTTGTATGCTTGCTCTGTGAATTCTACATTGTGGTAGTTGACTAGTTGCTGCTGCACTGGAAGGTCTGCTCTTACTTTACTACTTACCTACAATAAAGGATTCTACTTATCAGCCTCTTGACTCCAGACCCTATTTACTACAATATTTTGGCGACGTTTTATTGGACCCATCGACTCCTCACCGGCCCAGCGAGTCAAGAGCAGACCAATCTGAGGTGAATTCGGCCTTACGTCATCAACGCGATTAAACTCTTCACAGAGGACTTCTACAAGAATATTCCTTTCCTCTACCGTCTGGCAAGTAACTGACTAAATTATTTGCTGTGTTTCTCTTCCTCTATTCGCCTACCTGACTTTACTCGCTCCGGCTGCCTCCTGCTCCCGTCTCCTCCTCTCTCCTAATGATGACGTATTGGAGTGTTCTCAGGAGTTAGCGATTGACTGTGTGACGTATGCCTGCCTGCATTCTCCGCGCTTTCAGTGTCCATGTCACAGCACTTGACTATATGACGCTGCCTTATGTGTAAACACGCCCACGCTGGAAGTGACGCTGCTCTCTGAACAACGTCCGACGTCATCACGCTTCAAGAAGCCATTTTGGATTACCATAGTAACCGATTCATCTCCAGCAACGCAACGACGATGCGCACGTCTTTTACGCATTCTTATCAAGTAAATTTCTAATTTAATCGCTTTCAAAAGCGGACTTTGCTCATACGCTGCCTACTTTTAATTATCTATAGTTATTCACCTTTATTTGTTTATATAAAAATGTTCTATTCTTTTGCTGACTTTATTAACTCTTTATCATCACTAACGCTGTGTTTATTCGTATTGCCAGTATTGATACAACCAGGTCATGTCTGAGCAAGTGGCCTCACAAAGTGGCACTGTGGTTTTACCACCTAGCTTTCTTTCTATCCCAACCCAGCATATCAGGGGAGGATTGGTTTCCCATGTTTGAGAACTATTTGGATGCTTTAGATGCACAAGAATACTCTGCGAAACGCAAAAAAGCTCTTCTCCTAAGTTCGCTGGGTAAAGAAGGCCAACGTGTTTTTAGATTTTTACCACAGGCACTTCAAGCTGGTGCACAAGCTCCTGTACACGAATATAAGGAAGCCGTTTCTCGTCTTGAAGTGAGATATGCCAAAGAAGAAAATCTTGTGATGAACAGATACAAGTTTTACACTAAAAGTCAGAAAGTAGGTGAAACTATAGATGACTTTGTTTCTAGATTGCGCGAAATGTCTGTCAAGTGCAAATTTGGCAATATGACTGACGAATTAATTAGAGACCAACTCATAGTGCAATGTAATAATAAGAAAATTCAGGAACGTCTATGGGCAGCAAAGAATCCCAATCTTCAAACAGCAATTGATTTGGCGAAAGTTGTGGAACAATCCGAAGGATGTATGAAGGAACTAGAAAAGAGGGCTAGTTCAAATGACGTTAGTGCGGTGTCTTGCCATTCCCATATGTGTTCTCCACAGGAGGATGATGATCAAGACGATGTTGCTCTCGTCAAACAGAAGAAATTCTTTAACAAAAGAACAGTGAATGTCAAGAATCAAAGTACTTTTAGACCTCTTCCTTCTAAACAATGTATAAGATGTGGTAGTTTTGGTCATACTTCTGACTCCAAATTTTGCTTTGCAGCTAAGCAGGAGTGTATGAAATGTGGTAAATTAGGGCACTATGCTCGAGTATGTAGAAGCAAGGCTCGTCCATCTGTCTCATGTATAAGTGACATTACAGAAACCACAGGTGACATTAACAAAATTTTAGTTGTTGGAAATGATGAGTGCCTTCAACATGAAGAGCACGAAAGGAAAAATAGACCTAAGGCACTTTTCATTATAAATGACAAGAATGTTCATTTGGTGGTAGATACTGGTTCACGCTACACCATCATACCCAACTCTCTGTATGTAGATACATGGGGATTAGGTCCACTTCTTCCGAAAGATATTTCTCCGGGTGGGTATCAAGGAGAACCTCTAAACATCCTAGGCTATTTTGAGGCTAATATAAAATTCTCTACAAGACAAATTTATGGGAAAATCTATGTCTCCGAATCTGGTCCTGCTATTCTAGGTTGGGTACACCAATACGATCTCTTTATTGTTGTTAATCCCCGTGCTGATCCCCAAGTCATGGTTGTAGAAGACATGGAATTGCTTCTCATACTTTCCAACTTCAAAAATGTTTTTGGGGAGAACCTGGGTAGACTCAAAGGCTACTCTCATAAGATTATTCTCAAACCAAACTCAATTCCTGTCCAACACAAAGTGCGACGTATTCCCATTGTCATTAGAGATGAAGTGAAAAGTCTCCTTGATGACATGTTAGCTTCTGGAGTTATTGAGCCTGTCGAAGCCTCTCCTTGGGTTTCGCCTATTGTCGTCACCAAGAAATCGGACAACAAACTCCGGTTCTGTGTCGACCTCAGGTCCCTTAATCACTGTGTTGTAGCCGACACCTTCCCTTTCCCGAACATAGCCGAATTGGTTACCATTCTTAATGGTGCTAAGTTCTTCTCCAAGCTAGATCTCAGGAGTGTTTACCACCAAATTGATTTGCATAAGGACTCTAAAAGTTTAACAACCTTCATCACTCCTTGGGGTACCTATCAGTTCACTCGACTCCCATTTGGCCTTAAATCAGCAGCGAGCGTTTTTCAACGCATGGTTTCCAGCATCTTTGAAGGAGTGCCTAAGGTTGTTTATTTCCAGGACGATATCCTGATCTATGGACTTACTGAGAGTCAGCATAATTCCACTCTCAAAATTGTTTTAGAGAAATTGTCCAATGCTGGTCTTACCCTACGCAAAGACAAGTGTTTGTTCGGGGTGGGTGAAGTGGATTACTTGGGGTACACCATCACCTCCTCTGGCATCAAACCCAAAAGAGACTTGTGTGAAGCAATTCGTTCTGCACCTCCTCCTTGTGATAAAGATCAGTTACGTTCCTTTAAGGGATTAATAGAATACTATTCAAAATTCGTTAAAAATTTTTCCGATAAAACTGTTTGTATAAGATCTTTACTCAAGCGTGGTGTTAGTTTCATCTGGGGGACTGAACAACAAGAGTGTTTTGTAA
This sequence comes from Lissotriton helveticus, assembly GCF_964261635.1. Taxonomy (NCBI): domain Eukaryota; kingdom Metazoa; phylum Chordata; class Amphibia; order Caudata; family Salamandridae; genus Lissotriton; species Lissotriton helveticus. The sequence goes on along the minus strand of NC_136065.1, from coordinate 1,069,723,483 downwards.
ATATCAAGAATGAGATTTGTGATGCTAAAATGTTGTCTCCCTTTGACATCCACAATAAATCAATTGTCACTGTGGATGCCAGTGCGCATGGGTTAGGTGCTATGCTGTCACAAATGAAAGGGGCGTCAGAAGTCACCATTGCCTTTGCTTCTAGAACCCTCACTGACACAGAGAAAAATTATGCAGTTATTGAAAGGGAAGCGCTAGCTGCATCTTGGGCTGTAGAATATTTCCGCACATACCTTTGGGGCATGAAATTCACTTTAAGGTCTGATCACAAGCCTCTTATCAAGGTTCTTTCACCTGGTGGAGCAGGCAAGGGTTCAGCTCGACTCATGAAACTTGCAGCCAGGTTACAAGAATTTCAATACTCTATGGAATATATTCCTGATTGGAGGAATGTCCAGGCAGATTGTCTTTCCAGATTATCCTTGGACTGGCGTTCCTCTCATAGTGTAGTGGAGCCTTTGGGTCTGGATGATGTTGCTGTAGCATCAATCGAAGACGCTGTCTTTGTAGGGGAAGGTGTTTTTTCCTCTAGTGATTGGTTTAAGGAGATGGCAATTGATACTACTCTTCAGAAAGTTATCAGACTCGTTAAATTGGGGTCTAGGCGTGAAAGTACTGTTTCTGTTTCTGTTAGACCTTATATTAAGGTCTTGGATGAGCTTTCCATTGTCTGCGACATTCTTTTTAAAGGTGAGAAATGTATTCCGCCCTTTGGATTGAGAAATAAGTTATTGGCATTGGCACATGAAGGACACATGGGCCAGACTCTCACTCAAAGACGCATCAAAGACCACTTTTGGTGGCCTGGCGTCGACTCCCAAGTTGTTAGTTGGATTGAGAATTGCCCTTTGTGCAGGGAGGGTGAAAAACGTTTGAAGACTGGTCCGAAAGTTGTTCCGGATGCGCATATAGTGAGTCCCAGTCTGCCCTGGCACACAATCAGTCTTGACTTTATTGGCCCCATGGGTGAGTTGAGTGAAAGTGACAGATTTGCTATTGTAGTTGTTGACGTTTTCACTAAGTGGTTGGTGGTCCATTTCACTAATGATATCACTACACCGAACACCATCAGATTTTTAGGAAATCTTTATAAAGAAGAAGGGTTGCCTTCTATCATTATCACTGATAATGGTCCCCAGCTCAAGTCCAGGGACATGCAAGAATTCTTGAAGGAATGTGGCATTTCTCACCATCGCACGTCCTTGTATAACCCACAGGGGAATGCTGTTTGTGAGAGGGCGAATAAGGTTGTGAAGGGTATTATCCAGATGGCCTTCAGTGGTGGGCATATTGTCAGGAAAATGGTGAATGAAATGTTGTGGGCATATCGTACCACCCCCTTAGCAGTTGGAGATTTATCTCCTTTTCAATTGATGAGAGGACGTGATCCTGCTTTGAAGTTGTTTCCGTCATGGATGAAGGATGTTGTCACCTTGCAGTCTCATAGTGATTCTTCTGATGCTCAACAAAAGGATGTTGATGAACTCTCTTCACGAGATTTTGTTTGCTCTCCTTTCTCTGTAGGAAATTTGGTCAAAATTAAGTTGGGGAGGGTACAAAAGGGTTTGTCCAAATTTAAGGGGCCATTCAAGGTTAAGAAGGTTCTCAATCACTGCGTCATCCTTAATAATGGGGAGTGTTGGAGCTTTAGGAGGGTTGCTCTCTATAAGAGAGGGAAATCTTTTGCTTCTTCGCCTCCACAACTTAATGATAGTTCCACTTCTCTCATTCCTGATTTTTATGTTCCTTCTACTAGTGGCTACTTGTTGGCAAATGACACCCCGACAGGACCATCAGTTCACAATGAAGTTAGCGCCTCTGGTGGTGGCGATGCCCCTGCTCTTTTGCAGACTCTTACTCCTGTTCAAAATGGTTCTATTTCTACACGCTCTCCTAGGTCCCGGAGGCCTCCAGTTTATTTGCAAGATTTTGTATGTTAAGTTTTTTTTAAAAGTTTTTTTTTGTTGTGTTTTTTTTTTCTTCAACAGAAAGGGAGAAGATGTGTAGTACATTATAGTAAGTTGTCATTCTAGTCTTTCTTAGAATACCTGTATCTAATGTTCTATATTCTATATTCTTTGTATGCTTGCTCTGTGAATTCTACATTGTGGCAGTTGACTAGTTGCTGCTGCACTGGAAGGTCTGCTCTTACTTTACTACTTACCTACAATAAAGGATTCTACTTATCAGCCTCTTGACTCCAGACCCTATTTACTACAGTTTGTTAAATTGATGCACCGGCGGCACAAGGGACATGACCGTGCCAAGGTTGTATGCATGAAGTCTGCATGCATTTTATCACCCGCCTAAGGATTACATTGCTGCTTCAGCCTGCCTTAAATCGAACCGGTGGCCTACAGCCCACTGAGCCATCTGTCCAGTACTGGTACTCTTTTGTAACATGCACACGTCACTTTTCTCTTTTAACATACTGTTTGCTACCTCTTACATTTTGTTTGCTTACGATACTTGCGCAAGTGCCACCATTGCCTCATGTAATATTTGTTCTTGTGTTTGAGTGTCCTCCATTTATTGCAGTATTATACACATATCACAATTTCCTCCTGTAATGTATCGTTTGCTACCTCTTGTATTTTGTTTGCTCACAATTGTCACTATTGCCTCATGTAACTTAACGTTTGCTTTTGTAATTTGTTCACTTGTAATTATCATGTATCATTACTGTTCCTATTGTGAAGCGCTCTGACACCTTCGGGTAAAGTCCGTGCTATATAAAAACGCATAAAATAAATGAACAAGTCTCTCCTGGAACATTTGTAAACCGGAGTTAGGGCCAGAGCTGACAACGTCTGTACTGGGGAACCAGGTGCCAATCTCCACATTTTTGATTGGTCTTAAGGTCTGTCCAAGGTCGATGAAATAGGAATCAGTGAGTGTGGAAGTGTGCAAGAAAGCAATTTAGATGCGTGGCAACTGTAAAAGCCTTCCCATACGTTCTTTTGTTATGTCCTGAATAGTGCCTCCCACCGCCACCCATTAGATTTAACAGCCCCCTCTTAGCACCCACTGTGAAAGATCTTTGGATAAGCAAATGACTCAGCAGACACACCCCTGCTCTGATTTACAAAGCAGCTCACGCTGGGTCCTGGTGACGAGCACCATTGCCTCCCCTTTGGAAGTCACCGCAAGTGGCCTGCAGCACCAGAGATTAGTCACGGATCCGCGAGACGCGCCCCAACGCACACCTCGAGGGGGCCTGACTGGCGCGACACACCTATGTACGGGGCGCGACACAGTAACGTGTCGCGCCACACAGTTTGGAAAGCTTTGCTCTAATGTGTCCCATGAATTAAAAAGTGGAATTCGCCAACACCCCATGGAAGATAAAACATATATCATGAAATTCCACAAAACACTGTAGATCAGAGAGGAAACGTACCCACTGAGGGTATAAATCAGGACTCCTCGAGTATTTTGTCTGATGACACTCTTATTAGTGGGCTGTAAAATATAAAACTACAGGGACGGTTGGCCTGTGTTAATGATCTGGCAAGCGAGCAGTTAAAGTGTACCGACACACTCTTTTGGAAAAAATAGAGCGGCTATGCCGTACTTACAAACTCCTGTATATCAGCACACTGGAAGACCTACTCACACCAGCAACCTCGGATGTGCTGAATGCGGTGGGTCTCCAGTAATTGACCTGTCTTCCATCAGCGTTAATTGGAAGCAGGTGTGTCTCGTGCAGTTGAAGCCCGGTTTCAACCACTAGAGCGGAAACACTTGGGTCAGGTGTTCAGGTCTGTTTTTTATTCCTTAATGGGAGAGGAATCTTCTCTCCCATATATGTGTAAACATGGTGGCTATTTTAACAAGGCGGCATGAATCTGTCGAGTCAATGTGGGCTAACATCATCAGTCCATCAATCTTAGTTTTAATAGTTGGATTGACATGAAAACGCTCCTATTTTGTTGACATGACGTAATTGTTTTCAGTAGTGATTCAAAGAAATGTTTTCTGCGAATGAGGATGATAGTGTAGACATACATGTGTCACTCACTAACTGTGATATCATTTATATTTTGTGCCAAGGAATTCTATCATTGAGACTGATGATGGTCAATGAAAGGCGAAGTATCCATTGTTTTTCTCTTCTAAAGAGGGCATGCTGGTTCATGTTTGGGTATGCTTCTAGCACTGTCCATCGTATATCCTCTGCAGTGTGTCCCTCAGTGAGTAAATGTGTGCTCATTTTTGTATTGGATTTATTGCCGCGTATAGTGCTGTGATGTTTGTTTATTCTCAATTTTAAAGAGCATGTGATCATCCCTACATATGGTTTACCATAGGGACATGTGATCAAGTAGACACAGTTGTCTGTGTTGCAATTGGTGTGTGATTTTTGTGTCCACATCCAATTAGTCTTCAAAGGTATCTCGCTAGAGCTTTCTGTGATAGTATAGGCGACACATGCTCCACTTGGGAAATGTCCTTTTACTGGGGCGGGTGGGGGTAGATTCCATATTAATCTCTGGTCTGACCCCTTATGGGCTTGTGGGTGTGTGTATTAGCGTGTCATTTAGATTAGCAGTTCTTTTAAATGCAAACCTATGTGGTGGGAAGAATGGTTGCCCAGTTTGTAAGATTTTCCAGTGTTTCTTAATTATTTTGCATATCTTTTTTGACTGCGTTGCTTAAGTAGTGACATATGATAGAGTCTCATCTTGATGTCTAGTGTCTCTCTGTTACAATTCCTTACCTGTTTACGTGCAGTTTTTACACATTGACTAGGATATTGTCTTGATTACAAATCTACTGCCAGTTTTTGTGCCTGCGTATCAAAATCCTTTAGTCTGTTGCAATTGCATCACAGGTGCAGAAACTGTATGTATGGTATGTTGTCGCACAGGGATTTTGGGTGGTGGCCATTGTAAAGTAGAAGGCTATTCCTGTCTGTAGGTTTTTTATTTGAGATTACTACTAGCTCATTGGCTTTCTTCTTGATCAAAGATACAAGAACGGTAGTTCCTTCTCATTGAATATTTTTGAAAATTTCACGTAGGGTTTTAAGGTGTTGACCTAGGAGCAAAATGTCTTGCATGTAGCCAGGTCCAAAATATGAGTATGTCATCTATATAGCGCCGCCAAAGAAGGATGTTGGGTTTGTATGAGTTCTTGTAGTGTATTGACTTGTAGTTGCTTTGTGTTGAGCTTGTGGTCCTCGCGCTGCATCACAGTGCAAGGACACATGTAATGTATATTCTTGATTTGTGTTCCATGTTGAGATGCTGCCGTCCTGTTCTAGGATTCCAGCAACGTTGGTCAGTTGCTTGGTGTCCTGGAGCGGAGCGGGAGCATCTGGTCGTGGGTGTTTCTTTCTATATGAATAAATCTTCTGAAGACTTGAATACCATTGTCTACTCGAATTTCATTATACTACAATTGACGACGAGCGGGTCAAGAACTCTCTTTCAAGCACCCACTGACGAAAAGTTCATACCTCGGCACCTCTTCAGTTTTCAACACTCTTCCCTGCTCTGCCTTCGCCACACAGCTGTTTCGCTCACGGATGAAGCCTCCTTCCTGTCTCATCTCCAAAATTTCTGCATTTTGGTGATCTCCGGCGGTCTCCTGACGTCACCCTCTGTAACCTGGCAACAGAGGTATACATCACTCGTCTTCACCCAGCCTCAACGTTCTAGCTTGAGTCAACCTTGCCTACGCTTACAAGCGCCACGTCAGCACGCAAATGTGAGTCAGCATCTATTGGTCTTCTTTCACGCTCGCAACTGCTGCGTAAGAGCGTAAGCGCGCAAGCGTCAGGCGGCCATTTTTACCTTTCCGGTTACCTGGCAACGCCGATAAACGCTAGCGCTGGGCTGACGCTTGGAGATCAGCTGTAACCTGGGACACACCTACAAGGTACGATCCTTCAAGCTTTTCTTTCGGTGACAGGCACAGCATTTCATTACATTTAAGACTTCCTGGCCTGCACCTTTCAGATTTGTTTAATGGTGACAGGCACACCTTCAGCTTGCATCTTTTCACGGTGACAAGCACACCTAGTTTTACTTATTATTACATTTGAAAAAAGTTTTATCTCTTGTTTTTGAGAGTATTTACACATTTAAAGTATTTACACACTGTTGTTTTATTAACTTTTCATTGTGTAAATTTTCTTACTTTGTTGTAGCTTTGTGGTTAAGCTTATTTTTACACTTGAACTCATTTATTTATCTCTCGAGTCATGACTTCTTCACAACAACTTGCTTAACCTCCTCCCTTCTTACAAGATCCCGGAAAACCAGCCATTCCTTGGCGCCAATGGGTTAAGGCTTTTGCAAACCATATTGTTGCTATCGATGCCATCAAATGTAAGCCTGAAAGAAAAGTAGCAATTCTACATGGTTGCTTAGGTGTTGCAGCACAAAATGTTTTTGAGAATCTTTCAAAATTTCCAACTCCTACCGGGGAGGCTGGTGATGCAGATCATTGGGATGAATATAAAGAAGCTTTATCTCGTCTTGCACAGCATTGTGATGAAGAAGCAAATGTTATGCTTGAGAGACATAATTTTTTAAAAGGAGACAACGCGATGATGAGTCAGTGGAAGAGTATATTGCGCAATTGAGAGTGTTGGCTTCAACATGTGAGTTTGAAGCAAATCCTGATATTTATATTCGGGATCAATTTGTTTTAGCTTGCCACTCAAAGAAAATTCAAGACCGTTTATTGAGTTGCAGAAAACCGACTCTTCAAGAGACAATTGATATCGCAAAGAGTATTGAGGTCCATCACCACCTCCAGAGTTCTTCAAAATTATCAATTTTGTTCTCCTGGTCAAGGTTCTTCGCATGATAACTCAAATTCTGTTAATGCAGTTAATGTTAACAAACCTGTTAAACAAATGTTTAGAAAACCTAATAATACTGTTTGTTACAGATGCGGATCAAAGTCACATCTTGGTAATAATCCTACTTGTCCTGCCCTTGGGAAAAAGTGTGTATTATGTAAGAAATTGGTTCATTTTCAAGGCTCATGTAGATCTGTTAAAAGACCTACCAGAGTCAACAGCATTGACTGTCCTGAATATGTAGACGATTGTGTAGATTTTTTTCAAGATATGGTGGTCTCCATTGAATGTAATTCAATTTTTACTCCTAAATTAGTCAAAGGTCCTATAGGTACTGCACGTTTTGGTGATGTCGAGGTCCCCAGAATGGCAGATTCTGGATCTCCTATAACTATTTTGTCCGATGTTGTACTTTATGAAAAATGGAACAATTCTATTTCGTTGTTCAAAACTGATGTCAACCCGAAAGCATTCAGTGAATTTGATATTGATATGCTAGGCTATTTTAATTCTAGATTGGAATGTTTGGAAAGGTCTATTATCACGAAGATATATGTTGCTGTCAAGGGACGCAACATAATTGGATGGCAGGACCTTTCTAAAATGGATTTATATTTGATTCCTGGTTCTGAAAATTCAATTGCAGTATGTGAACCTCCTCAGGGTTATGTCCCTATTCCACCTTTGAAATCTGACTGTTTGGCTCTCGCTGATCATAGTTCTGATATTAAACAAATTTTGGATACATTTCCTAATGTGTTTTCAGACAAACCAGGTACTGTAAAGGGATTTCAACATCAAATCAGACTATAGTCTCAAGCTCAAACAGTTGTTCATAAGGTCGAACTGTACCCATTAGTGCAAAGGATGAGCTCAAGTCTATTCTTAATTCATTATGTGATAATGGTGTCATTGCACCCTCCAACTCTTCAGAATGGGTTTCTCCCATTTTTATAGCCCCAAAAAAATGGCGAGGTCAGATTATGTGCCGATTTGCGCACATTAAATAAGAATATTTTGATTGACTGCCACCCCCTTCCCAAAATTCATGATCTCCTTGCTAATTTAGGGGGTGCAAAATATTTTTCCATCATCGATTTACGATCAGCCTACCACCAGGTACCATTAACCAAGGATTGTCAAGAACTCACCACGTTTATTACTCCTTTTGGAGTTTACAAATATTTAAAACTTCCTTTTGGCTTGGCCTCTGCGGCCAGTGTTTTTCAGAAGATCATGGATAATCTTTTCCAGAACATGCCCGGAGTCCAAGCCTACCAGGATGATATTTTAATTTTTTCTGGTGATTGGGAGTCACATTTATCGAATTTGACTTCAGTTTTGAGTAAACTTGATGAGTCAGGCATGACAGTCAGAGCTGATAAGTGTAAGTTTGGTACCCAGTCATTAGAGTACTTAGGAAATACTTTATGCCCAGAGGGCATCAAATCCAAAACTTCTCTTATCAAAGCCATCACTCATGACACTCCAGCCAAGGATAAAGATGCCCTTCACTCTTTTCTAGGCCTCGCAGAATATTACGCTCGCTTAGTCAAAGGGTATGCCCAAACAGTGGAACCACTATGTGCTCTGTTACATAAAGGTTCAAAGTTTGAGTGGTCAGAGGATATTGCTGACTCTTTTGACCAAGTCAAAAACATGATTGTTGAGGCTCCAGCTTTACATCCTTTTCACGACTCTTCCAGATGTTTTTTAATGGTAGATGCCAGTTTGACAGGTTTAGGAGCTGTTTTAGGCCAGTGGGTGTCAGGAAAAGAGCACACAATAGCTTTTTCATCAAGGAAACTTAAGGTTTCAGAGACACATTATAGCACCATCGAACGCGAGTCACTCGCTTGTGTGTGGGCTATAGAGAAATTCAAGAACTATATATGAGGACGTGAGTTTTATTTGTTTACTGATCATAAGCCCCTCACTCAGTTGCTCAATGGTGATGGTCTTGGTAAAACCTCTTCCAGGCTTGTCAGACTTTTGTCTACATTGCATGAATTTCATTTTTGCATTAAACACATCTCTGGAGGGAAAAACTTCAGAGCTGACTGTCTGTCACGCATGGCTCTTCAAGATTTTTCTGAAGCTGAGGAAGCTGGGGATATCGAATGTGTAGTTGCTGCCCTTGATGCCACCAAATTATGTCCTTGTATTACCAAACAGTCTTGGTATGAGGCATATAATAAGGATGAACATTTGAAATTAGTAGCAGAATGCATTACCAAGGGTTGGCCAAAGAGCAGAAAACTTTCTAATGAATTAAAGGCTTTTGCTATGATCGCTTCTGAGCTATCCCTGGTCAACAGCTTAATAATGAGACATGATGTTTTTGTACCTCCCTCTAGTATCCGAAATGATATTATTCAATTTGCACACCAAGGTCATCTTGGAATCTCAAAAACGTCTCAACTTATCAAGTCTCATTATTGGTGGCCATCCATTGAATCTCAGGTTAAGTTTTTCATTGACTCCTGTCATGAGTGTTTGCTTTCTGATAAAAAATGGAAAGTTATGAAGACTACTCTTCATCCTGTTACCTTCCCAGAGAAACCATGGGAAAAGGTTGGATTCGATTTTTCCGGTCCTTATGATATACTTTCTCATGAAATGATGTATCTTGTTTTGTTAATTGGTTATCATTCTAAATGGGTCTATCACATGTTCTGTGACTCAGCTAATTCCACTAATGCTGCGAAATTTTTAAGAAATTTATTTTTAATTGAAGGTTCTCCTTCTATTGTTGTGACAGACAATGGTTCTCATTTTACTTCTGAGAAGTTCACTTCGTTTTTAAGTGAACACGATGTTCATTATAAGGTAGCTCTTTACTCACCCACATCTAACGGTTTAGTGAAGAGAGCCAACAGATTAGTAAAAGACGCTATTCAAACAGCCATTTCTTCTCACCAAGATGTTCAGAATTTTCTTGAAACTAAGCTATGGCCCTATAATATTTCTCCACATTGTACCACGGGTGTTTCCCCATTTTCACTGTTGAGAAATAGACGTGTTCATACCAAATTATGTCCTAATTGGTTAACTCAAAAGAATAATAATTGCAATATTGACGATGAAAACTTGGTAAACAGGGTATTACAAAAAAAAAAACCTTGACAATGGAAACTTGACTAACAGAGTATTGCAAAAACAAAACCTTTTGAAAACTAAACATGATTTTGCTAAAAGTTTTGTTTCGCTTGATTTGAAAGTTGGTGATTAGGTCCTTATTAAAAATCCTAGGACGGTCTCTAAAGGTTTTTCGAAATTTTCCACTCCAGTCCAAGTCACGTCAGTCAGCAAAGCTTCTGCTTTACTTGGCAGTAGAGGTTGGTGGAACAAAAGGGCTCTGGTACATTTGTCTATCTCACAGGCACATTCATTACTCAATCTAACTAAAGAAGAGTTTGAACACTGTGATTGGTCTTTTTGGTTAAAAATTCCAATTTCAGGTACTACTAGTACTACTACATCGAATTGTTCTGTCGATCAATCTACTTTTTCTGGCCCATCCATTTCTACGTCAACTTCTGAAGCTTTGGATAATAATGTCCACTCTTCTTCAGAATTGGGAATCCGATGCATGAAATTACCTGCAAGACTCAATGATTATGTTTTGTCATAAGCATTTTTCATCTTTTATATTGTATGCTGTGTTCATTTCATTTCATTTTCTTAAATGTTGAATTTTGTCTTCCTTGTAAAGGGGGAGAAGTTGTAGTGTATTGACTTGTAGTTGGTTTGTGTTGAGCTCGTGGTCCTCGCGCTGCATCACAGTGCGAGGACACATGTAATGTATATTCTTGATTTGTGTTCCATGTTCGGATGCTGCAGTCCTGTTCTAGGATTCCAGCAACGTTGGTCAGTTGCTTGGTGTCCTGGAGCGGAGCGGGAGCGTCTGGTCGTGGGTGTTTCTTTCTATATGAATAAATCTTCTGAAGACTTGAATACCATTGTCTACTCAAATTTCATTATACTACAGTTCTCTGGGCAGAGAATGAATTATTCTTCAAAATGTGACATATAGAGACATGCTAGACTTGGGGCAAAGGTACTTCCCATGGAAGTACCTTGTGTCTGTTGGTATACTTGTGTCCCATATTGAAATACATTTTCCGTGAGGGTCATGCATGCACATTCCATGATAAAGTTAATGGGCATTGGGGAGGTCCACTCCTCCATACGGAGGATGGTGTCCATTACCTCAAGCGTGGCTGTCGAAGGAATATTTGTATTAAGTGATTCCAAATCCAAGGCGACTAGTACTTTATTTTAATTTTTTAATTTTTTTATTTATAAAGTTTTATGTAGCGCGAACATGATCCCGAAGGATATCAGAGAGCTTTACAAATTGAAGGACAGGAAGGTAACAGTTCAGTACATGAGTGAAATGGGGAATCTACATAGGCATTGAATCAAATAGGGCTCACAAAACAGACCATTTACAAACCTGGGGTAACCGAAGAATGGGCTAGTCGATGAAACATAATGACATAAGGGGAGCAAATACAGTAATAATATACAAGATTAACAACAAATTCTGGAGTATGTCCGATGCGATTAGAGCGGACAGTCACAAGGTAAGAACTTATTCATGAGGAATCTTTTTACTTCCAGTTTGAAAGCAACCTTGGAGGAGATTCTACGAATTTCCAGTAGAAGAGAGTTGCAAATTTTTGGTGCAGAGCCAGAGAAGGCTCGTTGGCATGTTCTCTTTTTGGGGAAGATCTGAGGTTTCAAGAGGAGGGAATTAGCACTCCCAGACGGTCTACCCCCTCCGGATAGTTCTAGCTTTTGCTCTAGGTAGTTCGGGGTTTTGAAGTGGAGGGCTTTGTGCGATAGGCAAGCAATCTTTAGTTGAATTCTAGCTTCGTAGGTCTAGCTGGAGTGTGCCAGTAGTGGATTCAATTATATTCAATACATCTCGCATGTCTTGCATTTATGATGGATATTTTTTTACACATTGGTGCAAAAAATAGCCACAGAACATAGGGAGTGGTTCCAAGAGGGAATTTATCCCTGAGACTATGGGTCTGCCTGGAGGTGGGGAAATCCCCTTATGAATCTTTGGAAGGGTGTAAAAGTAAAGGACCCTCGATCTTTGTTCACAAGGAAGTCTGCTTTGTTCTTAATGATTCATTCCTGTGTTTCAGCAGCAGATACCATAGAGATTATCTGTGTTTTTAGCCCTGTTGTAGGGTCCTGTGCGATGGGTGTATAATACTTGTGGTCACCAAGTTGACGTACACATTCATTCTTATAATCAGTGGTGGCATAATTACCGTCACACTACCTTTGTATGCTTATTTTTATTGTGATCTGTTTGTCGTTTGTCCAATTCTCTAACTGCTTTGTGTTCCTTTTTGGACATATTGTGCAAATTCTGTGTGTTATAGTCATTCCCCGTCTCTTTTAGGACAGCTTGTTCAAAGGTCACTAGTTCATGTGGTATCATGGCTAGATTTGGCGTAAAAGTGGACGGATTGCACAGACCTGAATCCGTTTGTGCTAATGCTGGTTTGTCATGAAAGAATGCTTTGAGACGTATTTTGCTGACGAATGCTTGTAACTCACAGTTCCTTTGGAATTGGTCAATCTTGGGTTTAGGAACAAAGCCGAATCCCTTTTGTAAGACTTTAACTTCAGTTTCTGTGAGTTCTCTTGGTGAAAGATTTACAATGAATCTTTCTTCCCTGAGTGACTTCCTAGTACCATATAGGATTTTTGAGGTTCTTCCAAGAGTACCAGTTTCTGCTGCCCTCTCCCTCTGCCCCAACCTCTGTCTAAAAAAAGGAGGGTTGTATGGAGTTTGGAATGGATGGTGTGGTCCCTGAGGAAACTGTTTGAGCTGTCCGGGCTGGAGTTGCTGTTAAAGGAGATTTTCCTCCTCCAGGAGGGTGAGCTCTCATCTGATGAGATATCTCCTGTATTATCAACATAGGCGGCTTTTAGATAGAGGTAGGTTTTCTCTTTGTCGATTATTTTAATGTCTTTTTGTAATTTTGTTATTTTTTTGTTTGGTCAGATATTCCCGGTTCTCTGTGATTTCATTGTTGATTTCTGCTAGCTTAGGTTTGTAGGAGGTCAGTTGGATACTAGTTTTTAAGGCTCCTTCAGCTATGTTTATCTTATGTAAATGTAAATGTACAGGAATTTATATAGCGCAAATCACCAAGCGGTCTCTAAGCGCTTGCTTAGGGAACCCGTCCTGGTATTCCCCTGTGAGATAACCCTGGCAGGGTATCCGCAAGGTGAAAGCCAGGCATCCCGCCGCGAGGGGCCGTTGTGGAGATTAAGCAAGCTATTGCCCAGAGTCGCAGAGTGTGAACCCGTGAATCGAGTAGGCACCGGAGCGAGAATTGTCGAGTCCATGGACATTTTAGGACTTAAGACCCCGCCGAGCCGGGAATTGAACCCTGGTCCCGGGCTGACTTCTGCTTCCAGGTCTGCCTCCTCTAACCAGTGAGCCACACTTCTCCACATCTTAATGATCAGCGCATCGGCCAGGCGTTTCGCAAAGGTGATAATCAGTACAAACCAGTCCCTGGTACATTTCCAGGCTACCTGGGACCATTAGTTTCCAAAAATAGTATCTTCAAGAAAAATAAGTGCTACGTTAGCCACCACCAATCTATTGGGACAGATGTTAGCCTTTAGATATTCAGTCATGATAGCACTGTGTAGTGTAATCTTGACTAATTGTCTTTTCATTCAGGTGAGACTGTTCCAATCTTCCGATTGGCTATAAGATGGGAGTGAACTATCAGTGTCTAGAGGTTAGGGTGCCCTTAGGATATCATTGACTATGTCATCCCCAAAGCTGGGGCAAAGGTTTTCTTCCATAGTGGTTGTTTGTGATAATCTGACTTATGTACTTGCTTAATTTGAGCAGTGTTTGGTACTGGAAGGTATGTCAATTGATCACACCCGCAATGAAGTGCTACTCAAAGCTACTTCTTTTATAACATGAAGTCCCATGGCTGAGTCGCCGTGCAAGTTACATATATCAAGAGGGAGGGACTCGGAGCGCATAAAGGTCCAGCATACATGCTCCGATTATCTAATCAAAATCTTGGGGTATGTAGTTCCTAGTAAGTACAGATTTGTCTGCTTAGGTCAGTTAAGTTCCACAGAATCTGAAGAGAGCAGTACTCTGTAGGAACAAATGCCCTCACACACCTAATTAGGTGTCATGCTTCATCATTGGGATTTTGCTGCATGTCGGGCTAGCGCTGCAATGCCCGACAGGCACCCTCAATGGGGGTTCTTTAAGGGAGATCTTTTTATAAGCTGTATGGTGTAGTGTGGGTGTGTGGGAAAATAGTAGATTGGTGTATTTTAAGTATATATGTTAAAGAGTGGAATAAAAATAGGAAAGGGGGTACTTTACAGAAATATTTTAATGATTGAGTTCTACTGCCTATGTCAAATATGTGCTGCTACCTACCAGAAATGATTATCTAAGGTAGCTGAAGTTCGACATGTTTCAAGCTTAATTTTATCATGTGAATGATCTAGGGGCTTTTCTTCAGGACCATAAAACTCTAATCTACACAGTGACTGGGGTTTCGATAAATGAGTTCATTTGTGTTACTCCCAGCTCCCTATACTCCTCTATGTATCAATATAAGTAAAACTATTTTTGAGAAGACATGTAGTGTACACAAAATTGTGACATATGAATTTTACTATTATCCAAAAATGGACAATTTTAGACAAAGCATGCACACATGCTCATGCTAACTCTCTAATGTATCCCATGAATTAAAATGTGCACTTCACCAACACCACATGGAAGATAAAACATATATCATGAAATTCCAAGATGCTCTGTTGATCAGTGAGGAAACTTACCCACTGAGGGTATAAATCAGGACTCCTCAAGTATTTTGCCTGGTGACATGCTTGTTAGCGTGCTGTAAAATATCAAAATACAGGGTCAGTTGACCCGTTTCAGTGATCTGGCGAGCGAGCGGTTAAATTACACCAACACACTCTTTTGGAAAAATAGAGTGGCTATGCCATACTCACAAACTCCTGTATATCAGCAAATAGACAACCTACTCACGCAAGCAACCTCGGAAGTGCTGAGTGCTGTGGGTCTTCAGTATTTAACCTGTCTTCAATCAGCGTTAAATGGAAGCAGGTATGTCTCGTGCAGTTGAAGCCCGGTTTCAACCACTAGAGCAGAAACCCTTCGGTCGGACATTCGGGTCTGTTTTTTTAGTTCTAATGGGAGAAGAATCTTCTTTTTAATAATGGGGCATGAATCTGTAAAGTCTTGTAGAAGTGCCCGGCGATCACATCCCTCTGCGATCAACTGGCACTTTCTGCGAGGGGAGGGGTGTCACTGGAAACCTGAGAATCACAGCTTTCTAGCGACACACCTCTCATGACCCTATTCCCCATGAGTGCAGAGGACTGCCCCCTCCATGCACACAGGGGAACCAGAAAGTGTTTTGCTATCCCTGGATTTGGCACTAGATGCCACCTCATCTATGACCCGATTATGTCAGTTGTACTCCTACCTTCCTAATGTACCAACCACCAGCCCTCCACTCCCCTACGCCCCATCCCTGTTATCATTGGAACAAATAGAACCCCCTCCTCCCGCGCCTCCCCAGACCACCGCCCCAACTCACATCAATCCACTCTTGCCCACCCTCCATACACAACCCCACACCACTGAAGTGCATGCTCGTCAACTGTCGCTCTGCCGTCATACACGCCACAGAAATTTCGGAAACAATCCTGAGTGAATCCATCGATATTGCATTCCTCAGGGAAACTTGGCTCAATGACCACTCAACGAGCACACTTGACCTACTCTCCCCTCCGGGATATTCTATTCTTAGAAAAGATAGACCAGACAGAGTTGGGGCGGACTAGCCATTATCTTTAAAAATGAGTTTCAACAAATACGACACGCACTACTGGTGACACTGCCACTGGACACTGAGGTCCCTGAATCCTCCCCACTGGAAGATCGATTACTTACAGAGTACATGCCAAAGCGCGCCACATCCCTCACTTATCGCAAGCTAATCAACAACCTACCAGACCCCACGGTTACATTAAGAGAGAAATGGGCGGTTGACGTGGGAGACATGGATGACTCGGAATGGCAGGAGGCCTCGGCCTTGCCCAGGGAGATAGACATACCCTCGCGGTTCATACTCATACAAGTCAAGATACTCCACCGCACATATTACACTAGAAGCACGCTATTCAAAATGGGCAGCTCACAACACCCCTATTGCCTTAGAGGGTGTGGGGAGGAGGGATTATTCTTCCACACGCTATGGGACTGCTCACAGATAGCCGATTATTGGCGAAAGGTACTACGTACGATATCACAGGCAATGGGAGTGTCACTTATACCAGAGACGCGTAAATGCCTCCTGAACGTGTGGGACCCCAATGACCTTACGAGACATGGGCAAACATGGGTTACACTGGGTCTCATGGTAGCGAAACGAAACATAGCGTAAAAATGGGGAGCTGTAGACATACCATCACTGGCGGCCTGGTGTAGGGACATGGACCTCATTATGTTGACTGAGAGAACAGTCTATATAAACCGGAAGTGCCCCCAGAAATGAACTAAGATATGGGCGGCATGGAACACATATCGAGGAGACATTTGTGAGCCAGTGCCGGATATTGATGAGGACGATTCTGATGACGAACTCGGGGATATATGACAGAATTATACCAAGGGGAATGTACAATGTTTTAATTACTGACAGTCAGGTAAATGTGAGACCTAATGAAGAATTGTTTACAAGGTTATGTAGCGTAATTACAACATATATTTGTTTGTATTCTGATATTCATGCCAATGTTTGGACTGAAAACAATAAAGCAGATTTAACAAAAAAAAAAAAAAAAGAGTTTCAGATATCCCTTGTCACTAGCCCAGGTTACTCATCCTGCGAATACCTGGAAGCGGAACTGTTAACTCACAACTCCCTCCCACTTCGACGGCACATCATCTATTGCCCATCCGGGACCACCACAGCCCTTCATTGAGAACCTAACTGATCTACTGACGCTTTATTCACCTCAAAAAATCTCTTTCTTGGGGATCTAAGCCTCCATTGGAATGATACCAATGACCCTACTATCTCCCTCCTCACTACTCTCCTTGAGATCAGTGAACTCAAACAACTCTGCCTGTCCCCAACACACACTAAAGGAGCCATTCTTGATGTCATTCTGTCTAACGAAAATCTGACCTCCGTGACCAATATCATCCCCATTGACTGGTCTGACCATCACTTATACTGTTCTCCATTGCGACCTCAGCAAGCTTCCCCGCCTTAAAAATTAACAGACCAAAGAAGTTGTCCAGAAACCTAAAATGTATCCCCCCAGATGTTCTCCAATCTAAACTCCAAGCTCAACTTCTCCTCATTCCCCCTTCACAAAATGTGAATGAGCTCACTGAACTCTTTAATAATACTGTCACTGGTATTCTTGACCAACTCGCCCGCCTGAACTTAAAATCCAAAGAAACACCCCCTAAAACGCTTGCTTTAATAACGAGATACATAATGAAAGATGGGCTCTCAGACTGTCGGAAAGAACCTGGAGACACCATCCTTCCCCCTCCCATCTTGCACTTCTCAGACGCGCTAGATCCACATACAAAAACACATCCTCAAGGAAAAGGCATCCTTCTTCAGCACTCAACTTTATTGTTCCAAAAACAGACCTAGGAACTCTTCAAAATCATTTGAAACCAAACTTCCCCCGCACCTCCAAAAATGACAGCCTCCTCAGCTAGATGTGAAGAAATTGCCCACTTCTTCTCGGAAAAAATTGCTAAAATTGATCAATCCTTCCTTCCCACACCACTACCCTCCAACTCGCTCCCTAATGACCCTTCTTACCCACCCATTTCCCTATCCCCCAAGCACTCCACTGGCCTCTCCCGCACCATTTCACCGATTACCAACTCCCCTAACTGACATCTAAAGAACAATGCCTCCCTGCTCAACTTCCTCCCTGTCACTGAGCGTGAAGTCCTTAAAATAATTGACAATCTTAAACCGTCCTCCCACACTAAAGACCCCGTACCCTCTAACCTTGTCCCTACTCGTAAGCACATCATCGCCCCATTCTGGACCACAGTCATTAACACCTCTCTCTCCACGGGCTGTGTCCCCACCTCCCTTCAACTGGGACAAATCTCGCCCATATCAAAAACCCCAATGCTGACCTAAATGACCTAAATAATCTCCGCCCCATTACTAACCTCCCCCTACTGTCGAAGGTCCTTGAAAAATGCATCTTACTACAACTAGACAAACACATCGAAAACTTCAACCTACTCAACCCCCTTCAATCTGGCTTCAGGAAAGGCTGCAGCACCGAAACGGCAATGCTCAATGTCATAGATGACATGCATCAGTCACTTGATAATGGCGAGACCTGCCTTCTTATCCTTCTTGACCTCTCTGCAGCGTTCAATACAGTCAACCATACAATCCTACTTAATGTTCTTTGGACCTGTTTTGGCCTAAATGGTACCGCCCACAAATGGTTCATCTCTTACCTACAACACCGAACTCAGCAAATCAAAATTCAAAATTGTCTCTCTAACCCAGCTCCTGTTTCCCTTGGAGTTCCCCAAGGATCTATTCTCTCTCCCTCCCTCTTTAACCTATTTATGGAACCCCTCACCCTCATTCTTCAGCAAGCAGGCATCAACTACCAACTCTACGCCGATGACACCTAAATCTATTACAATATTAAAACTCATGCTGACATATTACACCAGAACAACACCCTCACCAAGATCCAAACCTGGTTCCACTCAAATCATCTCAAACTTAACCCTAATAAAACCGAAATCATTCTCTTCTCCCCGAAAAATAACCCTCTCCCCGTTCATTCATGGATCTCTGACCTTAATTCACTCAACTGCTCTCTCACACTGTCAAACTCCGTCAAATCTCTTGCCATTTCTATCGACAACACCCTTACCCTTAATGTTCACATCAAAAACTCTACCAAAGGAGCCCTCTTCACTCTCCGTCACCTCAAGAAAATCAAACCATCCATACCCACTGATGATTTTAAACTTGTTGTTCAGTCACTAGTTCTTTCACGTATTGATTATGGTAACGCCATTCTCAATGGAATCCCAAGGTCCACCTTGCTCCAATCAAAGCTGTGCTCAACCTTGCAGCCAGGCTCATCACAGACTGCAAACGCTTCGATCGTATCTCCCCAGCACTCACATCTCTTAAATGGCTCCCTATCGAAGGCAGGTCTGCTAACAAAACTGCCTGCATTACTCAAAGCCCTTCACAAAACACTCCGAAGTACCTCTCCAAGAAACTCCTCATTGCGGGCACCACAGGTACTTTGAGAAGCACCAACACCCTCCTCCTAATCCGACCTCTGCATAAAAAGAAAGCCACGCAATCCAGCTCCTTCTCTGGCAATGCCCATACTATCTGGAATGCCCCCCAAAAAAACCTGTGCTGTAACCCCTCCTATTACAGTTTCAAAAAAGACCTCAAAACCCACCTCCTCAATTACTATTGGGGATCCTAACCTGCGCCTTACTCCTGATCTCCTATCACCATACTTTTATTTGTTCCGTAATATCTGCCCTTTTTCTTGTACACCATTCTACCCAATTACTTGAATTGTATTACTTGAAGTGTATTGCTCCAGCTCCTGTTTATCTATGTTGATTTGTATAATCCTTATGTTGTTCTTACTTTGTATATTCTCATATTGTTGTTTCCTTACCTCTTATATGCTTTTTTACCATGTTTGACTTATACTATCCTAATCATGTAAAGCGCTCTGATACCTCTGGGTCTAGCCAGCGCTATATAAGGCTCCTCTACTGCTATCCAGATGGCTGTGGCAAGGGGTGAGCACCGGAAATGCACACAGCAACTCTCCAGGTGTTCATAGCATCAAAGAAGTTATTAGAGTTGTAGGAAATCTGCATTTTATGTGTGGTCACCCACAATTGTTTAACTTTTGCTAGATCCTATATTTTTGCTAGCTTTAGAAGACGCTGCACTTTGCCCCTTCTAACCAGGAGTAGAGTGCAGGTGCTCCCCATAATTCATGGTTAAATTGGCTTATTTATAATTGGCATATTTAACTTGTCTAAGTCTGTAGTATATGATGTAGAGAGTGCCCTACACCCACGGCCTGGAAGTTAAATGCCACTTGTGAACTGCAGCGCCTATTGTGCCATCCACTGTACTGGCAGTACACACATTGCTCAAGGCCTTTCCCTGTTAAACCTAACTGCTGCAGTGCTAACCCTGACAGGGAAAAAGCCTCTCTTCTAAATATTAGTAAGTCACCCCATGCAAGCCACAAGGTAGGGTGCAAGAACATATAGAAAATTAATGTTACCATGTCCCATATAGTGACAGGGCCCTAAGGCTATTTTCACTGTGGCAAGCCTAGCTGTCCTATATAGAAAACTAGAGTAGCGATTAAAGTACAAATACTGTTCCTCAGGAATCGGACCAGCTACAAAAATAATTGAACACTATTTTAAGAGTTGCTAAAAATCCAATTCAATGGTGAAGTCAGATTTTTAATATATATTAAGTAAAATAAATCTTTCCAAATTACACTTTACATGCCTGAACTGTCAGAAGGCTAATTAGCACAAGTCTGTGCTCAGCCTTGAAACGTGTGAACGAGGGGTGAAATACCTCCCAGGAGCAAACCATAAGCTGACCTGAATGGACAGAGAAGACTTCTCTGATCTCCACATAATATCCAAAGTGGGGGCTGTGGGCATCCTGTGACACCACACTGTCAAATGCTCTGTGACAGGTCTGTTGAGCTACCACATGTTACACTTGGGACATATTTGAATTGGAGAGAACAGGATGCCAAGACAGTTCTAGTGTATCCCCTGTCTGGTTGCCGAAGTCTGCTTTTGTCCTACCAGATGTATGTCTTTGAGCTTGCTGTAGGCACTGTACCTGCTTCAAACTGGATTTTGAGTGTTAGATGTGGAGGAATTTCCCTATGACACTCCCATATAAACGCCTAGCTGCCAAGTTTGGTGTGGCTAAAGACTTTCGCCATCTTGAAAATGCCCTGACATGGCATTTAGGGGATGTTTGGAATGAGGCGAACATGAACTACTAAGACAGTGGGTAGAGTTGGCCCCAAGAATGTTTACCTCATTGTTTGGGGAGTGCCCTTCAGTAACCCCCTCCAACTAGCCAGTGCCATGCATATATGTGGCACCTTCAGGCACCCACTTCAGAAAATGTTCTGGATCATAGGAGAACAGAAGTGGATTGGACCTGCTGTCTGTGACCTGAGAGGCTCTTTTACCCAGGACAAAGAGGTGGACTGTGTTGCCTACCAGCTGCAAGAGGCCCTTTCCTGGAAGTACCCAGCTGACCAGTGGCAACTAGAAGTGGACAGGGCCCCGCTGTTGGTCTCTGACTGACACCCTGTGAGTCTCTAGGCCTTCATTGCAGCCCTTGCAAGCTCTAGAATTGTTCTTCTGCGGTTGTTTAGGCATCAGACAGAACCTTTGAAACTTTTGAAAACTTTTCTTCCAAACCAATGTGTAGCGGGTTGCGCAGGAAAGGGCAGGAGGCGTGTTTTAGTGATTGCAGGTTTTATTTGGGAATACAGATAGTTGTGCACGTTTTTGTCCAAGGGGGCCCCCGGGGTGATCTGCTTCGGAAGTTCTCCTTTTTGGTCGGGTTTTCTCTTCTTCCCTTGGGCTGCGACGAGGGCTTCTACGGGACCGCACGTCTTCCGACTCCGTGATGGTGGTAGGCGAGCCGTAGGGGAGGAAAGGAAGAAAGGACAGGTTTCAGTCCTGAGTCCAATCTCGTGATTACTACAAGGGAAGGGGAGTGAGGGAACACCACTCGTGCTACTTTACAAACATGAGAGAGGACGGGGTAGTGTAGGGAAGGGAAACCGGGCTATTCCACAGGGTCTCAGGTCACGGGACTGACCTCCCCCTTCTCTCCACCCAGCCCGCTATACGGCTCCGTACCTCTGTGAGCCACACACCTCCTGGCGTGCGGCTGGGCGGCTTGTGTTGCCGATGGCCTCCTGGCTCCCGCGCCGCCAACGGGTCTCTTCTCCCTTCCGCTGATGGTAAATCGGTTCTTTCTCCCTCGTCTTCTTCTCTCGCTGCTCTCTCCGACTCCTCACTCGACTCCGCTCCACACTCGCCTCCAACTCCTCCGGTGAACAAGCACACCTGTGTGCCATCAGCTTCCGGATTTGACTCTGCTGTAGGCTCCTCCTCCTCCTCTAGGTTACGCCAGTTAAAGAGGCCGCCGTCTTCATCTTTCTCGTCCCGGGAGCAGCCGGGCTCTATCGAACACCTCCAATCGTTATGCTGCGGAGACAAGAGGGGGGGGTCACATGATGAATCCCCACTTGGGAGTGAGGAGTTCCTGAGCCGGGGGTTTGACGGCCTCTCCGCGTTACACACCATCCCCCCTGGACGCTTCCGTTCGGGAAGGGGATTCCGTGACAGGAAGTCCGCCCCAACGTTCTCAACACCCTTCCGATGACATACTCTGAAGGCAAAGGGCTGCAATGTCAGGAACCACCTCATCACTCTAGCATTGTTTGACTTAGTCCTGGACATCCACAACAGAGGGGCGTGATCTGTGAAAAGGGTAAACGGGTGGCCTTCTAGGTAATATGTCAATTTTTCTACCGCCCATTTGATCGCTAAACACTCTTTTTCGATGGTAGGGTATCTGAGCTCTCGGGGAAAAAGCTTCCTACTGATATACAGGATTGGGTGGTCCATCCCGTCCTCCCCCACCTGGGACAGTACCGCTCCTATCCCATAATCGGACGCATCTGTGTGCAGGGAGAAGGGAGGGGAGAAATCCGGGGAATATAAGACAGGGGTGGACGTTATTACGCTCTTTAAGGTGCTAAAAGCTTCTTACATCTCTTTAGGGGGGTCGGCAACACTGCCTGTTTGACCTGCTGTCGTAGGGTATCCGTGAGGGTAGCCGCCATCTGAGCAAATTGCGGTATAAACCTTCGGTAATATCCGATGAGGCCCAGGAACGCTCTCATCTCTCGCTTGGTACTAGTGAAGGGGGTATCTGCTATGGCCCTGACCTTCTCTATCTGAGGTTCAATTAGCCCGTGTCCCAGGACGTATCCGAGGTATTTTACCTTCTGGTAAGCAATTCGGGACTTCTTGGCGTTCACTTTTAATCCCGCTTCTTCCAGCGTCAAGAATACTTGGTGTAGGTGATGTAGATGGGATTCCCAATCCGGGCTGAAGATGACGATATCGTCTAAATAGGCGGATGTATAAGCTGTTGTGTCTTTTAATACGGTATTAACCTCTGGAAAGTGGCCGGGGCCCCGTGGAGTCCAAATGGCAGTACTGTAAACTCATAGTGGCCCTCCGCGGTCGAGAAAGCGGTTTTCTGGTGGTCTTCCTCTCTCAGGGGTACCTGCCAGTACCCCTTGGTCAGGTCCAGCGTGGTGATGTACTTGGCCTCCCCCAGTTTCTCGATAAGCTCGTCAATTCTGGGTATGAGGTAGGCTTCGAAGGTAGAGATTTCGTTCAGGGCGCGAAAGTCCATACAAAATCTTCGTGATCCGTCCGGTTTGGGAATCATGACGATCGGGCTGGACCAGTTGCTCTTCGAAGGTCGGATTACCCCTAGGTGTAGCATGTCTTGTACCTCCTTCCTTATATCTCGTCGTCTGGTCTCTGGTATCCGGTAAGGCCTTATTATTATTATCTTCCCCGGAGGGGTTTCAATGTGGTGTTCCGCCAAATCAGTTTTCCCTGGTCGATCTGAAAACACTGCAAAATGGCTCCTGAGGGTGGCTAGTAGTCCTTTGTTCTCTTCCTCTCCTAGCTCCTCGTTGATGACCAACTGTTCTATGGTGGAGGGAGAATCACTCGGCGTAAGTGTGGCGAGGTGTATACCTTTCGGAAGGAGTCCCAGCTTCTTTTTCAACATGTTTATATGGTAAATCTGGGTTTTGAGTGGACTCAGTCTCAATTTGTAGCTGGTGTTGCCAACCGTAGAGACGACTTGGTAGGGTCCCATCCACTCGGCCTTGAACTTCTGGGTGGAGGAGGGAAGTAGGTCCAGGGCCCAATCATTCAACTCTAGTCGCCTCCATTTTTTTCCTTTGTCATATACTTGTTTCTGTTTGGTCTGATTTTTTTCCAGGTTCATGTAGGCTAGGTCACGTAGTTTGCCGAGCTTGGACCTTAGGTTCTAGGCGTACTCCAGGGTCTTCAGGGTTTCTTCTGGCAATTCTTGTTCCCAGGCTTCTTTAGTCATTTCCAGTAGAGAGCGCGGTTGTCTCCCATACAGAAGCTCGAAGGAGGAAAAGCCTAGGCTACTTTGTTTCTGGCCTCGAATCACGTAGAGGGCCAGAGGGAGTATTTGATCCCATTCAGCACCGCTGACTTCCAACATCTTTCGGAGGGTAGTCTTCACCATCCGGTTGTATCACTCCACGAGCCCGTCGGTTTGGGGATGGTATACCGACGTTCTTATTTGCTGTATGTTTAACACCTGGCATACCTCCTTCATCAATCGTGAAATTAAGGGTGTCCCTTGGTCCGTCAAGACTTCCTTGGGGAACCCCACTCTCGAAAACAGCTCCAGCATCTTATCGGCTACTTGTTTGGTGGTAGTAGCGGTCAGGGGGAAGGCCTCCGGGAACCTCGTCGCATAATCGACTATGACCAATACGTGTTGATGTCCTCTCCTGGTCTTGGGTAATGGTCCTATTATGTCCATACCTACCCTCTCAAAAGGGGTCCCTATGATGTGAAGGGGCTGCAGGGGGACGGCCGGCGGTCTTGTCATATTCTTTCTCTGGCATATGTCACACTCTTGGCAATAGGTCAGGGTGTCTTTATAGATACCGGGACAGTAAAAGTGGCGCAGTATGTTTTGTGTAGTTTTCTCTGCTCCGGTGTGTCCCGCAACCAGGTGCGCATGGGAGAAAAACAATATCTGTTCCCGGAAGGATACGGGCACCAGGAGTTGTTCCGGTTCGTTTTCTTGTCTTTGTCTGTATATAAGGCCGTTTTTGATAAGGAATCTAGGGAACCGGGGGGGGGGGGGTCCTGTCCTAGGGTTCTATGGGCACTCTCCCACGTGTTGAAAAGAGTGGCATCATTACTTTGGGCGAATCTAAAACTTCTGTCTAGTACCCAGGGTTCCGGGGTCACGAAGGCAGGGAGGGGAGAGGGATTCCCATCGTTCTTGGAAACCCTCCCGGGAACCTGATTGAGGCATTGGTTAAACATGCGTAGGAAGGAGGGGTTATCGGTCCCTATTATAAGGTCCTCGGGGAGGGTAGACAGTACTCCTACTCTTATAGAGTGGGGGTCTCCCTGTTGTGGAACTATAGGAATGTAGGCCACCGGATATGGTTTTACATCCCCGTGTACACAACGGATGTTAACCCTTTCTTGTGGGACATATTGAGAGGGTTCCACGTGCTGTGACTGAACAACTGACTGCCGACAGCCAGAGTCTAATAAGGCTTGGATTGGGGACCCGTTTACCTTCACACTCACTCGGTAGCTGTTCCCCATCTCGGCAGATAATAGGACTGTCCTTGGGAGGTATCCCACCTCCATAGGTTCCTCAGTGTTTTTCCGGCGTGGGCAGAGCCGTGCTATGTGTCCCCAGTTGCCACACTCAAAACACTGGGGTCCTCCGGTAGCAGGGGGCTCCGGTCTCCGTGGTCTAGGCCGTGGGGGCTCAGGGATCTTGGTCAGCTTCTTTTCTATTCTCTGGCCAGGCCGTCAGCTCTTCTCCAGCTCCCAAGAGGGGGTTTTAGGCTGAGCCTTGAGAAGGTGGCCGCCATCTCTACTGCCTGTTCCGTAGTCAGGTTATGGTGTTGTCTTAGCCATTTTTGGGACGCAAATGGTAGAGCTTCTAAGAACTGTTCTAGGTACACTCGGTCCATAATCTCTACCTTTGTGCTCACATTAGGAGTGAGCCACTTATCAGCCGCCATTTTTAGTCTTACAAATAAAGTCTTCGGGCTTTCCCCCGGGGTCCCCCTTTCTCTCCTGAACCGCAACCGGTATGCCTCAGAATCCAAGCCTAAATGGTCCAGGATCACTCGCTTCACGTCGGCCTATGCTGTATCCCCCGTGGGGTTGGCCACCTGGTAAGCGGCTTGTGCTTCGCCGACCAGCAGTGGGGCTAGAAAGAAAGGCCATTTGGCCACAGGCCACCCACACGCCCTGCCGACTCGTTCAAAGTTCAGCATAAACGAATCTGGGTCCTCCCCCGGTTGATATTTTTGTAGTGATACACTGCTTATTCCATGCGGTATTCCCCGTTCTTCCCCACCTCCTGTTCTCGGCCAGCTGGTTGGGGGATCACTTGTTTTGGAGGCCATGGCTGCCTTCATTATTTCCCGGTCGGCGTCGGCAGACCTTATTTGCTGTTCCATGAACCATTCTAAATGTTCCTGACCATTCACTAGCTGCTGTACGACGAGTTCCATCTCGGCTAGACAGATGGATGGGTTGCCCGCATTCTCCACCAGTGTAGCGGGTTGCGCAGGAAAGGGCAGGAGGCGTGTTTTAGTGATCGCAGGTTTTATTTGGGAATACAGATAGTCTGTGCACGTTTTTCTCCAAGAGGGCCTCCGGGATGATTGCTTCGGACAGTTCTCCTTTTTGGTCGGGTGCTCTCTTCTTCCCTTGGGTTGCAACGAGGGCTTCTACGGGACCACACGTCTTCCGACTCCGTGATGGTGGTAGGCGAGCCGTAGGGGAGGAAAAGAAGAAAGGACAGGTATCAGTCCTGAGTCCAATCTCGTGATTACTACAAGGGAAGGGGAGTGAGGGAACACCACTTGTGCTACTTTACAAACGTGAGAGAGGACGGGGTAGTGTAGGGAAGGGATACCGGGCTATTCCACAGGGTCTCAGGCCACGGGACTGACCTCCCCCTTATCTCCACCCAGCCCGCTATACGGCTCTGTACCTCTGTGAGCCACACACCTCCTGGCGTGCGGCTGGGCGGCTTGTGTTGCCGATGGCCTCCTGGCTCCCGCGCCGCCAACGGGTCTCTTCTCCTCCCTTCCGCTGATGGTAAATCGTTTCTTTCTCCCTCGTCTTCTTCTCTCGCTGCTCTCTCCGACTCGTCACTTGACTCCGCTCCACACTCGCCTCCAACTCCTCCAGTGAACAAGCACACCTGTGTGCCGTCAGCTTCCGGATTTGTCTCTGCTGTAGGCTCCTCCTCCTCTAGGATACGCCAGTTAAAGAGGCCACCGTCTTCATCTTCCTCGTCCCGGGAGCAGCCGGGCTCTATCGAATACCTCCAATCGTTATGCTGCGGAGACAAGAGGGGGGGTCACATGGTGAATCCCCACTTGGGGGTGAGGAGTTCCTGAGCCGGGGGTTTGACGGCCTCTCCGCGTTACACAATGGTACTTGAAAGATGAAATCACAAAGTAAAATATTTGACCAGGACAAACAATGTTGGCATGACTGACCTGCACTCCACTGTGTCCACTGTGGTCCGCATCAAATTGCGCCTTTGTCCTGATCTATTGTGGCCATTGATTATCATTGATACTGTACTTTGCTGCTTTTTTTACTTAAAACTTCAAAAAATCATATCTCCAGTTCCCATTATTGGATTTTGTCATTTTCCTTATTGAAAATTACTGTATTTTTTCTAATTTGGTTTAGTTTTTTTAATATTTTGCATTTTGACTTTATTACTGTTTCAGTACTGTGATTATTCCATGAAGTCGGCAGTCACCCACCCCAAAAAATAATATAGTTTCTGACAATCACCCATTTGGACGGGATTTTAAAGATCGATCATAAATTGCAGCCATTGTAACAATTTTCTCAGGTATCCCAGGACAGGCAGGGATATTGGTCTCAAAATGTGACAAGCCAATCACCGCCGGTGTCCTAGGCTTACATCTCCTAGTGAGCCTGTAGGAAGATAGCACCCTTCTGCCTGGTTACCCCCACATTTTGCCTGGGGCTAAGCTGTTTTTGACTAGTCTGACTGGGATCCTGGTAATCAGGACCTTAATGGCTCTGCTTTCTCCCTTAAGTTGGTAGGTTCAGTACTTAGGTACATCCCAGATTGGATACTGAGGTACACATATCAGTCCCTAGTATATGGTACTAAGGTACCAGGGCATAGGTACCCCAGAGGTCCTCCATGGGCAGAAGCATATATTATGCCACCTATGGGAGATCATTCAAACTGCAACTACAGGCCTGCCATTGCAGCCTGTGTAAGCTGGTGCTAGCACCACGTACGAAAGATATAGGTTTCCTATGGCTAGGGTCACTGTACTTAAAACCTATAAGCCACAGCTATAGCAATCCTGAAGGCAGGGTGCTTGGTTCTAAGTGTGAGGGTACCCCTGCATGAGCAGGACACCCCTACAGTCTAAAGAGTCCACTCTTCCGGGCTGTAAGTGAAGCAGCCATATACCATATAGAGGGGCACGGTTAAAATATGTGATGACTATCTCGAAACTGGCTGCAACGAATCCTACCATGTTTGGTATCAAACATGTTGGAATCCTACTCCCACACTGTAAACAGTCTGGGAGGTATGATTCCAAGCACTGGAAGTGCCCTCCGTTAGGCTCTCCATGCTCCCCCGGTACCAGTCTTCTAGACCCGGACAGCACAACATGGCTGCTACCCACTAGAGACACAATTCTGCCCTCCTGCTACTGAGCCAAGCTCGTGCAGAGGAAGGCACAACAATAGGTATCCTGTCACAGGGAGGTGTGACCACCTCACACATTTCATTTCATTTCATTTTGGACATTTATAGAGCGCTTGGAAGTACGCCCACCGGCGTGTCCCCGCGCTGTGATAAGTGAGAAACTGAGGTTCCACCCACCATCCCCGCCGTCTACCTGCTGAACAGAATGGTCTTGAGTTTTTTCCTAAAAATCAATTCTGATGGCTCCAAGCGCAGGCTTAAAGGAAGAGCATTCCAGTGTTTGGCCGCCAGATGTCTAAAAGATCTACCCCCCATGCGGGCTTTCCTTACTCTTGGTATCGTTAAGAGCCCTGTGCAGGAGGATCGAAGGCTACGTGTAGGTTCATACACGGTCACCAGACTCCTGAGCAGCGCAGGAGCCTTGCCATTCACAATACGATGGCATGTGGAGAGTGATTTAAATTCAACCCGACTGGCAACAGGAAGCCAGTGAAGGATTTAGTATATTGCGGCAGGGTAGGTGCACTTGCCAGTGCCACTCAGTCTGCATGAGGGGCATATTTGGGGTCCCCTTGCATAGTGCAGTTCAAACCAACTGCTCTGGTGTAAAAATGGACAAAGGACATGGGAGTAACCTCCCAACTGTCCAGACCCTCCCCTGGGGAGATCCCCTGAATTGTCCCAGCCCTTTCCTTAGGGTACTTAAGGGCTTACCTGTCTGTGGGTCCCTAGATTCATCATGGAACATGATTCAATTCAGACACCACTTCAACTTCTACCACCTGGGCACTCTGGACTTCGCTGGACTTCGTTTGAGCTTGACTTCATCCCCCTTTCTGTCTGCTGCATCGTCTGTGAGTGTGCACCACACAGGAACCTTCCAAGGCCTGTGTGCATCCAAGACACTTAAAGGAATCTCCCTTTAAGTGAAGCAATCACTTCCCTGGATCTGCTGGCACCACAACTAAGCTGACTGGTCTGCTGATCCTGAGCTCCTACGGAATCTGAAAGGTTCAACAGGTTCTCCACAGCTCACAAAGCCTGCCCTGCCCTCTCGCCAAGTTTGAGGCCAGTATCCCTCGTACGAGCCACAGGAACAGAACCCCTGTACACTGGATCAACTTGCTGTTGCCAAGGCTTGTTGGCTTTTTCCATCAAGATCTTTGGGCTCAAAGTATCCCCAACCCCTAGCATCTCCAGTGACCAGAATCTTTTTCCACGCCACATCGTTTGCATCGTGGCCTTCACCTTTTGTTGAGCTGCTCGAGGTCCTCTTGCGACTCCAGTGCCTCCAGCCTGTGGGTCCTGTTGAGGGTCATCTTTGTTTTTGTTGGGCTTCCCTGATTTCTCGGGGCCTGCCCTGACTCCCCTGCTTGTAGCGCGTCCCCTGGACCTTGCTGGTCCCGACATTGAACCTTCTTTGACAGCCACATTGTTTGCAGTTGCCAAGGCTTATTGGTGCTTCAGACGGACACCGACTAGGCCTGGGTGGTAAATTTCGTTCCGCTTGTGGAATTTGGGTAATTTCACGTTCCGTAGAGAACGCAAAATTGCCCAAAATTCTGCGTTCCGCGAGTTTGCGAATTTTTTTGCTTGTTCGCGTTCTCAAATGCGTGTTCGCAAGATATTTCCCCCCGAGCACACAAGCGATTGCGAACAGTAAAAAAGCATCGCGAACAAGCAATTCTGCATGTTCGCGGAGATTTTCTACCGTTTCGGGGAGATTTACGTAACACGATTACGCAAATTCCGCCCACCCCTAACACCGACCCATCAACTCTCAACATCCGACGTGGGACAGCCCATGCACAGCTCCTGGTCTTCCTCAGTATCACCTGGTCCTCACAACTGCAGATTCAAAGTCACCGTCAACTCTCTTGCAACACCGACATCAGTGGGAATTCGTCTTCCAGGTCTCCGGGTCACTCCTGAGTGACATAGACTCTATCCCCTCTGCCTGCATGTACCTCTCAACTAGAATCTACTTTTGGATTCCACCGGACACTTTCTTCCTTCTCCATCAGCGGCACTTTCCAGAAGTCCTCCATTGGGAACGACGGTGGTTTCGACACCACTTCGCACCTATGCACCCAGCTTCCCTGGTGTAGGGAACGTGGGTACTAGGGTATCCACAGGTGGGGTGGCTCTCCAACCTTCTGTCTTCCATGGGGTTTCTTCAGGTTCCACTGGGAAGGGTCCTTTTTCTTTAACATTGCAACTGTGACTTACACGTTGATTTGTACTGAGAACGCTGTTGTGTTCCCACACTGCACACGATCTCCGTGGGGTTCCTAGTCACTCAAAGCAAACACAAAGAAATGATGGACGGAGCACTGAAACTTTTCAGACACTAACACCCAGTCACAGATCTGGGTTGAATCTATCATTGTTCTTTAGCTCACTTCGCCACCCCAGTTCAGACAAAGCTATATGCAAATCAGTCTTGACCCTGTGCCTCATGGGAACAGTCCAGCCCAAACTGCCAAGCCATGTCTTCTCTGGACCAGAAACAAACATCCTGGGACTGGTTTCGGGCTAACAGCCCTCACTAGCCAGGCTAGCTTCAATCCAGTGGAAAAGTGAACAAGGGACCCACGTCTGGGCATACTCTGCCAACTTAGGGCGAACAAAGCAAACACAGGGAAATTGGGTGGTTCCTGGGGGACCTGGCACTTCTATTTCCTCTAGACATTGTCTTGACATGAGTCATGGTTCTTGTACCACTTTCTTAATATATGGTTTGGTCCCCTCCTGGGATTCACTGTGTATTCTATGCTACTTACGTGATTTCTATGCAAAGTATTGTGTGCATTGTGCATATCTCCGGGTAGGCGATATCTAAAAATGTTAGAGAGCATTATATAATAAATACATATTTTTATAAATACCTTGTGTGGTTCTTTTTTATTTAATCCATACCTATAAGATTGCATTCTGTTGTAGTGTAGTTCCTATCTTCCCAATAGGCTCTGCGCATTGGAATAATACCTACAGCAGTAAAGGCCTAGGCCAGACGTTAACTAGGTCTACTACTGTCGATACTAGACTTAAGTTTTGGGTTTGCCAGCGTAGCTCAGAGTTCGCTAGAAACTTTCTCGAATGTTCAGGAAAGAATTAACTCCCCTGATTAGACAAGAAGGGATTTAGTTTCTGACAACCATAGAACATGACAACTTTGCTCTCCCCTAATCAAGAGTATATCTCCAGAGTCATGTGAGCACAAGGCAATTATTTTACTCAGTCAGTACGTGCATTCTTAGTCTCATCAGATTGTAGAGAAAAGGAAGAGACGGGCGTGTTCAATAAAAAGGTGTTATTTATTGATCAGTCTCTTTTCTCGTACAAGAGAAATGGATCGATATTATTGCAATACTTATAGTTAAGTAAAGTGCATACATTAAAAGCAATAGTATAAAATAATACTGTAAAAACATTGATATGGTTTCTGAGCCATATGATGTTTAAAATGATTAAAATATATTTACATACACATATACATTTGACTAAACGTACTCAACTGGTGTTTCTAAATACGCCTACCCCGTGTACCTGACCTAAGTCTAATGCGTGGGCGGGAATAGAAAGTTACAGTTTAAGTTAAGTTTGTTTTTGCCAAGTGAATAACTAAAGAATTCTCTGTGAGGGGTTATTCAGTTCTGTACCTGGAAGTTAGGATGAATGAGGAATGGTATCTCTTTCTCTGCTCTCGATATTCCAGGCTGCCTGCGAGGGCTGCCCAAAAACGCCGGTGCTGGGTCTCTCGGTAGGAGATAGCAGCGCGTCTCTCAGCGCGTCAGGAAGGCGGGGCTGCTGCCAGCGGGGTCTGCTCTGCTTCTGGGCTTCGGCAAGTATGGCTGCTCCGTCTCGTCACCACGCGTGTGTTTGCAGAGGGCAAGATCGGCAATATTTATACCTTAAAGGTGCCGAGATTGACGTAAGGATGGACATAGATACGTCAATAAAGATGTCATACGACTTGCTCGTTAGCACATTCTTTTACTGAAGTTCTCTGTGAAATCAAAACAATGGCCGCACGGATTTTCCAGGTTGTCATAGGTTTGATTTGTTATGAGAACGTCGTATGCCTTATCAGGGGCTGGAGGAATGTCGCTTGTCTAATTAGATCTCAAGCGTTATGACCTAATCAGATAACACGTTCCTGTGCCGTAGTGTGACTGCGTCAGATAACGGTATCTGCATCATGGGGGCTTTTCTTGCCTCATGGGCTGACTGTTAGTTAACTTGATAGTTAGTTTAACCAGAATAGGGTCAGGAATAGGGGGATCGATTCAGAACCTATAGGAATACATGACACCCACTCCACGCTAACTATGGTCATATTTACTAATCTATGCATAGTATAACATAGTACAACATACTATAGAGTATAGTGTATACCTCACCACCCCAAAATACATTAATGCATTTTGAAATTTTCAAATATACTGAAAAATTGCAGTCATATATATTGTATGTACTTAAGCTATGAATTAAACGCTAAAGTAAACACGCATTTGTAGACATTATTGCTTATTTGGTATATGAGAAATACACATGAAATGGCTCTTAATATGGCTATACAGAAAGAAAGTTCGAGACCATTTCATCACATAATAAAATATTTGTGAACATACCAGCGGGCAACTAAAGTTTATAAAGTATCTAAAAATAGAAATCTTAGTTCTCTAGGAATAGTTTCTTACTTTAAGCAGAAGATAAGTGTCCCGAAAATTTTGTAAAAAATAATTTGGGGCTGCTAAAAAATTGTTGTCCATGAACTGGTGGGAAAAATTGTTCATGTGACTTTATTTTTAAAGTTGAAGGCCGAATTCAGGGAACGCCGTGTGCGAGCTTGCTCAAAAGTCTCTATTTCTGTTCTGGAGAGAACATCATATCATTAAGGCTTTCGAAAAAACTGTCAACAGCTTCATGGGAAAGTTCCACTAAGTCGGAAATAGGTGTAACCATGCATTCGTGTGCATGATTGCCTCCATTGACATTCTGATTCGCATTGCTGACAGAAGGTCGTACCTGATCGATGCTGCTTTCATCTTGAATTTCACTACTCTTCAATCGTAGTGGTGAAGATTCCACGAATGCCGTCATCAGGATTGGCAGCCTTTGAGGGCAGCACAAAGCGTGAACCTTGGTAGGAACCAACAATGTATCTGCATCCACTGGCGCATCCGATTGTAGCGTCAGACAGGTGTCTAACACGCATTCTTCTCCGCATAGCAGAC
This sequence comes from Lissotriton helveticus, assembly GCF_964261635.1. Classification (NCBI taxonomy): domain Eukaryota; kingdom Metazoa; phylum Chordata; class Amphibia; order Caudata; family Salamandridae; genus Lissotriton; species Lissotriton helveticus. Next base: position 1,069,689,692 of record NC_136065.1, on the reverse strand, counting down.
ACCTTAATACAGGTAAAACACATCTTTGCCACATTGGTCGAAATGATAGAAACCAAGTCATGTTCAGGTCTCTAAGCCGGGAGAGTCCCAGGATTTTTGATATCCGGTCCCGGTATCCAATGGCTAGGATTGTATCTTCCATTGTCGCGAGAGTTTGATCTGTGACATGGGTTGCCATAACGAAAAATAAGGACTAAGAATAGGATTCCTGCAATTAGTCCCAGGATCAGGGGAAGTCCGCCAAAAATCGAATGGACGAAATCTGGAAAAATACCCAGTATGGCTTTGAATGGTGTTAATGCCATCGAAAATACTGTCTTAAATACCTTTGAGACCCCAGTGGTATTAGAAATATTTAAGATTTCGCTCAGGATTTCCGCGAAATGTACGGGGGAATTAGTCGATAATAATGTATGTATCTCTGCAGTCGTCCTTGCGACTTGTAGATCATACGTTTCTTTTGATGACGTGAGCCTTGTAGGCGTCTGAAGAAGCACTGTTTTCATTCTGCTTAAAGTATCTATTCGAATAGAAGTAATTTTCAAACTGGGCCATGCCCTTGCCTCCCTGTCTGGAAAGGAGCTGGGGAACAAAGAACGTCCACAGCACTTGACCTTCGCAGTCGTAGTGACTAGATAAGGAGTCCCGGGCATAAGACTACAACATTTGCGGTCTACAATAAGAATGTAACTCCCATTATAGAGTCTTTGAAAGAATGGTTCTATTTCTGTTGCAGGTGCGCCTTGCTGGTGACATGAAAGGTTGTATGAATTCCCTTCACAGGCTCCATGCAAACTAATTCCGTTACACAGAAGCGTGCCGCTTAGTGACATGGCACAATTGTTGCCACTAAGAAACACTTTCTGTCCTTTATTACTGACACATGCATGTGAATAGGGCAGGTTCCAAGTTGTTTTAAGGTACCCCTTCCCCAATTTCTCGTACATGCCAGCCTGTATATATTTTTGGCAGTATTGAAACCTGAAGGTTGAGATTGGAATATTTATAATTCCGTGGATTATCCATTCACTGACAGGTCGTTCTGACATTGTCATTGGTAATCTTTCTAGTTTTTCAATGCTCAAGATTGTATAATCAGCACCCTTTTGCGCCATACCGATTTGTCTATCAGTAAGGTTAAAGATTTGGAATAGTGACGTTGTGTTGATTAAACGCCAAGGCACATAGCCTGAACGCAGATTTTGTAACGTCTAGCCAAGCTGTACAATAGAACGCAATTGTGACTGACCATGTTGTAATAATAGTAAGTCTTGCGATAATATATCGATTGCTGAAGACACAATGCTGTCCAAGGAAAAAATTCTGGAGGACAGAGTCATTAACCCATTGTCCACTACAGAAAGTGATTTTTCCAAATTAATACGGTCAATTTCCTGTATTCTCTCTGCTGTTTCAATTTGATTAACCTTCCAGGCCTCATTGTATGCTGCATATACAGAGGCTGCTATGAAACGCTTTTGACGCTGTTTGCGTGGTCCCATTATGAAATCACGCAAGTCAGCACCATCAGTAAGTAAAGTTAGGTGTTGCTTAATTTCAGGCAGTGTGGAAGTTTGTAGCCACTGAAGGCATAATTTGCCCACACTGTAGGTTGTTATTATCCCTGGGTGATGTCTTTGGGGATATCTAGGGTCTGGCCTGGTCATTTTGAACCCCTGTGTTTTATTCAGGAATCTGTCTCGACAGTTATTTGTATCTGTGGGCCAGATCAACCATTGTTTCCAATCAGGATGTGTTCTGTTTTGGTTTAATATATGGTTTACGTCTATCTCTTCATCCGTATCAGAGCTATTGCTAAACATTGTTGGCTTTGGAATAGACGGTTTATTTAAATCTTTGATTTTGGCTAGGCCAAGACAGGTGGTTTGTTGAACAGTGTCATTTAAAAATATCATTTGTTCTGGGATCATGCAAGCTCTAAACAAAGCTTCTAAACCCTGTACTTGCCATTCTTTTGTACCCCAAACACTTTTCAAATCAACATTTTTGTCCCAATAATCAAATCCAAAAGTATTCATTTCTTCGAAGAATGAATCTGAATATATCAACTTTGTGTTGGTTATCATGGTTTTCATCCCTGTCTTGTTTGACAATTTAAAATAGAATGTTTCAGCATTACTTGTGTTAAAACCTGAAAAATATGAATATTTGTCGTAAACGGTTCTTGAGCTCCCTTTTGGAGGTGTTGCACAATGTTCCCATTGATTATAATTTAAAACATTTCTAGGTTGTGCAGATTTATGTAAAAAATGGTTACCATAGTGGTTATAGCAATACATACTATCATAATTTGTAGAACCTTGCAAATAATCATGTTTTGTAAATTTAGCAGACATTACTAAGTCAGACATCATGTTATTAATGCTTTCGAAGTCCCAATCATCAGCAAATGAGTTTGGTTTTGCAAAGTCACTCAAGGAGATCTTGATTTGGTGTGGATATTTCAGGATCTCGACCGGACCATAAATTTCATAGTCAGTGTTGTCCCAGGCTACCCCACCAGGCATAGGATTGGCTGTGAAGTTGGCTGAAGAAAGTTCTCTTTTCTCGACGTGTGAAGATGTGTGTGGTTTGAGGACCAAGTTGATGTTCTGACTTGCTGTGTCCATTTTAGCATATTTTCCCTCAATGAAGCGTCCCAAAGTTAATACCATGATGAGCCAAAGTATGAGGATAAATGCACCAAAACCCACCCAAAATTCAATCCATGGAGAAATCAGATATGTTTCTTTCAGTTGGTTCAAAAGTTCCTTAGCTTTGTCTTTAATTGATTTTGATGATGGCTGTGTCTTTGATTCACTGAGGCTTTCAGAGGAATCATCGAAGTTGATGAAGTAGCCGGATGCAGTTCTGTCAATTGTTCCAATTGCTTCAGGATTTTTGTTGCTTGCATTTTCACTTGGTACTTCATTATAGATTGGTGTGTCTCTGCTCAATGTTTTTATTTGGGTTTTCAGAGGTCTGAGTTCTATTGCATTGTTGCATAGTCCTTGTTGTTCCTCTGTAGGCGTTTCGAATGTGATGAGCCTCTTTGTTAGGACCTCTGTACTGGTAGCAAACCTTGGTGTTCTGCTACTTATTGGGAGTCCACTTGGCCTACTGTTTGTTATCGGCCACATGTTGTGGTTTTACCAGGTCGATGGATACAACTCGGTTCTCCTTTTTACCAGCAAGTGGCGGTAGTACAACTGATCTTGTCCCGTTGACAGACAAGACAGGAACTGCTTTTCTGTAAGAAGGCCCAAATTCCTTCTTTACCGCGATCTTCTCCCTGACTAGATCCCCGACTTTTGGAATCCAGACAGGTCTTGCTGGGACAGGTGGTGATTCTTCAGTGGTTGTTGGCTGTTGTTTCAACTGTATGTTGCTCAGGTCTTTTCTTGTTTTGTTTAAGTCCTGCAAAATAGCCAAACGGTCTTTGACATCAAAGCTTTTTTCTTTAACCACTGAAGTCTGACTGTCGAGGTCAGAGATAATCATTCTAGTTCCAAATAATAATTCGTACGGACTGAATCCCTTCAGAGAATTTCTTGGCAAGTTATTTAGACTACGTTGGACACTTATTAGATGTTTGACCCACCCAGCTCCCGAACCTAATTTCCTTTCCGCTATAGATTGCTTTATGCCTTGGTTTTTTCTTTACACCATCCCGTACCCTCAGGAAGGAAGTGAGAAGATTCCCGCTGGACTGTGCTCATTCGGCCATGTTTCCCCCCAGGCTTGTGGGCTTGAGTGAAAACAATGGTCGAACGTAGCATGCTCTTAGCGTATATGCCATTTAGACTCGCAAATCTTTGTATAACAGTCCGGACGTCAGCCGAGTGCTGGTGATCTACATTATAAGTGGAAACTAGCCTGTATATGTTAATCGCAAGCCCTGCTTTTTATTGGTCATATTATCTGCCTTGATACGACGAGGTATTAAACTGTTTCTCTCCCCACTGCGATCTCTGTTGCAGTTTGGGCAGTTTTTTACAAACATGGTGTAATGCAGGCTCATGCCTGGCCACCAGTACCGTGATTGTAATTCTTCCAGAGAATCTTTCAGTTTGAGGTGTCTGAGACCCTCGCCCATATGTGCGTCTGCGATTAACAAGCTTCTCCTGTCCATGTTTGGAATCACTCTATCCCCCACTCCAGGGATTCGAGCAAAAGGGACGGAGTTTGCATCGATTATGTATGTATAATTGAGTGGATAGTTGATCGGTAACGCTGAGCAGTCGCCTTTTGATGACGTTTTCACCGCCAGCACTGTTTCACCGTCAATGTATTTTAATGTACGCTTTTTTCGATCTACGGGAGCCGGTTTAGTGGCTGCCGCTGTGGCTGTCTCAGCCAATGAATTCCCTACAACGTGAACGCCATCACGCTGATGACTCAGTGAGTGAGTCACGTGAGTCTTTGGTAGCTCTTTTTGTAAAAGAGCTATTTGTTCCCAGAGCAGTTTCTGCTTTATTGGTGCATCTGTGTCATCTTTGTAACCGTTTTGAATCCATGTCTGCAAATCGCTGTTATATGATTTGACGCAGTAATATGAATCTGACACTATAAGTGTCGGGAATTCGCGATCCGCATTATCTAGCGCCATTTTCAATGCTATTATTTCAGTTTGTTGTTCTGAATTAGTTTCAACTGAGTGTGTTTTTGTTAATAGAGGTCTTAGTTTACCTCTGCGCCACACTTCTTTTGTAATCTCACATGTGGGGTTGTATGCTTGTTCTCCCCAAACGGAGGGTTGAGCATGTCCGTCTGTATAGATTACACAGGCGTAATATCGTAGTGGCTGAATGTCGATTGGCAGAGGATACGTATTTTCATAATTTAGATTTTTTAATTCTTCTAGTTCTGGATCAAAGTAGTAGTATACTTTGTCCGTTGTGATTGAATTCACCCATTGTATCCATTCCGGATTCAATGTTGTTGTTGGTAAATTACACGGTGTTGTTAGTGCCTCAAAGGCTGATTCTGCTGTTCTTACTGTTATATGTCTACCGTCAGCTATGTCTTTTTCTCTAGCTATTGCGGTTTGAACTGCACGAATGATTTTTTCTGTATTACTGAATTTCTGTTCAGCTTCTGTGTACAAGTGTGATTTGAATGCAATTGGTACCTTTTCTCCCTCATTAGAGGTTAGGTATGTGAATCCGCATCTCCCTGGGATGACTCGAATCACAAGATTGCGTGTGTTATCACGTGTTTCTAATTTTGTTTTAATTAGCATGTCTGTTTGTAAGGATCTCAAAATCTCTGTGTGTGTTTGAGTCCAATTGGATCTTTTAAAGTCTGGTTTAATTAGATCATAAAGGGGTTTGACCCTTTCTGCGTAATTTGCAATGTATGTTCTTCCGAAATTTAGGAAGCCTAGAATTGACTATAGGTTTTTTAGTGTTTTAGGAGCTTGGATTACGGCACATTTCTCTAGGAAATTGTCTGCCAGGCTTTTACCTTCCCTTGATAACTCATATCCTAAGAACAGGACTGTCAGATGGGCAATTCTGGACTTTTTAAAGTTGAATTTGTAACCCTCTGCTGCGAACCCAAGTATTATGGTGTTCACTCTTTTCAAGTGAGTATCCAAGTCATCGTCTGTTAAGTAAATGTCATCGACATAAGATAATGCTTCATCATCATATAGATGTAGTAATTCTGTTACTCTCGCTGAGAATACCCCCGGGCTGTTCTTGTACCCCTGGGCTAACCGACAGAATTGCTTTTGAGTGCCATTTACTGAGAATGCAGTTAAAGATCTGCTCTCTGGTGCTATGTTTTGACTAAAGAATCCATTGGAGATGTCCAAGGTTGTTTTGTATTTTTTGCGCACTATGTTATTCATTAGTGCAGCACTGTGTGAGTTTTGCACTGCAAAGGTTTTGCAACATGTGTTAAGGTGTCGGTAATCCAAAACTAGACGATATGAATTGTCTGGTTTGGAGACCGGAAACAAAGGATTGTTCATTTGTGAGGTGCAAGTTTCAATCACCCCCTGGTATTCTAGCTGATCTAGTATTTCATTTACCTGTTTTTTAGCTTCTTGCTTAATTGGGTACTGCCTTTGTGCAGTAGGTTGTGATTTTAACTGGATTTTGTGAGGAGGAGAATCCTCATCCCATCCTACATGATTTTTATATAAAGCAGGTGCTAAGGCCACTGCCCACTTTCTAGCAAGTGTGTATTTTTTATGAATCGGGATTTGATTCGAGAAGGCAGGCATAATTACTTCTTCGCCATGAGGGCACTCCCTGACAAACTCTGGTGGCCAGTCTTTTTCAGCTAGAAGGATGTCATAGCCTTTGGAGAGGTTATCCCAAAATAGTCCCCTTATTTTCCTAGTCTTATCTCCCTCTATACGTAATGTTATCTCGTATATCTTGTGGGGTTTGCTAACTCTGGTGTCTGCAGTTTCCACTTGAAGATATTCATTCGTGTCCACTGTCTCCAGATGATTCATAAGGACTTTGCGAGCTATGCTCACTTCTGCTGCGCTGTCTAGCATTGTTTGAGCCCACTCTCCGTTTTTCAGTTGTGTCCTCAGTATTCTCGGCATTGTTAACTACCTTGATACTGGCTACCTTCTTTTTTGGAAATTGTAATTTCTTTTTTTGTTGAGCAGGTTCCTTGTCTTTGGACTTGGCGTGCTCTTCTCTTTGTTCTGATCGTCCTCTTCTTTCCGATTTCTGCGAGGACGTCTGTAAAGATTGAGAGGGACGTGTATCAATGTCTTGATATCTATCAGGTTTTTTAATATTATCCCTATTTCTAAGGTTATATCTTTTCCCAGAGGGGTCACTCTGGGGTGACCTGTGTCTCTGGTTCGGAGATTTCTCCCTTCGCCTAGGAGACCTTCCTCGGGACTGGAATTTCTTTTCTTTTGGATTGGATTGTTTGTTTCCATCCCAGTTCTTTTTTGGTGAATTATTATTAAAAAATATTTTTTCTGGATTTTCAGTCAGTTGCGGTTTTACTGGTATTCCACCTAAACTATCTCTACCTAGTTCTTCATAGGATTTCTCTATGATTCTGGCAATTTCAGCTGGTTGGTCTGCTATATCTGTCTCTTTTAACCTCTGGCGGATCGCCACGTTTGCTGCTTCACCTTTTATATTGGCTAATAATATAGCCGAGACCTGCTTGAAGTCTTTCAGTAATTTCATACCAAGAGTTAAAGCTGGTTCTGGACCGTATTCATCTTGAATTTGTTTTAGCACATCTGGTATTACCGAAATGGATGGAACACCGTGCGTTTTTGTGTAGATTGAAGCAAAGACTGTACCCCAAGTGTCACAGTCCTCTATGTGTGGTGCGATTCCCATTGGGAGACATATAGTCAGAATCCTGTGTTTTTCTAATGGGGTGGTGTCAGGAAACACCGCCTCTATTTGGGTGATTTTCTGTGCCAACCAGAATGGTATTTGTTCCCGTTTAGCCGGAACTTTACCTAGGCAGGATTGGATGTTCTGTGGTGTGATTTTATTTGTGTTCCCCTGGTGAGGGGTCAGCTGTGGAAGTTTAATCGCTGGCTGAATTGTTGAAGTCCGCATTACATACTGGACTAATTGTCTATGAATTTTTAGTAATTGTTTTAGCTGTATTAACAGCTCTCCAGTAGACATTCCTTCGATGTCTGGGTGTGGTGTGTATCCGGCTAAGACCGGCCACGTTGCTCCTGGTCTACCTAAAGGACCGAGCCTTGTAATGTGATTGTTATGTATTAGGGCGCCATCAAATAAGAGCAAATGCTCTTGGAATTTGAGTGGTACTTCCACCTCCTCGAAAGGAGTGTAAATGTCGGGTGGAACCTCTATTTTGTAATAGTGGAAGTACTTTGTTACAGCATTTGCTGCTGGAAAATGTATCCATGTATAGTATACCTCTGTCTGCCGATATTCGTGTGCCTCAATTACGAATATGACTGTGCCACCTCTAGGTGTCAGTCCATTTTCTATAAGTTTTAAGGTTATAGATTTCCTTTTGGCGACCGGGATGAGTATTATATCCCCGTCCGCATCTAGTGCTGCAGTATCAGCTGCTACTATTTCAGCTCCTAATCTAACTGCCTCTCTTTCTTCATCACTGTCTCCCATTTTACCGACAGGATGGTATTATGTTTGTTTGCAGATCAGGTTTCTTATGGAACAAAGATTAGATGCACAATATTTTGGAACAGTGTATCCTTCAACGTTGACTATACCAAGAACCTTACATAGGAGTTCCCTCCTGCGAGGTTTTGGAGGATATTACCTTTCACCCACTCCAGACGTCTTTGGAGTATTTGGGAAAAGGGGTCTGAGTGAGAAAGCACGACTGAGTTACTCTAAATGTCTTAAGTTAGTTTTATCGCCCTTTCCAAATGCGTTGGGCGCCATGTAGTGTAGTTCCTATCTTCCCAATAGGCTCTGCGCATTGGAATAATACCTACAGCAGTAAAGGCCTAGGCCAGACGTTAACTAGGTCTACTACTGTCGATACTAGACTTAAGTTTTGGGTTTGCCAGCGTAGCTCAGAGTTCGCTAGAAACTTTCTCGAATGTTCAGGAAAGAATTAACTCCCCTGATTAGACAAGAAGGGATTTAGTTTCTGACAACCATAGAACATGACAACTTTGCTCTCCCCTAATCAAGAGTATATCTCCAGAGTCGTGTGAGCACAAGGCAATTATTTTACTCAGTCAGTACGTGCATTCTTAGTCTCATCAGATTGTAGAGAAAAGGAAGAGACGGGAGTGTTCAATAAAAAGGTGTTATTTATTGATCAGTCTCTTTTCTCGTACAAGAGAAATGGATCGATATTATTGCAATACTTATAGTTAAGTAAAGTGCATACATTAAAAGCAATAGTATAAAATAATACTGTAAAAACATTGATATGGTTTCTGAGCCATATGATGTTTAAAATGATTAAAATATATTTACATACACATATACATTTGACTAAACGTACTCAACTGGTGTTTCTAAATACGCCTACCCCGTGTACCTGACCTAAGTCTAATGCGTGGGCGGGAATAGAAAGTTACAGTTTAAGTTAAGTTTGTTTTTGCCAAGTGAATAACTAAAGAATTCTCTGTGAGGGGTTATTCAGTTCTGTACCTGGAAGTTAGGATGAATGAGGAATGGTATCTCTTTCTCTGCTCTCGATATTCCAGGCTGCCTGCGAGGGCTGCCCGAAAACGCCGGTGCTGGGTCTCTCGGTAGGAGATAGCAGCGCGTCTCTCAGCGCGTCAGGAAGGCGGGGCTGCTGCCAGCGGGGTCTGCTCTGCTTCTGGGCTTCGGCAAGTATGGCTGCTCCGTCTCGTCACCACGCGTGTGTTTGCATAGGGCAAGATCGGCAATATTTATACCTTAAAGGTGCCGAGATTGACGTAAGGATGGACATAGATACGCCAATAAAGATGTCATACGACTTGCTCGTTAGCACATTCTTTTACTGAAGTTCTCTGTGAAATCAAAACAATGGCCGCACGGATTTTCCAGGTTGTCATAGGTTTGATTTGTTATGAGAAAGTCGTATGCCTTATCAGGGGCTGGAGGAATGTCGCTTGTCTAATTAGATCTCAAGCGTTATGACCTAATCAGATAACACGTTCCTGTGCCGTAGTGTGACTGCGTCAGATAACGGTATCTGCATCATGGGGGCTTTTCTTGCCTCATGGGCTGACTGTTAGTTAACTTGATAGTTAGTTTAACCAGAATAGGGTCAGGAATAGGGGGATCGATTCAGAACCTATAGGAATACATGACACTGTTAAAACAAGCTGCTTTACACTCCTGGACTAAGCCTGAAGAAAGCTCTCCACGGCTACCACTTAGAGAGCTTTCTATGGTTGTCTAATACCTCCTAACACCGTAAGGGTTGTCTGGACTGGTGCAGGGTGTCCACTTACATCAATGTACATGCTTTACCAGACCAGCCTCTTACAGAGCCCAATACTGGGCACTAATTATACACCTTTAGAACTTGACCACCAGCGTATCAAAGCAGAGTAGTCTAAGGCTACACAGAGAGATAGTGTTGGGTTAGAGACGCAGAACTCAGCAGATCATCTAACATTATCAATAAATCAATATCCAGCCCAGTGCTTTTGCTTATAAAGAGGGAAAGTAAAACTACAATACATATGAAATGTGATTTGCTATATGTGAGTCATGGTGATGTTATGGAACAGTCTCTGCTATTCCTCTATGGCAGTGTTTGATAAGTAATGTACAATATTGACCTCCAGCCCTCTTAACATAAACCCCGGAGGAAAGGTTCCTTCGGAATTCTCCCCCAGTGATGTGGCTGACCGCTTAGCTCAGGAGTCAGATGAGTTCAAATTCACTGGGATAATGATTCCCTTATCTTCTGGAGTTACAATTGCATAATACCTTTTATGTGGTTGGTGATGTCCATGGTCTGCAGGTTTCAGCTGCTCATCAGCAATTCACAAGGACAGCACCGCTCAAGGTGGTGTGCTTCATTGGGACCTTCTGAGTCATAATCTCTATTCTCTCCTCTGACCCAACCAACATTATTGCAGTATGCAGTGTTAGCTCGTACGCAAACCTAGTCAGGTGAGGTTTGGCAGTGCCAGTACCTACAGTGGAGAGGCTGTGCAATGTAATGACCACTCATATTTCCTTATTAGAAGTCATCATTTGAGGCACATAATGATTTTCATCTGTTTATTGTCAGATCGATCATGTGGCTGTGCATTTAGCCACTGCAGTACATTGGAGAACGCATCATTAATGTGCCAAATGAAGAAAAAAACATTTCAGGTAATGGTCTTTCATGGAGACTTCTATAACAGGTGATAATCTAGGAGCTTCTGAGCTACACCTGTTGCTATAGAACTGTTCTCATTACATGGATGGAGAGCTTCTAAAAGACAGGTTACTTGAAAGTTTAAGTTACTTTAAGTTAGTTAATGCTGAATGTGGAGTTTATTCGACTAGTTGCCGCATTGAAAAGGCATATAAGTTCCAGCGATCTCCTTGAAGACTATGCAGTAATTCTGTTTTGCCACAATGCATGAAATGTTCCACATGTATGATGACTGATGCCAAGATATAAACCATAGAAAGCACAACAGTTTACTGATATTGACAAATGATTATAAACAAGTCTAACAAAATAGTAAGAAAATGAAACCCATTAAATTTGATAGTATATCAATATTAATGAATTGATTAAGATACAATTATATTGTCATATGTCAAGTGCAGGTCCATTGTCATTTTCCCTACGTTAGCATGAGCATGTTGCAGACTGCCCTCAGCTTTGAGCACATTACTATTCAAACATATTTTGCTTTGTGCCACACTGTACTTTCACACAGAGCCTGATTTTTTTGCGGTCTGTTCTTTCCTGGAATTTAGTCTGAACACTGTAGACAAAGTCAAACAACAATGTCCCTTGTTATTCTGTTCTGGACATGCCCTAGCACCTAGACTAAACACGCTGATGCAGCTGTTGTTTGGGAACACATACTTTTGTCATATAGGTATGCACAGATAGGTAACAACACACACTTGAAGAGGGATCTTTCCAGGGAAGAGATCATGTCAGCACCTGAGATGTCGAACTTTCATCTGTGTATGCCAAGGTACAGGACCTACTGCTAACACCTAGAGATCTTCTGATATATAATAATTTAGGTTCTGTTGAAGGGGAGGAAGGTAAGGCTACCCTGTCGTATATAATCACATATCCTTTTATGATTTATGGACTACTTACTATGCTGATTGTACTTGTGTTAGGCATTTTCTTACTTATTGTGGCACGTATAACGCATACTAGAGCACAATAGCTAAAATAAACATTTTAAACTTTCCTGTGTCGCTGTCAGAACTTATTGTGGACTAGTACGAGTGTGAGAGCAAAAGAGTGTGTCCTGCAACCGCGGTTCCGGAGAGGGTTGGAAGGGTTGTGTTCTGGGGTGTCTAATCACTTGTTCCTCTGTGAGTGAGTAGGAGGGCAAGTGAGACACTGAAGCTGGTCGGCCCGGGCTCAGGGGTACTCATGTGGTAGGATGACTCAGTCCCTGCCTACTAAGGTTTCATGATCCCAAGCATAGTTCTGTGACTCAGCAGAATCCCTCCAACAATATATGCATTCAGTTAATATAGTAATCTTAGTCAGTTAAGAATCTGCTGACATGCTGTATTAGATAATTTGCAAAATGATCCATGGCGTAACAAATGTCATTTTCTGACACATTCCTGAAAAAACAAAAAGCTTCACAACGTAAATTTTCTATGCTTTGAAATTGTCTTAGATAACAGCTCATGAAGCCTTAATGAATGGGGACACTTAAGTAATATTGTAATTCTTTTTTCTTTTTCCCCGGAGTTTTATATAGCACCAATTTGACCCGAAGGCATTAGTTATCAGATCGCTTTACATTAGCACCAGTTACGTTACACAAGGACACATTCATTTTTGTTAGGCACGGGAAGATTAACTGATTTGCCCAGAATCACAGGATGTTGAGCGTCATTGCAGAGACTCGAACCTGGCTACCCAGATCTGGGATCGACTGCCCTAGCCCGATCAGCCACATCCTCTCACCAAATATATGTGGAAGATGGTTCAAAACAGATCACGTTTAAAAAAATCTATAAACTTGGAAGATGGTTCCAAGCACATTTACAGAATCTATAGACTTGATTCATATGGAAGCACATTTCCCCCTCCTCCAGATTCAAATACTGTGAAGTACACCCTATATTAGCAATATTAGCATATCAATAACTTATAGATAAAAACAATTTTACAACAAACAAGTCACTTTTTATATGCTTCGGCTGAACAGATTACTAAATTATATGCATGAGGCCATGCAAAGCCACAATGCATTGCCTTTGGATGGCCTCATAGATACAGAGTAAGGCAAGGCAGCGCAAAGCACCTCATTGCCTTATGCAGTGCTCAGAGTGTGTTCCATGGGAATTGCGGTAGGTTTTCCCATGCAACACTTATGGATTTTGCAGCTCCCCCTGATTTACAAGATCATGTAAACCAGGGGTAGCACCAAATCCATACACTTCCCGAGGTGAGGCGTAACAAGGAGAAATTTATTTATTCCTCCTCGTTTTTTCATCTATCTGTGTGTACTGCATACTGCAGCCTTTCCTGCACAAAAATAATCCTGCCAACAACACAGGCACCCTTGCACCATGGTGCAAGGGTGCCTGTGTTGCCGCTAGCCAGCTGAAACAAAGTCTTGGGTCCATTTACGGGTTTTCCTCTGTCCACTTGCCCACATGGAGGCATTCATCATCCAACCTCTTCTCCCGGGTAGCCTAGATGTATGTGTTTGATAAGTAAAAGTTGTTTAACATCAATAAACTTGTGTCTGCTGCTATTCAGAAATTTGCCGGCAGTGCCACTTGTTGAATGTGATTCTATAAGTTCTGCCAAGATGGTAAAAGCTTGCAGTCCATTGAAAAGAGCTGTATTTTTTTCTACAGCGTAAAAAATAACATTTGTATATGACGAAAGAAAAGACACATGTTGTCTTTGTATTAATATCAATACAGAAATCCCACACCAATTGAAAACTCAGAGAGGTGGATTTGCAAAATAATTTAGCAGTCTATGGACCCAAAGAAGCAGCAAGCTCACTGAAAAAGTGAGACCGTTCACAGAAACATGCTGCTCCTCTGGATATTGTTACGTGTGGGCACCTTATTTATGGTTTCATCATTAATAGGCTTATTAAATTCACAAATTAATATTCACTCGCTATTAACAGGGCTAAATTTCAGAACAGCGAGGCCTGTCAACCTAAGCAGCTGTGCGAGTCACTTGCATGAACGGGCCTACTTACAAAGAGGTAAAGCATGCTTGGTAATTCAAACAATCTAAGAAGTAGAGACATGGTTCAGGGACTCACGACAATGCAAAATGTATCCACCTCGTTTCCATGATCAAAAAAGCATTTACAATGCAATAGGTCATTGTAAATGGCAATGAATGTTATAAAAAATTAAAAGGCATTGTCATTTACAATACTAAAAGTTCAAACTTTTGCAAAAGCAATTGCAGAGCGCGGTATCCCTGAAGCGGAAGCCGCGCTCATTACTAAAGTTAAAACAAATAATATTGAAACCGAGCACGGTGTTCCTGAAGCAGGCACCATGCTCAGAACTAAAGTAAAAAAAAAAAAATTAACCGAGCACAGTGTTCCTTAAGCGAACGCAGAACTCAGTATTACATTTTTAAAAAGATTTCAAAACTGAGCGCGGTGTCCCTAAAGCGGGCACCGACTCAGGATGCAAATACAAATATAGCAGCCGCCATTGTCCCCTATAAGTGTCCATAAACAAAATAGTGCTCACTCACTAGATAAAGCCAACCGTGTAACAAGCCAAATAAAAGGTCCAGTCATTATGGGCGGTAGCAAATGCAGACAAGGCGGTCCCAAGGTGGGATTAACAAGCCTATTTACGAATCAGAAGCCAGCATTTAAGAAGAACAATCCGACAAAGCCAGCATGCCTCGCAGAGCGAGTAGTGCATGCGTGCTGCCGCTAGGTTCGACCTAAAAACTGTCCTTTAAAAGTACACCCTTCACAGCTTAGCTGGTAACTATCTTGCAATACCGGTCAAAAAGAATACATCTCATCAGGACGTTTCAAGTGATTCCATCAATTAAATCCAATACTGGCTTCCGAAAAGCCTTTACATTTGCAGATTGACCTTTTGCACATTTGCATTTGTTTCAGGCAAGCAGACACCCCTGCAAGAAGGCTTCTTAAGCTCTCTGCCCCTCCCTCGGTTTCACAGCAGAGGAGGCTACCTGCCATACATTGCCACTGAAGCATTTCACTCACGGTATTAACCGTCCGTGGACGGTTGTATTTTCACAACAAGTAGAGGAAATGCTTTTCCTAAATTAAAAAAGTATGGGCATCTCGTGCCGCTCCGATCCTGGCCACTTCGACCACTGGTCTTACATAGCCTGGTGTGAACACATGCCAGGGCCGGGGTGGGAACCTAAAGCGGTCATGGCAAATGTTACTGCCTCAGTCTCATAATGCATAACTTGAGCGCTGTGAGCAAGCCTGATTACTACAAAGAATGACTGGGATGGAATACTCTGCTAAGGATTTATTGACAAAATTGGTAAAAAATTTGTAACACATCGCTCACTCCTTCCTCCCTTATTCCTACTCCAATCTTCTTCCTTTACCCCTCCACCTCTCTTCCCCTGTCTCATTTTCCTTGGTCCTCTCATTTCCTCCCATGTGTAATGCTCTCAGCCTCTTCCTAAAATATTATATAAGAATATAATGATACGTAAAATAAAAGGAGAGCATAGACTTCACTTAGTTAAAAAAAAAGTACCATTGAAAGGAAATGCAAGAAGGAAATAGATAATACTAAATAAGACAAAGTGCTCCCGGTGACCCTCCTAAAGCAACCTGTGGTATGTTGTCTGGTAAGTCATCTCTTTCTTCCCAAATACAGTAAATCAAATCAAACACGTTGACACATCAGTGCAATTTGACAACTGTCCTTTTATTGGACGAACGTTGACCCTCTTCCTAATGGAACACACCTTTAACCAGAAACATAATTAGCATGATTCTACCTCCTGGCATTCAGACTCAGAGTCTTACACTGCAGCCATTACAGCACAACCACCTTTCTACTAGTGGAGATGAGAGCACTGGATACAAAGTCAATGAGAGAGAGAGAGAAGTAATTTTGCCTTGGTGGCCTGGCATATATCACAGAGATATTCCCACACAAAGCACCAAGGGGCACATGCATCAAGGGATTTTGCGATCGCATACAGTGCGATTCGCAAAAATCAGCTGTTTGCGATCGCAAAATGGCCTTTTGCGATGCATGAAAGTATTTGGAATGCGCAATTTCAGTAATTGCAATTTTTTGCGATTCCCAAATTGCGATTGTATTTAAGGAATCGCAATCTGCGGAATTGCCGCCGTGGTTTGGGCGTTAATTGTGACTCGCAATTTCAGAGTCACAATTAAGGAATGTTTAGCAATTGCTATTTTTATAGCGATTCCTACATGCATAGGCTTTTGCGAATCCTTAATTGCGAATCCTTAATAATCGCAATTAAGGACTCGCGGCTACCTTGATGCATGTGCCCCCAATATTCTAGACAAATTGGTGCAATTTAAAAGAGATCAGGATTCGGCCCGTTAATGTTCAGACTGATGTTCCTAAATCGTGCCCGTTAGACCACAGCCAGCATCTCACTTTCCTAGGTGAAAACATTTAATACGAAAGTCAAAGAGAGAGATAGTTTTGCTCGTTAGGGCCTGGCATATATTAAAAACACACATTTTCACACAGATTGTTAATTAAAATATTTGGTTAACATTACCAAACAGTTGTTACCTAATCCTACTATTTTCCCATTAACACATTTTTAATCACATTGCTGTACTTTGAAAGCATCTCTCTGTGCACTGAAGGAACTTTCACGACATTATTTGTAATGCGACATACAGACCTTCAAGCAGACACGTGAACGTGGGAACAGCACTCTTAAGTTTTGGAGCTGATCATCATTAGGCCGCAACCAGCATTCTGCTTTTGAAATGATGATTGTAACGCAGGCACCTCGGTTTCTGTCAGTCAGCCACATTCAAATTATGGACAACTGCCACCGAAGTCAGTATTAGTTACTGACAACGGACATTCGTTAAAAGAGGTCCCTGTCTTTGGTTTCCAGGGTAGGTGCTATTACCTACCATAAAAGGGAGCACCTGGAGATATATGAAACCCATGCTGGAATATTAATTTAGATAACAATGATTCCTTCCAGTCAAGACAGATGTAATTCAGGTACAGAAGGAGCAATTTATATACTCTCGAAGGGGGCCTCCCCGAGTGGCTTCACCAGGGCAGAGGGCCCTCCCAGTATCCAGTATCCTCCTCAGTGTGTGAGCTATGGCCCGTACTGCAGTTCTTGGTGAGCACTGCCTGGGAGGGCAAAAGTCTGGGAACAACACCTACGGTTTACCCCAGTCCTCCCATCAGCAACTCACTTGCCCCTTGGCGCCTGTTGCGATTGACGCCACCCCTCCCCTCACACACACACACGCACCTTAGACCTCTGGGTCACGCTTCTTCTTCCTGCAGAGGCGCCATCTTGTTGTGGTAGCGCTCTAGTGTTTCTAGAGCGGAAGCGGATGCCACGTCACAGGAAGCGGAAGGCAGCCATATTGTTCTCTGGCGCCGACCGCAGTAGAAGCCAGCCCCGGCGCTCCCATAATAAATACTTGTATTAAACCTTAACGGCGTATGTGCATCATTACAATGGCGACGAGTCGGGACGAGTAAAACCCGAACGCTCACGCGACCCCTAGCGATTGCACGCATTACGCGTGAGACGGAAAACCAGGCGGAAAACGACCACGGAGCGCGGCAGAGGAGCAGGCAAGGCGGCAAGAAGCGTGGAAAGAGCGCCAGCACGCTCACAAGCCAGAAGGGGGCCCTACACGGACACCAGAACCCAGAAAAGGCCACTGCACGGAGAAATAACGCCCGAAGGGGGTAGAGTGCACAGTAAGGCAGCAGAAGACACCTACTGGGATACTACAAGGTACCAAGCCCCGTAACATCACTGCAGGCCTTCGTTAGTGCCCTAGCATTAAAGATAAGAGGCGCACGCTGGCGGAGACTGCAGGCCCATCGAGTACAAAGACAGGAGGCAGCTCACGAGCAGCATCTCCCACCACAGAGGGTGGACTGGGAGAGGACAGCGAGGGGGAGCACAGAGAGGACGAGGGAGAAGAGCAAGACGCCCCAGGGAGTCCATCCAGGCAAACAGTCACTGTACCTAAGGCCAGGAGGAACGCCCCAGCCATGGCGAGCCAGAGCACATCCCTCACCCAATTAGTTCCATTCCTCACGAAAAGCGGAGAACCGGAAAGGAAATGGGAAGACTGGAAGAGGTACTTCCTTAACTATCTGGAGGCGCTGGAAGAAGAAGGCGACACCCCATTCACGAGTAAGAGGAAAAAGAAGATTTTGCTCCATAACTTAGGTCCAGAAGGGCTCAGGATCTACGACACCATTGTGAAAGGGGAAAGAGTCGCAACGGATACGGAAGTGTTTGATCATGCCATCGAAGACTTAGACGCACATTACAGGCCTGTGGTGTGTGTCGCCATTGACAGATTCAACTTCTTTCAGAGGAAGCAGAAGAGCGGAGAGTCTGTTGACGAGTACGTCGTAGCACTGAGGAAATTGGCTGTCACGTGCAAATTTGGGGGACTGCATGATGAATTCATCAGGGACCAAATCATTATGCATACCTCTAGTTCCCACATACAGGAGAAATTGTGGGTGAATGGCGACGCTCCACTCAAGGAAATCTGGGCGATGGTCAAGAAAGCCGAGCTATCGAGAAGGTGTGCTCAAGCAGCGAAGAGAGACGCCCAGGAATCGCAAGCGGTGTGTAGAGTAATGGCGCCAAATAGAAACGACCGTTGGAAGCAAAATGAGACGCGAAAGACCCAGGGAGGAAATAGAGCGGATTTCTCCACTAAATCTCAGGCGGACAGCAAGTCACACAAAACAGGAAAAAACCAGTGTTACAGGTGTGGGAGCAACAACCATCTGGGAAACGACAAGGCGTGTCCCGCCTTCAAGGCCAGGTGTTCCTACTGCAACATCTTTGGACACTACGAGAAGGTGTGTCGCAGGAAACCAAAGAATGCCGTGGTGCGCTTGGTAGACCAAGATCAGCGAGACGATTCCAGCGATCAGGACGAAAAAGGGGAAGAGGAGGAATTCCTGTACATTGATGTCCAAATTCTGGAGATGGACGGTTCCAACTCAGACAGGCCCCGACTCGACATGCACATAGGGGGCATACCCTTGGAGATGATCGCAGACAGTGGAGCGCCTATCTCAATTGTCCAGAGGCAGGTATGGGAAGACAACTTTGCGTCGAGGATCAAAGAAACACTCCTACCCATGGATGTGAGACCGGTTACGTACACTGGACAAAAGATCCCCATGTCAGGCTACTGCCCGCTTTTGTTTGAATTTAGAGGCCGTCACGCGCAATGCAAGCTGTACGTAGCAGAGAGAGGCCCGTCCGTGCTGAGTTGGAAGGACCAAGGAGCTTTGGGGATCCAGCTCAACCCGGGAGGTATAGAGAAAATCCTACTCATGGATATGGAGGTCAGGGAAGACGTGCAGCTGTGGCGGAAGACATATCCCAAAGTATTCAACGGGCAGATTGGCGAGCTGGGCAAGTACACACACCTCATCAAACTGAAAGAAGGAGCGGTACCAGTAGTACACAAAGTAAGGAACATTCCATTCCGCAGCAGGGAAGCAGTACAAATAGAACTGGACAGGTTGGAAAAGGAGGGAGTCATCAGGGCAATAGAGAGTGCGGAGTGGCTGTCTCCCCTGGTTGTAGCCCAAAAGCCCAACGGCAAGGTACGTCTCTGCGTGGACTTAAGAGAGTTAAACAAAAACATTGTCATAGACAAATTCCCCTTGCCGCGCATCAGTGAAATGCTGGCGAAAACGAAGGACGTCACATGGTTCTCCACGGTGGACCTCTCGTCGGCCTACCATCAAGTGAAGCTTCATCCGTCGTGCACCCACCTCACGTCGTTCATCACACCATTCGGGTGCTATGAGTTCGTGAGGATGCCTTTCGGCCTAGCTTCTGCCGCGGCCGTGTTCCAGAAAATTATGCACAAGCTCTTGAAGGACCTGAAGGATGTCCTCTTCTTCCAGGATGACATTCTGGTAATGGGGAAGTCGAGGCAAGATCACAATGTGAAACTTCACAAGGTGCTACAGAAACTGCAAGACAACGGATTGACTGCCGAATGGACAAAATGCAATCTGGGAGTTCAGTCGGTCACATACCTCGGCCATGAGGTGAGTGGACAAGGAATAACTCCGAAGAAAACAAACATGAGAGCCATCATGGAAGCGCCCACTCCGGAAAAGAAGGAAGATGTTCGGTCATTTCTAGGAATGGCCGAGTATTACAGCAAATTCATTCCTCATTTCGCTACAAAGACGCACTACATACGACAGCTGCTCAAGGAAAAGAACAGGTTTCAGTGGGGAAAAGAAGAACAAAAAGAGTTCGACGCACTCAAGCAGGAAATGGGAACAGCCATTCCCCTCAAAGGTTTTGACCCCAAGGCAGAGTCTATTCTCACCACGGACGCCAGTGACCGAGGCCTAGGAGCGGTACTGATGCAGAGAGAGGAGTCAGGAGAGATGTCGACTGTCAGCTTCGCCTCTCGCTCGTTATCGCCCAATGAGGAGAAGTTCAGTGTGGTGGAGAAAGAAATGCTGGCGGTGGTCTGGGCGGAGGAGAAATTCAGGCAATACTTGTGGGGTGCCAAGTTCTTAGTGAAAACAGATCACAAGCCCTTAGTTCGTGTCCTGACATCAAGTGGACATGATCATGCTACACCAAGGATTGCCAAGATGACCCTACGGCTATTGGACTTTGTCTATGAGGTCGAGCACATCCCAGGGCCACAGAACAAGGTGGCCGACTTCCTAAGTAGAGCAGCTGCCATGGAAGAGGCAGGGAATGAAGAAAGGCAAGAGTGGGATGGTTATGTGGTAGCCACCATTCAGGACACTGAGGAAGTGATAAGCGCCCAGGATTGGGAAGAGGCCTACAGTGAAGACACAGACCTAGAAGCCGTAAAGGGATACGTAGTTCATGGCTGGCCAGAGAAAAGACACTTAAAAGAGGAACTGAAGAGATACTGGGAAGTCCGAGAAGAACTGTCTTTGGCTGAAAACCCAATGTTCTTACTCAGAGGGGACAAAGTGGTACCGCCCAGGAACATTTTGGAACGGTTGATGTCCTTACTGCATGAAGGGCACCAGGGCATCACGAAAACGAAAGCTTTGGCCAGACAAGCATACTGGTGGCCAGCCATCGACGCGCAGGTAGAAAGACATGTGCGCTCTTGCGAGTCGTGTGCAAGGTCGGACAAAGCTCAGAGTATGCTGAGGCCACCGCTGGGAAGATTTCCGATTCCAGATGGCCCCTGGGAGATGTTGTCGGTGGACATAATGGGACCAGTCCTGAATAAGGAGGGTACTCAGAAGTATGTGGTGGTTGCCATTGATAGGTATTCCAAGTGGCCCGAGCTACAAGTCTTGGAGCGAGTGGACACTGAGGCAGTGATAAAGTTTTTGCGTACCACATTTGTCAGCGAAGGTATCCCGAAGATCATCACCTGCGACAATGGACCCCAGTTCACTTCGGAAAAGTGGACGGCCTTCACCAACAGAAACGGAATTGAAGTGAAGCACACCCCGATTTACCACCCGGCGGGAAATGGCCAAGTGGAACGTTTTAATCGGGTGATAATGGGCACCATACAAGCAGCCATCGAGGATGGTATGGATTGGGAAAAGGAGCTCGAAAAGATGATTTGGGCATACCGAATCACACCAGGTAGCACAGGCTACAGCCCCTTCAAGATCTTAAGAGGCAGAGAGGCCTTCACCAAAGACAATGCAGCATGGAGGAAGTTGATTGTCCAGAGTAAGTGGTCACCGGCAGTGGTCAGAAAAAATTTAGAGAGAGCCCAGGAAGTCTACACGGCTCATTACAACAGACGACGGAACACTCGTGATACAGAACTGGACAAAGGTGATTGGGTGAGGGTGAAGCTAGCCATCATGAAGAAAAAAGGGGAGAGCAAGTTCTCACCTCCCCTCAAAGTGGTGGAACCCTATGCCAGATCAGCTCTCCTGAGTGATGGTAAGATTTGGTCTATGGACAGAATGGCAAAATGCAGCAAGATACTGAAGTGGGAAGATGAGGCGGAAGAAGGAACAGAGAATGTCTTTGAGGAAGGAGAAAGTGAAGGGGGAGAAAGGCAAGAAGAGAATGTGAACGGAACAGAAGGACAAACAGCAGGTGAAGGAAGAGTAAGGAGAGAGACAACGGAAGGAGGCGAAGAAGGGAGTGAGAAGAAGGCAAGGGACGAAGAAGCAGAAGGTACGAGAGAGAGAAGGGAACACGAGACTACGGGAGGAGAGAGGAAAAGTGAGAGAGTGGAAACTCGAGCAGGACGGAGAATTAAGGTACCAGAGAGGTTCAAGGACTATGAGATGGACTGGAAGTAAGACTTTTGTATATTTGTTCGTTGTGCATAAAGGGGGGAGATATGTGGTAGCGCTCTAGTGTTTCTAGAGCGGAAGCGGATGCCACGTCACAGGAAGCGGAAGGCAGCCATATTGTTCTCTGGCGCCGACCGCAGTAGAAGCCAGCCCCGGCGCTCCCATAATAAATACTTGTATTAAACCTTAACGGCGTATGTGCATCATTACACTTGTATATCCACTTCTCAAAGCCGAAGCCAATGACGTGATTCGTGCGTAGCTTTAAATGTTTTCCGGGGACCGCTTTATCATGGTACTGCTTCTGTGATACACTCATGAGCCACAAGGGTTCTCCGTCAGGTTTGTCACAGGGGTGTATGAAATTAGTTTATTGTGCTTTTGCAGAATTATGTGAATTTTAAAATTGCACAAAATTACATGAAATGCGAATTTGTCATTTAGAGCTACATTTTACTGCTAAAAGTGTCCTCACATAATTTTTGTCGTTTGGACTCTTTTGCGCTACAAAAAAAGAAACATGAAACGCAGGGGCATATTTACAACAGGATGGTAAAGCATTGCGTAGGAAGTAAAAATTGCTAACGCCACGCTTTGGCATTCTGAAAACGCAGGGATGCGCTGTACTCACAAGAATGCAGCGCACCCCTGTATTTCCCCTAGCGCTGTCGCTAAAGATAGCTGCCCAGCGCCGAAGCAAACACCCTTGCATCAGTGCAAGGGTGTGCATTGGGGGAATGATTGTTTATGTGCAGGAAGGTGCCCCTTCCTGCACATACACAATCATTCATGACGATTTGCTGTTTCTATGTTTACTGCACAATGCAGCACACATAGAAACAGCAAAAACGAGGAGAAGTTAACCATGTCTTCTCGTTTTGTCAATTTAAGACCAGGTTTTCTGGTCTTAATTTGGCACTGCCTACTAATTATGCCACCCTTGTAAATAGGGTGCAGCGTCAAAATCAATGGGTATTGTGGCAGAACACCCACAGCAACACCCTTTGCCCAACCCTTTTATGCTAAGTGTAGCGTGAAAGGGAACCTAATTTAAAAGGTGGCGTTAAGCCATGTTAAATAGCTTAATGCCGCCTTGTAAATAAAGTGAATTAATTATCGAAACAGGAACGTCACAAAAAGTGACGTTCCTATGGCAATAGTGGCTTGTTAATATGCCCCACAATTGCTGCAAAGAACCAACACCCGTATTCTGATTGTTTGTGTTGTTCCTGCACTACACTTTTGCTGCAAACTGTGGCATAATTATGCAGCTTGTCATAACTTTTGGAAATTTGACATAAAAGTATAATGCAGAATTTACAAAATCACACAAATTAGGTCTAGTTTGGCAGCAAATTTGGGCCAGCATATAGAGATGGTTGGAAATTGTAGTGTCCATGAGCGGTCTAGTCTTCCACGTACACGCACCCATACATCCGCAGGCCAGGCGTGGCCTGCGGCGTACAATAAAAGGAGTGCGCGCGCTCGAGCACGTCACTTCCGACTGAGACACTGTGTCGGTGTGTCCTTGCTGCCGCTGCGCTGCCAGCCCCCGCGCAAGAGCGTAAGCCACTCAGCCCTCTGGTGGCTCCACAAAGGTCAGGGCAGAACACTGGCGACAAGCGGAGGGGGCCCAACCCTCGCTCGCACACCCGTGCCATCTCGGAGCGGGTTTGCTCCATCCCGCGGTGCCTACCGCGCTTCTGCTGCCTTCTGCACTCGCCCACGCTGGGGCCTGTGCACCTGTCTGGACTTTTGCCTTGGGCCATTACACCCCCCTGGAGCACTGTGAGGACACCACCTGGGTCGGAGGACCCCCCTGCATCGAGGGGTATTGAGCGGCATTGCCGGGCGCGGAGCCGGACCGCCTTCTGCGACTGCCTGCCGTTCCTCACGCATTGCGCGTGAACCGCGGATCGGCTCGGCTCCCTGTTTTCCCCACGCATTGCGCGTGAGAGGCCTCAAACAGCCAGAGTGAGACTTCCTCAGCGCCTGGGGACAGAGGACTTCGGCGAGGGACGTGCCCAACGCGTCCCTGAGTACCTCCCACTGCGACCGGCGGCAGTGTGGCCTTGGGACCAGCGCACCACACCCGTGTGCTCTGTGAGCTTATCTTCACCCGGGGAGGACCGCGCCCTGCAGCGTGCTCATCACGAGGCACCCCGAGATCTACAAACACCGCGACGACGCTGAGGTGAGCTACGCAGCGACTACACGACGTCGCAGAGCCTGCGCAGGGAGGGAAAACAGTCAGGAGAGACTCACTGTCGACACCCAGTGGTACAACCACCATGTCGGAGGACGACGCACCGGTGCCAGTTATCAACATCCCATTCCAGCATGCTGCGACAGGGGTGCTACCACCGTTCAGCGAGGCGGCAGACCCGTCTACGGCTTCCCCTAGATGGAAAATATGGCTAGAAAGGTTGGGAAATTATTTTGTCGTCACGAGGTAAACGGATAAAGCGGTGAAGCGGTCGCTTCTACTACACTACGCGGGCGATGAAATATTCAGACTGTTCAAACACCTGCCCAATACAGGAGATGACTATGACGCAGCGGTCGCCGCTCTGAACGGCCATTTTGATCCCCAACTGAACGTAGACTTTGAGGTCTTCAAACTGGGTCAAGCGCGTCAAAGGGAAGGCGAGACGATGGACCAATTCCATACCCGTGTCAGGGAGCTGGCCAGCTCCACCGACGAAGACCAACCAAAGGCCATAAGACGGCAGATCATCCAGGGATGCCGGGACAAAACGCTGAGAGGGGCGATCCTACGCAAGCCAGGTATAACGCTAGAAGACATCATAATCCTTGCTAGATCCCATGAACTCTCGAGCGTCAGAGCCTCCGCCATGGAACAGGCACTACACCAACCACAGGTCAGAACAGAGGCCATCAAAGTGGAGCGGGCGGATGCAGTACGACCCCAACCACGGGGACCACCGCAAAAGGAATATCGGAGAAACCCACCGCGAACGCGATGCGGATATTGTGGACATGAACCACACGGGGCCAAGGACTGCCCGGCTCAAGGAAAGACCTGCGCGAACTGTGGGATACCAAATCATTTTGCCTCAGTGTGCCGCAAAAGAAACACGTCAAAACCGTTCCGGAGGTCACGGGCGCCCACAAAAGCCGTCCGTCAACTGTCATTGGATGAAACAACACCAGCCAGGGCAGAGAAACACCTACCCACAGTGTACGACGACTCAGAGTCGGAGGATGAAGAGGCGTACATCGTTTCGTTCGCACGAGAGCTCAAACAGCGACGACGGCCACAGCCCACGTGTATTGTACAAATGGCGGGAAATGAGGTTAAGGCCATAATTGACACTGGCGCCACCGTAAATGTAATGGGTTTGCAACAATTCAACAAACTACGCCCACGGCCAGAAATAATGCCATCCAAGACCAGGATTTTTGCTTATGGAGCAGACACTCCCCTACCCTTAAAAGGAAAAATAACAGTACCAATTCAGGCCGATGAGGCACAGGTAATGGCAACGATCCACATCATCAACCGAGAGGCCGACACCTTGATCAGCAGCCACACAGCAGAGGACTTGAAGCTCATCGCTTTTGCTAACCGGATAAGAACACACCAGGTGGATGAACTCTTGGCGCGATTTCCTGAACTGTTCAAGGGCCTGGGCTGCATCAAGTGCGAGCCTGTCAAACTGCACATCGATAAATCGGTCACTCCCACTGCTTTGCGACACCGCCGAATACCCTTCCACCTACGCCCACTGGTGGAAAAAGAGCTGGAGAAACTAGAGACTCTGGGGGTCATCGAAAAAGTCACGGGGCCCACCCCATGGGTGTCACCCATGGTGATTGTAGAGAAACCTAAGCAACCAGGTGCTATCCGTCTGTGCATCGACATGCGGCTACCAAATGCCGCCATCCGAAGAGAGAGACATCTAACTCCAACCATGGATGACATCGTCGCTGACGTAAATGGGTCGAAGTGGTTCTCGAAGATAGATCTAAACGCCGGATACCATCAACTGCCCCTAGCGGAGGAGAGTCGCTTCATTACCACCTTTAGCACCCACCTGGGGCTCCGGCGTTATAAACGGCTGAACTTCGGCATTTCGTCAGCGGCGGAGGTGTTCCAAAACACCATCCGTGAACTCCTCTCAGGACTACCGGGGGTCATCAACGTCAGCGATGATATCCTGATACACTCTGCCACCGCATCGGAACACCACAAGCACCTGAGGGATGTCCTAAAGAGACTCAGCATCCACGGAGCAACACTCCACAAAGAGAAATGCCAATTCTTCCAGCCCTCGATAGAATTCTTTGGCTATGTGTTCAACCAGGAGGGCATTCAAATTGATCCAAAAAAATCCAAGGCCATCAAAGACGCCCTCGCACCAAAATCCCCGACGGAGGTGAGAAGCTTCCTTGGTATGGCTACGTACTGTGGCCGGTTCATACCGGGTTTGGCCACCAGGAGTGAACCACTGCGAACGCTAACTAAGACGGATGTCCCGTGGCAATGGGGCCCGAGAGAAGAAGAGGCATTCCGGGGGATCAAAGACGCGCTTTTGGAGAAGGCCACACTGTCCTACTTTGACCCCAAGAAGCGTACGGAGGTGATTGTGGACGCCAGCCCGGTGGGGCTCGGCGTGGTCCTGACCCAAGAACATGAGCCCGGCCAGTGGACGGCGCTAGCGTTTGCCAGCAAGGCCTTAACCCCGACGGAGACTAGGTATGCCCAAATCGAGAGGGAGGCTCTTGCGATCAAGTGGGCCTGCGGCCATTTTCACCTATACTTACAAGGTAACCCGTTTGTAATGGTTACAGACCACCAACCACTAGTGTCTCTTTTCAAAGGAACCGCTCCACACCCCCCACCTCGCATTGAGCGATGGGTGATACAACTACAATCCTATGAGATGGAAGTCACCTACCGTCCGGGAGCCAAAAATCCAGCGGACTATCTGTCACGCCACCCCTCTCCACAAGAACATGAACCAACGGAGGACGACTGTGAGGAGTATGCTCAGTGGGTAGCCCTCACGTCATGCCCGAACAGCATGACCATAGATGAGATAAAAGAAGCCGTGGCCGCCGACAATGTACACCGGAGAACGATCCAGGCAGTACAGGATGGATCGTGGGCAGAGTACCTGCGCCCGCCCACTTCCTGGGTCGCGGAAGACAAAGAATCACTCACAAAATTCTGGCGGATACGGCACGAGTTGAGTGCCACGGACGACGGAGTGCTACTGAGGGGTTCACGACTGGTCATACCCCACAGCCTGAGACACCGGGCGATACAATTGGCCCACGGAGGACATCAAGGCTCGACGAAAATGAAGGCGCGCATGAGAGAGAAGGTCTGGTTTCCCGATCTGGAGACCAGGGTGGAAGAATATGTAAGAGGGTGCATGGCCTGTCAGCTGACAAGTGACCTGGAGAGACCCGTGCCAATAATCACCGAAGATGCCTGTACCTCCCCCTGGGCAAAAGTTAGTGTAGATTTTGGAAGCTTTCCGGGAGAAGGACATACCCTGGTAGCCATTGACTCCTACTCTAAGTATCCAGTAGTGGAGAGAGTCATCTCCACGGCATTTGTTCATGTGGGACCGGCACTGGAAAAGATCTTCTCTATGTTCGGCTACCCGTCGGAGATCCGAAGCGACAACGGACCGCCATTCCAAGGGGCAGAATTCGCCACATTCCTTACAACCAGGGGGATTCGACACCGCCGCATCACACCTCAGTGGCCACAGGCAAACGGAGACGTGGAGAGGTTTATGCGGACCCTCAATAAAGTATTCCGAATCGCTCTAGTGGAACAAGCGGATCCTGAGCAAAGACTACACGAGTTCCTAAGAGAATACAGGGGCACACCCCACTGCGCAACACAAAGGAGCCCATGGACCCTGATGTTCCAAGGACCACGGAGAGATCTCCTCCCAACTGCGCCAGGATGGACGCCGCCCCCGGCCGACACTGAAGAGACCCAGTCACGGAGGCGACAAGAGAACCGACGTGCCAGTATGTACAGGAGGGCCCAGCCGAGGAGCCTCAGCCCGGGGACCCGAGTGATCATCCGTAACAGACGTCCTGGTGGGAAGTTCCAAACCCGATATGAACCGGGCCCGTGGACCGTCACCTCCACCAAAGGCACCATGGTCACAGCCAAAAGAGGAGAAGAGGAAGTATCGCGAAACACCTCGTGGTTCAAGACGCTCCCGCAGGAGTCCAGTCAGCGACCGGAGGCTGCAGGAGAGGAGACCCGATCCAATGGAATGGCGACAACTAGCGAAGAAAACGTCAATGTCCCAGAGTGTCAAGCGGAAGAACGTGACTCCGCGGAAGCGCCCCAAACACCGGCGGCTGCAACCAGAGACGCTTACCAGACTAGTGAAGGTGGTAGGGGCAACGCCCGAAGATACAATCTGAGACCCAACCCCCCACCGAGCCAGAAGCTGAAAGACTATGCCTGCCGGCTGAGGCCCTGAGTCTGACACCAAGGGACACGCAAGTACCCAGGCATTTTTCGTCTAACATGTTGTAAGACTGAATCTGTTTTTCTCTTTATCTGTTTGAAAAAAAAAAAGGCAATTGCAAGTTGGAGAGGGATGTAGTGTCCATGAGCGGTCTAGTCTTCCACGTACACGCACCCATACATCCGCAGGCCAGGCGTGGCCTGCGGCGTACAATAAAAGGAGTGCGCGCGCTCGAGCACGTCACTTCCGACCGAGACACTGTGTCGGTGTGTCCTTGCTGCCGCTGCGCTGCCAGCCCCCGCGCAAGAGCGTAAGCCACTCAGGCCTCTGGTGGCTCCACAAAGGTCAGGGCAGAACAGAAATCTCACTAACAGGTGACTTCTCAGGTCTGCGCCATAACTTGCAACAGCAAAATGGATTTTGTGCTCAAAGGTTGATTTGCGCTGCCATCTTTAAGGTACTCAAAGACCTGATGGGGAAACGGGCCACCTCGCAAGAAATCTGTACGGACTCGCACTGCGAAAGCTTGGCATCCTTTTTCGTGGAGAAAGTACAGAAAATCTATCGAGGATTCGTACCAGCTGCCCCCGGGGATGCTCCTAGCGAAGTAGAGATCTTGGTGCCTGAAACTCTGTCAATCCTGCCGAGTATGTCTAATGAGGTATTAGATACTCTGAGCCTTAAAATTAAATCTGGCTCTCCCTCAGATCCTCTGAAACCGGAGTTTTTCGCCTCTCTCCCGCCTCTCTGTCGCGAGCCCATTCTGGAATTAATCAATCTTTCCCTCAGTGAGGGCGTGGTGCCATTACCCTGGAAGCAGGCTGTGGTCAAACCCATCTTGAAGAAACCGAATTCTGACCCCCTGCTCCCGGAGAACTACCGGCCCATCTCCCTCCTGCCTTGGACCGCCAAGGTTACGGAGGCACACGTGAATACCATTCTGTCTGCCCACCTTTCGCGTAATAACATCCTTGACGAGACTCAAAATGGGTTTCGTGCGCAACATAGCACTGAAACGGCTTTGCTCTTTATGATTGAGCATTTGCGATCAGTGCTAGATGCGGGGCAGACCGCGGCGCTCCTATTGTTAGACCTGAGCGCCGCGTTCGACACGGTGTCTCATGACATTTTGCTGCGGCGTCTGGAGGAAGTAGGGATTGTCGGGAAGGCTCTTAAGTGGTTCCGCTCATTCCTCTCGGACCGGTCTTTTAAAGTAGCCATTCCACCTGGCCAGTCCTCGTGTCATCCTCTGGAACTGGGAGTCCCTCAGGGCTCTGCCCTCAGCCCCACACTATTCAACTTGTATGTGAAACCGCTGGCTGCTGTCGTCAGGCAATATGGCCTTACGATGACATCGTATGCCGACGACACGCAGCTGGCGGTGACACTCAGTGGGGACCCTGAGGTGACTGCACCCAGATTCCGGGCAGGACTGATAGCTGTGGCTAGCTGGATGCGTAACAACTGCTTACAGCTTAATACAAAAAAGACCGAGGTCCTGATTGTGGGGAAGCAGGCGGAACTCTGGGGAGACCAGTGGTGGCCTCTCGAACTGGGGGCGATGCCTATCCCAGTGGAAGAAGTAAAAAATTTGGGGGTATGGCTGGATTCTAACCTCTCCTTTGCCAGCCATACAAAGAAGACAGCAGCCATCTGCTATGGCATTCTGCGAGGACTTAGACCAGTTCTCAAATTTTTCGACCCTCCCACACGTCAACTGGTGGTTCAGGCCTCTATCCTCTCACGGATAGACTACGGGAGTGCCTTGCTCCTTGGAGTCAATCAGGCTGAGGCGACGAGGCTCCAGAGGGTGCAGAATGCTGCTGCACGGGCCATTGTAGGTCTTCCGAGACGATGTCCTGTCTCTCCTGTCTTGGCCTCTCTGCACTGGCTTCCGGTCAG
Organism: Lissotriton helveticus; assembly: GCF_964261635.1. Lineage (NCBI taxonomy): Eukaryota > Metazoa > Chordata > Amphibia > Caudata > Salamandridae > Lissotriton > Lissotriton helveticus. The sequence continues at coordinate 1,069,659,202 of NC_136065.1, read as the reverse complement.
ACAGAGAATCAAATTCAAGGTCCTCTGTCTGGCATTTAAGATCTTAAAGCTTTCTTCTCCTCCGGCCTTGACAGGCCTTATTTCTTCTTATGTCCCTACGCGATCCCTTAGATCCGAAGCCCAGTATCTGGCGAATAAGCCAAGGTTCAGGCTTAGCAGGATGGGAGGACGTTCCTTCCGCGTGTTGGCGGCAGACTTATGGAATTCCCTTCCTGTTCATATTCGGGCCCTTAACAGTTTGACCCTTTTTAGAAGGGCCATCAAAACCCACTTGTTCATCTCTGTAGGCTAATATCCCCCTCTGTTAGCTCTGATCTGTTGTGTTGTTGTATATGATCAGGCGCCAGGACGCCCCTTCGCTGGGGCAGCTGTTGCGCCTAATAAATGTTATTAACATAACATAACATAACATAACATCTGTGGTGCAATCCAACATGAAACGCCTACACCAACATATAGTAAGCGTGAGCTTTGAATCACCAGGACTGGACAACCCTTCTTGAAAAATGGGCAGGACTTTGAAGTTTATAGACATGATATTTAACTGACCAGGAGAGCATCACTTCTAGTAGGGTTCCCTCCGAATATGTTTTGACCCATGTCATCTGTAATATTTGCCATACACAACATCTAGAGGCGAATTGCCAATTCCAGGTAGCCTCCTTGAGTGCCTGTAGTGTCAGAACTCAAACCTCTAAATGTTTTATAATATTTTGAAAAGTTTGCATGCAGATGTTAAACACTGGAACAGCTAATATATCTGGCATTGGCAAGTATGCACCTTTTAATAATTTATTTTGCATACAGAAGAAAGATCAAATACATGGCCAAATATATATAATAAAGGAGAGATCTAGCAGCTCAGGCACACCAGCCCTGGCCCTGAAGTGCACTTCTTTCTGGCAGTTGTGCACAAGTTACCAAGCAAAATACAGTCAGAGTGCTAGGCAGTCACTGGAGGACATGGGTTGACCCCTTGTATGCTGTGATGGGCGGAAGATAAATGTGACTATTACAGTGTTAGTAGTAGGTATTATCAGGTAACACATCGATATCTAGTGTCATGAAAACAGATTATTGCAATGCTGTAGATGGGTGCTCACAAACAACGTCTCTTGCTACTAGAAAGTGCAAAAAAGATCTAAACCAAAGCATAGTTCCGAACAATATACACTAGAGTTTGTATCACACCATTCTTAGTTTTATGTAACTATTTTGTATTTTATATGGATCTCAACGGTAAAAATCGCAGTTTGTTGCTATTTAATGTATTCTCTTTTAGTGCAAATTAAGAAGAATTCAGTGTTTGGACAATGCACAGTTCATTAGTAATCATAGAAACAGCAGCCAACACATCTTTCTTCCATTACACCAGACTTTCTCAAGACATCAAATTTGTGGTAAGATTCAGATGCGTCTTCTTTGTTAATGGAGTCAGTTGCCAATCACAATCGGTCTGGATGATCACTTACAGCGTAGTACCAATGTTTGCTGTATATTATCATGTTGACGTATGGTAAGTATTAAGAAAATATGTGAACACTATCTCACTAATAGTAGGGTGCTTAGACTTTATTTATAAACTTTGGCCTAGATGTATCAAGATTCCATTTTGCGAATCTTAAATAGCGATTTTTAGCGAATCGCTATTTAGAATTCGCAAAATGGAATGTGTGTAAAAAATCGCTTTTTTTTAGCGATTCCTTTTTATTCCTTATTTGCGAATTCGCATTTTGCGAATTCGCAATTAAGGAATAATTTCCAATGCATTCCTATGGGCCAGGAGGCCCATAGGAATGATTGTGAAGGAATTCTCAAATTGCGAATTCGCAATTTACTAATCGCAATTTGAGAATTATTTCAAGGGTGCAGGGGTGTCTCAAAGACACCCTGCTGCACCCCTGAAATGTACATGTGTGTGCATATGGCGCACATACATGCCCTAAGGGCATGTGTGTGCGTCACATGCCACCCTAAAAAATGTCAATTTGTGCATTTTTAAATGAATTCGCAAATTAACATCAACTACAATTTGGTGTTAATTTGCGAATTCTTAAACAAAATTCGCAATGTAAAAAGGCTACATACATTGCATTTAAGGAATCGCAAAAATAGCGATTCCTTAAATGCTATAGCAAAATAAGGAATCGCAAATTTTTGCGATTCCTTATTTTGCTAATTTCTCATACATCCCAAAAGATGCAAAATGTCCGTTTGCGATTCGTAAAGGCCGAAATTCTGCGAATTTCGGCCTTAACGAATCGCAAAAGGCTTGATACATCTAGGCCTTAGGCCCTTATGTACAAATATTCCATTTAAGGAATCGTAAATTGCAACAAATAACGAGTCACAATTTGCGATTCCTTACATAAAATGTACAAAATTGATTTGTTAGAAGTATTCACAATTTGCACACCGACCACTAAGGAATCCATAGTTATTTTGAGATCCGATCTATGTACTAATAAGTTGGTTGTCGAAATACCGCTTTGTTGTGGGTCGCACTTCAGCCTACCTTATTAATACACATGTGGTAGGTCGTACATTGAGACCCATTACGATTGGCTGTAAACACAGGTATGATGTCCTGCTAGGGTCATCAGACCACCAAGTCTGTGATTGCTTTAAAATAAAGCAATATTTTTTTTAATGCAGCCTGTGCTACTTAAAGGTAAACGGGATGCGTTTATACAAGAAAAAATAGGGACACTTCTGTACTTCATTCGTGGATTTTTCTTTACTACTGCTCAGTATGGAAAACATTGGCCCCTTTCCAAAGCTTGGTTTAAACCCAATGGCGCTTCTGCTATACAACTGTATGCACGAATACAGAAACAGCTTTAGCACAAGCTGTTTTGAAAATAGGTACTTACTATATTGAACTGTACGTTCGCTGAGTGAGGACCGCGTTAAGAAGGAATCCAACACCACTCATCTTCTGTTACTTTCTTCAAAAAAATAAGCATGCATCTGAAAAACAAAATCAACAAATGTGGAGTACAGATCGAGAAAAAAGCAAAGAGAAAAAGTGGAGGGGCAAACAACAAATTGTTTAAATGTGAAAAAAATACTTTAATTAAATAAAAGAGCATCGCGTAATTAGTCTGAAATCTAAGTAACTTAATTTTAGTGATTTAGAACAATTAAGAAACATTTTCTTCAGTGGTGGTTGGATAAGGAAAGCACACAACTTATCAAAGTCTTCTAACATCAGGCATTTATTTCATTGCAGCACTGCATCAGAGTTACTCAACTTAGGACCCCCGCTGGCAAACATCAAACCTACTCTTGTATGCTTCTTTTATGCTTTGAGTAGATTTCCAACTTTTTGGCAATTGTTATGTTATGTGTACTTGTAAAGCACACTTTTACCCACAACGGTAGCCTGGTGCTGACCAGGTGTGTGCTGACCAGGTGTATGCCTAGACCTGCCAATGGTAATTAGTTAGTTCAAATCAAATCAGAACGAGCTTTATTCGATTTTGAACATTAAAATCATAAAAGCAAGCATAAAAACAGACATTCATTATCATATATTACATTAAAAGAGAATTCATTTATACAGAATTAGCAATTGAGAAATTCTTGTGAATTCATATAAGCTTGTGGACATATACAATTCCTTCGGGTGAACATTCCAATATACATTTCCCACGGTTCAGTTGTTAATTGATTTTCTTGTCCTCAATACATTCTTTAAAAAACCCGTCATAGACCCAATACAGTAATAATTATCCAGCATCTGTAGGTATACAAATGCAGGGCGGGATTGCCTCCATCCTCCCTGCTTTAATAATAGTTTTAACCATCGTAACCTCTCGCTAGTATAAAACTTACGAAATAGGACAACATGTATAGTGCTTTGTCGTGAGACTTTGTCGCAAGGACATCGGCAGAGTTCCTTCGACCAATCATTAATTGTTGGGTACGTGATTAGATGGTGAAAGGTCCCAAACCTAAATCTTGTCAACAAATATCTGTTGTATCTGCCCCGAACAAGTTGCAGATATGGCTGGATATTAAGCGTGGTAGTGATCTGTTGATGGTAGATCACCATGGGTTTGTTCAGCTTAAGTGTTGGCCTGTTTTCTTCTAGGTGGACCATAACATCTTTTTCAAACTCTTTTCGTCTAATTTGATTCATAGTATCGGGGAGGGTAAAATATTCTGGATGACCAATGTCCTTCATAAATTTTTCCACAAATTTAAGCCATAAAATTTTACGGGCATTGTCTAATTTAGTTGCATCTGTGGTCCAGATTCTGTTCCACAGCAATGCTGGCTGTGCCTTTATCAGGTCTGAAATGTATGGAACTCCTAGCTCAGCATGGCAATTAAAAACCGCTGCACTGGTTGGGCCACTTAAAAGGGACCTCAAAAAGGCATTTTCCGTGCGCTGAATTGAAGAGCAATCTTGGATTCCCCAGATCCCCGCCCCGTAAGTTGCAATGCTCACACATTTAGCCTGGTATATCTTTAATAAGCTTTCTGATGGCCTTTTCCCCAGTTATTTAGAGAAATTAAAAAGAGCTGCAATGGATTTCATATAAAAGTAGTGTCCTTGCCTTAACCGCTGGGGCCCAAGAACCAGATCTGTCGAAAAGCACGCCCATGTAGCTGAATGAGGTGGTGGTTTCTATCTTACTTCCCCCGCCTGATAGCTTCTATTCTTATCATGCTTTTTCCCACATGACATCACAAAACTTTTCTTGGCGTTCAATTTTAAGCCGAGCCGGTCCATAAAAGCAGTATAAAAGGAGAGAGCCCTTTGTAAGCCAACTTGGGTTCAGGCCATGAGTACAGCACCATCGGCGTAAAGGAGGAATGCGATCGGGCGTGTATTTACAGATGGCGGGTCCCTTGTATGTGTCACCAGCTCCTGTTCCAGAGCATTGGTAAATAGCGAGAACAGGAGTGGCGCCAATACCCATCCCTGCCTTACGCCTTGTTCTATTTTGAAAGAGGCAGTACACTCGCCCTCGGTGCGTAACGAACCTTTGCTGTGGCTCCCGTATATAACTGTCTTAAAAACTGAATTAAAACAGGGTCGGCTTTCAGTTCATTAAGGACACCCCACGACTTTTCATGGACTACACAATCAAAAGCCGCAGAGAGGTCTACAAATGCCAGATTGAACTGCCCTGTTTTGGCCTTACAGTATTTACCAATTAAAATGCTTAAGTTCAAAATCTGCTCGTTGGTTCCCAAGCCAGCTCTAAAACCATACTGAACGTCGCTTAAAATTCCTTTTTCTTCGATCCATCCCTGTAAACGATCTAGAACTATCCTGCCTGCCACCTTCATCAGCGAGTCCAACAAGGATATTGGGCGGTAGCAGGCAGGGTACTCTCGGTCACCCTTTTGAAAAATGGGGACTATAATGGATTCGGACCATGTATTAATAAAACCTCTTGCACAGCATGCTTGTAAATCCCTACTTAAAATGGGTCCCCAAACCTCCAAGTGTGACTTATTGAGGTTGATTGGTATTCCGTCAGGACCCGCAGCCTTACCACTTTTACTGGCTAGTTAGTTGAAAAGCCATGACTTCAGCTTCTTGTGAAAGTCAAGAAGAGAGGAGGAGGCTCCGATGTGGAGCGGGAGGCAGTTACTCACTTTAGGACCTATGTAAGAGAACTCTCATCCTTCTGATCTGGTTCTGTTTATGCACGGGATATATGCCTTTACTAGTCCTTGTAGAACGGAGGTGCCTGGGTGGTTGGTGGAAAGAGATGCCCCTGTTCAGGAATGTAGCGACTAACTTGTGTAGTGCCTTTAATATGAGTTAGGAGTTTGAAATGAACTGGTTTGTATATTGAGAACTAGTGTAGCTCCCGGAGTGTAGTGTGATGTGAGTTCTGTGTAGAAGCTTGAGGATGAATCTGACAGCTGAGTTTTGAATGGATTGTAGCCTTCTAGTGAGTCGCTTGGCGATCCCGGTATCGAGAGTGTTTCCGTTGTCCAACTTGTTGGTGAATAGGCTGTTAGTGACAGTTTTTCAGGTGGTGCTTGGGACCCATTTGAAGATCTTCCTCATCATCTTCAGGGTGGGGAAGCAGGATGCAATGTCGGCGTAGACTTATGCGGTCATACCCAGTTTGCTGTTGATTACTATTCCAAGATTCCTGGCATGGGTGCAGGGTGTGGGTCAGAGTTCAGCCACCCACCAGTTGGAGTCCCATGGTGAGTTGTTCTTAGTGAAGTTCACTACTTCTGTCTTGTCAGTGTTAAGGTCAAAATAGTTGGCTTTCATCCAGTTAATGACTTTGGTCATGCAGGCAGTGAACTTGATTCTTGTGTTGGGGTTCTTTTCTGAGAGGGAGAATATGGGCATTAGAGAGAATGTTGAGTGTGTGTGGATAGATGACCATGGCCAGAGGGCTCATGTGTGCATTGAGGCTGAGCGATGAACCACGAGGCACTCCAAAGATGAGTTTGTGGGCTTCCGAGGAGTAAGAAGCCAGGCTGACAGCTTGTGTTCTATCCATTCAGAAGGAGCCAATCCAATGGAGAGTGGGTCTTTGGATGTCAATCTTGTGTGGGTGCCTGATGAGAGTGAGATGTGAGACCGTTAAAATACTGCAGAGAAGTCCAGGAGAATGAGGGCTGCCATGTCTCCTCTGTCAAGGATCATGCAGATTTTGTGGATGATGAGTGATGTTTATGTATGTGGTTGGGTCCGAATATGGACTGTGTGGTGTTGAGGAGTTGGTGGTAGTTGGGGTGGTCAGTGAGGCCTTGGTTGATTAGCTTCTCTAAAACGTTACTGGTTATGGTAGGAGGAAAACGTGTCTGTAGTTGGAAAGCATTGCTGGGTCAGCATATGATTTTTGAGCAGGGGCATGACAGTGGCATGTTTCCATTTGTCAGAGAATGTGGGTGAGTCAATGGAGGTGTTGAGGGTGGTAGTGCTTCCCTGATGGGTAGGAGTCCTTTAGTGAAGACGTGCTGGGACAGGGTCAGATAGGGCCCGAGGTGATGGACTTCATTGTAGTACTGATTTTGACTACTGCTGAAGGTAGGCCATGAGGGTCAGGGTTTTTTCTTCTGTCGTGATGGGAAAATGAGCTGCATCAGTGACAGGATCCAGTTGACGGTCGAAGTTGCTATAAATGTAGGTGATTTTGTTACAGAAGAATTCTGAAGGTTTGTTGAAAAGGTCTTGTGGGGAATAGGGGATAGAGGTTGCTGGAAGTGGCAGGAAGTGCAATGAAATATTTGATGATGGTGAGGATTTCATTGCTGCTGCTATTGCTGGTGTCAATGTGATCTGCAAGACCTATGTGCTTGGCATTCCGGATCTGGGGGCGGAAGCCCAGCCCTATCCTGTGATGCTTTTCCAGCTGCAGCGGGTGGATCTGGAGGTTGTAGGCATGTGGAGATGTGGGATGAATATGCTGAAACTCTGACAGCGTGCTCTGTCCAGTTTATGGTTACTGGCCTGTCTACTGGTGTGGCTGAATGAGGAGAAAATCAAGTCCAATTGGTGTCCAGTGGTGCGGGTGGGTTTGGTAACATGCTGTTGACATCAAGGTTTCTGAGGTTTTCTAGAAGGGGTATACAGTTTGGGTCAGTGCAGTCTTCCAAGTGAAAATTAAGTCTTCAAGGAGGATAAAGATACTGGTGTGACGAAGTCCATGATGTCACTGACAACATTAGTGCAGGGTCCTGGTGGTCTGTATTCAAGGGTTCTGCCCAGTGAGAAGTAGGCAATGATGTGTATCTTGAGGCAAGCAGAGGCACAGGATGGTAAAGCAAGAAAATGGCTACTTTCTAGATGTGGCATTTTTAAACACACAATTGAAAAAACACCATCTCTAAAAGTTGTATTTTTAAATTCTGATCTCAGGGAGCCCAAACTCCAAATCTCTACCTTTTCCCAATTGAAAGTTACACTTGTAAGATGTTATAAGGTAGCTCTAATGATAACCTAAGGGAGAGCTCGTCCTTGCGATAGTGAAAAACGAAATTGGTAATATTTCAATATCAGGACATGTAAAACACACCAGTACATGTCCTACCTTTCACATACACTGAACCCTTGCCCATGGTGGTGCCTTATATGTAGTAAAAGGGAAGGGTTGGGCCTGGTAAATAGTTGCACTTGCCAGGTTGACATGGCAGTTTACACCTGCACTCACAGACACTGCAATGGCAGGTCAGAGAAAGGTTTAAAGTGCTACCCATGGATGGCACAACCAGTGCCCACTAGTAGCATTTGATTTACAGGTGCTGGGCACACACAGTGCACTTTACTAGGGACTTAACAGTAAATAAAATATGCTAATCATGGATAACCAATCATAATCATAATTTACACAGAGAGCACTTTAGCACTGATCAGCAGTGGTGAAGTGCCCAGAGTACACAAAACAGCAAACAGAAAGTCAGGCACACAGTAAAAAATACAGGAGGTAAGAGCAAAAAGACAGGGGAAACCACAACAAGGATGGAAGCTCTAACAAAATCCCATATTGCCCTAGGTGAGATAAATTATACGGACTGAAGCTGGACACTGTCTGGAATGCAGGTTGCCAGACTAGAGGTGGATGAGACACTAAAGGCTGAGTCACACGTCTGCCTGTGGCTCAGCTTGAGGTGTTCTTGGACTCTCGAGTAAGGGTGGGTGGAGTTTGAGGAGTTGCACTATGCAGAATTCCTCTGAGTTGCATAAAAACTCTGTGGAATTCTGCAGAGTTCCGCTTCGCTCTATGGAGGACTGAAATCAAGGTCTACTCATGATCGGTGAGGGGGAGTCAAAGAGGCATCAAAACATAACCCATTTAACCCCTTAGCTGTGGCGGCTATTCCGCCGCAGCGCTAAGGGGGAGGCGGGGCCGCACGGCGCTCCCGTACTCGTGACGGAACCGCTTCGTCACGAGCCTCGGGTGGGCTGTGCTTGTGATGGAACGGTTCCGTCACGGCCCGCCAGCTCATCAGAACGCTCAGCGCAGGCGTGAAATTCGCGCCGCGCAGGCGCGGTGAGCGGGCCGTGGCGGAACCATTCCGTCACCAGCACAGCCCACCCGAGGCTCGTGACGGAACGGTTCCGTCACGAGCATGCAACGGGTTAATGAGTAGACTCTATAATATATTGCACAGAAAACAGACTGTCCTCAAAACATAGCCAACTGTAGCGTGAATTGCCTCAAGCATGCTGCTTAGTGAAGCATCAACATATATTTCACTATGAAGGGAACTCCACCATCATGCCCCCAAAATATACTACAGGGCACAGAGGCACAGAAAAATATGACCCACTTAAACTTGTCACGTCCTAAAATGTACACATTACGGTAACATACACTAAAATACTCCACAATGAATGAGATAAACCCAACATGAACCCACTTCAATTGACAGGGGGTCTGAAATGAACCTTGTTTAATGAAGGAGATGTCGCCCAAAATACCCTCCAGTGGAAGAAGGCATTTTAGCCCGGAATCAGGCGGGCATGAAAATTTCACTGCAATCAAAAAAGTACTCTGCCATTCCTATACAGAATCGTGTACCCAAATAGATCACCCACAAACTCCCACGTGACAAAACATCCCCTGTATGTACTGCACGAGTCATAAAGTGCACCCCAAAACATGCTTACCCATACCCCTGCCTCACCCAGGTCACCAACGGGCTGCACATGAACTGCTCCAGCACTGGGGCGAAGATCCCGCTCTCTGTTTTCTGCACTGTCCTGCTGTAGGCAAACAAAGCAAACACAAGGAGATGATGAACGGAGCGCTGAAACTTTTCAGTCACTCACCCCCAGTCACAGATATGGGTTGAATCCAAACTGGAATGGCATGGTGAGCAGAAAAACAATGGATTTAGGCCCAGATCTTTGTACTGGGGTGAATGTATGACATTGTTCTGCATTCTGTTCATCATTTGTTCTTTTTGCATTTGTCACCCTGAGTGGGACGGGTATGCTCAGACGTGGGTCCCGTGCTCTACATGCCACTGGAGTCAAGTTTTCCTGGCTGATGAGGGCTGAAACCCTGACACCGGTCCTATGATGCTTGTTTCCAGTCCAGGGAGGACCTGGCCTGGCAGTTCGGGCTGGACTGTTCCCATTGGGCACAGGGTCAAGACTGATTTGTATATGGCTGGGTCCAAACTGGAATGGCATGGTGAGCAAACAAACAATGGATTTAGGCCCAGATCTTTGTACTAGGGTGAATGTATGACATTGTTCTGCATTCTGTCCATCAATTGTTCTTCTTGCACTTGTCACCCCGAGTGGGACGGGTATGCCCAGACGTGGGTCCTGTGTTCTCCATGCCACTGGAGTCAAGCTATCCTGGCTGATGAGGGGTGAAACCCCGAAACCGGTCCTAGGATGCTTGTTTCCAGTCCAGGGAGGACCTGGCCTGGCACTTCGGGCTGGACTGTTCCCATTGGGCACAGGGTCAAAACTGATTTGTGTATGGCTGGGTCCAAACTGGAATGGCATGGTGAGCAAAAAAAAGATGGATTTAGGCCCAGATCTTTGTACTGGGGTGAATGTATGACATTGTTCTGCATTCTGTCCATCAATTGTTCTTTTTGCATTTGTCCTGCTGTAGGCGGCAGGACAGGGAAGGAACGGCCAGGGCTGAGCACCGGGCACACGAAGCAGCTGCATGTCCATCTAGTGCACTGTGGGGGAGGTTGCGAGGACCCTCTACATGGTGTACGCCGCACCCCTCCTCCTCCCCAGGATGTGTGGTGCGGCAGCAGCGATCACTGATTGGGTGCCAGAGGGGCATGTGGGAGAGAAAGGGCAATCAGTGGGGGTCCTCTGCACATCCTATTGCAGGGACATGAATGTGTGCAGGTGTTAGAGTGCAGCAAGCATGCCCTATGGAAACCCCACACTGAGGCAGCCTTCTGCGGAAAAAAGGGGGCCAGTATTCTGCATGTAGTAGGAAAATGGTAAAAAATTGTAGGGGTGGGCGGTGGGGACAAACTCTGCTATGCAGCGGGATCAGAGTTTCTGTTTTTGCCAAAACTCTGCTCTCCAAGCGGAGCACGGAGTTGGCAAAACTCCGCAAACTCCGTAAGCGAAGCGGAGCTCACCGCCCACACTTACTCTCGAGCCCAAAATGAGCACAGTGGTCACGTGGCTTCTGTCTGACAGCCACAAAGCATTAACCTTCTATGTAAACACGAGAGGGAAAGAGATGCCCATCTGGGGACTGAATGGCACACTGTGAAACCAGAATGCCTAGGATTATCCCGGCGTGGTCGAATCGTTTAATTCTAGACAAATATCTCTATTTTGTTTGATTTAATAGACTGTAATGAGGCTCTATGTTTAATAAGGACCTAGGCCAAGTAACAACTGAATTGCCTTTTCGTTCGCTAATGACTTCGTTGTCAGGGTGGGAGAGCATGCTTGTTTCCAAGTTCCAACTATCAGTTTTATTAAATGCCTCTTAAAGCAGTGGTATAATATGATATAGTAAGGTGAAAATCTTTTGCATGTTGAAGAACTGCACTTCTATTAATTTTGAAGAGACTTTATCACATTTTTCCATGATGTCTGCTGCATAAAATACAAGCCAAACATTTTCATATCTCGGCTTGTGCTTGAACTCTTACAGCTTAGAGTGACTGACTGTTGACTCGGCTCTAGCTTGGCTTTTCCTATCCATTGGCTGTGTTTCCCACCTCTATGACTGACTGCACAGTCCACCGACTGACCACCTATGCTCCCGTGAAGGCAATGCATGCATCAATGTCGTCATGTAGATTTAGAAATAATGAATCTGGTGTCAGGGATGATATACGACGTTAAAGCCGATTTGTAATACATTTCGAAATGCGTCATGGTGCATGGGGTTTGTGGTCTGAAGTAGCCTCCTGACTACATGTGCGCTTTACACAAAAACAAATTAATGCAGTCACACAAAAATGTGGAAAGGACAATTGTCAAGTAATTTTTACTTTGTATAATTCACATGTGTAATGTTCATCTATCAGTGTTTAATTGGCCTTATAAATAGCTGACTGTGACAACAATGTGGAACTGGTTAATTACACTTTTCAACTGGTTGTGGAAAGTAAATAAAATGTGCTGGGTGTACGTTTTTTTTTTTTAGGAGTTAACCACCTGCTGTTAATTTGTTTTACCATGCATTCTCACCTTGTTAAGGCTGGGTATGGTTAATTGTGTACAGTTAGAGAGCTCTAGAGAAAAACCTCCTGCTGGGCCATTCTCAAGGACAGAGAAGGCTGCCATTGCGATGGCGGGATTAAAACACCCTGAAGTCACATTTCAAGTGTATTAGATACCATGGACTAGAAAGAAGATGCGAAGGGGCGCAGTGGAGGGTCAAAAAAAGGAGGCACAACAAAAACACCTCTCAGCCATCCTGAGCCGCTGGCTAAAGCTTCTAAATGCAGTGTGAGGACTCCATGAACCAGCTGCAGCCCGACTAGTGCCTTGTGAACAGGGGCAGCTTCTCCACTATGGCGGAGGAGCGTCGCCCCACTGCTTTCTCATAGTGCGAGAAGCAAAAACATAAAATGGTAAAAACTTTTCGTTATTACCATTTTATGTTTCCTTTACCAGTGGGCGGGGCTGCTCTGTTTACAGAGCAGGGCGGGGAGGAGTGGTGTGACCACTCCTGAGTGCACAATTACTGTTTCATCGGCCCTCTTGGGCACCTAAACTAGTCATGTGCACTTTCCCCTTCTCCATGCGGGCTGCATTGTAGCCTGCATGAAGAGTATGCCCACCTTTCCAGTCCCTGGCTGAGTGCTGTGTCACGGCGATCAGACCAATCACAATAAAAATGTATTACGGAAAAGCCAGTCTACAATCAAATTTCCACCTGCACAGGCGCCTTTGAAAATTTCACCAATAAGGATTTTGACAATCATGACGAGGTCTTTTCCAAAGCCAAAAAATATTTTCGTACAATCGGGGCCATAACGTGAGCCACGGTCTCCTCTGTGTTCAATGTAGCATCACAACCTTGGTTTCACAGAGATGCTGAACGAGGAGGCTGAGTAAATCTGATTTTCAGCAGTGTAAGGAAATATAAAATGGTAATTACTCAATGTTATTATCATTTTATTTTTCCTGTTGCAGCAGCTTTGCGGCCTGGGCGGGGCTGCTCTGCTGACAGAGTAGAGGAGGAGTGGTTTGCACTCCCTAAGTGCACATAAATGTTTGGCCGGCCGTCTCGGGCTGGCCAAACATTCTTGCACAATTAGCATATTCTCCACCCAGGCTGCATTACAATCTGGGTAGAGAACATTCCCAGATTCTTCTTCCCTGGCTGAGCGTCGACCACTCACAACCCTACATCGCCATGTTGTGATTGGCTCTGGGGAGCCTGGGTGCTTCCAGAGCGGAGGGACAAGGAGAGACACGGCCAGGAGGTAGGTGACATTTTATTTTTATTTACCCCCTTGTATCTCCCTCCCCGCCCCACCACCCCCGATCCGTGGCAGCCCCCACTGTAGAGATTTATTGTTAACTATATATTAATATCGCTGAACTTGTGTACAGTTGATTCAGTGGTCGAAGTGCATTGAAAAAAGTATGGGAACTTTGTTGCTGTGAGGAATGGGGTGGGGTGAGTGAGTTTGGTGGGGACAAAGGCATGGCTAAAAAACAAAATATTCTGTAACTTTTTTGGGTCTTTCGCCGTCAGTGTGGCCGGAGCAACCAAGATGGTGAAGGCGACTTAACGACACTCCTGAACCTCCTCCAACATCCAAAGCCGTCCTGCAATCAATCAAGGCTGCTGGGTCCAATCGCCTGGCCTACTGATCACCCACGCTGCCAGGGGACGATGAATTGCCGGATTATCGGTCAGCGTGGGTGTGATAGAGAGGTGATGACCCACTCACTGAGGCAACATGGCGCCCATCTGATGATAGTGGAGTGGCGCCACTCAACTTTGGGCATCTGGACGGCTGAAGGCGCCCATAGACTGAAGTTAGGCGCGAGCACCGGGCAATGTGGCTGTCTGGAGACAGTCTTGACCGACACTCCCTTTAGTCTGGGAGCAGGGCCAATAAACTCCAGAGAAGTGCGAGACGCTGCTCACCGTATCGGATCTGGAGCGACAGGCCTTGCAAAAGCCTGCCATCTTGTCCCCTGCCTGGGGTCTGATTTCTGGATGATGCCGGCAACATGATTGGCCCAACTGAGATGCTGCTGAGCCATGGGGGGCCTGAAATCATAAAAAGCGCCCTGCTTGTACCCTCTCCCACATCCCTGACTGGTTGGGGGAGACCAGAGTTGGGGTCCATTGGCCCGCTGGAGGTGGGGCTCACTGGCACAGGACGACTCACCCCGAAATGTACTGTGTCTCAGAGGTGAGCAGCCGGGGTACCTTTTGAAGAGTTCTAAAACTGGGGCCATACATCTCTCCCCAGCCATGCTTGGTGTCACCCCCAGATGCTCATGCTGCATCGGTGGGGTCTAAAAGTCAAGCCGGCTAGGGAGTTTGGAAGAGCCACCTCCCTTGGTCATCCAGGGTTGCTGCCCGCAAAGATGTATGATGGATATGCCATTACCTGGGGGAACCTTTCCAGTTTCTTTCGAGGACTTTGCTGCCACTTGCCTTGTCGCCGACCTTAACTCCAGAGACCTTTAGCCCTCGGCTGCTCGCCCTCCCGCCTCCCGCTGCCCGACTCCTCTGACACCTTGGAGTCAGGTAGCCGAGTGGAGCGCAGTGTGAGGGGGGATTAAGAAACCACAATCCCCAGCATTCCAAGCGGCGCACGCCGCGTCATCTGCGCGCCAGGAGGCGCTGAAATAGCGCGTCACCCCGGTCGAGGGGGGGAACCTTTCCAGTTTCTTTCGAGGACTTTGCTGCCACTTGCCTTGTCGCCGACCTTAACTCCAGAGACCTTTAGCCCTCGGCTGCTCGCCCTCCCGCCTCCCGCTGCCCGACTCCTCTGACACCTTGGAGTCAGGTAGCCGAGTGGAGCGCGGTGTGAGGGGGGATTAAGAAACCACAATCCCCAGCATTCCAAGCGGCGCACGCCGCGTGATCTGCGCGCCAGGAGGCGCTGAAATAGCGCGTCACCCCGGTCGAGGGGGGGAACCTTTCCAGTTTCTTTCGAGGACTTTGCTGCCACTTGCCTTGTCGCCGACCTTAACTCCAGAGACCTTTAGCCCTCGGCTGCTCGCCCTCCCGCCTCCCGCTGCCCGACTCCTCTGACACCTTGGAGTCAGGTAGCCGAGTGGAGCGCGGTGTGAGGGGGGATTAAGAAACCACAATCCCCAGCATTCCAAGCGACGCACGCCGCGTCATCTGCGCGCCAGGAGGCGCTGAAATAGCGCGTCACCCCGGTCGAGGGGGGGAACCTTTCCAGTTTCTTTCGAGGACTTTGCTGCCACTTGCCTTGTCGCCGACCTTAACTCCAGAGACCTTTAGCCCTCGGCTGCTCGCCCTCCCGCCGCCCGACTCCTCTGACACCTTGGAGTCAGGTAGCCGAGTGGAGCGCGGTGTGAGGGGGGATTAAGAAACCACAATCCCCAGCATTCCAAGCGGCGCACGCTGCGTCATCTGCGCGCCAGGAGGCGCTGAAATAGCGCGTCACCCCGGTCGAGGGGGGGAACCTTTCCAGTTTCTTTCGAGGACTTTG
Organism: Lissotriton helveticus; assembly: GCF_964261635.1. Taxonomy (NCBI): domain Eukaryota; kingdom Metazoa; phylum Chordata; class Amphibia; order Caudata; family Salamandridae; genus Lissotriton; species Lissotriton helveticus. Next base: position 1,069,643,608 of record NC_136065.1, on the reverse strand, counting down.
CTGCCACTTGCCTTGTCGCCGACCTTAACTCCAGAGACCTTTAGCCCTCGGCTGCTCGCCCTCCCGCCTCCCGCTGCCCGACTCCTCTGACACCTTGGAGTCAGGTAGCCGAGTGGAGCGCGGTGTGAGGGGGGATTAAGAAACCACAATCCCCAGCATTCCAAGCGGCGCACGCCGCGTCATCTGCGCGCCAGGAGGCGCTGAAATAGCGCGTCACCCCGGTCAAGGGGGGGAACCTTTCCAGTTTCTTTTGAGGACTTTGCTGCCACTTGCCTTGTCGCCGACCTTAACTCCAGAGACCTTTAGCCCTCGGCTGCTCGCCCTCCCGCCTCCCGCTGCCCGACTCCTCTGACACCTTGGAGTCAGGTAGCCGAGTGGAGCGCGGTGTGAGGGGGGATTAAGAAACCACAATCCCCAGCATTCCAAGCGGCGCACGCCGCGTCATCTGCGCGCCAGGAGGCGCTGAAATAGCGCGTCACCCCGGTCGAGGGGGGGAACCTTTCCAGTTTCTTTCGAGGACTTTGCTGCCACTTGCCTTGTCGCCGACCTTAACTCCAGAGACCTTTAGCCCTCGGCTGCTCGCCCTCCCGCTGCCCGACTCCTCTGACACCTTGGAGTCAGGTAGCCGAGTGGAGCGCGGTGTGAGGGGGGATTAAGAAACCACAATCCCCAGCATTCCAAGCGGCGCACGCCGCGTCATCTGCGCGCCAGGAGGCGCTGAAATAGCGCGTCACCCCGGTCGAGGGGGGGAACCTTTCCAGTTTCTTTCGAGGACTTTGCTGCCACTTGCCTTGTCGCCGACCTTAACTCCAGAGACCTTTAGCCCTCGGCTGCTCGCCCTCCCGCCTCCCGCTGCCCGACTCCTCTGACACCTTGGAGTCAGGTAGCCGAGTGGAGCGCGGTGTGAGGGGGGATTAAGAAACCACAATCCCCAGCATTCCAAGCGGCGCACGCCGCATCATCTGCACGCCAGGAGGCGCTGAAATAGCGCGTCACCCCGGTCGAGGGGGGGAACCTTTCCAGTTTCTTTCGAGGACTTTGCTGCCACTTGCCTTGTCGCCGACCTTAACTCCAGAGACCTTTAGCCCTCGGCTGCTCGCCCTCCCGCCTCCCGCTGCCCGACTCCTCTGACACCTTGGAGTCAGGTAGCCGAGTGGAGCGCGGTGTGAGGGGGGATTAAGAAACCACAATCCCCAGCATTCCAAGCGGCGCACGCCGCGTCATCTGCGCGCCAGGAGGCGCTGAAATAGCGCGTCACCCCGGTCGAGGGGGGGAACCTTTCCAGTTTCTTTCGAGGACTTTGCTGCCACTTGCCTTGTCGCCGACCTTAACTCCAGAGACCTTTAGCCCTCGGCTGCTCGCCCTCCCGCCTCCCGCTGCCCGACTCCTCTGACACCTTGGAGTCAGGTAGCCGAGTGGAGCGCGGTGTGAGGGGGGATTAAGAAACCACAATCCCCAGCATTCCAAGCGGCGCACGCCGCGTCATCTGCGCGCCAGGAGGCGCTGAAATAGCGCGTCACCCCCGTCTCGCGGGACGCCGGGCAAAGCCCGGGCCAAGGGCGGGCCCGTTTCAGCTCGTTCCAGACTGAACCAGGCTGGGCTGGGCCACCCCCCTTGCATCTATTTCCTCCGGTCACTACCTAAAGGTACTGTCTTTGAACTACTGACATTCGGACATTTGATCATCCATCTGTGAGTTTACAAACTGTTGCAATTATGACTAGGGGTTCCAGAAGTAAAACAGCTCAGAAAGCTGCCTCATTTACAGGACCTATTGATTTATTCATCACTAAAACAACTGAGGCTATCAATCAAAATATTGCTGTCTTAGAACGCAGGGTCTCTCAGGACCTTGCGATTGCCCGGAGATCTTCAATGGGCCCCATAGCAACTGCCCTAACCCCGTTGCCATCAGTTACACCAATTCCAATTCTATTACAGCCTGGCACCACAGCACAAGTTCACTCCATCCCCAGTGCTGTAGATTTATCAGCCACTAATCTGTCACTGGAATTAAACTCGACGGAGAACCTTGAGATAACCCCAGACCGTGAGCAGATTTTACCTGAAGATCCGGCTCAGGACCTATCACAGGTTAATAAACCCAGGGGAGTCAGAGAAGGTGCCGTTCCTAAACAGCCTGAATTGCCCAAACAGGGGAATACTAAATCAGACCATATCACCAGCAAAAAGAAAGGGCCAACTGTCCCATTGTCTAACAATATCCTCCCTAGTGAAAACTTCGCTGTATTAGATTCATCTAGTCTACAATGCTCTACTTTGGATAATGTACAAGAGGGTGGCCCTAGTCCGTTGGACAATGACACATCACATCTTCTTGCTAGTTTTAGGGACTTACTCAAACGCCACCTCCAACCTTTGGAGAGGAGTGTTATGGCTATAGAAAAGCAACTTGCCATACTCCTCACCAAAATACCCAATCAGACCAGGGCGGGTACTACCATTACCGGAGGGGTCCCAGTAGCAACTAACTCTGGTACCACACCGGTTAATCCATCTAGACCGCCGGTTACATCCAAAGTTCAGGCCAAAACTAAAGAGCCTTCAACCACCTTATTACCTGCTTCAAACCAGTGTGTTCTCCCCAAACCCAATGTTAATCCACCATCACAACCTACATCCCAATTGCACTTAACCAGTCAACTAACCCTTACCCAACCGTCCTCTGCAGTATTACCCCAAGCTGCTAACGCCATCGCGGCGCAGGGATCACTGCTGCCACCTCAAGACAAACCCTCGGTTACCCATAAACTACATCATACAGATGCCAAAAGGGGGTCTAGGCCTAAACGCCCAGTTCATCTCCCTCCGGAGGCCTCCCCATTCACGGTAATTCTAACGGGAGTCCCGGAACTTCCAACAGGTACTGATGAACCTTGCTGGTCCCTTTTGAACAAAATACTTCAATGGCTTAGCATCAACAGACCACTACAGCCTACTAATACTTGCAGAATATCTTCTGTTCGTAGGGTCTTGTGGGTGGGGGCGAGCACCAAGAGTATTCAGGGGGATTGCGTCATTGTTACCTGCGAAGACGCATCCTCGGTGAATCACATCTGTTCATGGCCAGAGTTGGAGAAGAAAGGGGGAATCGATACTAAGCGGCTCTCCTTTTTTTATCCACCAGTATTTAACTTTCATACCCCAATAGTAGCTCCAAATTGCGTTATCCCTCAAGAACAACCCTGGAATTATGGAGGCCCCTGGATGACTCAAAAAAGCAGGAATAGGGATTGGCTACCCCGTCCATGGTACCCCAATAAAGGTCCACCTATGGGGAATGGATGGCAAGGTGTCCATACTAGCAACAGATTTGACTGTCTGGAGATGGTCGATTGACGCAGTGCTCCATCACACTCCAGTCAGCTAGTCACTAGGCAGCTCGGGTCCCCCTATGTTTGCAAGTCACCTGTTTATGACACAATTACAGCACTGTGTACGACGGACCGTGCACCCGTCGTTGAACGGGAGGCCCGTCGATATATTACGGCCAAAGTAGGAAGCCCTACAGTACCTTTTCTATCTCATACCATTACAAGCTACAACCCAACCACCAATTCTTGTAAAGGTGCCCTTTGTTTTAGTCTTGATGAGAGCGCATCCTTTGACGCCAATATATTAGGCCTAGCTGCGAGCGTCGAGGAAGTTATTTCAACCATACCCTGTGTTACCCAGCCGGTGATGGGCGTTCATGACACCATCGAGTCCTCCGGCTTAACCTTTATCTCCTGGAACATCGCTGGTATTGCAGGGAAATTAGACTCACCCTTCTGGTCTAGGTTCATTGGGGAAGGTTTTGACATAATCCTTCTCCAGGAAACCTGGTGCCAGGAACAAATTAATATAGAAGGTTATTCATCCCATTGCCTTAAAGCCACAAAATCCAGCTCAGGTAGGGCCAAGGGGGGGTCTTTTGCTGCTCCTGTCTAATAAGATGAGTAACTGTGTAGTCAGAAGCAGTTCGACTGTGGGTACCCACGGTCAGGTTGTGAGGGTTGAGTGCAGAAATGGAATAGATCTTGTTATAGTGAATTTTTATAACAACATTTTTGATGCCTCTAGAGGGAACATTTTATTCCCCCTCGAAAAGGAAATTGTAAGGGTTTTGGGCATCTCGAACAGAAAGGCAGAGGTTGTATGGGCAGGTGATTTCAACCTACAGCCATGCCACCTGTCCAATGGGAATCCCTGTGGCCTTGGAACAGTACTGTCCAACCAATGGGGGGGAGTGGGAGAGAGGGAGGATTTCCTCCATTTCCCCCACTGTAATTATGGCTCAATACTTAATAAAATGTTGATTAAGCTAGACCTACACTTGTTAAACTGTAACAAAAACCGCAAGGCAGTTACATGTCCCACTTTTACAGGAAGGGATGCTGGGACATTCATAGACCACATTTTGCTGTCTAGTACCGGAGACTTTTCCAACCTGTACATTAAAGAAGAATGTCTTAGTGATCACAATAGTATTTGTATCACCCTTTTGGGTCACGGTACACCAATAGTGTCAACAGAAAAGTGCTCCACCGATCTAGTACCCATCAGACCAAATGGTCTAAGGATCAAATGGTCTGGAATCAATTCTAAAGCCAAACAGAAGGAGGTTCTAACCAGTTGTAAAACTCAAATCAGATATTGCTTAAATAATGTAACTAATCCTGACTCCCTACTGTCACACTTTATTACTATGAACACCACTATCGAATGTATTTTCACCAGGGTTCTCTCATCTAATAGAGGCATGAAGCAGGGATGGTTTGATAAACCATGTATACTTGCCCTCCCGAAACTAAAGAAAGCATTGGGCACTAAACCGCGAGACAGTGATGGAATAAAGCTTCTTAGGGCCAACTATAAAATGGCAATTACCACCAGAAAAAAGATTTTACAGAGTGAAGCTTGGGATAAGTTAAAGGAAGCAGTGGAGACCAAAAACTGCAAATTATAGTGGGAAACAATTAACAGCCCTTTTCTCAATAAAGATGACACCCCGGAATTAACTTCCTATGTAGCATGTAATGACTGGATTACCCATTTTACTAACATCTTTAATCCGGAAGGGATATCCCTAGAGGTATCAATTACCGAGGTTTCACCTTGGATACCCCTTCCCATTGGAGTAACATTGGAGGAAGGCTATGAAGGGCTTTCTAATAGTAAAGGAGGAAAAGCCCCAGGCCCGGATGGGGTCCCCATTGACCTGTTAAAAGCTGAACCGAATTTGTGGGTCCCCATCCTGGTGAGGATTTTTAATTGCGCGGCAGAAGACAATTTCCCTCCTTCTTGGGGACAATCAGTTATAATTCCCCTATTCAAGAAAGGTAGCAAATCCGAGGCCTCCAACTACCGGCCAATTTCTTTGCTGGATGCGTCAGTGAAGGTTATGAGTAGGATTCTGCTCAAAAGGTTAGAAACTTGGGCAACTGATTTGAATATTTTAACTAAAGTGCAATATGGTTTCCGGAAAGGTATGGGCACCCTGGAACAATGTGTTAACTTGGACCTTATTATTAACAAATATACTGTGGCCAAAAATGGCAACCTTTTTTTATGTTTTGCTGATCTGAGCAGCGCGTTTGATTTAGTTAACCATGCTATTCTTTGGGAGGTTTTGTTAGAGTCTGGGGCACCGAAGGAAATTGTCCATTTTTTAGCCAGGCTTTATGAAAAACTTTCCTGCAAGGTCCGTTATGGCACCCTAGGCGAATGCACCCCATTCTTTAAAGTTTCAAGGGGAATTCGCCAGGGCTGCGTTTTGACCCCCCTTTTATTTTCTCTTTTTATCAATGGCATTGACCGTATCCTGGTTGACATTTCCGCGGACGCACCTTTGATTGGTGGTAAACCAGTCCCACTTTTACTTTATGCGGACGACGCTGTTCTTATATCCCGTACTCAGATTGGCCTCCAGCGCCTAATCGATAGTTTTATGTTGTTTATTAAAAACAGGAGACTCTGTGTGAACAAATCTAAGACGTATGTTATGTCATGCGGGCAGGCCGCAAACAAGATGAAGCATAGTTTTTTCCTGGACAGTGACAAAATGACACACGTTAAAACTTTCTGTTATTTGGGAATCACCTATACCAACAGTGGGTCCTGGACCGCTGAATTTGATAACATCAGACTGAAAATGCTGCGGACCACCAGCAGCATATTTCGTTTTGCCACTAAACTTGGATCGAGAAGCATCTCAGATATGATTAATATATATAACGTTCGTTGTGTTTCTTCTGCACTGTATGGGGCAGGTGTATGGGACCATAGTGAAGGTCCATCACTTCAAATTGATGAAAACAAGTTTTTAAAGAGATTACTATGTGTCCCTCCATCCGCCTCCATCCAATTGATCCATGACGAGGTAGGGATCGAGTTTATATCTGACTTAGCAGCCGTTCGGCCACTCTTATTGTGGCGTTCTATTTGGGCTAAGCCGGAGACTCGGTTCACTCAAGAGATTATTCTTGATTGTATAGGTTTGCACCACTCAATACGTATACAGTGGCTGAGATACATTCAATTCTGGTATAATCTTCTATTTGATATTAATGTTTTTCTGGAACCAGAGTTGGCAGTCGCTATTCCCAAAAAAGTAATCAAGCAAACGTTCTTAAATTTTAAAAAGGCTGAGCGAGAAAAAGAGCATGGTAAGCTCGCCACCGTAAAATTCTATAAGGATCTGAATTTAACTCCGGGGCTTCAACCCTACCTTGTGAACGTAACTCGCCCATCCCACCAATTTGTATTAACCCGTGTCAGATTGGGCATTGTACATCACCTTGTTGCGTTCCCAATTCAGAAAGCCAAATCTGAGACTTCCTGCCCGTGTGACAATACCTCACGCCAGAGCTGTTGTCATTTTTTACTTTTTTGTAAATTTTATCATTCACTTAGGGTAAAATACCTTAAACCCATTTTTATAAAATATAATACCCGATCCACAAAGACTGCACTGATGTTAATATCCTCATTGGAGAATGTGGACATTTGCTTTTTTGTGGCCACTTTTATCTTAAAATGTACAGCTGCCAGGAAAAGTATAGTGTTGTAACACCCGTACACATACCTGTCTGTACCGTACGACTTGTATATACTGTATATAAAATATTTTTGATATCGTATCATGTTAATTATACTTTTTTGAGATGTACAGCTGCCAGGAAAAGTATAGTACTGCTACCAATTTATTCTATACATACCTGTCTGTACACAAAAGTTTTAAATATATTTTGTAAATGTGGAAATTATCATTTGTGTTTTATGACCACAGTATGTATTGTCCTTGTTCACACTCCATTTTTATCCTTCCATGCCCATCCGAGTCGTCCGGACTCCGTTTGGTTCAATGTACAGCTGCCAGGAAACTTCACTTGGTGTGATAAATAGATTGATTTCCTGTCTGTACATATATGATCCATCTGTATAAACCTCATATTGCTAGTATTTTTAAACTATTAATTGTTGCCCATTAACTGATGCATATGTTTTATATGCCCATCTTCTACTCACAACTTTCGTGAATATTTTGAGTCATTTTGTATATATAAGGTTTTGTATTTTAAATGTTTGCTTGTATGATTTGTACTTTCAAATCGAATAAAAGCGTATGAACTGCTGAACTGCCATTACCTGGAGGTCGGAACTCGCTGTGACCTGCTCCCCCCTTTGCTCAGCGCTGCCTTCTCTTCTGAACTATGGTGACGGACAGGGCCCCAATTGAAGATAGACACCTTTACGACCTGCCTCTCATAGTTCACCAGACAGCCGGCAGTTGGCGAACAGGCTCTCAAGTTTCCTACCGCCGCGGAGGTGGCTCAGATCCTGCAGGTCATTCAAATTTCTCGGGAGGCCCTCAAGATGAAGATTAATGGGGCGAGGGCTGATGTCGGCCTCCCCCACCAAGGCCTCTGCAATGTGGCTGGGAGGGTCACACCGGGCCTTGGTGTATTGGTCTCCACCTGGTGCACCTCCATGTCTTGTAATCGATAAAATTCAGAACTTTCGTGATCAAGACACTATCCTGTGACAAGCACCCACCCACTGTAAGCTCCACTTTTTATTGACCCATATCATGATTTTTCCTGACTACACAAAGTCTTTCCAAAAAGCAGCATAAATCCTTTGATGCAATCAAACTGTACTTAAAAGCAATGTTCCTCGAATATGTGTTGCTTTTTCCTGCACGACTGAAAGTGATCCATCATTCCTGTCCTCACTTTTTTGATACCCCAGAAGAGGCTTGGGAATGGGCTGCAGAGCAACAGATCCTCAGTTCTTATGATCCCCTAATATGGCTTCCGGAGATGGCCCACGTAATCTTTTACTAACACGGCACAGCCTCAGAAGCGTTGTCGACCCAAGTCCAGAGGGGGGAAGAGGGCAACATAGAAATTCTCCTGAGTGACACCAATCCTGGCTGCCCCAGATGGGGGGAGGGCTTCCCGGGCTCCACCAGCACTCTGTGGAGCTTCTGACACACTGCAGGATGCTGCTTTTGATGGGGGCAGTGTTCCCACGCAGGGTCCGTTGTAAAGGCAATGGGACCCATGATGTTCTATTGCTTCGGTCTACTAGCCCTGGGCTCAGGGCAAGTAATCCTGCATTGGAGGAGGTCCACCTCGAATACACTGAAATGTGTTGTGTTTTATTTGCTCTGGGATGTTGTTTTGAATGTGGCTTTTCACCAATAAGCCACTGCACTCCCACCTGGGAGGCAAATATACCACTGCATATTTGAATAATATGCACTTTTAAGCATGTCTTACCACCCCTGGCACAGCAAGACTGCAACACAAAACAAACAGCACCTTTTGAAAAGGAGTTTTATTTAACAAAATGCAAAGTCTATCACTTTTAGAATAAGGCTTGGGGTTTATTACATAATACTCTCAGATACCAAATACATAAGATTCAAATATATGTAGCAAACCTATAATCTAAAGGCATGCATCAATAATTATACTGATAAATAAACAAGCACTAACTGATATAAGGTAAGATACACTGGACGTCCGGCAAGAGATCAGACAGACATATATACAGAGTAGGGGATGTCTCTGGATGTGCACCTCACACACCACAAAGAAAACACCTCAAATGATCACAGCCACTGGCTCACATCACAATGGCAATAACCACAAAACTCAATACATCATCTGATGCATACACTGCCTACTTCAGGCCGGGGAAGTCTTTACACAGCCGGGGATCAGAGCTCCGCAATCAGGGTTCAATCCGAGATAGACACATCTGCTCTCACTCAGAATCCACCTAACTTCCAAAGTTCCACCAGACCAGTGGAGGATCCCCCTTTTAATACAAATCCAAACATAACGAAACTTCTAGCAAGCCTTGCCCCCTCGTTCTTATGAGAGCCCGTACCAGTCTGCTCCAAGGCCACGGCATCGCTTGATCAGGCCTTTGCTATGGCTTCGAGACGGACCATGTACATTCCTCTGACAAGAACCGTTTTTCTCCAGTCAGAAAAGTGTGAAAAACAGGAGGAAAGCAAAACACGCCCTCTTCAGCTCTGCAGCTTCGTGCAGGCACAGAAAATGGCTTCAGTCATGAAAATGGAGTTAGTTAAGCCATGCACACAGAAAGGCCCAATGCAAGATGGCATGAGAGCATGTCAAAGGCAATAGTCAGCACTGCCATAAAGCAAGGTAAAGTCAGAAAATAGAATGGTCAAAGCCAATAGTAAGAACTCATAATTCTCACCAATGCACAATACAATTGTGTTTTTGAAAAGTGCGTGGCTACCTGAGGGCTTCCTCACAATGGTGAGTGCTGTGCTAAGAATTGGGCCTCTAGGACATTAACAGGGAAACAGCCATGTCTTAAGTTTCTTCCTAAAGGATATTTCATTTTCCAGTGCTCTATTGTTCCACAGCTTCAGTACTAAGTGAGCAAACAATCTTCCTCCCCATCTTATTCTTTTTATCCTGGTTGTACTGAGGAGATAAAGATGAGTGGACCTCAGGTGTCTAGTTGGATCATAAGTGGTAACTATCTCTCTAAGCTTTAGAGGACCCTTGTTATGTATGGCTCTATGAGTAATACAAAGGGATTTGAACTTAATCCATGCCTCAATTGGGAGCCAATGCAGTTGAGGGGTTCTCTTGCGGAGACGTAAGTAGGAACCTTGAAAAGGAGCATTGCTGCTGCATTTTGTACAGTCTGGAGTCTCTTTATTACAAATTTGGGAGCGCCAATATAAAGAGAGTTGCCATAATCTAGTTGGGAAACTATGAGGGATTGAATGAGCGTTTTCCTTAGATGCTCTGGGATAAATACCAGTATTTTCCTGAGCATTCGGAGTAGCGAGAAGCAAATGACAGACAATTTATTTTCTTCGTGGTCCATTGCTAGCGAGCTGTCAAACCAGATTCCCAAATGTTTTATCACTGGTTTGGTATCGGGGGCCCATGTCATGTGGCCAGCTACTCAAGGGTCTAGGTACGACTTGGTTTCCTAATAACATTAGTTCAGTCTTATCACCATTCAGCTTTAGGCGGCAACTGTTGGGGACATTAGAAGGGAAAATACCAAGGAGCTCAGAGGGAAAACGGAACAGGGTCGCCCTCCACTCACAATCTACAATCCTAATCAAGACCCAGTCCAATGGCGTGCACATATATCAGTGACTCCCAGGGGGGTTCAAATGTCCTACTCCCCACTACACTCTTATACACATTATAAGGAGGTAATGCACTGTACACCGCCCGCGTTAAAAAACCTGTTCTCCCAGGCAACACCACAGAACACCCACTCACAGTGAGCCAACCCGAAATTGGTCACACAAGTCCACATCAAACATTGGACCCTCCTCTTAATGGAGGAAAAAATGTGCGAGAAGCAAATGACCCCTCACGGAAACACCACCAACGGGGTAACTGGTATGCAATTTCCAGACAGGCCCCTGTCTCATCATCGGTGGTCACTTGCTTCTCAAAGAAAAGTGAGAGGAAAGAAAAAACGTGTCCAAAACTAACAACAACTAGAGTGACAAATAGTGAAGTGCAGAAGATTCTGCTAGTGACAAACAAACACAAGTATAACTGAGTGCTTAAAAACACACACAGCACACCAGTCCCTTAACCAATTTTATTCATAGGGCGGTGATCGTGTGCTGTAGAATATTAAGAAAGGCAGGTAGCTAATCATGCATACCTATACCTACTGCCAGTGCCGACATGTTTCACTGCTATGTTACATTAAGCAGTTTCATCAGGGCTGCACTCAAAGGCTGCCACTTCACTCTTTTGGACACTAGTTCTGTAACGTGTTGCCGGGAGAGAACAGGTAAGAAAACATATTTAAAAACATGTAACCCTACGGTGGCAAGAAAACACATGTGGGGACAAGTAAGCGTGGTAATGTATGGAATATTACCAGGAGACAGCCAAGCTACTCATACCCGCCGTTCCTGTATCAACAAGGTCACCGGATACTTCTAACGTAAGTATGTCCCTCGATCCTTGGAAACACTTTTTATCTGCAGGGAGAGAAGACGTGCAGGGGCTTGTATGATGTACTCTCCAGGGCCCTGTTCTGCTGTCTTTCAATGTGCACAATCATACCTCATGTTGGAAGCATATCATAAGAGCCCTTAAAGGAGCAACTAGCAACCCGCTCCCTCATTGCTACAATCATATTGAGATATACAGGAGAATTCCCGCCCCAACATGGTCAATGGTCGTGGTGTTATTATTCGTACCACCAATTAAAACAGCTTAACCCCTGTGTCTGCCAGGTGCTTGCTAATGATTACAAGTGCGATCGTAACAGCCTTTACAACCAGTCACACTGCGCATCAAATACGCCCACGGCGTAGAACACACTCCACATATCATATGGGACCAGGTGACCCCGAGGTACTTCCCTGCCGGGTGGCTCCCGAAACAACTCCTCACCGAAAACGCGCCAGGAAGACGCCTTTCCTCAGCCACGCCGGTGAATAGTCCCTGAGGTAAACAAATACGGAGGGCTGGCGGAACCACGCCCATCACGTAACACCACGTGATCGCGACCTCGGGCGTGGCGGACATCTTAGCCTAGTCAAGCAACAGTATACAGAGGCACATCTAGGGATGTTATGTTAAAAATGCGCCCAATAGAGGTCCAAAGGTGCCGCAATATTCGGAGTGTCATAGCCTAACTAGAAGAGAATGCTGAATAAATGAATTTTTTTTTTTTTTAAAAAGGATTGTCAGTATCGAACAGAAGGCACAGGAGAGGATCCAATAACCCCTGTATGCCCATAGGGCGCAAGATGTCATACCAAATCTGAACATAGAGGGTATGGGCATAAACTATTACCTCCCAAGGAGCAGGCTACATGTGAAGCCCTCCCTACCACATAGCTGTAGCTACACCTGTCACAGCCCTAACATGACCCTAGGTGATATTGGCCCCAGTGGCTACACAGCTGTTGGTTCAGGGATTTAAAAGAACCACATGGGGACTGGGGGTGTGAAACCCACCTACACCCGAGGGAAGAAAATTGTACCGGTATTACAAAGATGCCACGCCGGAGCACCGAGAAAGAGGGCACAGACTAATATCTCCGGCGGGGCAGAACACATATGAATCACACCCTGTTACATAGCACTGGCTGGTCAAGTAAGAACCCTAACAGGACCATGATAATATTGGTCACAGTGGCTACATAGCAGCTGTTTCGAGAGTTTAGACTGAACCCCTTAGGCGACTGGGCAAGAGTAACCCCCCATACCTCACCTACATCAGGGGGGACATTGTACAAGTGTTACAGATAAAGGACTCTAGTCTGTCCATCACAGTTTAATCCTGTTCCATTCTATGATCTCATTGAGCCCCGTCCTGTCTGTTTTCTCATTGTAAATCCAGCGTGCTTCTTTTGCTAAAAGGATACCATCAATGTTCTGAGGGGAACCCTTGATCTTCTCAAGCACTGTCCACTGAAAAGTGTGTTTCTCAGTAAAACAGTGTTGGACCAATTTAGTTGTTAATTTGCCCGCTCTGATGGTGCTTAGATGTTCCTGTATACGTACTTTGATCTTACGAGAAGTAAGTCCTATATAATGTAGACCACACTGGCATGTAAGCCTATATACCACTTGTGTGGAGTTGCAATTACTAAACTGGTTGTGAAACCACTCCCTCCCCGATGAAAGTATCACACTTTTGCTCTTCTTAGTGAACGGACATACAGAGCATGTTCCGCATGGAAAGTCGCCATTGGGTATGGTGGAATTGCAATCAGTTTGTGCTGAGGGGGCCTTAGAATGTACAAGTTTATCTTTCAAATTAGTCGCCCTCTTAAAGGCAAATCTCGGAGGTGGCATACGGAAATCGTTGTTGGACAAAATTGACCAGTGTTTACGGATCGACTGACGGATTCTCGTGGCCATCGGGTCGTACCTCATGACAACAGGTACACAATCGTCCCTCTGTTTGACTACCTTTTCTAAGAGGGCGCTCCTAGGTGTATTTAGTGCTCTCTTTTTTGCTTGTTTCACTATCTTATTAGGGTAGTTCCTATTGGTCAATTTCGACGCCAATACTTCAGATTGTTCTAGAAAGGTCTTGGTGGTGGAACAATTGCGTCTGTACCTCAGAAATTGCCCCACGGGCAGGTTGTCCCTCAATGCCCTGGGGTGAAAGGAATCGTAAGAAAGTAGGGAATTCCTATCTGTAGGCTTTTGATGTACACGTTTGTAAATAGTGCCCATGCTGTACTCAATGTCAAGATCAAGGTACACTGCCTTGTGTCTATCATAAGTCCAAGTGAACTTAAGGTTCCCATCTTGTACATTCAGCCGGTTGAGAAATTCCAAGAGAAGTTCCTCTGTTCCTGACCAAATGCAGAGCACGTCATCTATATATCTCTTCCAGAGCCGGAGCTGGCTCTGGAAAGGATTGCTGTTATGATAGATGACGTGCTCCTCGAACTGTCCAACATAGATACAGGCTATGCTGGGTGCCATTGTAGCCCCCATGGATGTACCAGACACCTGGAGAAAAAACTGATCTTTATAGCCAAAGTAGTTCCTTGTTAAAGCTAGCTCAATACATTGCAGTACGAATGTCTGGGTTGTGTCATAAAACCATTCCTGATTCCCCAGGGCGCGGGCCGCTGCCACCAGCGCCGCGTCCGGGGGTATACAGGTGTAGAAAGATTCGATGTCGATAGTGACAAAGAATTCATTTGCAGGGTCGTACTGGATGTCCTCAAGTACATTCAGGATGTCGGTCGTGTCCTTGACGAATGATTTTTGATTAACCACAGATTCTCTCAAAAAGTAATCCGCGTACTGAGATAGCGGTTCAAGTATAGATTGAATACCCGCAACAATCGGGCGTCCAGGAGGTGGACGCGTGGGTTTATGGATTTTCGGTAAAATATAAAAGGACGGAGTCCTAGGGTTGGTATTAACAAGGAACTCCGCCTCTTTAACCGAAATCCATTTCTTTTCCTTGGCTTCTCCGACCATCTCGCGAATGATTTTCGACAGTTCTTCCACAGGGTCTCTATTCAGAGGTAAGTAGTTAGTTCTAACACTCAAGAGGCGAAGTACTTCAGCCTCATAGTCGGTTGTGTTGAGAAGGACAATTGCCCCGCCCTTATCAGCCGGTTTTATAGTCAGCGAATGGTTATTTTGGAGGCTTTTGACTGCTTCCCAGTCTTCCTTTGTCATATTTTTGTGATTGAACTGGCTCTGAGTCTGTTCTATTTTTTCTATATCCTGTAGGACAAGGGATTCAAAAACCACTACTTCTGGTCCAACCGCAGAGGAGGGTGGGCAGAATGTGGAAGGTTTTCTCAGGTTGGAGGTGTAGGTAATGTTCTCAGATTGTTGATTGTCCTTAAAAAACTTCCTCAACTTGATTTTCCTCATTGTCTCGTGAAATTCACTTACTTGTCCCCACATGTGTTTTCTTGCCACCGTAGGGTTACATGTTTTTAAATATGTTTTCTTACCTGTTCTCTCCCGGCAGCACGTTACAGAACTAGTGTCCAAAAGAGTGAAGTGGCAGCCTTTGAGTGCAGCCCTGATGAAACTGCTTAATGTAACATAGCAGTGAAACATGTCGGCACTGGCAGTAGGTATAGGTATGCATGATTAGCTACCTGCCTTTCTTAATATTCTACAGCACACGATCACCGCCCTATGAATAAAATTGGTTAAGGGACTGGTGTGCTGTGTGTGTTTTTAAGCACTCAGTTATACTTGTGTTTGTTTGTCACTAGCAGAATCTTCTGCACTTCACTATTTGTCACTCTAGTTGTTGTTAGTTTTGGACACGTTTTTTCTTTCCTCTCACTTTTCTTTGAGAAGCAAGTGACCACCGATGATGAGACAGGGGCCTGTCTGGAAATTGCATACCAGTTACCCCGTTGGTGGTGTTTCCGTGAGGGGTCATTTGCTTCTCGCACATTTTTTCCTCCATTAAGAGGAGGGTCCAATGTTTGATGTGGACTTGTGTGACCAATTTCGGGTTGGCTCACTGTGAGTGGGTGTTCTGTGGTGTTGCCTGGGAGAACAGGTTTTTTAACGCGGGCGGTGTACAGTGCATTACCTCCTTATAATGTGTA
Organism: Lissotriton helveticus; assembly: GCF_964261635.1. Lineage (NCBI taxonomy): Eukaryota > Metazoa > Chordata > Amphibia > Caudata > Salamandridae > Lissotriton > Lissotriton helveticus. The sequence goes on along the minus strand of NC_136065.1, from coordinate 1,069,628,007 downwards.
TAAGAGTGTAGTGGGGAGTAGGACATTTGAACCCCCCTGGGAGTCACTGATATATGTGCACGCCATTGGACTGGGTCTTGATTAGGATTGTAGTATTAGAAGGGAAACCATACAATATCTTCAGTGTTTATTTTCCGCCTCAACTACACAAACAATCACTCAGCAAGCCTACAAAGGTGATTACTGATCTGCTACTCAGGAAAGAGCTCCTTGGGTGTGAGTTCAACTCCACCCTCAATCTTGAGGGAGGTGTCCAAGGCTCACATTTCTTGAGTATACTCCCTGGGACTGTGCAATATTTGGCGGGTGTGACATCTAAGGGAGAGGGACTATACACATACATCTGCATCTAAAAGAACCCTATCTAGCATTGATTTCCTCTTCCTCCCTGCTACAGATGTGCCCCACACGATGCCCACTAGTATACTTCCTTCTGGGATATGTGATCACTCTCTGCTTGTGCTCTGGATGGGGAGCCCAGTCTAATGTAAAAGACCCATATGGTGACTTAACATCTGGTTTCTTACTATTGACTAGTTTCTTGATCATTTGTCGGAGGAGCTCAACTCATACTTTGAGACTAACAAGGGGTGGTCTGTAGTGCATGTACACTGTGGGCGGTGGACAAAGCTACAATCAGAGGGGTGACCAATCCGTATATTAAAAATGCAGAGAAAGACAGGTGTGGCTGTATGGCAGAGCTTGAATCCCATATATTTCGACTGGAGACTTGAGTGGCCGCGAACGCAACTGAATCTCTCAGTCGCCAACTAGAACTTAACAGGGATATCTTGCAACAGAATGCGTTTAATGACGCTTGCCAGTGATGGTGTGCCTCTATTCGCCAGGTGTATGAACATGGTAAGGGATGCTGGTCCAATGCTGGTCCGCTCCATCAATGACTCTTCGGGTAGCCCATTGCATATCCAAGAGGCGATAGCAGGTGTATTCGAGGACAACTACAAGCAGCTCTACGTCTACAGGCTAAGGCCTGCTCAGAACTTGCCCACCTTCTGTTGACAGACGTCCCTCTCCCTCATCTCACCCTGTCCAAGCGTGAGGATCTTGATTATTCCCTTATGGAGGAGATAGTGTTTGCGGCAATGCGTGATCTGAATCCAGGGAAGACCCCAGTACCAGATGGGTTCCCTCTTGAGTGTTACTGTACATTCCGGTACATTGTTGCCCCACACTTAATTGAGTTATATAAGGAGGTGAAGATAAATGGTTTCTTTCCCCCTGACCTCGATTTGGCCACCCAAATTGGGCCACCGGACATCGAATTGTGCCTCCTGTTACCTCATTTAACTGATTAACACTGACATAAAAATATTTGCCAAGATATTAGCGATGAACCTGCAGCATGTCCAGGGCTCTCTGGTTCACCCAGACCAATGTTGTTTTATGCCCAATAGTGGCATAAGGCACTGTATAAGATGTGTTCACACTGCACTGACCGATGTCTGAGATATTGGGGAATATCCAGCTCAGCCACTTGTAGACTTTGAAAAAACTTTTGATACAGTGAATTGGGCATATCTTGACTTAGGGTTACGCTGCATGGGCTTTGGTTTGACCTTCCACAACTACGTTAAACTCTTTTGTACAGAGCCCTGATAGCAGGTCTTCATCAATAGAGTGTTGTTACATGCATTTCCGATGCAGCTCGGGACTAGATAGAACTGCCCTCTTTCACTACTCCTCTTCGCCCTGGCTATAGAACCCCTGGCAAGGATCATTTGGTGTGATGCCCAAATCGGGAGGTAAGCTGGAGTGGGCCAGTGGAGGATATGATTGCATTATATGCAGATGATGTCCTATTGATTCTGCTATGCGGAGATAATGCTGTGATCACATGGCGAATGACGATCTGATATTCCAATCCGTCGCCTCAGCTTCAAATATCTGGAAGTCCATAAAACTATGGGGCCGGAACTCACAAGTAGTTTCAATCTCACTCCCCTCCTGCGGGCGACTAAAGCCATCCTCTGTACCTGGAACACTCTTTCCCTCAACATCTTGGGTCGAGTTGTTCTCATAAAAATGATGATACTGCTCTGCTTCCTTTATGTCTTGAAAAAGTTCCCGCTCCACACTCAGCATGTGGTTCACCAGAGTAGCAGCAATTCTTCGGTCCTTCCTTCGAAGGAGTAGACCCCCACGTATAGCGCTTGATGTTCGGCATATGACAAAATGTTGGGGGCAATTGACATCCAACTGTACTACTGGGCGTCCCAGCTGCTGGTTATTAGTGATTGGTGGACTGTAGGACAGAGTGATACACTATATAGACTAGAATTGGCTCGTCTCAGATTGGATGGTATTATGCACTTTCTCTACAGCCGGCCCATCCCTATCCAGATTCCTGGGGTTAAATAGATGGTCTTTCTAGTGTTTCAGGTGGCTAATAGATTCAAGTGGTGGAACAAGAAACTAACCCAACAGACCACTCTTTGGAAGGGTCGTTGGCTGTACCACACAACACGGATGGAAGAGTTTTGTTACTGGGATCTGACTCGGGTCACAACACTCGGGTCGTATGCATGGTTCCCACATGCACTTCTTTCAGGATCTACAAACTATTTTGGACTTTCCAGTACTCATTTCACAAATACTTGCAACTTTGACACATGCTCATGCAGCATTAGTTACACCTTAATAATTTGCTTGCGTTCAGTCAGCTAGAGGTGAAACTGCAAATGGGAAGCTTGGGCAGAGGGGGTATCTCCCAGGACTATTGTTCCCTGGTCTGTAATGCTCCTGAGTCGCTTGAGAATCTACCGCAGAGGTGGGAGCAATAGGTGAGCTGCCTGAATGACTCTGAGTGGCGGGAAGCATGCATGGCACTAAGTGTACTTGCTACCTCTGCGTGCCTGCGAATGAGACATTTACATTATTTGCACGCAATTTACATGACGCCACAGCAGCTTTGGCAAGTAGTCATTCTCCATTAACCTAAATGTGCCCAGTGCTCCTTCTCAGAAGCCCATTTCTTTCATGTGGTGTGGCAGTGCCCTGGGATTGTGCATTACTGTAGGTAGATTGGTCGATCCCTGGCTAGGGTCCTGGATAGACCTGTTGATCTAACACTGAAGGTGGCCCTACTGGGCCTTATGGAGTAGTTTGTGGGTGCCATGGGTGATCACAACCTGGTGGGTGTAACGGTGATGGTTGCCAAGAGAGACATAGAGTGTGGATGGAAAGTGCAACAACCCCTGGTGCTGGCTGAGTAGAGATACAGCATGGACTGGTGTGCTAAACAAGATGAGACAATCCACATTGCCAGGGGTTGTCCACAATAGTTTCATAAAATGTGGGGCAAATGGTGGGAGTACTATAGTTTGGTAAATGTGCCAGAGGCTTCCTCTTCTCAGACTTGCAATCCTCCATGATTCAATGGGGACTTGGGGTGGGCTGGTTAATGTGGTACCACCTTTCATTTTTTTAATGTACCTTACCTTTTAAAAAAACAATAAAATGTGATTATAATAAAATATATCAATAAATAATGCACACTATAAAGGAAATATAAACGCAAGTTAAGTTAATCCGGGGAAAATTACTATTGTACATTAAGAAAACCTCTATTTATTAATGTATGTAGTGTTGTGGGCTCTAGACCCACATGCTAAGTAACAGAGGATGCTGACACATGGTTATAGTGGGTACAAATAGCCACAAGCAAATGTGGCTTGCCCCTTTTATTAGCATGTTCACCTGAGTGGTGACACCTGTGTTGGATCGGTGTGGGGTGGGTGTTAGTAAGTCCCTAGGAAAGGACTGCTACATGACGTGTCCAGCAGGTTACTACATTCCCCCCAAAACCCAAACAAAAAGGACAATGAGTTTAACCTGTGAAAACAAACAAAACAAATTGGATACCGTGTAGTCCATCAGTCTCAAGAGTCCATCAGCAGGTCCGTAGATGGAATATGGATGGATGATGGTGACGGCACTGAGACACCTCTGCTTGCATTCATAATTTAACCTGGTGTGAGACAGGAGAAACACTGGTGCAAAGAACTCCATAACCTTCTGGCTGCATGCCAGTGAGAGTTATGCTCTTATAGTGGAGTTGGTCCACTCTGCTTATACTCCAGATGATTTGTGGTTGGTGTCAACAATTTAAAAGAGGGTGCATTAGGAGTGCTGTTAAAGTCTTTCGCAAATCACCCATCACAAAGCATACATTGGTGATGCTGTTCAGCTTGCTGAAGACAGACTTGTCATGCTGCAACCTGTTGGAGTCTCCACCGCAAGGTCTTGCTACCTCCTGGAATCCGTCGGTGGGGTGGTGTCAAGTCCATCTCTCACACTTGTGGAGGCCCCTCGGTTTGGTTACCACGGGACTGTATGTGGTCTGCGCTGGGACTGCAAGTGTGCCACGTTTGGGCTGCTGCAAGACCACCGGGGAGTCACTGTCTAGTCGCTAGTGCAACCGCAGGGTTAGATGGGTGCAGGAAGCTGGCTCTGTATATACTACACAAAAGAAAGGTATGATGTGCACAGAGTCCAGGGTTCCCCAGAGGTATAGCAGAGGCTAAATTAGATAATCAGTAACAGCTCTCTTTGTGGAAGTGTGGTCGAGCAGTTAAGCTTATCAGAAGGTTGTGTTAAGCATTTATTTTATTCACTCAATCAAGACTGAAGGCACACACTCAGACACCAGAATCAACTTCCACATACCCAAAAGAAACCTCCAATCTTCGAACCTTGCAATGGCCGAAACCCCATGCATCCACAGAGCCAGAGCAGGCAGAAGATCCTTCTCTCACATCGCGGCCAAGACCTGGAACGAATTACTGCGGACATCAGACACGCCCCCTCCCTGAACACCTTCAGGAAGACCCTCAAGACCTGGCTCTTCGGCTAGACAGATCTGCGTACCCCTCCCCACCTCCCCCTTCTCAGCTCCTTGAGACCCTCACGGATGAGTAGCGCGCTTTCAATTTCCCTGATTGATTGAATGAGAGACAGATTCCAGACCAATTAGGGAAGTATAAAAAAGGTATACTTATGTTTTATTTCTAGAACCAAGCAGGACAGGACACAGTTAAGTGAAATATACTTTGAAATGCAAAACTTTACAAGGAAATGCAGTTGCGGTTGAAACTACAATCGTTACAATTTGTATTTGCTTTTAAAACAGTTAAAAATACATAGAAATTACTTTAGAGTACTTTTAGATAAAATTGTAGCTACTTGGGGTGATTTGCCTAGATATCACACAGTGGGTCTTACAAAACACAGTCAACTATGACAGTTTTTAGGTCAAAGAAGTTACCTTGGTTTCTCAGACAAAAAGTCAGTTCAACAACAATTTTGGACAAAAAATCATAGCATTGGTTCCTATGGATGAAAAGAGTATTGACTGTTTACAGGTAAGTAAACAACCTGCAAGTAAGGCTTTTGGAGGTTAGGACCAAGGTTCCTCAGGGTCCAGTTAGACACTCCAATCGCACTACCAGTAGCACTAGGGCGGCCGGGTGCAGAGTTCCAATATTAGCCAATGGGGCTAGGGGGCCATCGTTAGGGGCTGCTTACAAGCAGGCCACTCGCATCTGGGAGCCAAATTCCTATGGTTAAGGTCAGGGCAAAGGGGGTCTTAGGTTGGCACCAGGGGCGTCTGGGTACAGGGTGCTTCGAAGGGGTTGGGAGCCCAATGCAATCCTTTTGAAGTTTGACGGTTTGGGATTTTGGTTGCAGGCACGGCCCAGAAAGTATTCTGGGAGGAACTAACAGCTGGGCAGGTAAGTTAGAGGGCTCGGATGTAGGTGCACCTCAGGTCCTCGTCTCCAGGGCGCAGGGCAGCTGGATGCAGGGGTGCTTTTTGAGGTTGGATTTCACCTTACTGGGCCACTGGCAGTTGGGGGGGTCTCGGTGCAGAGGCTTCAGGCTACATTGGGGAGTCCTGGAGGGGTCAAAGCACAGTGTACTCGGACTCTGGAGTGCTGGGGGACCTTGCTGTGACTGGCGGGCCACTTGGACTTCGGCCATATGCGACTGGTGCAGTGGTGGTTCCAGGTGTCGATTTTCTTTCTTCTCAGCAAACAGTCTTTCTTTGGAGTTTCATTGGAACAGAGCTGCTGTTCACAGGAGATCTGGTCTTTGTGGAAGAAAGTTATTCCTCCCAGGGGTTCTGGAGGTCGCTGGCAGAAGGACAAGTTGACTTTTGGTGCAGCATCTCTGGAATCTGCAGACCGGTCAGTAGGGCTAGGGCATCCTTCTTCTTTTAGGTTGCAAGAATCTAGGGTGGCAAGGTTCAGGGGTCATCCCTAAATACTAAATTTAGGAGAGTTTATAGAGGTGTGAATGTCGGGACCAACAGGTTCCTTCCTTGGGGTGAGTACAACCCCTATTATGCCACCCTCCAACTGGATGAGCCTCTCTCTAATTGGCTGAGTCCCCTCCTTTTCAATACGGAGGGGACTGAGATGTGTGTTTCACCACACCTACCCCCCCCCCCCCGAGGGTTGGGGTTGGCAAATGTGGGCACACCTCCCCTCCTAACTTGCTTTTCTCACTTATTGTCCAGCCCAGATCGGGGGGCATAAAAAGGCTGGGGCATCTTACAAAGGCAGCAGACCTTTGACGCTTCCCCTTTGTGGACCCAGCCCATCTTGGCGGAGGAGGTATGACACCTCTGCCCAGGATGGTCTTTGTTTCTGGACCCAGAAAGAGGAGGCCCTCCACCCAAGGGTCCAGAAAACTCTCCATCGGTGGCAAATGCTGGGCAGCCATTCAAGAACCACACCAGGGCTTGTCGTTTTTCAGGGGCATCCCTAAGATGCCCTCTGAGTGCATTTTACATTAAATCCCACAATGGCATCAGTGTGGGTTTAACATGCTGAGACATTTGCTACCAAACTTCCCAAGTTTCAGTAAAGCCATTAAGGAGCCATGGAGTTCATAATGGCCAACTCCCAAACCATATACTCTTTATGGCCTTACTGCACTTAAAATGTGTAAAAATTAACTTTGACATTGTAGGGGTACAGTGCTCATGCAACTGTACCCTCACCTGTGGGCTAGTGCACCCTTCTAGAGGGGTAACTTACCTAGGCCCTAGGCAGTGGGTTGCAGGCATGGCAGACAGGGATGTGTGCCATGTCGTCTCTTCACTTTTCTCTGCTCTGCAACACACAGCCTGCAATGGCAGTGAGTGGGTGTTAAGATGCAGGGTCTCTAAGGGCGACACAATAGGTGCGGCAGCCCTTAGAGGTCTTCCCTGGTCACAGTGCCCTTTGATAACCATGGCCAGAGATGTGTCAATTGTGGGTAACAAGGTACAGTTTTGGCAAAAAACACAGTCCCTGGGAACCTGATTGGCAGGAATGCCGGGCACATCAAGTCAAAGTGCCTTAAGTGCCAGGGAAAAAGTGGGGGGATTACTGCAACAGACCATGGGTTGTGGTCAAGATGCACTCTCGCCACCGGGAACAGGATGCAAGCAGGGTGAGCAGGTTGTTGCTGGTTGACGGATTCTTCACATAGTGACATTGGAGCTTTTGCTTGGAGGTATAATGAGGGTGTGGGACTCCATATTGGTTATTCAATGCTCCTTGGTTGTTAGTGATGACGCATTAGACAGGGGCTGGCATGATGGGATTTGCCAGTCATGTGGTGAACCTGTACAACAGATGGTGACTGTAATGTCATACTAGGCAGACCCTCCAGGATATTGCGATTTCGCGGTTTGCCGCGAAATCGGCACTTTTGTAAAAATGCCGCTATTTTTACAAAAGTGCCCGCGAAATCGGCACTTTTGTAGAAATAGCGCGACATTTTTACAAAAGCCGCTATATCCTGGGGGGTCTGATTAAAGGAACCTGTTCAGCACAAACAAATAAAACATTCTCTACGAATGGAGCTGCGCTCCTTATTAATGTTTGTTGGTCCCTTTCCAGTGCAAACAGATCGAGGTGAGACGAAATGAAGCAAGGTATCCAGCGACTACTTCACCATTATTTCTTCAAAACATGTAATTTCGTCAGGTCTCCGAGTCCTAATCACCCTCAATTGTATACTAAGGCTGTTTTATTCTATTGTCTTTTTTGACTTTCACAACAGCAATGCTTAACTAAATACTAAGTGACTGCCAGAAAAGTGAATGTAAAAGTTCCTGGGTCGAAAGGAGGAGGTCTGGGGTTGAGGAGGAAAATGTAGCCTGTGGAAAAGTAAATTTTGCCATGTTCTGTGTCCCTACGTGTTCCCCATCCTATGTTATGTGTGCATGATTAATATGCATATGTATTTCCCCATGATCGATTAAAGACGCAATTACAGTTGTGTCCATCTCTAGTATGTCAGTTCCCAGTTCTCGTGAATACTACGAGTATTAGGCCTATGTAAAGTCACGTTGCCACGTTTCTCAGTGTGCACGTTATTTCATTGTAAAGTCCCCGTTTCTAGGCCTCAAAAGGGCCTGGACACCAGATTCAGCTCCTGTCTCCTGAGCCCTCGCTGAGGAGCGATACAGCCCCCACCTGTGTTCCTGACCCTTCACTTATTTCCTGCCTCACAGTGCCCGGCTCGGCCTGGCTCTGCCTGCTAGTCTGCCAAGAGTATGTTATGATTCTAGTTATCAGTTCAGCCCTCCTTCACTGCATTCCTAAGCTACTGAATCGCATCAATAGTTTCCGTCACAGTCTAGCCTTTACGTCTCCATGTAAGAGAAATACTGTATTTATGGTCATTTAATATTCTTCATCACGCACTACATGTAGAATAATGCATGCTCCAGTCTTAGAGTCTGTTAGCCTTTACCCCGATAACTTTTAGTTTATATCAACATGTTCTCTAAACATCAGATACTAGATAGTGTTAGGTACATGTCGCCCTGACTCTCCAGACTTCAGTCTCTACTCCTAGCACAGAGTTCATAGCCCCCAGCTTCTCCTAGTAACACGTCATTGTCAGTTTGCGCGCACCATTAGGTTAGAGGTCCCGGCTCCTTAGGTAGCCCCCTCCATGTTTCCGCCCCATTTATGACATATTCCGTTACGTTTACATCACATGTCTATGTATACGCCTCCTGTTACACCCACTTTCACCCTTATCTTTCGCGACTGCTATTGACCACACCCACTGCTCCGCCTATTGTATGTATTGCAATGCAACAGTTTTAGTATATATGCTTGTGTACTGTTATTAAATGTTACGCCAGTCCAATCCTGTCCCAGGCAGCGCTGCCATCCTATTCCTGTGCAGGTTGTCCTGTTCCTGTCCTTTATGCTGTATTAAACCTGCAAACTCCTACTACCTCGAATCTTGACTCTTATTTATTGAGCTATCTGTTATTACTATGTCCAGTAAAACCTAGATCCGGTATTATTTATTTATATACCACATAATGGCGCCCGAATAGGGACTTGCCCTTTCCCCACGCGCCGGTGAAGCCACGCGGGCCCCCTGACCCTCTGCAGCCGTGACGGAACCATACCGTGCACGTGCAGATATTTCTGCTTCAAGTATCCCTCAGGCCCACGGAGGAGACGGAGGTGGCGGTCCAGCATCCAGACGAGGCGGTGGAGGAACGCGGCGAGTCCCGACCAGAGCCCAAGCCGAGAGTCCAAGGTCCGAGGTATCCGGAGGCCCACCCGTAACAGAAGTCCGAAGTTCGTCCGTCCGGCGTCGAAGCAGTCCCGTCCAGTCCGAGGCCTTCCGTTCTTGCTGCCCGGTGAGTACCGTTGCTGGGTAGTATCTAGACAGGGTCAATCTAATTGTCTCTGGTCCGTGGGTTTTGGTGGTACACAGACCCAAAACGAAGTGTCCACTCCGGTGGATGCGGGTCCTGACGTGTCTCTTTATGAGACCGGTAAGTTTCGTACTGTTTCAGCAGTGCATCTAGTTTCTGTTCTAGTCAGTTCTGTTCTCAAGAAGATTCATGTATTCTGTTTTCCGTATTCCAGGTAGTATTCTGTCCGAACTGTTATTTTAAATGTTCTTCATGTATTTTAATGTCGTGGTATGAGAGTGGTGTAGTTATCGTGTTCATTGTGTATTGTATTGTGTCTAGATTACAGTCCAGTCATGCCGTGGTTTTCCAGACTACGTCAGTTAAGAACTAGAAAAGGTCTGTTAGAAGAAGCAGTTCCTGTCCCGCCTAGGGACAGTCCAGGTCACTTTATGTATCAGAAGCATGGCATAAGTGCCATATTGTATCTAGATTTATGGGTAGAGTATACCAAACAGTTAGAAGAAAAGTATAGATGGCCCGTATCGGGTACATGGGATGCCGAGTGCATCATGCGAGTAGAAGAAGCATTATGGAAAAAGAAAGCCAGACAGTCACAGAAAGATGCCATCGAGTTATGGCGCAAAGATTCTCATAAAAGAACCGAAAAAGAAATCAGAAAGTCAGAATTAAGTAGAGAATCCATAGAACGAGCCCAAGAAAGGGAATTAATCGAGATAGGTGAACGAGTCAAAACCGAACAGTCAGACAGACAGAGGAACGCCCTCATTAAGGGTATGTATCCTCTCCTTGCCGAGGGCTTGCCAAAAGCAACCCCGGAGGCATCCAGTAATTTTCCGCCACCATTAGTTCCGACCAAGCTACGTCACAAACCGACCGCAGCTGATATTTTCATCTCGTCCTACTTGGACGACACGGTTCCAGAATATACAAATCCTGTTCCGCCAGCTCCTGTAAATAATGTAAATCCTGCTCCTCCAGTCACCGGAGTACCTGTTACGGTACCCCCGGTCCAGCCTACATTACAATTTCCCACTCTGCCAGCACGAAGAGTATCAGTCGATGATACCAGTTTAGGGGCCACAGGAGGAGGTCCTCCTGGTACCCCGCCACCACACCAACGAGTAACGTTAGTCGAGTTACATGAATGTGCGTTACAGCGTACGCCCAAATATAAGTCCGTTGCAGATATCCGACGAGCTCTTACTGAATGCCGCTATGATCCAGTTGCAGGTGATGATAGTACAGTTATATATTCCATCCGTGTAAGACGGGTGACCGGGTATTTGGATACCCTACCGAATATGAAAGAAGATCTAGACAGAATATATCGTTTCATCCGTACAGGGGATGATCCAGAAAGTATTGGCGAAGCCATGTCTCAAAGGAAAGCTGAGATCCAGCTCATGTTATTAAAGTTTCTGATTAATTGTTTAATAAGGGAACAAGATTATCCGACCAAAGATCCGGCCGAAATGAGAATCCTGACAAGGTGGAGTGATAATATCGCCGAGGGTAAGCACAGAACTATCAGTAGTATAGAGAGTATGTACAAGAGAATTCGTAAGGAAATAATAAAGTTACACGAACAACGTAAAGCAGCACAAGTAAGCGAGAAAGAGAATGACTCTTCTACAGAAGAGGTAGAGGACGAGAATCCCGCCAGAATAGCGTATGTAGGAAAATCTAGATTTCCAGACCGCCATTTACGCCTAGAACACAAGTCAGTTTTTCATCATCCAGCACCAGAACAAGGTTCTCTAGAACAAGTATTTCAAGCTACCGATCAAATTCTGAAATCACGAATCGGTTATAGTGAATTAAGTACTATGCATGAACAAGAACTAGTCCGATCAGCAGTCCGATGGATTACTGATTCTACCACTTTTCCAGACGAAATAGTGGCACAAATGTTTCTGAAACTGCCCCCAGCCGAGCAACGACTGGTGGGTATGTATATGATCCAGCACCTCATTACTCTGTATGAGGGTCAACATTCTGATCCAGGTCCGTTACACGATGTCCTGAACGAGTTACTCCAGTATAGATGGAAAGGTTTAGGTACCGATTTAATTAGTGTCATTTTAGAACAGCGCCACAAATATAGTATGTTCTTGAACCCGCATTTTGTTCATGTTTCACCTCCAGAAAGTAAACCCTTTTACATAGACAGACAGAACCCGTTACGAGAAGTACACCCAGTCAGGACAACAGATGGTGAAATGCAACGAGTGTTTGTTTACACTCCGATTACAAAGATGGAACTCTTAGAGATGAAGAAATTAATTCCTTGTCACGACAAAGATCCAGCAGGGTTCCACCGAGAATTAAAGGACATGCTCCGTATGGGAGAATACACTTATCCAGATATTATTAAAATGTTAAAGGTCCTGTTGCCCGCAGGGGTATACGAAAAACTCAAGGAAAAAGAATGGGAGGTGGGAGAGAAAAAGATCGATTGGGCAGTTCTAGAAGCTGAAGATAAGATACGAGTACCAGGTACCGGTCTTGGAGAGAAATGTAAAGAATTACCAGAACTGTTAATACAAGTATTGCCCAGATTATTAGCCACTAAAAAGGAAGACTGGGATGCAATCTCAGCCTGTAAACAGAAACAAGACGAAGACACTAGTGATTTTTATTCTAGGTTCGAGAAATGCTTTATTATAAACAGTGGCCTCAAGACAAGTAGTGAGTCATACCCTCATCTTTTTGTTACTAAATTAGTCGAGAATTCAAGTCCACAAGTTAAGAATCGAGTTTTGAAAGTCGAAAGTACCTGGCAAGCTAATACCCCGTCCCAAATGTTACAGATGCTTCAGTATCACCAGAATAGAATCAGAGAAGAGCAAGATCATGAGAGAAAACGTATGAAAGACACGAAAATGAAAGTACTAGTTGCACAATCTGTTCCTCAAGACAGTCAGAAGAGGGGTCCGAATCAAGCCAGTCATCCTGCAGCTCCCGTTAAAGGGACATGCAATTATTGTAAACAGCCAGGTCATTTCATAAACGAGTGTGCAGTTCTGAAACATAATATAGCCACTGGTAAAACTAAAGAAAGACCACGTCCGCCTAGACAAGAACAAGTTTCACAGACTTCTCAGCCACAGAATGCACAACAGACAGTTACAGTACCGCAGCCTATTGCTGCAACACAGCATGTTACACAGCAGATGTACCAGTATGCACAGTCCGAGTACCCAGAGTATCAGCCATATTCATGAAACAGCCTAGAGAGGGAGGTAGGCTTGCCTCTCATCGAGATTCCTGTAGATCAAGAAGGTCCCTATGTTCATAGTCAGGTACTAGGGAAAGACAGAAAGTTTCTGATTGATACAGGGGCAAGTAGGACGACCATCAGTCACGCCGAAGTTCCAGGGGCTCCGCTCTCAGGCTCTAGAAATGTTTCCCTTGGATTTTCAGGAAAGCCTATTGTAAACGAGATATCTAAGCCAGTTACTCTAGAAGTAGGTCCATTGTCCCGCACTACTGATCTGTTACTTACGAAGTCATGTCCAGAAAATTTGTTAGGCATTAAGACACTGAAAGAATTAGGTGCAGTTATTTGCTGCTCCCCAGAGGGAATACGACTGTTTCTACGTGACTTCAAGGGTCACTATGTATTACGAGATTTTGATCCGAGATTGTCTAATGTTCCGCAGCATCTATGGGCGCAAGGTCCAACTGATGTAGGTTTTATGCAAATCACACCCCATCGTGTGACTCTCAAACCAGGTGTAGTGTTACCACGAATCAGACAGTACAGATTGCCACCTGAGGCTGTAGCAGCCTTATCCAAAATTATTGACGAGCTCATGGCTCAAGGAGTAGTTGTAGAAACTGACTCCAATGTATGTAATTCTCCGATCATTCCAGTCATGAAACGTACTGATCCAAATGCACCCCCAGTATATCGATTAGTGATTGACCTTCGAGAACTTAATAAATGTATTATTCCCCAGTACCCAGTTGTCCCAGATATCTCTTCCCTATTGACAGCCATTGATTCCGAAGCATCATTTTTTACAGTCATAGACCTCAAGAACGCGTTTTTCAGTGTCCCCATTCATCCAGACAGCCAGTTTCTTTTCGGATTTTGTTTAAATGGAAGGAGCTATATGTTCACACGAGCTCCTCAAGGTTTCACAGAAAGTCCTAGTATTTATAGTCAAGCACTTAAGAGACAACTAGACAATATTCACATGCCAACTGACACTGCCCTGCTCCAGTATGTCGATGATCTACTGATCACAGCCCGTTCTGAACGTGCTTGCGAGCGAGCATCACTTACAGTCTTGTATTTTCTTGCCGAGATGGGGCACAAGGTGTCCCCTTCGAAGCTTCAATTCTGTGTCCAGCAAGTGATCTACTTAGGCCACTTACTGTCCAAGTGGGGTAGGCAGTTGACACCAGACCGTATCCAGTTAATAGTAAGTCTTCCTCAGCCCAAGACCCAGAAGGAGGTACGTGCTTTTATCGGCCTTACTTCTTATTGCAGACAATGGATTCCTCAGTATGCATTTCTAGCTAAGCCACTGATACAGTTAACGACACAGGAGGCAGCCGTATCGACTGTCCTCCCTTGGACATCTGAACATACACTTAGTTTCAATGAGTTAAAGAAAGCTTTATGCCAAGCTCCAGTTCTAGCTACACCGAACTACAGTAAGCCTTTTACACTTTTCGTCACAGAACGCGAAGGTACAGCATTATCTGTTCTCACACAAGATCAAGCAGGACAATACAAGCCTTGTGCTTATTTTTCGAGCACACTAGATCCTGTAGCCCAGGCTCTGCCTGCGTGCCTCAAGTCAGTTGCAGCCACAGCTCTAGCTATCAGACAAAGTGATTCCATAGTATTAGGACATTCCTTGACAGTACAAGTTCCACACTCCGTGGAAGTTCTTTTAAACCGAACCCAGACTCAGCACTTGACAATTGCACGTTTAACAGGTTATGAATTGACACTGTTCCAGCCACACATAGATATCAGACGCTGCAACGTTCTAAATCCTGCTACACTGTTACCGTCAGTTAATTCGAATCCTGCCACACACGACTGTGTGGAAGTAGTTAATACTATGACTAAGCCAAGACAAGATCTGACAGATATTCCATTACCAGATCCCGACCTGACACTTTATGTGGATGGTTCATGTATGAGAACAAGTACAGGAGAACTAGTAGCCGCGTATGCAGTGACTACTGACACTGACGTTATAGAAACACACCGTATTGACACCCTGTCTGCTCAAGCAGCAGAGCTAGTTGCTCTGACACAAGCCTGCATACACGCCAAGAACCTGAAAGTTAATGTTTATACAGATTCACGCTACGCATTCGGAGTCGTACACGACTTTGGAGTGCTCTGGCAGGAGAGAGGTTTCATGACTTCTCATGGAACCAAGATTCAGCATGGTCTCCTTATTCAAGCTCTGTTAGATGCCATACACTTACCGACATCTATTGCTATCATGAAGTGCAAAGCACATACGAAAGTTACTGACATTATTTCTCAAGGTAATGATCTAGCAGATCGCACAGCCAAGCTTACAGCACAGACTCCAGACATGTCAGTTAATCCGACACAGACACATACTCCAGATCCGACTACCTGTATGACAGTTAAGGACCCTACTCAAGATGTCATAGATATCCAGTTACATGCTACTCCCGATGAAATCAAGAAATGGTCCGAACAAGGAGGGGTCCAGACAGATCAGGGATGGGTAACGAAGGGTAGAGCCACATGGTTTCTCCCCGACTCTATGGTTCAAGTCATTATCAATACCGCACATAGTCCAGCACATTTAGGAGAAAAAGCTATGTTAGACAGTATCCAGAACATTTGGTTCAACAAGCATTTACGAGCTGCGGCCAAGCAGAAAGTCCGTACCTGTATGATATGTTGCCAGTTCAACCCAGGTAAAAGTGTCTCGGTGGAACAAGGTGGATTCCAGCCCCCTGACCACCCTTTTGAAGTCCTCCAGATGGATTATATTCAGATGGAGCGATGTCGAGGTTTCAAGTATGTCCTCGTAGTTGTATGTGCTTTATCCAGGTGGACAGAAGCATATCCAGTTCCAGATTACACAGCCGCGACCACTGCCAAGCAGTTGGTTCGTGAATTCTTCCCCCGCTACGGACTCCCTAGGGTCGTATATTCTGACAACGGCCAGCCATTCTCATCTGAACTCATGAAACATGTTTCCCTTTTGTTAGGGTACCAGTGGAAGTTCCATTGTGTACGCCATCCTGAAGCAGCCGGTCTCGTAGAGAGACATAATCAGACCCTGAAAATCCGCATTGCCAAAATATGTAAAGAGAAAGGTGTAGACTGGCTAGTAGCTCTGCCAGTCGCTTTGTTTTACATGCGCATGGTCGCACATTCCAGATCAGGTCTGTCCCTGTACGAGGTCGTATTCGGCCGCCCCCCTAATATGTGGGGTACACCTAGACCCCAAAGTATTACAGATGTTTCAAGTAATATGCTGACAGATTACCTAGCTTCCTTGATGTCTGCCCTACACTCTTGTCGTTCACAGGTTGCCGCCGCATTTCCAGACAATACCGAGGTGGCACCGCATGAGATCGTTCCCGGAAATCTGGTCCTTGTGAGGAACTTTGATCGTTCAAGTCCGCTGGAGCCTCGCTGGAAGGAGCCAAAACAGGTCCTCCTGGCCACCCGTACTGCTGTCAAGCTGGAAGGCAGGAATGGCTGGGTCCACCTGTCACATGTGAAAAAGTTTTATGGATTAAAGACTGTTTTAAAGAACATTTCCCAGGATTTGAAAGACTGCCAAAGTACTATTCTTAAGGACTGTCCCGCAAAAGACAATGATACAGATTCCTCCCTGTTAGAGAAAACTCAGCAACAGGAGTATAAGCTAAAATTAAGGTCTAGTAAAATAAGTCAGCCAGTTTGATTGTCTAAGTCCTCCCCTAGGTGAAACGGTTAGACCGGTTTCTGACATGTATAAAATAGACCCCCATAGTGAGAGAGTTAGTCAAAACTCAATCCGATGTATCGTTTTTCTAAGTTTCATATTGTTTTTCAGCCTTATGATTACCTGCACAGGTTATGCATTTTATTTGTGTTTTCCAGTTTCCCATGTAAATAAGTCTGCTAATGCTACGGTAGAGCACACGTTTAGTGATCTGCCTCCTCATGAACTATCTTATCGTCTTGCTATGCGTAATAATTCCTTTATCCGCATGTTACATTATTCACACCAGACCAGCAATGCCACTAATTGTTGGGTGTGTGGTCGACTCCCCCCTTTCCAGACACCGAAGGGAGTTCTGCCACTCTTTCCTTATCCATTTTCACATAACGGTTCGTGTGGAGCATGGTCCACGTTAACGTCATCCTCAACAGATAAGTCTTTTCTTAACAGTACATGTTTTCCAGACAAGCAAGGTCTTCCCCACAGAACAGGGTTAGATCTAGAAAATGAAGTTTATAATTTAGGTAATTATTCTTCGAATTTCATGGTCCTGAATGTTCAGTCTGATACTACTCCAGACTTCCCTGCTATGTCAGTACTACCAGTTAAAGGCGAATTATGTGTCCGAAAGAATGGTTCCGTACATGTAGGCCATAGTGATTGTACTACTATTGTCAAGTATAGTGACAGTAGGAAATCTATTTTTAAAGCTTCACGTCATTCTTATTTTGTTTGTGGTCAGACCGCATATGTTCGTCTGCCCCTCGATTGGGAGGGAACCTGTTACATTGCATTCCTACTGCCACCAGTTTTTCTAGCCCCACCTGATTATCATAGGAATTCCCACCTAGTACATACTAGACACAAGAGAGACCTCCCGATTGCCGATTATACTGAAACTGCTCTAGAACAATACATAGATATCAATAAAGGTGTCTTCCCTTATTTAGGTACTGTTGTGAATAGTAAACTGATACGTAGATTAACGAGAACCCTTGAAGCAGTAGTGATTGAGACTACCTCTGCTCTAGGTAACTTAACCGAGGAGCAATCCTTTATGAGAATTGTCGTGCTCCAGAATCGTCTCGTCCTTGACGTCATACTGGCCGATAGGGGCGGGGCTTGTAGAGTCATCGGATCTAGTTGCTGCATTTTCATTCCTAATAACGCGCCGTCTGTTTATTCAGCTATAACCAGACTCCATAAAATTGCCCATCTGTTACACCAAGATCCAGGCACCTGGACATGGTCCGGTTGGTTCTGGAATATAATTTCCGCCTGGGGATGGAAAGTATTGTCATTTCTAGGTATTGCAGTAGCGATCATATTCAGTTGCTGCCTATGTATACAATGTGGCCCTGCGATTTGTGGCATTTGTGCTACCTCTTGTATTCCTAGTCCCAAGTCCCGTTCTAAATTCCGTTCCAAGAAAATTCGAGACGAGCAAATGATACTGTATGAAATGATAGATGGTATCATGAATATTGATGTTTCCTGATGGAAACGTAGTGACAAGGAGGGAATGTGGAAAAGTAAATTTTGCCATGTTCTGTGTCCCTACGTGTTCCCCATCCTATGTTATGTGTGCATGATTAATATGCATATGTATTTCCCCATGATCGATTAAAGACGCAATTACAGTTGTGTCCATCTCTAGTATGTCAGTTCCCAGTTCTCGTGAATACTACGAGTATTAGGCCTATGTAAAGTCACGTTGCCACGTTTCTCAGTGTGCACGTTATTTCATTGTAAAGTCCCCGTTTCTAGGCCTCAAAAGGGCCTGGACACCAGATTCAGCTCCTGTCTCCTGAGCCCTCGCTGAGGAGCGATACAGCCCCCACCTGTGTTCCTGACCCTTCACTTATTTCCTGCCTCACAGTGCCCGGCTCGGCCTGGCTCTGCCTGCTAGTCTGCCAAGAGTATGTTATGATTCTAGTTATCAGTTCAGCCCTCCTTCACTGCATTCCTAAGCTACTGAATCGCATCAATAGTTTCCGTCACAGTCTAGCCTTTACGTCTCCATGTAAGAGAAATACTGTATTTATGGTCATTTAATATTCTTCATCACGCACTACATGTAGAATAATGCATGCTCCAGTCTTAGAGTCTGTTAGCCTTTACCCCGATAACTTTTAGTTTATATCAACATGTTCTCTAAACATCAGATACTAGATAGTGTTAGGTACATGTCGCCCTGACTCTCCAGACTTCAGTCTCTACTCCTAGCACAGAGTTCATAGCCCCCAGCTTCTCCTAGTAACACGTCATTGTCAGTTTGCGCGCACCATTAGGTTAGAGGTCCCGGCTCCTTAGGTAGCCCCCTCCATGTTTCCGCCCCATTTATGACATATTCCGTTACGTTTACATCACATGTCTATGTATACGCCTCCTGTTACACCCACTTTCACCCTTATCTTTCGCGACTGCTATTGACCACACCCACTGCTCCGCCTATTGTATGTATTGCAATGCAACAGTTTTAGTATATATGCTTGTGTACTGTTATTAAATGTTACGCCAGTCCAATCCTGTCCCAGGCAGCGCTGCCATCCTATTCCTGTGCAGGTTGTCCTGTTCCTGTCCTTTATGCTGTATTAAACCTGCAAACTCCTACTACCTCGAATCTTGACTCTTATTTATTGAGCTATCTGTTATTACTATGTCCAGTAAAACCTAGATCCGGTATTATTTATTTATATACCACAAGCCGAAGGCCAAATGTTTAAAAAAATAATCACTCGGAGGTCATTAAGAACCCCCAGGAGAAGGGAAACAAACTGTATGTCCCACTATGTGCACAAAACCTTGTAGTTTGCAAATAAACTACTTATGGGACGCGCAAAATATGTGGATGCAAATTATGTGCCACTCCTAATTCCGTGAAAAACGGTGCAAAACACCAGTACACAACCCCTGCTTAATTTGCCACTCTCTTAAGAAATTAGGCCACTCACTGACAGGTCTGTGTGAAAGTCATCTGCATGGATATTCTCTTCAAATGGTCAAAGTACATAAATTGTGCTGGATGACTGCCACTAATTAATACATTAATAAAGAGACCGGAACTTGAAGTGCACTATGGTAATGCTCAAAGTAGAACACTATCCAGAAAATGGAGACGCCAAATGTGAATGACCCACAGCAACAGTCTGCCACAGTACTACAAAGACAAAAAACCAGTAAATGGCGCAGGAGGGGTGTTAAAGGTAGTTTGTGCATAATGCCTTGTCGAAGCTTATGCATTTCAACAGTACTGGCTTTCCTAACATCTTTTGTTACCTTACAGTCGCAGACGGAAGAAATCTCTCGGACAATAGGTCCGCCAGAAGGCTGAAGTGAGGGGGATTAGTTCAAAACCTTAAAGAAGCCACAGGCGGATCCCAAAATAACCGCCAATTATCGTCCCATTTCTTTACTACCGGCATTCTCGAAAGTCCTGGAACGACACATCCACGCCCATCTTTCAAAATTTGTAACAGGCAACAACCTGTTACATCCTTCCCAATCGGGATTTCGCCCTGGCTTCTCTACGGAGACGACCTTGCTGGGCGTTACAGATAATCTGCGTCTGCTCTTGGATCGAGGAGAAACAGTTGCGCTGATCTTACTCGATCTCAGCGCAGCTTTTGATACTGTGCTTCACAGTATCCTTCTCAAATCCCTTGCTGCCATCGGCATTGGTAACAAAGCATTGGACTGGCTCGCATCTTTCCTGTCTGACCGCACTTTTCAAATTTTCTCTAAGTCATCATCCTCTAAGAGCCTCCCCTCTCCCCATGGGGTACCCCAAGGGTCTGTTCTTAGCCCTCTTCTTTTTAATTTATATGTCACACCTTTGGCTTATGTTGCACAATGTTCAGGATTAAATCTTTTTTCCTATGCCGACGATTCACAAATTGTTTTCTCACTCTCTCAAACTGATCCTATGGCTCCTTCCCCTTTGCAAACTGGACTCAGCAAGATATCTGAATGGATGAACAACAACTTACTCAAGTTAAACGGCGGAAAGACGGAGGTCCTGATTCTTGGCAACAAACCCGATCTCTGGAACCTGACTCACTGGCCCACTACCATGGTTCCCCTTCCAACTCCATCTGAACAAGTGCGAAACTTGGGAGTAATTATTGATAGGGGACTATCCATGAAAGATCAGGTCAACAGAGTCACAACCACTTGTTTTACCATTCTATGATGGCTGCTTAAAATCTTCTGGATGCTCCCCAAAAACACCCAGAGATCTGTCGTGAACGCCTTGGTGACCTCCAGATTGGATTACGGCAACGTACTCTATCTGGGGTCTTCAAAGGCCGTCATACGTCACCTTCAGCTAGTACAAAATGCTGCAGCTCGGCTTCTCTTTGGCTGTCGTAAACGTGACCACATTTCAGAACGCCTGAGAGGGCTGCATTGGCTTCGTGTTGAAAACCGGATCAAGTTTAAAGCTTTGAGCTTTATGCATAAGATCAATACCGGATCAGCACTCCTCTACCTTCAGGCCCTTGTCAGCCCCTACCTCCCAGCTCGCTCTCTCCGTTCCTCATCCCACCATCTCTTTAATGTACCTAGGTTCAAACTTGTCAGAATGGGCGGTAGCTCCTTTGCGAACTTGGGACCCAGACTGTGGAATTCACTTCCGTTGGCCCTACGGATGGAAAACTTTCACATGCGATTTCGCAAAGCGGTGAAGACCTGGCTATTCGATCTCTAAAATCTTCTGCCTTATGTTGTCGTTCTGTCTCTTAGCGCCGGGAAACCCTCATGGGTAGCTGTCGCGCTTAACAAAATCAATTAATAAATAAATAAAAATAAATAAATAAATAAAACCTAGCAGTCATTAGCCAATATAACCATATATTCTAAACAAAATCACACAGGGGACATTAAGAGCTCAAGTAGTGCTGTGTACCCAATAAGTACAAGCAGAGACTGTTCGTGAGAATATGTAAACGCGCACACCTTACCTCAGGCCTCAACGTTCTTTACATGCTGCAACCGGCCGGCAGCACCTGAAGGACTTTTTACTAGTAATAATCACATTTAATTAGGGGAATGGGGGGGCAAATTCTAAGGTAGGCACTTCCCCAGACCCCAGATACTACATTTAGTAGCATTGGCTATTTGTAAATTTCTGAATTTATGGTAACTCATACTAGCTTGTGATTCAGAGGCCATTTTGCAAAATGTCTTCTTTCCTTCACACTGCCTTACATGAAACATACAAATGCAGGGCAGTAAAAACAAATGTTCTATCATTTTGTGTTCACACAAGTCTCCTTATAAAGACTGTGCCCCACTTGTGTGACTGGGTCTAGTGAATGCAGGAAAACATACCCCAAAAAGTGACCTTGAGACATTATATCTCACCCAGCACAGTCTAGCCTCTATTTTTTCCTTTTCAATGTGGTAGCTGTAGATCTTGGGCCCTAGTTCAGCCACCAACCAGGAAAACCTACCATATTCAGACATTTCTGAAGCCTAGACTCTTGGGTGCCCAGGATGGTGTGACTTGTGTGGTTACAAGGTTGGGTTACACAGAAGCTCTTGCAAACCTAAAACTGTGGCAAAAAAAGAAAATCCTCATATTTCTGTGAGTAAAAGTTCTGGAAGGTGAGGGGAGCCACACATTTCCCTTACCATATAGTGTTTCCCCGCATATCCCTATAATAAGCATTTGCAATGCAATAGGTCTCGCTTTTTGGGACCTTGTTTAGCTATGCAGCCTATTATTGATTATATAAGAATAAAGGAACGTGTTGGTTCTATAAAGTAACACTGGAAAATGCTTTTTCTACCAAATAGAGCAGTTTTCCGCAGTAAAGAACGCAATGCTATCTGAAACAATAATGCCTAGAAAGTAAGAAGGGGCAACATCGAGACCACGTGCCACCTGTCGCCTATTCCAAACTTCCATCAGCTGGAGACTGCTGTCCCGCAGACTTGCACCTCCCTCAGGGACTGCACTTCTGGGCATGGTGGGAGACGGGTGGGGGCTGAGGGGGGAGGGATTGATCCACACGTGACGGCCAGACACACACGTCACCTCTCGTTTCGTGAATGGCGAGCTATATTTAGCCTCCGACTCGAGTGATGTCATTTAATGGTCATGGAAACGCTAGCGGTAGCCAGACATGAAACCTACCGTGGCTGTGAGCCTTCACCCACCGCAGCAGGAGAGCGGGCATCGGGCCACAGGTAGATGGGCCTCACCGGCTCTAGAAGGGCCCCCTTTCCCCTCAAGGCCCCGCCCACCCCTCCCATCTCAGCGCACAGTATGGACGCGCCATTCAATGCTAGGCTGCGACTCTGCGAGGGCTACCACCAAGGGCTGTTCTACCGCCAACCCTGTTTCCATGGGTCCGCTTTGTCTGTGCGGCAGACAGTCTCAGGTCCTCATGTCTTTCGAGCTCCATTTTAATGTTTACCTTTTTTTAGACCACCCACCATCCCCGGAAGTTCACGTTCTTGGTTCTCCATAATAAAGCATAACTGTTTAGGCTGGAAATACCGTGGGATCTGGGGAAGCCCCCTGCCTCCCTCCGATTTGGGTCGGATAAGTTGTTGTTGGTGAAGACGCAGATTCTTACCTTTCCAGATGAACCAGTTAATGACGAGTTGTAGGTTACGGCGGATCGCCGGCAATGGGGTTAATGGTAGGGTCTGAAATATAAAAAGAATGTGCAGTAGCCCATAATTGTGAAGCACACGCTCGAGGGAAACAACGTGTCTACATTGTAAATAAATCAAATATACATAGCTTCATGTTGTTAAATAACTAAAAAAACTAAGATATCTGAGTTTGTTGTCGGAAAAATGGCCACATAAAATGCTGCAAAATTGCGGCTAAATTTCCATATTTGTGCCACTAAATTTCCATTTTTTTGCCGCTAAATTTGCTAATCCATGCCGCTATATCCTGGGGGGTCTGACTAGGCCAGGTACTGGCTAATAACCATGCCACACATTGAAAGTAGCTTTCCGCGTCTTTATTTCGCTGTGTGTGTACGTCACAACTACACATTCTAAGCCTGCCTTCAACTCATCCATCAAATGCTTACATCAAAGACCTATGGAGTACAGTGGGAACCAAAAGAGTTTAAGAATTCTTTTATTTACAAGACAAAACATCTCCCGCTTTATTAAATAAAAAGTTACAACATTTTCAAAGTAGATAACTAAATAAATACATGAATAAACACACATATGATCATAGATATACAGGCAATTATAATTCTTAAAGTTATCGTCGTGGTGCCTGAATCACACGTTCTGATAGTGTCACCGGGAACAGGCAGTGGAAGTGTCAGAGATCTACACAGGTGAGGTGGAATCATCGACAAACACAAAGTCATCATCATATTTCCTTTATTTTGGCTCAAATAAAGACATAAAAGGCATCTAACAGACACAGAGCCATCAACAGTCTGTCAGGACCCAGTCTCTGCATTGACATCGATGTTTGGTGAGTGATGGGTCACATGTCAAAAATGAGAGGAATCTCTGGTAAGGAAAATCCCCATGTGTCCTTTAGTGTTAGATATCGTAAATGGTTCAACCTCAAAAGGAGAATCAGACCATCTTTTTCTGGGTTATCTGACAAGCACTCAATTACATCTTTTGCTCGTTGTAGTCTGTCAACATATATTTTATTTTCTGTTTGCGACCAAAGTCTGTACTATGAATGTCTTACTCATTCTTGGATATGGGGCAGATTGGTCGCACAGCTCTTCCAATCATTAGTCATAGGGCTTTCCCCTGTCGTTGACTGAGGGGTGAGTGGTAAGCTTGAAAAGTAGGGTTTAAAACAACTTTGAGGTTGAGCTTCTCCAATGCAGCCAGTGGCATAACAACAGCCCCTGTGGGGTGGGGGCCCCCTGAGCTCTCGGGCCCCCTCAGGCACTGTGCACCGGTGGCAGCTAAGAGCTCCTGACTGGGTCCAGAGAGTGGGGGCCCCTCCATGCACTTTGAAGGGTGGCCTTCTTGACGTTCGTTACACCACTGAATGCAGCCCATGAGCACATTTTTTGAGAGTACTCGTGAACTGTCCTACCAGGCCATTGGCCTGGGGCCAAAGAAGAGTGCTTTTTTGATGGTTTATATTTAGGTGATTTAGAAAGTCTTTGAATTTTCGACTATTCAAAGGTAGGCTGTTGTCGATTTCAAAATTGCTGGTACATCCCATGTTGCAAAAATGTCATCTAATCTTTGAATAACCCTTTCATATGTAGTGGATGAAAGGTCTTCTACCAATGCAAAACGGGACTATTCATCAACAATGACTAGAAGATGATGTCCACTCTCAAGAGGACCAAAGAAATCAACAGCAATTCTCTACCAAGCATGTGTCAATTTTGACATGTTTAAAGGGCGATTAATAACTGTAGACAAAAGGCAGTTGCATGTGACAACTTTAATTCTTTGTCAACCTTTTTGTCGAAACAAGAAAACCAAACACAGTCTCTCTTAGTAGCAACCATTCCTCGATGTTCCTCATGGATGACATCAATCATTTGTCGTAGAGTCTCGGGGTTAACAATTAGTGTACCTCAAAGAATGAGGCCTTCTTGAGTCACTGAAAGTTCATCACTTACATTTTTTAACTTAAAATACTCACTTTCACTAGTGAGAGGTCAAGAGTGCTGGTTCCACGACTGATGAGTAATAATGTCTTTTGACTCTAACATGTCACTATCTTGGCTCGTGGCAGTGTGCTCGATTTCACAATAAAATTGATGTAGGCCTCTGCTATCTTAGATGAGGTACCAGGGCATTGCAATGGAACTCATGAAAAATAATCAGCAGGATTCTGATCTTTTCCTGGATGATGAAGAATTGTATAGTTGTATTCTTGTAACCTTAAACCCCAACGTTCAATTCAAGGAGGCATTTTACCTTTGGGATTGCCAAATATCGTCAACAGTGCTTGATGACAAGTCACTACTGTGAAAGGCTTTCCATATAAGAACACATGGAAATATTCATAGCCCTGACCACTGCCAAACTTTCTTTCGCAGGTTGCAAGTAAGCATGTTCCATTTGTGACAGGCTTTAACTGACGTATGCCATGATATGTCTCCAGGCATTCAACTGTCTACTGGCCAGTCCAATAAATTATCATAACAATTAAATGACTTGTGGGGGATTTGCAGTAGACAGCACTTGCACTTTAGCTGGATCAGGTTTCATACCCCATCAGAAAAGATATGGCCAAAGAATTTCAAGTTTTTCCTTTGGAATTCATGTTTGTTAGCAGATCTTGATCAGCCTGCATCTTTCAGCAAACTACATATTCGCATGAGAGCTTTGTCTTGCTCTTTCTGTGTGGCTCCAAAAACCAATATGTCATCACTATAGTTAGATGCATTTACTACAGGTTGTATGATATGTCGAATGATGTCTTGTAAAAGTTCTGCAGCAGAGGATACACTAAAACTCAATCGCTTATAGCGAAACAGACCAATATACGTAGAAAAGGTTGCAATGTACATGCGTTATCCTTTATTTAAGTTGAGTCGAGAGAAGAACTTCGCACCATTCAATAGAGTTACCATATCAGCAATGTGCAGACATGGATATCTCTCTAGCTGAATTGCCTAATTGGCCTGGCACATTTTAACACATATGTATACAGGTTGTTTACGCGCTCTTGTAGGCACTACTACAATGAGAGAAACCCGTGGTGTTGGACCAGTGGAGCGTTAAATGATGTCATGTTTAAGCAGAAAATTAAGTTCCTTTTCAACAGCTTCTTGCAAGTGAAAATCATTTCTATTTATATGTAACTTTACTTTCATTGTTTTGAGTTTTCCTAACCCATGAAATAATGAAGGAAATTGACTTACAATTTCATGATGAGCATTCATATTGTAGTTCACTGAACAGTCCCATATCAGCAGCAGTGTTGCAACACAGCAAAGAGGCACTTGAAGCTGTTCCTTGAAGTTCATGAATGGGCGCTTGCAGCATGGTTTCCTTGCGTTTCATCATGGCTTCAAACTTACATTGACTTTTTAAGGGCGTTGAGGCAGCCCATGTGTACACTTTAGTCTTTGACTTCATAACTTGCGGTAACATAGAAAACCTGTTTTTGGTGTTAATTTGCTTCAGTTGATGCGACCAATTAGCCTTGTGGGAGCACATCAAACGTCGCTCAGGTAGCGTTCGGTTGGCGATTTTGTCTTCACGCTGTGATGCACTTACTTTTCTTTTCGGCTTGCAAGTTGTCACAAAATGGGTCATTTTACCACAGCCAATGCACATCTGTCCAATGGTGGGAGATTTACCTTTGTGTAGAAATGACAGTCCACATCTGTAACACGTTTTCTTTTTCTGTGGAGACATTGCCTTGTGTCCATCAGCCTTGTACTTTGGCTTACTTTTCATGCTCATGACTGATGCACTTTGAGTGCTTCCGGCCTCCATGTCAGTTGCTTGATGACCAGCACACTCTTCAGCTCGGGCAACCTTGACGACTTGTTCTAATCTCAGAGTTTCCATCAGCATCGCCGGTGGAAGGCATCCATCAATTATTCTGAAGGGTAAACAACCTTTACAAGGCAACTTTTACATCGCAGAGCCTTTACAACGCAACCATTACAACGCAAACTATTAAAACGCATTGCTCTGGGGGGCGCTCTAGGATAGGGAATAGGTTAATTTACTATCCAATAACCTTCCCTGGTGTCCACGGGGACTGGAGTTGGAATAGTAAATTAAACTATTCACTATCCAGCACCCCAAAGCACTATGCGTTGTAATGGACTGCGTTGTAATACTTGTGTTGTAAAGGCATGCGATGTAAAAGCATGCGTTGTAATGTCATACATCCATTCTGAAGCGGGTAGCTTCCTTATCATTAAACTAGTTGATTTTACAGTGCTTCACCAGATTATCCAGCCTCTCAACAAACTCATCGATAGTTTCAGCTGGTTGCTGACATTATTAACTGAATATGTATCTTTCATAAACTACATTTTGAACTGGATTAAACTTGACATTCAAGGCTGTTTTGATTTGATCATACATCACTTCACCTTCCTGTGGTATCTTTTTCATTGCGTCTTTCACTCCTTCAGCAGCCATGTTCCTAAGATGCTTTTTTATTGCATCTATGAAATCTTCAAAAGTCTCCATCCATGCAGTCCATCTATTCCCAATATTATGTTTTAAGCAGTAACAAATACAGATGGAGGTCTTAAATCAATCAATTAAGCAGGGTTCTTATAGAGTGCGGCTAATCACCCGTTAGGGTCTCAAGGTGCTGGGGGTGGGTTCTGTAGTTCAGTTGCAGTGCCAGTTCAGTCGAAAAGAGCCAGGTCTTGAGGTCCTTCCTGAATTGAGGCAGTGAGGGTGACTGCCTGAGATGAAGAGAAAGAGAGTTCCAGTTCTTTCCGGCGAGGTAGGGGAAGGATCGTCCTCCAGTCGTGGTCTTGCGGATCCATGGGATAGTGGCCGGGACCAGGTTGGCAGAACAGAGGTTTATGGTGGGAGTGTAGAACGAGTGGCGGTGGTAGTGGTCAGATGTTGTGGAGAGCCTTGTAGGCATGCATGAGGAGCTTGAAGGTGATTATTTTGTTGATCGGGAGCCAGTGGAGGTTTCTCAGGTGATCGGCAATGTGACTGGGGTAGACAATGTCCAGGATAAGTTTTGCCACAGCGTTCAGGATTCTTTGCAATTTCTTTTGGAGCTTCAAGGTGGTGCCGGCGTAGAGTGTCTTGCCGTCGTTGAGTTTCCTGCTGACGAGCACCTGGTTGACCGTTTTTCTGGACTCAGTGGTGATCCACTTAAAACTCTTTTGAAGCAGCCAGAGCGTGCAGAAGCAGGAAGATGAGTCGGCGCTGATTTGGCGGATCATTGAGAGCGAGGAGTCAAGGATGATGCTAAGGTTGCATGCGTGGTCCGTGAGTGTAGGGGGCTCTGAGCACTGCGGGCCACCAGGAGTTCTCCGAAGCTGAGGGGGTAGTTCCCAGGAAGAGGACTTCATGTTTTGTTGGAGCTGAGTTTGAGGAACCTGTCCTTCATCCAGGTGGTGACTGCCTTCATCCCGTTGTGGAGGTTGTTCTTTGTGGCTGTAGGTTTGTCGGTGAGGGAGAGAATCAGCTGGGTGTTGTTGGCGTAGGAGACAATGTCTAGTGCGTGGTTTTCGACGTTGAAGAGGGTGGGGCATTAAGATTACAGCAGCCATATATACAGTTATGGGCAGTAGTGGTTTCTTAGGCACTTTGTGTGGAACTGGATTAGGCAGAGCTTCTCTAGCGCCTTGTGATGTGCTGGCTTCGGGGTCAGCCTTAAAGACTTTTGGAGCTTGGATCTTGCCCTGGCTCTCCATCGAAGCTCTCTACATTATGGTGATCCTTGGAGTTGCTATGGGCTCCTACGCAGCAGCTTTGGTAGTTGGTGCACAGATGTCAAACACAGCCCGATCTTCCTTCCAGGGCCACTTCGAAGCACGTCCTAGCATGATGAGTCCTTGGGGGTTTTGGTAACTAGATACATCTTTGTACACTAGTAGTCCATAAAAGCAGATAACATTGATTGGCTTTGTTCTTGAATGTTTCTTTACAAACACCTGGTTAATCTCTGCTTCAAAGCACATGAATTTCAATTTGGCTTGTGCTGAACTATCGCTGTGCATTGCTTTCGTAACCTGGTTGCATCTGCATAGTGTTCTTACTCTGTATAGCGTATGGCATTAATTTGCATAATGGCACAGTACCTTTTATTTGCGGCCCTTTCATTCAGTTCCTGGCCAACAAAATGTAGACTTTCAATGTCGCTTTCTTTATCTTCAAGAATTTTACATAGACTGGCATTGTGCTGAGGCTCCACTGGTGCCATGTCAGTTCTGCACTTCGACTGCGGCACACGTGGCACTTACGAGCAGTTTGCAAGATCACAGCAAACTTTCTGGAAGAGCGCCTTCAATGTATGGGCTTAGTATCCCCTATCTCATTGCCAGTTGCAGAGTCCTACCAGCTCAGGTACTTGCCAATAACCATGCCACACACAGAGAGTTGTCTTACACGTCTTTATCCCACTGCGTGTTAGTCAGAACTCCACATTCTAAGCCTGTCTTCAACTCATCCCTGCAACGCTTACATCACAGGCCCACGGTGTACAGTGGGAATCAAAAGAGTTCCAGCATCTTTTATTTACAAGACACTACAGCGACGACTTGACTTCATGATCACAGGCATGCCTTCTTGGGTTGCAGACATCTTTGGGTGTTCATGGCCAGGTGCTTACATTCTTTCTTTGTGGAGGCACCTGCATTCTTTGCCTGGATGCTCTGGGTTGCTGAGCCATAAGTGACTGTCTTGATGTTCACTGTGGGAAGCATGGGTCAGCTATCAGTTCATGCATGCTTGCGTCATACTCTTGGTTCTCCCGCTGGGCTTGGGGCAGAGACTCGGTTTGCGCATGCTTGCAGCTTACTCATGGTTCCTCAACTGTGCTGTCACCAGTCTGTCCTTGTTTCACCTCAGTAGCTTCTGTGTGTGGATCAATGCCCGCTGCCAGTTGCTCAAGTCCTCTCAAGTGCGTCTTCCAGGCCTGCCACTCTTGATCTTCCCTCCTGGGCTTAGTCAGTCATCACGTTTCTCAGTGTGAACTGGCAGGTCCCACTTCATCTTCTTCTTTCTCCTTGGTGCCTCGAAATGCACCTTCCTACCATTTATGCAGTTGAGACTTCCCATTGCTTGAGCCTCTTCTTCTTCTTCTACTAGGTGCAGCCTCATGCACCTTTTTTTAGAACAAAAACAGGGCCTCTCAGTAGTCGACTGTTTCAGTAGTCCGGCCACCGGCCTTGGGTGTTGAGCTCTGGCTTGGTAATGACCAGGGTGGTCGCTGATCCAATTTTCCTTGTCTTCTCTAGGGCTGTGTGGCATCCTGCAGCATGTCACATGTTCCATCTTCCAGCAGCTCCTTCCGTAGGCAGTGAGGAGCTGTCCCACTTTCATAGAGTGGCGCAGTGCTGGCGCCTTGAGGCAACACTGCCATCAGGCATAGTTGGTGAGGTGTGGGACGGCGTGCCTTGAGGTTGCGGGTGGTGTGGTGTGGTCCTAGTGTCTGGATCACAGTGTTGTGTGCTTCTGGTGGAGTCTCCTTCCTTGAGCCTTCTCATGATTGGCGTAGTGTCCATCTCGCGTGCTTCAGGCCAGTCTGCGGCTGGGAAAATGGTCCATCCTTTGATGGGTGTCATTGCAAGCTTTGCACTCTGATTGACCTGGGTGCTTTAGCTAACCATCACTGGCCTGTTACTGTCCTCCATTGGCAATGTCTCTCATTTGCTCTGTGGCATGAGCGTGCAGTGTGCAGAAGGTCTGGTAATACCTCTCACCTGTGCCTGCAGTCATGGTATGCTGCCACAAGGGAGCGCATGGTACTCTCAGCACTAGTCATGGTTTCTCCTTCTGGGGCAGCAGACTCTGCTTTGTAGTCCCAGGGGCTGTGTTTTGTGAAGTGTAGCGCTCCCTGTTGCCAGCGTGATACAGATGCACCGAGTCTTGTTCAGGTTTAATGCTTATATGCATTCCTGTGAGTGAGCACTTACAGTTTTTCTTGTGGGTATGCTGCAGGTGCTCCAATAACTATGGCCTAATGTCTCACTCGTCTTTTCAATGTGTGCCCTGTTGAAGTATGGAGAGACTGCTCACCTCTTGGCCTGCTAGTGTGTGTGAGGTTTCTTTCCTCCTTTGGCATGCCAGCTCTTCTCGGGCTTGTAGATCAGATGCTGTTCTGGTCCAGCTAAGTATCATAAACCTACAGTACGCAATACACTTTTTGGCATTTTTGAGTAAGTACAATTTTTGACGAGAGATAGTAGTTCTGGGAATGCCTTCAAACTGGATCCTAAGGAAGAGAACATACATGCCTTGGTGATTTATGATACAGCAGGCAGAGTGGTGAAAGCAAACACGGCACAATACAAGCCAACCTTTTTGGATGGGATCACTGACAATATTGATGCATAAAGTATCGAAACACAAAAACATGAGAAAATATTGGTAACAGAAATATCGCCTTCCTATACTTAAATAATCAAATCACAAATATAATTGTTAAACACAATGAGTAGCAGTAGCAAAAATATCATCACCTTAAACATATAATAATCAGAGTGTATCGATTTTACACAGCATCGGTTTCAATAATGTCACCAAAATAATTACATCATTAATAAATATAAAAGAGCAATTTTTACGTAAAAATTATTTAAATTAAACAAAGCATTGTATACACATTCGAACTAAAAATAAATTTATTACATCACCAAAATATTTCTAATAAACCCAAAGAAAATATATACTTAAATTCATAACAATATACCCCTGAAAATATGTGCATCAACTACAAATACTCTGTAGTAATAAATGTGTGAGCGTGTGTTTATTAGCATACAGCTATTTTCATTGCTATATTCACACACACATAAATGATCTTGTCATATGGCGGCAGTGCTCAGACATATAAGGCAACAATTTCCCTTGCATTTTAGTCTACTTTATATCATATACATATTATTTATAATGTAATTGGGTATATAGCATACCTAGAATTTTATAGGCACCAATATATTTATTGCAGCTAAGAAATATTGTTCCAATTTCATTGGCTCCACTGCAAAACAGTCTGTAAACCTATGGCTCTTTAGGTGGTTTAAATATACCGGTTGGCAAAGGTTTTTCAGGATGTCCTTGGTGTCAGGCCCCTTCCCCCAAGACTCTCTACCTGATCGCCTTTTAAAGAGCTAGTCCGGGTCCTTTTCATGACACTCACTAGCCCTTTACAATTTAGGGTCTGAAGTTACATTTCTGTTTCTCTAGCCTGCTTTGTGTTCCTACTCCGGTACTTGCTGGGAGGAGGGAAAAGAGCGAAGTAGAAAACAGTCAAAAAAAGTGTGTGTCCTAGAAACCCGCTCAACAGGGAAACATCCTTGTATGAACAACATTTAGTGTTGAAAATGTTTTCTTATCTCTGTATCTTCCTTAGGACCAACAGCAGTCATACTTTACGGTACTCTACACCTCTTTACAAGCATTAACACAAATCATATGGCACAGTTGCACTTAAAGCCTTTATCTTTGAAAAATCCCTGCTTTCCTCAAGAACCTCATCTATGTCTCTCATTTCCCACCTAGGCACCTCAATTTGTTTAGGAAAAGAGATGTCGTGCCCCATCCCGTCTTGAAAGGTAATCCTATGACCAGAAGAAGATCAAACTGCAAATTCATTGTCAGTCATTCACTCATGTTAGTGATGTGCTACCTATATGTTATTTATAAACGTAACATCTGCTTCAGCCGACCATTCAACCCCCAAAGGAACAATGATAGACCTCGTACCTACACAGTTATATATGGGATGGGATAAAATGCCCTCATGCAAGTCACTGACCAGTTCCTGGATCATATGTAGAAATGTGCCCCAAAGGAGAGGGTGTACCTGTAACCCTGCTTGAAGTACCCAGCTTCGATGAAAACTCTAAACCAACCAATCAGGACTCTGCAGCTGCTTCCCCAAAGAAGTCGGCTGACCATATTCCTTAGCGTTGAAGGGGAACTGAGAAGAGAGCAGATGATGGCATGTTACAGTTTTTAGATTTTTTGTCGGTCAGTTATTCAGGGAATCCTTAATATCCAGATTCGTATTCCTAGTAGCTGCTGACCTGTCCTCTAAGCGCCTGAGACAGCAGTGCAGTGGAATAGCATGCATGTAGTATGCATGCATTCTGCTAGTGACATATGAATGCTTAAGTCCCTGGAATGACCCATTCGTCGCTACAACCTCTGCTTTCTAATTGTCTCTCCCTGAAGGGTGTGCCCTTTTGTCATGAAGAAATGCAGGGGAATTGCACCCTGTCTTAATTTATTCCCTGCATTTCAGAATGATGTGAAAGCAGGGACATCTTAAGGATTGTGAGGCCACGGGCCAAACATCATTTGGAATAACTCTGAATGCATTATCCATTTTCAACTCATTGACTCCTTGAGGAACTATGTTCTGATCGATGATAATCCTTTGTTGGCCCCAAACCTTTAAGGGGACCTCATTCCTTTGGGGGGCTCCCATTCAGTGTAAAGCATTTGAATATTTATGAGATACTATAGACCTGGGACGCCTTTTCATACAGTGCAGGCGGCCCCACCAAATTTGCTTTATGCCACTGCTAATAATGGGGCCCCTAGAAAGGTGGGGGTCCTTGGCCAGAGCCCACTTTGCCCATGCCTTAAAACGTTTCTGTGTGAAAGCAAACAGAATTATGGAAGGGCTCAGTGGATCCAAATGGTAGGTCTCCCCGAAAAGGCTCGCTATGCATTGAGCCGCTACCAAACCTAGCAGGCACCTCAGGTGAGAAGCATTTATCAGTACCTCAGTCACTGTCGAAGTGTTGAATGATCTGATTCCTAAAGTCCAAACAGCTGCTTCGAGGGCCTCCAGGCGCTAGCCAGGTTACTCACTGCACTTTAGAAGTGCACAATTGCACTGCGGCAAACAGCCTGGTATTCAGGAGCTTCCTAAAATCATTCTCCGACTTGATGGAACGAATGGCAAGAGGGAGTTTATTCCGAGCTATAGCTGCTAAGGAGGAGAATGACCTTCCTCCCCTTCTTTGCTGTTTGAACTTTGGAATTTTACATAACAAGGCCTCACTTGATCTCAAAAGTCTGCTAGAAGAATAAGGAGAATACGGAGAGAAAGCCTATCCTGGAGGCTGGACCGATTCCATATAAGGCTCTTTGTGCCAACACCTGAACTGGTTCTGTTTCACTATTGGCAACCAGTACAGCTGACTGACATGATACAATATGGAGCAGTGCCAAGGTAGTCCAAGAACCAGATTCACTGCTGCAATTTGAGTCACCTGTAATCGACTTAACTGAACTTTAGGGAGACCTAAATACTGGTTATTGGTGTAATCAAGTTTGAATGTAATTAAGGCATGTACCACAAAATTATGTGCATGCAAAGGAAGAATGGCCAGAACTTTATAGAGCTTTCAAAATAGAAATACATGAGCCTGTACCTGCCAGCACGTGGGGACGAAAAGACAGCTCATTGTTGAAATTGAAACTCAAATTTCTAGCAGTAAATAGAGAAGCAGGTGGAGTCGGTAACTATTCCAGCCACGAATCAGACACTGAAAAGTGAGAGAAATTCGCTCTATAGCCCAAAATTTAAATCTCTTTTATATCAGAGTTGCATTTAAACAAGTTATTATGCATCCACTCAACATCTTTTGTTAGACATATTTTAAAAGAATCAGCTGGAGTGTTAGTAGGGCAGTCCATCGAGATACGCAGCTGGGTAGTATCAGCATATGAGATTACCTTAATATAAATCAATCAATCAGGGACATTTTAAGCGCGCTACTCACCTGTGAGGGTCTCAAGGTGCTGAGGGGAGGGGGGGGGGGGGTCCGCGGAGCTGTTTAGCCGAAGAGCCAGGTCTTGAGGGTCTTCCTGAAGGTGTTCAGGGAGGGGGTGCGTCTGATGTCCGCCAGTAGCTCTTTCCAGGGCTTGGCTGCAATATGAGAGAAGGATATACCACCTGCTCTGGCTCTGTGGATGCGTGGGGTTTCGGCCAGTGCGAGGTTGTAAGATCGGAGGTTTCTTTTGGGTACGTGGAAGTTGATTCTGTTGTTGAGGTATTTGGGTCTGTTGTTGTGTTGGTATTTGTAGGCGTGAGTGAGGATTTCGAAGGTGACTCTTTTCTCCACGGGGAGCCAGTGGAGTCTATGTAGGTGTGGGCTGATGTGTTTGTGCCGGGGGATGCCGAGGACGAGTCTGGCGGCGGTGTTCTGTATTGTCTGGAGTTTGTGGAGTAGGGACTTGTTAATGCCGGCGTAGAGTGCGTTTCCATAGTCCAGTCTGCTGGTGATAAGTGCGTGGGTGACTGTCTTCTTTGACTCAGGGGTGATCCATTTGAAGGTCTTTCGGAGGATGCGGAGGGTGTCGAAGCAGTTGGAGGTGACAGCGTTGACCTGTCGGTTCATGGTGAGTGATGAGTCAAGTACGATGCTGAGGTTGTTGGCATGGTCTGAAGGGGTAGGTGGGTTCCCGAGGGCGGTTGGCCACCAGGTGTTGTCCCAAGGGTGTGGTTCAGAGGACGAGGACTACTGTCTTTTCGGCGTTGAGCTTCAGGCAGCTGTTGGTCATCCAGACTGCGCTCTTTTGCATTCCTTTCTGAAAGCTGAGTTTGGCGGTGGTGGGGTCTTTGGTGAGGGAGAGGATGAGCTGGGTGTCGTCGACATAGGATACGATGTTGAGGCCGTGTTGTCAGACGATGGCTGCAAAGCGGGCCATGTAGATGTTGAAGAGGGTCTGGCTCAGTGCTGACCCCTGTGGGACTCCGCAGGTGATTTTTGTGGGATTGGAGAGGAAGGGTGGCAGTCTGATCCTTTGGCTTCTTCCGGTGAGGAATGATCGGATCCAGTCCAGGGCTGCTCCTTATACGCCGGCGTTGTGTGGTCTGGCGACGAGTGTGTGGTGGGAGATGGTGTTGAAGGCCGCTGATAGGTTGAGTAGGCTCAGGGCTGTGGAGTGGCCTTGGTCAAGGAGGGTGCGGATGTCGTCTGCGGTGGTGAGTGGGGCGGTCTCGGTGCTGTAGTTTCTTCCGAATCCGGATTGGGACGGGTAGAGGACGGCATTCTCTTCGATGAATCAAGTCAGTTCCCTGTTGACAGTTTTCTCTGCAACTTTGGCTGCGAACAGGAGGAGCGAGATGGGCCTGACTTCAGTGGGCTTCTAGTCATCTGGGAAGGTGCCTGTTTTGAAGGTGGTGTTGATGGTGCGTTGTAGTTCGGGTGCGATGGGGGCCATGGCTCTGTGGCAGATGTGAGGAGGGCACGGGTCGTGGGGGTCCTCAAGTGGATGCCTTTAATGGTCGAGGCGGTGTCTTCATAGAGGTTTTTGATCTTGAGGTGGAAGTAGATTTCAAGCTTGTTGCAGAGGTCTTGGGATAGTTTGATGTCTGTGGCTTCGCTCCGTGGGTTGGTGAATTCCTGAATGATGCTGAAGAGTTCCTTGGAGTTGGTGAGGATTTTGTTGTGGATGAAGTTCCTCTTGGTGGTTCTGATTTGGTTGTGGTAGTCCTTCATGGTGTCCTTGTAGGTGGAGTAGTTTTCATTTGAGTTGGTGTTTCTCCAGTTCTTCTCCAGGCATCTGCAGGAGCGCCTGGCTTTTTGGAGAATGGTGGTGAACCAGGCTGCTTTCCTGGGGCCTTGTTTGTCGAGGTTGCGTAGCGGGGCGAGCTTGTCTGCACAGTTGGAAATCCACGTGTGGAGTCCTCTGGCTGTGATGTTGGCGTCGGATGCTGAGGTGTGGTTGTTTCGATTGAGGTTGGAGTTAAGTTGCTCATCGGTAACCTTGCTCCAGTTCCTTCATGGTGGGTGTGGGGCTGGTTTGGGTGCCTTAGGTTTATCGACCGTGAAGTGTACACATTGGTGGTCGGTCCATGGCGGATGCGTTGTGTGGCTGAAGTGAACGCTGTTTCCTGCAGCGAAGATGAGGTCGAGGGTGTGTCCTGCTCTCTGGGTTGGTATGGTGGCGAGTTGTTTAAGTCCGATGTTGGCGAGGTTGACATGCAGGATGGTGGAGTTGGGGTCGCTGGGGTTATCGAGGTGGAAGTTCAGGTCTCCAATGAGTAGGTAGTTCATTGAGGCGATGGCATGGGGCGCGATGAAGTCGGTGATGGTGGTGGCGAAGGATGTCCGGGGGCCTGGGGATCTGTAGACGAGTTTTCCTTGGAGTGTGGCATTGGGGCTGGTCTGGATCTGGAAGTGCAGGTGTTCGGCGGAGGGCAAGGTTTCACTGGAGGTAGTGAGGCCGAGGGTGCTCTTGTGGGCGATGGTGAGGGCCCCCCCTGCGTGGTTGGGACAGTCCTTCCTCTGGATCTTGTGTCCGTCTGGGATGGCAGTGTTGTGTCGGGGCAGAGGAGGCATTGGTCCAGGTCTCCATGAAGAAGGTGATGTCGGGCAAGAGAGAGTCGGGTAGGTTCCAGATTTCCATGGTGTGTTTGTGTACGGAGCGCACGTTGAGGAGGATCTATTTTAGGGTGTCGTCAGTGCTGGCCTCAGTGGTGTTGGAGGCCGGAGTGGTGGTGAAAGTCTGGCGGCAGTGGAGGCAGGAGAACTGGCCGTGTTCGGCGAGGCCTGTTGGCAGTGGCTGAGTCTTCTGGGGTTGACTGCGAGGAGGGTGGTGGTATCATAGTGATGGAAGGTCGTAGTTCCAGGGTTCCTGGCGCTGGCCGCAGTCGGGATGCGGACGGGCGCAGACAGGCTTTCCTTAGGTGCGACTTATGAAGTAGGGGAGGGGGGACAAAACGTCAGCTGGGAGGCGGGAATTTGCGTGGGCAGTGGGAGGGGAAGCAGGGGCAGCAGCGGCGGGAAGCGGGATAATGGGCACAAAATAAAACAATTACAATATGGACACAATCAGAACCAGGCGGGCACAAAATAATAACAAATTACAAGGGGGCACGATAAAATACCAGCAGTTACCAGCAGATTCAATCAGTGTTGCTGAGGGGGGCATATAAAAATTCAACAGCGTATGGCTCAGAGAAGAACCTGGGATATGCCACAGTTCATTTGCATATTGCCTGAAGAGAAATTGGCTAAAATGATGGATTGCTGCCAGTCCCCAAAAAAAACCTGAAACCATCTAAGTGCTAGGCTGCAAATGCCTAACTCAAACAGGCGTTGACGTAAGAGATGATATATGGTGTCGAAAGCTGCCGACAAATCAAGAAGGATGAGGGCTGCTCTCTCCCCTTTTTCAAGAGCAATTTTGATGTAATAATAAACTTCCAGCAAAGCTGATTCTGTACTTTGAAAAGTCCTAAATCCAGATTGTGGAGTGTGTGGAAGATCTACTTGTTTCAGGTACTCAGATAATTCGATATTAACCAATTTTTCAAAGATATTAGCAAGCACAGAAAGCAAAGAAATGAAAGAATTAATTTATGGATTGGCAAAAGGCTTTTTCAAGTGGTACATTACCATATTTGTTGCTATATATCTGGAACAGAGGCCAATTTGAATGTGGTGTTGAATGATGTATTTATCACAGGGTTAATAACATCAATCCCTTTAGCCAAAATGCTCTAAGGGCAGGGATCCAACGGGAAACCTGATTTCCAACTAATCATATCAAGTTTAGATTGCTGAAGAGAGATGGTTCAACCATATGAAATTAGGAGTGGGGTGAGGATATCAAGGACCAATGGAGAGCTTCAGAAACAGTGTCCTGAGAGATAGGGTTAAATTCCTCTAGAATTTTTCTTATTTTACTCTCAAATAAATTTGAGAGATCGTTGCATAATTCGACTGAGGTAGTAAGAGCTAAATTGCAAGCTTTTGGCTGTAGAAAAAAGTTTGCAATTTTGAAAATATCACTTAGCTTATTGCCAGCTGAGTCAATATGCAGGGCAAACTAATCAGATTCAGCCAAATTAATGGCTTTCCAATAACCTTTTAAAGTTTGCTCATAATTTTATCTAGGGGCATATTATTTTTGCATTCAAGGTTTTTACACATTACTTCTTTCTCAGCTAGAAGTGGTGAGAACCAAGGGGCAGTATCCCTTCCGCAGAGTTTCTCAGTGCCTGAAAATCCAGGCAGTTGCAGACATTCTTTAAATTATACTAAAAATAGGTGCTGAGCAAAATAGTGTATAAGACACACGTGTATGCCCAACAGATGCTGCAATCAGAAGGGGAGACAAATAGAGAGGGGCACAACGGGAGAGAGGAACAGAAAATTGCAAAGATGGGGACCCCGCAAGACAGAAATAGAGTCAGACAGAGATAGGTAGGTAGAGATAGGCAGGCAGGCTGATGGAGGCATAAACTCTTCATCGAGCATCTACTCTCCTTCAAACAGCTTAAGACTGTATCTCAAGCACTAGGTATCTCTCGAGTAGACATAGGAAATGGCATCCTCGCAGGCCTACTATCACTTACAGTAATCCTACACTCCAATGCTCTACTGACCACAGACAAAAGAAATCTTGCTCACATAATCCTCATATTGAATGATATTTATCGGATTTCAATAGAGGCTCTAATCAAATACAAACTCCGTTGCATCACCTTTAAAGAGCTACACACTGGTAAACCCAACTATCTTACTGAATGTATTTCTACTCCAGCGGCTCAAGGAAGTCCTACAGCCAAGATTACTTCTTGCTAGAGCCCCCAAAATGCATAACATCTCAAACTCAAAGACAGTCATTTTCTGGTTATGTGCACAATATCTGCAATTAAGACTGGAGCACAACATTCTCTCATGTAGATAAGGACTCAAGACGTTTTTACACCTGGCTTGAAGATACAAACTACAGCACTCTCCCTCCCCCACATTTACCCGAAAATGGTTCTGTCTCATATACTGAACGATTCCCACTTCAAAAACTGTTGTTGCAGACTCATCTCATTCGGATGTTATTCACTCCACTTATTACCTATTTTCCACTGCCTTTTCCTTTCCAATCTTGCCTATTTCTCACACTTCAACCCCTTGGTTTTTTTCAGATTGATGGAACATGGTGTTCCCTGTAAGCATATCTTCCAATATGCAATTCTGTGTTTAGGTGTACAGAGCTCCAATACCGCTTAGTGAAGCAGTGTGTTCGGAAAACAATGTAAATCGCTACAAAGAAAAAATAGCTACAGCAGGGATACACAGAGAAAGATAGATAGACAGATACGTTTAATTAAGATGTTCCTATTGCTCCCTTTCTCTCCCTATAATTGTGTTTCTATCACCCCCTCTCTTTCCGTCTCTCCTTTTCTTCCTCAACGTCCTTGTCTATTTTGGCCTTTGTTTCTCTTTTGCTTCGTAATGTTTTCCATTTGCCTCTTCCAGTCTCCATCTACCCATCTACCCATCCATCTTCCCTGTCTTCTTTGTTTCTCAGTCTCTCATCTTTCTAATTCTGTCTCACTATCTCACTTTGGCTGTCCCTGTCTTTCTAACTCTGTATTTCTCGCTTTCTATACCCCGGTGTTTTTCCATCTCTTGCTATATTTCTCTATAGCTCATGGACTTTGTCTTTCTCTCCCTGTCACTCTCTTATTGTCTTTCGGTGTCTTTTTTCTCAATCGTTCAATCTCTCTTCCTGTCTGTCAGTCTTAGACTACCAAAGTCTAGAAATGGTTCTGTGACCTACAGGGCAGCAACAAGTGTGCCATATTTTGACAACATTGGAGTACTGTCCATGTAATGGGTTGTTGACATGAAGAGGTGGTGGCAGCATACTGATTTTTGTGAACTAGAAATCCTGACCTGAATTGTTTTTCTATCTCAGAAATGAATGTGGCATTCCAGCCACACACAGGTAAAAGTTTCACTTTAAAGTAGCACCCACATGGGTGCACTGACATTGTTGTTGAATATGTGTGAACATTGTGACTGTGTAGCACATGTGTGACTGTAGTTGTGTGCAATACGAGCATGTTTACTGGGACCACAGGATTAATTTTGGATGGACTCTGGTTGGTCATGGCACAAGATGGAGACTGGATATGGCTTCACTCAGACAGTGGAATTGTATTGCTTGCATTCCTGAAGCTTAAGTGCTGATACCCAGACACTGAAGTGAGGAAGGATGTAGACAGGAGACAGGGCTGCCCGAAGAAACTCTGTAACAACCTTTCAGCAAGGAATTGCTGATTACAGGTTCAGGTTCAATAAGTCTTTATTTCGAAATAAAATGCATAAAAGACAAATATACAATACATGGAATATTAATAAAACCATCATATCAGAAGAACACTTAAAAAGTTATTAAATAATTGATAAAGACATTACAATAAAAAATGCCTACAGACATTATCAATTATAAAACATTATCAATATTTAAAACCATTATAAAATGTTGGGATTCCTAGTATGGATAATCCATGCCCAACCTAAAAACTTGGCCACACCAACCACAACAAACTCAGACTGGTTAGTACGAAATGTCATCAGGGCTTCAAGATACCCCTTACTATCCAGTCTACAACATAAGGGTTTGAGCCATTTAAGGCGTGGGGCTCGATAGGCTGGGCAGGCAAAGAAAAAGTGACCAATGCTCTCTAGATGATCCGGACACCAAGGACAACTATTAGTTGAATTCGCAGCCCACTTGACAGTAAAGGAATTGATCGGGAGCGTCCCGACACGGAATTGATGATATAATTTCCGGTCAAGGGTTTTACAAATCACATCCCAGTATGGCTCAAGGTAAGGTGTCAGTTTGTGGGTTAAAAAAAGACCTGTTAAATTAGTAGCTTCCGATTGGGTAACTGCAGTTAGCTTAACAGAAGCCCAGAACAGGTCTTTAAACTCTTGTTTGGAGGGAAAAATGGAACCCCCCGGATTGGTCCAGAGCTGATGTAGGCCCATCTCTAACAATACCTGTTTCACTTCCCTAAGCCATGGGATTCTGGAAGCTCCCCATAATGATTTGACCTCATCTAATTCTTTGGCAAAAAGGTTAAGCTCCGGAGTCGTCCAGATCCGTCGCCATAATGCCACCAGACGAAACCGGGCCATCTCATTTAGGGGTTTACAACCCAGGTCAAGCAACAATGGTTTAGTAGGCGTGGACTGGGGTAGGCCTACCAAATTACGCAGAAACTTATTCTGTGCTTTGACCAGGAGAGACAGGTCCTTAAAACCCCAAATATCCGCACCGTACAAAGTGGCTGCATTTATCTTAGCTTCATAGATTTTTAGTACGGGTGCAATTTGTTTAGTCAGGGATTTCTTTTGTTCCACAAGCAAACAACCCGTGAGACGTACAAATTTGAGGTATAATGCCTCAATCTGGGGTTTCCAATTTAGTTGGTAATCCAGAGTCACACCCAGATAAGTCATTACCTTCACCTGTTCAATCAAAACACCATTCAAGCTGACAGAACTTGTGATTGGATTTTTATTACTGAAAACCATAAATTTGGTTTTATCTACATTAATCTGTAGGTCATTTATCCTGCAAAACTCTGCAAACCTATTCAGGGCTGTTTGCAACCCACTACGAGTTTTAGAAAGAAGCAGGGTATCGTCAGCAAAAATTAGCATTGGGTACTTAGACCCGCCCAAGGATGGTGCATCTGTCTGTGATTTGGAAAAGAATTTGACTACCTGGTTGATGAACAGGAGGAAAAGGGTGGGGGGCCAACACACATCCCTGGCGCACTCCACGTGTAACCGGGAAGCTGTCAGTCACCTGACCTTGTTTGCCCCACCTCACTCTGGCAAAGTTATCCTCGTGCAATCTCATAACTATGTCCAGAAGTTCTACGGGTAAACCCATAAGTCTCAAAGAGTCCCACAGTTTTGCTCTTGGGACCAAGTCGAAAGCCGACTTAAGGTCCACAAAGGCGGCATAGATAACACCTCCACCCACTAGTACCACCTTCCAATACAACATAGTAAGTCTGAAGACCTGATCTAAAGTGCTAGTGCCCAGTCTAAGCCCAGCTTGCATGGGGGACAGTATGTTTTCCTGCTCCATCCACCCCTGTATTCTTGCTAGTACCATCCTAGCAACTATTTTTTGAAGTGAATCTAACAGATTTATAGGGCGGTAATTTCCTGGAAGTGAGCGGTCCCCTTTTTTGAAAACGGGTAAAATCTCTGCCCCTTTCCAGGAGTCAGGGATCCTGGCCCCTGCCACAATGGCATTGGCCAGCATAGTTATGTACGGAACCCAAACATCAAGATTTGATTTAAAAAGATCTGCAGGGATTGCATCCAATCCAGGTGCTTTCCCTAACTGTACAGCACCAAGGGCGTGCTCTGTATCAGTAGATGAGAATGTAAGCTCGGCCCCATCAATAAAAGGCAAAACCACTGCTGGCTCCTGCTGGATAACATGTGCTGCACTCATATCTTTGAATTGGGCGGAGTAGAAGACCACCCAATCCACTGCGGAAACATGGTTCACAGGCGTTTGGGAATCAGAATTCCTGCCCCACTTGACGGTCTCCCAAAACTTCGTTTGGTTTGATGACTGACACGCCAAGAGGAGTTCTGACCAATATTGGTCATCCCACTCCCTCTTTGCTGCCCACAATACTTGTTTGTATGATATCCGGGCAGTTTTGATGTCATTAATATCCCTAGATTTAACTGCTGAGATTAATTTGCTGTGTGCTGCCCTACAACTCTTATTATACCACCTTTTGTGAGCATTATCATTCTTAGACCTCAGTGGCTTTGTAAGCAAAGTTTTTAATTCCATA
Organism: Lissotriton helveticus; assembly: GCF_964261635.1. NCBI lineage: Eukaryota > Metazoa > Chordata > Amphibia > Caudata > Salamandridae > Lissotriton > Lissotriton helveticus. The sequence goes on along the minus strand of NC_136065.1, from coordinate 1,069,584,128 downwards.
AAGCATTGCTCGTGTAAATCAATTATTTGAAAATTAACCCCAGGGGAAAATGGAAAATCCGCCATGACACCCATTGTTTTCATTACTACCTCCTCTATATCTTTGATAAGCGAGGGCTCTGCAATGACCCTAGGCCATTTTACCCGTCTTCTGTCATTACACAGAATGACATCGGACGTTGGGCATGCTGTTACAGAAGATCCATCCCCCACACCGGGTACCCTGAGGCTTAAAGAGAGGGGATTATGCTCACTCTCTGGCCGTACCACAACCTCCATGTCAACCACAAAAGACCAGAAATCAACTTTAACCAAAACATAGTCAATCCGACTCATGCTGATCCCATTATTAAAGGTCGGATGGCCAGACTTGTCAGAAAGTGTACGCCCATTCGCTGCCCGCAACCCCCACTCCAAACAAAATCCCAACCAAAGCAGTGCCGCCTCAGTTCCCCTAACTCCCTTGTTTATAGACAATGGCGGGATGTTCCAAACAATATCCTCATCAGCTCCCAAATCCTCGACTAAACTAAGAATAGGTTCAAATGAACAATTTAAATCCCCTGCCACTAGGATGAAATTGTCACTGCCCAATTCCCTCAGAAGCAGATCAAGGTCATTCAAGACTGGTTGCTTACGACCTCCTTGGCAGCCCCGGGCATAAATATTTATTAACACAATGCTCTGATCATTACCTCTACTAAGTTTAATACCTAAGAGGTCTGGGCTGCCTACCAAAATTTCAGAGAGACGGTACCCCAAAGAGTGTTTAATCCACACCACCAGTCCTCCAGAGGCTCTTCCCTTTGGGCCCTGAATAGCAGGTTTGTAGTAGTTTAGGTACCCTGCTCTAAATAACGGGGCTGTTGCCCAGCTCTCCTGAAACATAACAATGTCAAAGGTGTCTATGAATTCTGCCCAATCTTCATTGTCCAAGCGACCCCTTAACCCAGCTATGTTCCAGGAGACTACTTTGAGCAACCCCGCTTGGCTGCAGGTTGGATTAGACTCTGGTGAGCTAACATCCACCACCCTGGTCTCAATAACCCTATGTACAGGACTCAAACTCAGACTGGGGCCTTCAGGCATAAGAACACTGTCTTCGTTACATAAATCCTCCTCCACAGTGTTCAATTCTGAGAAAGATGACAACTTGCTAATGCCTGTATGATCCCTTCTAATACCATTAGGCCTGTTTTCCTGTTCAAGTCAATCAATAGATTCTAGCCCAGACAAGGGATCAAACCTATTCGATAGAGAGGGATAATAGGGGAGGTTGGAAAAACACGCTACCTGATTCCTCCCCACTGGTCTAAATAATGGTAGGGTGTTGGGGGGGGATGCCATTCCTTTTGGGGTAGAAGTAGTTCAAGCTTAAAGATTGAACGTCCCCCAGCCTTCCAAACCTAGCCTCCCTACATATATACTCAACCACCCAAGGATCACGAAGGTTAATTAAAATGCAATCACCATCCAGGTCCTTGGTGCAGTAACCCACCCAGTTAACTCTCCGAACAGTCAAAATCTTAGTGGAGGAGTTGGGTGGGAGGGGACGATTTTTATCTAGCCAAAAAACTACCTTGTTCAGTAGGTCGCCATGTGACTCAGATTGGCCATCCCTGAGAGGTGCAACGCCTGTCAGAACTATGGTATATGGCGTAGCTTCAATTGGCAAGTCCGCTGGAGGGGGTACAATTCTAGAACCATACCCAAGGGGGTGAATCCGACCAGCAATAGAGCTGGAGCTAGAGCTAGAACCAGCTACATAGAGACTGGGAGCATTAGGTTTGGCTACCACCACAGTCTGGGCCTGAGCATGAAACATAGGCTTGGAGGTGCCAGGCTGTGGCACGCCATTAGATTTGCTGCCAGCCTTTTTGGGAATGGGAGGGTGGACAGCCAGGGTCGGAGGTTGGTTGGAAGCACCAGACGATTTAGGATTCCTATCCTTTGGAACCGGTTGTTTGGAGCTAATATTAGATGGTCCACCAGCTGCTTGAACCTTGGATGCTGGGAAATCATTCCCCTTGGGCTTTGGGTTACTTTGAGAGGACGTAGAGGCCAATTGAACAGCCTGTTCCTGTACCAGTTTTTTAAGAAAGATTGAATTAGCTGTTAAAAGGGACTCTAAACTGTCAATTTTGAGGCTCATGAGTCTTGTTCTCTCGAGTACTGGCAACAGGAGTGTCTTAAATAGAACCTCCATACGTGTCAGTAGGTCGATGTCGCAATTACTCATATTAGCTATGCCCGTACTTGGAACCCCAAAAGGGGTGGTTTCTAGACTATTAAGTGATTGGGGTAGTAACAGGTCTCCAGTTAGTAAACAAGTATTACTTACAGGTAGTGATGGGCAAGAAGTTTTTAGAACCTTAGACGGTCCCCCTTTCTGGCGTCCCTTGTTGCGCTTCCTTTTGCCAGTAAGACTTGACTCTGTAGCCTCTTCTTCAGATGAGGAAATTACTAGGGACGGGCTAGCCGATAGCGCACTATTTCCCCCCTCACCTTCTGATATATCAGCATCATTAGAATCAGTAGTTGCATTTGGAAGGTTGGAAGGACCAGCTAAGTCACTGTGTATATCCGCTGAAACAAGGACTACACTTGTATTATTGGTTGGGGGGTAAAGTGGGTAAGGGGCTTGTTACAGAAGCTATATGCCCTAAAGAGGATCGTTTCCCACTAATTAAATCTAAGGATAGCCTTTTCTCAACAAAGGATATCTCCTTCTCCAGTATTCCCGTTGCTCTAGTTATGAAAGCGTCCAGAGGGCCCGAGACCACCCCCTTAGCGGTCTGTATGGCCACTGAGCGATCCCTACCAGAGCGTAGCGGCATACTGGAAAAATGCTTGGAAAATACTAACAAGGTACAATCAAAGATAAAAGGGGAAAAGCCCCACAACAACAATCAGTGGGTTAAGACAGCGGGCTTAACAGTAACCCCAGGGATGATACATTATCAATAACAAGATGTAGGGCAGTAAGAAAGAAAAAGCCAAAGGGTTATGGCCCAACCCAACCTCGCCCGACCACGGACGGCCACAGACGGTCCCGCCCTTGTCCCGGGCTTCTCCCGGTCGCTCCCGCGCAGTGGGACAAGTCCATAGGCTAAGTAGAGTCAGTATGAGAGGGGCGGAGCCTGAAGGGAGAGCGTCCCAGGTGTCAGCAGTAGGGGCTGGCGGGCGCTCCTGGGACTTGTAGTCCTGCGCCCGCCCTCGCTCGCAGCCCTGCACGAACAGTTGTCCACAAACCCTGCCACAGACGTAGGGTGCTTGCCTCCTAGCACAAGCGTCACGGAAATAGCAGCTGGCACTGGAATCCCCACACGAAGCGGGACCCGCGAAGCGGGTTCCGCGAGCAGCAGCGGGAAGAGCACTGAGAGCCTCAGCAGCTCGCAGTCCCACACAATCACCAACAGGAGCACAGAAAAAAGGAAAGTAATCCACCGATGTCCAGGTGCACAGTGATTTTAACCGGAGTAATGGTGGGGCGGAGCCTGCAGGGAGAGCGTCCCAGGTGTCAGCAGTAGGGGCTGGCGGGCACTCCTGGGACTTGTAGTCCTGCGCCCGCCCTCGCTCGCAGCCCTGCACGAACAGTTGTCCACAAACCCTGCCACAGACGTAGGGTGCTTGCCTCCTAGCACAAGCGTCACGGAAATAGCAGCTGGCACTGGAATCCCCACACGAAGCGGGACCCGCGAAGCGGGTTCCGCGAGCAGCAGCGGGAAGAGCACTGAGAGCCTCAGCAGCTCGCAGTCCCACACAATCACCAACAGGAGCACAGAAAAAAGGAAAGTAATCCCTGATTACATTTTCTTGAACACTGCCATCTGGTGGATAGTAGGAAAGGGGCATGAATAAATCAGCAGATTCCCCTGTTAGAGACGGGTACGCTTCCAGGCAGAGCCTGCCTTTTTGCCAGCCACTGATTGCTACTTCAGGAATGTTGATTCCAGCCAGTTGCGGAGTTATCATACTTCATGGTCCCCATATTTTGGACACTTCTCCTAGGAGACAAAACATTGCACAAAGTCTGTGTCCACATTACAACCAGAAAATAACATTTGAAAAGCAACCACCTCAAGCTGGTTCCAGAATCTTGAGCAGTGGATCAACACCCAGTCTGAAAAATGAATCTAAAAGTGAGTCCCAAACTACACCACTTTGTTCCAGTTTCAAGTTCTTCTTGACCAAGGAAGGGCATACTCCGCAGAGTACTTGAAGAGCTACTGTCTCCTAGAGGTGAAGGAACATCATTTTATTTCTGCGCAATTTCTTGGAGAAGCTGTGGTTCCACCTAGAACCAAGAAACCTGCCTGGTCAGAGAGCATAGGAGAGTACCTGGTCTTGCAGGAGGAGAGACCTTCCAGCCATGTTCCTGTTTCTGAATCTCCCAAAAGAAGCTGACTGCTAAGTAGGAGTGTCGCAGGGACTGGCCTGTGTCGGGAGGGGTGTCGGGAGGATTCATCCAGTCACCAAGAGTTTAGTTCCTGTGGTGAACTATGTGAAGAAGCTTTGAGCCTAGCAATCACCTGCCATGCAGCATGAATTCCTGGTGCTGCTGCTTCTGATTTGCTGCACAATCTCAATGTAGCAGCTGCTCTCAAGGTAGGAGATCTGCCTTGGCTCATCTGTGTGGGATCACCATGCCGGCACAAATGTCCTAACACATAGCGTTCCCCTTGGTCTCCCGATAAAAATGATACCTCACTTGTGTGGATGTCCATTGCAGAATTGCCTAAAAACGTATTTAAAAAAATATATAGCACTGAGAGTGCGCTGTGCTATCCCCTCAATCCCTATGTTTTGGCCCTTCCCAGTTGCAGGCCCTTGGCCCACCCACACAAGTGAGGTATCATTTTATTCAGGAGACTGAGGGGAACGCTGAGTGGTAGGACATTTGTGCTGGTGCGGTGATCACAGACAGAAATGTAAGGAATTTTTTTATTTTTTTTAAGCTAAATGTGAGTTTTGCTGGGATTCTCTGTAGGAAAACATTGGGTGATTCATGCAAGTCACACCTCCCTGTACTCCCACCGGTGTCTAGTTTTCCGAAATGTGTGGGTTTGGTAGGTTTCCCTAGATGGCAGCCAAGCCCGGGACCAAAAACGCAGGTGTCCCCTTTGCAAAACCAGGTCATTTTTTGATAGATAATTTTGATGTCTCCATAATACGTTTTGGGACCTTGCCTGTCGCGAGTACTTGGCCCCCCACACAAGTGAGGTACCATTTTTATCAGAAGACCTAGGGAAATGCTGGGTGGTAAGAAATTTGTGCCACCCCAGTGATCCCACAATTTTCCCACACAGAAATGTGAGAACATTTAGATTTTTTCAGCTAAATTTGCGGTTTGCAGAGAATTCTGGGTAAGAAAACATTGGGGTATCCCCACAAGCCACACCTCCTTGGACTCCCCTGGGTGTTTAGTTTTCAGAAATGTCTGGGTTTGGTAGGTTTTCCTAAATGGCCGCTGAGACCGGAGCCAAAAACGCAGGTGCCCCCTATCTATCACAAAACGACTTGGTTTTGCAAGGGGGCACCTGCGTCTTAGGGACCGGGTTTGGTGGCCCTCTAGGCCATCTTGCGTGTCCCACATTTTCTTACCCAGAATCCCCTGCAAACCTCAAATTTAGCTACAACAAATCCACATTTTCCTCATATTTGCATGGGAATACCATGCGACTGAGAAGGGCCAAAAACATAGGGATTGAGGGGATAGCACAGCGAGCTCCAAGTGCTATATATTTTTATATCTGTTTTTAGGCTGACTCTGCATTAGACACCAACACAAGTAAGGTATAATTTATATCTGCAGACTAAGGGGAACACTGGGTGATAGGACATTTGTGCCGGCGCAGTGATTCGAACAAGAGAGGTAGTTAGTTACTACTGAAAGAGGTCACGTTACTACTATGGCGAGTCAATCATCCGGTTAGCCAATGGGTAGGTAGCAGGGAAAGTGAAACTCGTTTAAAGTGGGAGGAAGTAAGGGTGTGTACCTCTCTTGTTCGAACGAAAGTCGAGATGTAAGACCTTAAGCACTCTGAAGCAGGTACGTTAAAAATGGCATCAGGGAGTTGTTAACTAAGGGGTAAAAACGGTGTTAATGATTTAGTGATTATAAAAATTGCAGCACTAAATGTTAGAGCAAGTATTAATGCGTATTATTTATGATGAAAAGGATGAGGCTAATGAAGGATTGTCAGATTACACAAATGATATGCTACACACTGATTATCACGGAAAAAAGTGGGGTGGAGAAGCATAAAGAGGAACAGAGGGGAGTCAGATAAGAAATTATTTGAATACAGCCCGGTATGAAGTAGAGATAAGTGATTGTGGGATAAGATAAGGATGAGCTGTGAATTATGTTTTCAGCACAAAGTTTTCTAGAAAGACATTGGCGCGCCACATGGGGAACGTTAGATTCATCACGATGTTGAGATAATGAGTATAATCAGGAATAAATGTTTTTGGGCGACATGCTCTGTCCGTTGTGAGTAAAACTGAACAAGAATTAGCAATGGTATAACATGATTTCAAACGACAAATGGTGATTGTTTTATTGTTTATTTCCAGTGACCCCCGACGAAGGGCGCTTGCCGCCCGAAATGCATTGGGTTTTTTAATTTAATAAACGCTGCTTCAAATGAATTCTGCAACAGTCGTGTTCTTTCAGAAGGTCCGGATGGACACAGTTTGAGCACTAGAAACTTGAAAAATTGGCACTTCTCATTCCGCGTGTGGATTGATATCACTGTTGAAAAAAGTTGTTGAAAAAAGTGAAAGAAAGTTGAAAAAGATGAAAGACAAAGAGTACTGTGATGAAAAAGTCGGTAAATATGATTGCCATGGAGGCAGCATTTAGCTGTGCAATTGGTTGGGGTGAGATGTCGCCCCACTTTCAAAAGTTGTTCATACAATTTGGTAGGACACGAAGGTGTGCATCCTATCTTTACATTTGAAGATCGCCTTCTTGACATCGTTGGACCCCTTACCAAAATATTCGAATTGGCCGAATTGGCCTACCTGGGGGAATCCCTAGTTGACCCAAAAGAACTCAGGGAATGGGTCCAACGAGCCATATGTCTTGCTGGAAATGCGAACACTGCGCTCTCCACTGAGAGAAGGAGAGGAGTACTATTTAAGATAGACCCCAAATGTATTGAATTGGCCAAAAATGATGCAGGGCCTAACTCACAAGGTCTCCTCTTTGGTGGTGAGGACTTTATCAAAGATATGGCCAAGTACGTTGGCGCATTTAATTCCATTCAGAAATCCCAAAAAAGTATAAAGAAAGTATTTCAAGATCGGGTTTTTACCCGGGCCGGGAGAATACGGGGTCTTTTCCCTGGCCGAAGAAATACCCACTCCAGACCCTTCATGGCCCGCGGAGGCAGGTATAACACCAACTTCGGAAATCAACTATTTTATCCCCAGAGGCAGAGGAACCGCGGACGTCCCTTCAGAGGCAAACAAAGACAACGCTCCTTCTCATCAGGTAGGAACCTGGAAATACCTTTCCGTTACCCTTCCAAAGGTGGGAGGGAGGTTACGTCAATTCACAGGGAATCGGAGCTTGATAACCAAAGATCCTTGGGTTCTAGACACAGTGAAGGGTTACAAAATAGAAATTTCACCTGCACCCCTTTTCAGACAAAACAACCACGGGAGATTACCTTTTCCCACAAAGACAGACTTCTGGTCTCACAAGAGGTGCAGGCCTTGTTAAAGAAAGGTGCCATTGTCGAAGGCAACTACTTGGGTTTCCTCAGCAATATCTTTTTAGTGGAAAAGAAAAACAAGGAACAAAGACCGGTCATAAACTTAAAAGACTTAAATCAGTGAGTAGTTTACCAACACTTCAAAATGGAGGGGATACACCTCCTGAGGGACATTTTACGAAAGGGGGACTGGTTAACGAGACTCGATCTGAAAGACGCATATCTAACAATCCCTATCTGGGAACCTCATCAGAAGTTCCTCCAATTCACTTGGGAAGGGAAACTATTCCAGTTTTGCAGCCTACCCTTTGGCTTATCATCTGCCCCTTGGTGCTTCACCAAGGTACTCCGACCTGTAAGCTCCTGGCTCAGACAGAGAGGAGTGAGACTAATAATATACCTCGACAACATTCTCATAATGGCCCAATCAAAAGACACAGTGTCACTTCACACGGACCTTACAATACGCCTCTTACAACACTTAGGCTTTGATCCTTGCTAGGACCCTTAAAGGGAAGGAGTCTAGCTGGAGTAACTTCCTGAGTTCCTTCCTTACTTTCCTTACTTTGTCCGACAGTAGTCTCAATTCTGCCTTCACAGTGTCTACCAGGAAGGCCAGAAATTGAGTTTGTTGACTTGGAATTACGCAAGATTTGTTCGTGTTTATGCAAAAGGTTTCTGGAATTACTGTTTGAACAAAGGAATATCACTTGTGGCGGAACACATTCCTGGGTTGAACAATGGTGTAGCGGACTGGTTCTCGAGGAATTTCAAGGACTCCAGCAACTGGAGACTAGACAGACAGATTTCCTTAACCATCCAATCCCAATGGGGCCCCTTCCGGACGGATCTCTTTGCAGACCGTCTGAATAGTCAGTTGGAAAACTTCTTCAGCTGGAGACCGGACCCTCAGGCTCAGAAGGTGGACGCTTTCCTCCAAGACTGGAGGGGTTTGGCCCCTTATGCCTTCCCGCCATTTGCACTGCTTCCTTGTCTGCATCTTCATGCTCGATGTTACTGAGAGAGCATGGTCGTGATAACAGCACTCTGGAGATCTCAAGCATGGTTCCCCATAATTCTAGAAATGAGTATAGACTGTCCCATCCTAATCCCTTCTTTCAGAGAAATACTCCTAGGCCCAGAGGGAGACACACATCCCCTAGTAGAACAAGGTCTTCTGGTGCTGACAGCATGGAAGATTTCAGGAGACAATGGCGAGTCCCAAGGCTTTCGTCAAATGCTTTCACACTCATTTCTGAGTCGTGGGCACCCGGTACAAGAAAAGCTTATCGATTGGCATGGAACAAATGGGTTTGCTGGTGCCTTCAACGACATTATGATCCCATTTCAAGTGATTTAGTCCACGTTGTCAACTATCTTTCAGAACTCTTTACTTCTGGTCTATCTTACAGAACTGTTAATGTTTACAGATCTGCGATTTCTGCCGGACATTCATTGATAAACGGAGTCTCAGTTGGGCATAGCTTATTAACTAAAAAGTTAATGAGAAGCATGTGAGTTCTCAACCCTCCTTCTGCTAAATATACTGCTCTTTGGGATGCTTCTCTTGTTCTCAGGACTCTTTCTTCTTGGGGAGATAACTCTTCTCTATCACTTAAACGTATCTCTTACAAACTTGGGGGCATATTACCAAGGGCCTTATCGCCGCTTTAGTGGGATTTTTTCCCGCTAAAGCGGCGATAATTTCATCGCCCTATTACCTAGCTGTCGCTAACACCAGTTAGTGACAGCTAGTAGGAGATAGCGATCATCTTGGAGCCCACTTTGCATGTCAGCGATATTTATCGCTAATGACATGCAAAGTGGGCGTGCCAAGATGTTAGCGACTGTAAACTGTCGCTAACATTGGTATCTCCTATTACCTACAAAGGCGTACTTTTGGAAATATTCGCGCTAAGCGCGAATATCTCCAAAAGCTAACGCCTGCCCAGAGCAGTTCTTAGCCATGTTATCCAATGGTAGGTGGATAACATGGCTAAGAGCATCAGCTCGGTAATGCATGAATATCGCTGACTTTTCAGCTATATGCATGCATTTCGGCCAATTTTTATCGCTTTTGAGATAAACCTTGATAATAGCAAGGTTTATCTGCGATAAAAATCGGCGGAGCTCGGCGATAATAATATTGCCGCTAACCGTGTTAAGCGATAATTATCGCTTAATCTTGGTAATATGCCCCTTACTGTTTTATTATGTCTAGTATCTTTTAGGAGAACCTCTGATGTTAAGGCATTAGATATCTCTAGCAGGGCTTTCCAACCCAAAGGCGTTTGATTCTACCTTAAGAAAAGAACCAAGACAATGTCTTCTATTTTCTACGCCTTTTTTCATCAGAATGAAATACTGTGCGTAGTTAAATGTCTGAAAGAATACGAGAAAAGAACTCAATATTTAACACTGAATGAATGTCAACTTCTGATTTCCTTTAGATCTCACTGTCGTGGGGCTTTATCTCGCCCCAAACAATCGCACAGCTCAATGTGCCAATTGCATCATGATTTACTTCTTTATTTATTCAATGTTCATCCATTTACTCCGTAATTATTCAAGCTTGTCATACTGTTTCTCAAACTTTCATCCAAGTCCACGCGCTGAGTGTACATGCCATTTCCGATTTTTTACTGTTCAAACCATGTCTATCCGGACTTTATGAATGAACAGGACTGAAGCATTAATTCATATCAGGCAGCGTTTTATTCAAAAATACCCAATGCATTTCGGGCTCATCGCCCTTCTTCGGGGGTCACTGTAAATGAATAATAAAATGACCATAGTCACAAATTGTGTTCACCACTTCGGTATAACATTGCTTAATGCTAACCCAGTTATAAATTTGTTACGCGATACCAACAAACTTTTCTGTCATTTAAACATTTGAAGCAGCTTTGCAATCTATGCATTACGAGAATACCTGAGTGCCAAACAACCTTACTACTCCCCGATTTTATGCCATTATCCTTGTCACATTCCCATTATTCGAAAAATTAAAACCAGCCCATCAAAATATTCCTTGCATATTATTTTTTTCACAACATCACTTCTGTTCCCCTTCAAAACATTTCCATGTGTCCATCTGGCTACAATCACCCTTCCCCGAATGGTAAACAATGTGAAGGCTGCCGTGGCTTATCTCTCAAGTTTACTTCCGTTCACACAAGCCGTCATTATTTGACAGTATCACCTCTCTCTATTACCACCCTCCGCATTTCAATAGATTGTGCGCCAAACTCTGCCCTTGCAATACCCTCTACTTAACACATACCTGCCAGGTTTTGTTAAAACTCGTGCGTCCTTACTCTGTCTTCCATACCATCACTCTCCCTCCCATAATCCCTCTCTTATTTAACCTCTGATTTCAACTTCCCAATTAGGCTCTTAGTTAGGCTCTTAGTTCAAATTTCCCGCCCTCCAAGCCTCACTCGTTAAATATTCTTCATCAGTCACTCCATCTCCCTTTTTCTCAAACTTTCATCCGAGTCCACGCGCTGAGTGTACATGCCATTTCCGATTTTTTACTGTTCAAACCATGTCTATCCGGACTTTATGAATGAACAGGACTGAAGCATTAAAATCGGAAATGGCATGTACACTCAGCGCGTGGACTCGGATGAAAGTTTGAGAAAAAGTATGACAAGCTTGAATAATTACGGAGTAAATGGATGAACATTGAATAAATAAAGAAGTAAATCATGATGCAATTGGCACATTGAGCTGTGCGATTGTTTGGGGCGAGATAAAGCCCCACGACAGTGATGTTTATAACCCTAGTGCCTCTAGGGCATGGCACTAACTCAATCAGCACGCAACCGTTAAACAAAAAGACAAGCATGAAAAATTGGGAATAACAGGTGTGCATCCGGCCCCCCCTACAGTGCAGTTCCTTTAGATCTCCCCATAAAGGGGTCTCCTCTCCAACCTTAGCCAGATGGGTGAAAGATGTTATGCATGAACGCGGAGTAGATATATCTGTTTTTGGAGCTCATTCCCTCAGAGGTGCTTCAGCTTCTTAGGCCTTTTTAGGTCTCGCCTGTCGATGCGCATGCGCATCGAGCAAGCGAGACTATAGGGGCTCATCCACACTTTATCTAACTTGCAAGGAATCGTGGCGATTCCTTGCAGTGCCCGTGACTTTTAAGCTCAATGCGCATGTGCATTGAGCTTAAAAGCGCGTGCACAGCCGCCCGCATTCCTCCGACACCTTTGAAGTGAAGCTTAGCTTCACTTCAAAGGCCCGGCTTGTTCACACCCACATGCCGCTCTGCCCTGCTCCGCCCCCTCCCCTGAGTCATCCTGCCTGCCCTCGACGTTCCCCCCGCCCCCTCCCGCCACGCAATGCCGAGAGCTTGTCGTACTTGGAAACGCGTGCATGTACTACTGTTTGCAAGGAGTTCTTCAGCATGTGCGGCGTTTACCATCGCTCCCGCAAGGTAAACGCTGTGCAAATCTCACCCCGTCTAAAATTTGCAGTCTCCTGCCTACCTCCTTCCATCTCTCAAGTTAGCCTCCCATAGTCCCGTTTCCATCCTAGTTTTCCCTCGGGCCCATACCTGCCTTCTGCCCAGTTTCACCTCCCGCCTCAGTTCCTGCTAGGACCAGTGCAGTCGGTGGGGGCATCCCCCTCCCCCTGTTCCCTCCTCTGCAGCACACACAGCTCTGCCTAGCTGCAGTCAGCGCTGACTGCTGTAGAGATCAGCCTGCTCCGCTGTTAGGCTTGCAGGTCCGCCATGGAAGGAGGGGGGGGGGGCGGGGCGGCTAATGAGTAAGAAGGATCCGTAAGCTCTCCCAGGGCTTGGGTAGGTAACAGCTCTGTGCACCAATCGCCTGGGCCCCCTTTCTGTACCCAGCTTACTGCTCATTTCATCTGAGAGCTTGTCGTACTTGGAAACGCGTGCATGTACTACTGTTTGCAAGGAGTTCTTCAGCATGTGCGGCGTTTACCATCGCTCCCGCAAGGTAAACGCTGTGCAAATCTCACCCCGTCTAAAATTTGCAGTCTCCTGCCTACCTCCTTCCATCTCTCAAGTTAGCCTCCCATAGTCCCGTTTCCATCCTAGTTTTCCCTCGGGCCCATACCTGCCTTCTGCCCAGTTTCACCTCCCGCCTCAGTTCCTGCTAGGACCAGTGCAGTCGGTGGGGGCATCCCCCTCCCCCTGTTCCCTCCTCTGCAGCACACACAGCTCTGCCTAGCTGCAGTCAGCGCTGACTGCTGTAGAGATCAGCCTGCTCCGCTGTTAGGCTTGCAGGTCCGCCATGGAAGGAGGGGGGGGGCGGGGCGGCTAATGAGTAAGAAGGATCCGTAAGCTCTCCCAGGGCTTGGGTAGGTAACAGCTCTGTGCACCAATCGCCTGGGCCCCCTTTCTGTACCCAGCTTACTGCTCATTTCATCTAACGTTTCTTTCCCCTCCACTCATACAAAGGCATCAAGGCCTGTGTCTTCGTCGTAAAAATAGCACTTCGTGTTTGTGTTTAACCGATAGCCGAAGAGTGGCGTATTTCCCGTCATTTGTCAGCTATTGAGGTCATCCCATCTGTGGCGACCTGACTTTCTACTTTTAAATGATTCACAGTTGTAACTGGTCGACTGGACTGTGTACCAGGTAGGAATTTCGAAATGTCCCCCCCCCCCCGCCCCCGCCCCCTCTAACGCTGGCGTGCTATAGCCCCAGAAGAGGGCAGTTGCATGAATCATTGGATAGCTGCAAGAGAGGACACAACTGTTTCTGCGCCCCACCCGCCCCCTCCCTGCACCGCCATTTTCTGTCCTCCCCCCTGCCCAGGTCCTCACAGTGGTTCAAATGGTGGGGTCAGGCCGTGGGGGGTTCTGTGGTCTCAGGGGAGTGTTTGTCAGACTCGTCATTGATTTCTGGTCCCTCAGCCCCTTCGTTTTACGACTCTGCAGCTGTACATTAAAAAAAAAATTAAAATCAAAAGCTCCGGTGACACTTCAGGAAATATAAATGTCTGAGCATGCTTTTCAGAGTCTGCGACTTAAATCACGGCCCGGTCCTGACGTGCACTTCCGTGGAACCCGCCATGTTGTGGCCACCTTTTGTTTGAGGGCGCTCGTAAATTTAAATAACAAACTCTCTCTTCGCATTCTGTGGCAGTCGGTGCCAGACAGCCTTAATCCTCGGAGGGGCGTTATGCTGTCCGTCTGAGGCAGTTTACAGAGGCCTCGCGAGGTGTGGACTCTCTCTCTTTCTCATCCTCTTCTTGTGGCCCGTGTTTCTCCCCCTCTCACTCTCGCCCCAACCTTCTCTATGTCCCCCCTCCTTCTTTGCCGTTCCCTCTCTCTTTCCTCCAACCATATCCCTTCACTTTTTCTCAAAATCTTCCTCTTTTAACCCTAGCTCTCACTCTCTTTGTATTTCCCTGTCTCACGCTCCCTCATTCTCCAGTCTCGTGCTGTCTCTCTCCTCGCCTTTGCCCACTCTTTCCTCCTCGCCCAATTTGCTCGCAGGCTCTCGTTTTCTTCCTTCCTCTTTCCTCTCGATTTCACTGCCACTCTGTCATCCCAATTCCTTTTTTTTCTATTTCACTAACTCCTTCCGCCTTCCCCTCTCTTATACTCCATATTTCTCTCTGAGACAGGCAAGGTCTCCTTTCCCCTTCTTTTACCCATTTCTTCACCTTTCACTTGCATCTTTCTTTCCCTCCTTCCACCTTTTGCGCTTTATCTCCTATTCACCACGTTCTGCATATTTTTAATGCGCCCACCTCTTTTTAATCTTTCTTTCTTCTTTAGTTTTTTCTATCTTTTCTCTACTCTCTTCTTTTTCCATGTCTTTCTCGAATATTCTCTTTTTTTCTGGCTCCTGCTGCACCATATTGTTTGTTCTTTCATTTGCCACACCTACTTTGTGCTTCCTTTCCCTTACTTCTTATAATTTCCTCATATGCTTGAATTGAAGTGAGTGCAATTTAGCGAAACAAACGTAAAGTACAACCTTTTTTTTTCGCTATAAAATTTGGACACTCATTTTAATTAGGTGAGTTGACATGCCCCATGCCCTGCTGAGAAATTAAACTACTACGTATGACAGAAATCCCACATTAGAGGATCATCCATGTACTACATTCAAAGATCATCCATAAATTCAGTTCAGTGTCCCTCTTCAAACATCCAACATGGATCGAGAGATACGGAGCCCTGCTGCAGCCTATTAACAAACTCAGTAACTGTGGAAGCAACCAACAACTGGGGAGGAGTTGCATGGCGCTGTGCAGAAATAAAGTCGCGTGTTGAAGCGTATTGCTCACCTCTGCTCCTTAAATTTAAAGTGAAAGCAGCACCGTTTATAATTAAATAAAACAGCATCAGACATGCTGCTTGAGCCATGAAAAAACACCTGTGACTAACAACACGAGTGGTCACCATATTTAATAATAAAGCTGAAGCCTAGTGCCGAGCTAATGAAGAGATAAAGTGCGATTTGCCTCTGAAAATATTAAATGCCGTCCAAAACATGAACCGTGGTTTCACTCGCTGATGCACACAGCAACTCCGCGGCGCTGACGCGCACAGTTGGATTTTAAATTGCGTGCCTACTTTACAGTTTACTCACTGATGCGCACAGCAGCTCCATGCTTTCTTGCAGACTCGCACAGCAGCGCTGATACGCACATCTTGATTTTAAAACTGCGTGTCTAGTTTACAGTTCACTCGCTGATGCGCACAGCAACTCTGCTGACGCGTTTAGCTGGATTTTAAATTGCGTGCCTACAGTACAATCGCACAACACTTTAGTACAAGTATTGCGTGTCTACTCTGCAATCTTTTCGCTGATGCGCACAGCAACTCTGAGTGCAGTCTCTTTCAATCGCTGACACACACAGCACGTTCCCATCTAATTGTGTGTATACAGTACAACATATTATATCCTATGTCTTCATTAACAATATAGTGTATCTGTACTGAATATATATCCAGCATTTCAGACTGCATTTCAGAGCTTTTAGAAATGTTTATGGCTTTTTTTTTTTGAAATTCTTTAGCATTGGCTACAGGAAACAAAAATGCTAAAGATTTACAAAAAAAACCCATAAACAATTCTAAAAGCACTAACTCTAATGCTGCGAGACCTATTGCATTTTCAATGCTTGTTTATGGGTGGAGGTCTGCAAGATATCCTTAGGGCGGCAGACTGGTCAAGTGATAGTATGTTTAAGACTTGTTATTTTAGACCAATCTCTTATGCGATTGATAATGTTCTTAATGCACTTAGAACTTGCATGATATGGGCTCCGTGTCGTGCCACAAAATTTAGATTTTTCACAGCCTGCTGGGCAGAAAATCTGGATTTTATTAAGGACACGGAGGCTAATATTATCCCACCGCTATTTGCGCTTTAGCCCTCCCTTTGTGCATGAGATATTACGTTATACTGTTTCTTCTTTTTTCAGAGTGAAAAGCTATTTTTCCTTCGGACCACTTTTGGAGAGCTGTCTTCAGTTGTATTCCTGTTTTCAGCATGGTGATCTTTCCTCGCAGTACTAACAAAGAAGGAAGATGGCTGGTCACGAAGGGACTTTTTTACTTCTCTAGAATGTTCATTGAATTTTATGTTCTCTTCAATTGTTGCTACTGATCTGTGGCAATAAAGGAGATTTGCATAATATTAGCCTCGGTGACCTTAATAAAATCCAGATTTTCTGCCCAGCAGGCTGTGAAAAATCTAAATTTTCTTTTGATATCTTTCCACATTCTTTCTGTTTTTCTCATAATCAACACCTGCAGCAGAATCTCTACCACACTCCTTCAACCACCATGAATCCAACTTAGTTCCAGCTTTTTGTCCACAAAGCCATTCAAATGGAGAACACCCAGTTACAGAATTAAGCATAGTGTGATATGACAATAAAATGACCTGCCACACTTTCCTCTAAGGTAAACCACTCTTACTAGCCAATTGAATGGATCCCCTAACAACTTGTTTAAATATCTCAACTTGACAATTACATTGGGGGTAATAATTAGAGGTTTTTTATGTTTTACATCACACCTCAGTAAGTGCTCTTCAGACTTTTCTGCTCACAAATTGGGGTTTGCTGTCTGAAACTAATTCTTCTGGTAATGTTCTCTGCAAATAACATCCTCCAAAAATGCAATCACAGTCCCAGAGTTCACTTTCTCAGTCATCCTAACTTCAGGCCATTTGGAAACATAACCAACTAATACGATGAACAATGCTTCTTTCTTGCTCACAGTGCAAAAAGAGCCTAAAATATCTATTCCTAACTTCTTCTATTTACTCTAAACAAATTAAAAGGGTGAGTGCTCATTAACACAAATGGTTTGGCAGTTTTATCACGGTTAGAACGCAGTTTACAAAACCTTACCAAAGCATCTACCATACCATCAATTCCAGTCCACCAATAAAACTCCCGGATACTTTGGCCTCCACGTTCGTGCGTGTAGTTTTTAAGGATGGTTGGGCTTGTGTACACACAACTTTGTCAACTCTGCTTCCCCGAGCCTCCCTCAAAGCACCCAAGAGACTCCAGTGTCTTCAAAATGCCATCATCAGGCTAATTTACAGTTGGTAAAAATGTGAACATTACCTTAAATCCGTTCCTGGGCTCCAGGTCGGCACATAGGTCAGGTTAAAAACTGCCTGCCTTGTGAACAGAGCTTACGACGGATCCCTCCCTATCCTTCCAGCAAACAGACGTAACGTAACACATACAATCCGCAGATACAAATTACAAACTTGGGGAGGCACTGGCAGCCTTTCGAATTCATGGCCCACGTCCCTGAAACTCACTTCAAGGAAAGAAAGCAACATACTAAAATGCTGCAAAGCCCTTAAAACGTGGCTTTTCATCCAATTGGTTATTTTAACCATTTTTTGAATCTACTTCATTCCATCTGAAACGCATGACGACTCTTTCCCGCGCTTTACAAGAAGCCATAAATACATGGATAAATAAATAAATAAGGCGTCGCTTCCAATTGTGCAGCAGGTGCAATTGCACCGGGTCCAGGGGCCCACTGAAACCTATTTATTGCTGTATATTATAATTTAAACAGCAGCAGGGCCCATTTCCTGCGATGACATTGGCTAAACTACCTTCTATCCTACAGCGCCAAGACGCCGCGGCATTCGAGCGCTTAATAAAAACCTCAGTCAGTCAGTCAGTCACTGTCTGCGGGGGCAGTAAACACTTAAAAAATAAAAAGGTATGGTCAAAATGAAATCGCCCATAATAGGAGTATTTTTTTCTTCTCGTGTCCACCAAAACATGAGAAATAGGCATGTTTCAAAACCCTGTTTTTCCAGGCTCTGAGCTGTGTTAGGTGAAAGAATGTTAATCCTTGTTCACACTACTGTGCTCTTCGGACTCCACGGGAGCACATGATCAGCTTAGTTTCCTGCCGTCCCCTGGTAGCCCGACAACTTGTAATGCGCTTGCACATCTAAGAGAGTAATTGGCAAGTTTGTCCTGGACACCGGCCAGTATTTGCCACGACATTTCTGATTATCATCAAACAGCTCTGAGGTTCACAGAGGTCGCCAAGATATCGTGGGCTCGACTTGATGAAAAAGGTCTCCCTTTAGCAGCGAAACACTTTAGCCCCAGGATCTGGTCATACAATTTTATTTTTTTAGACTTCTGTAAGGAAGTGAACGTAAAATCACTTGCATTGTGGACCAGCAGACACACGGGGCTCCTCGTGATCCTCAGTGGAACCATGTTAACTTTCCAAAAAAAACATGTCTGCGTCACAGGCTCCGACCCTGGCAATCGGTTAGCCTTGAAAACCACAGAAGCAGATCCGTTCATGCAGCTTATTTGTGGATATTTGCTTCCGTATCTCCCGGTAATTTGTGAACAGGATATGGCCATAATCAATGCTTGCACAAGTGTATTAAATTATCGGCTGTCTGGCCAGTGAAATAGATAATAATATATTAGCATATACTCAAAACCTAAAAAACAAATCTGTCTTTCTTGTAATTTTCTGGATCTTAAATATTGGAGTTGACTAAAATGGAATGCTTTGAGTAGACCACAGAGATGCTTTCTTATGGCTCAAGTATGTGCAATTTAATGTGAGATGCGACATAGGAGTACATTAAACATTAAATAATTGTGTCTATGCAAGATTAACAGCTAAAGGCCAGAAGGTAAAATGGCCAGGCATGAAATATTAAAAAAGACTCAAGTTGATCTTAATGGAGAGACTGTGGGAGTGGGGAAGGACAAACCATGAAAACCTATGATGATCAGAGAAGGTGCTGATTGGCGTTGGGAGAAAGAACAGAAAACAAAAGTTGGGAGTGGCTTGCAGGTAGACTGAATTGCGAACAATACAAAGTGAAATTTGAAATAATAGAGTTCAAGAAACCAGCCAAGTAACATGGTAGCCAAAGATTTAAAAAAGTGTAATTCTTTCTCAATTCTTACAAAGGGAGTCAGCTGATCCAAGGAATATTGATGAACAGTTGTCAAGGATTAGAAAACCTGAGAATTTGCATAAGGGCACATTTTATATATCCTAAAGAGTTGGAATCGGCATGTGATTCAAATCTAACATACATGAGTGAAAATATATAGTAAGGGTTAAAATGAACACCAAGGTTTTAGGCTGAAGAGAACAAGGAGATGAAAAAAGGGGGAAGAAAATAAAAATCATAAAGGCTTTCATTATGTTGTGGACAACTACTTCACTAGGAAAGTTTAATTGCACATCATTTTCCCATAAAGCTATAAATCAAACAACTGTTCACTCCTGGAAAACAAATTGTATGTATATTGAGAGCTTAGGTGAGAAAGGCAACTTTATATACTTGAGAATTTCGTACATTTCTAAAGGCATAACAGTCCTTCTTTGTTACCAGACGTACTGTGTGAGACAATATGAAAGTGATCTGATTGGATTAACACAATTTAAACAAGATTTTTGAGCATAAGTCCAGGCTCCCAAAAACAAAGATGTTTTTAAAGACCTCTCCCCAGAGGCATTCCACAATCATACAAAGTAGCAAAAATGTGGTCTAATAGGCCCTATCGCATCCACATCATTGCAGGGGCGGACTCCTCCACTAGGAAGGAGGAGCGTCGCCCAATTGCTTTCTCACAGTGTGAGAAAGACAAAATATAAAATGGTATTAACTTTTGGCTATTACCATTTTATGTTTCTTTGCGCATTGCGGGCAGGCGAGTGGACGGAGCTGCCCAGGCATGCGGGACGGAGCTCCACGGGCAGGGCAGGAGTGGGTTGCCTACTCCTGTGTGCACATGACTGGTTGGTCGGCCTCTTGGGCCACCCAAACCAGTCATACCCACTCTGCACTTCTCCATGTAGGCTGCATTGCAGCCTACATGGAGAACATGCCATCCCCCACAGCTCCTGGCTGGGAGGCATCCTGACCAATCACAACGCTCCACTGGGGCATTGTGATTGGCTTAGGGGAGGGAGACTGCCTGCTTCCTGTTCCTATCAGAGGCAGGAGCAGTGAAGACGCGGGATCCTTCGCGGCAGAAAAATATGTTTAAATTATATATTTTAAAATTATTGACCGCACCCTCCACGTGCAACCCCGTGCCCGCCTCACGGGACCCGTGCTCGCCCCCCCACCTGCGAGTCATGCCGGCCGCTACTGTCCACATGCCAATCACACAAGTCATTCACTTTGATATGAGGTTTATACATTTTCAATGATGATCAATAGGTCTGTAGAGTCGTCTTTGTTGAATCAGGTGGCAAGGCCCACCTGTCACAATTCAAGAGGGCCATCATGCTATGTTATGAGGCTTATCACCCGAGTAGTATCCAGGTGCTGGAGTAGATGAGTAGGACAATCAGGTTTCTAGTCAAATAGCCAGGTCTTCAGTTTCTTTCGGAATCTGAGAAGGAATGGGGAGGTCCTGATGTGGTGTGTAAGGTTGTTCCAGGATATTGCGAAGATGTAGGCAAAGAGCGTCCTCCTGACTTGCTCCTGTGGATGCACGAGGAGTGAGGCTGAGTGCAGTGCCTGGTGTGTTGTTGGAAGTTGAGGCGGTGGTTGAGTTAGGCAGGTCTGTTGTTGTAAAGGGCTTTGTATGCGTGGGTGACCAGTTTGAATTGGCATACCTTCTGGATTGGTAGCCAGTGTAGCTCCCTGAGGTAGGGCCTGATGCTTTGTTGATGGGGATGTTGAGGATGAGTCTAGCAGCGGCATTCTGGGTGGTCTAGAGTCTTTGTGAGAGTTGATTTGTGATGTCAGCATAGAGTTTTGCCATGGGCCAGTATGCTCATGATGAGGGCCTTGGTGACCGTGTGTCTCATGGTAATCTGCCTAGCAGTGCACTTTTGGGTAAATCTCACTTGCCATGCGAGCACAGCAAGGCTGGCAGAGGTAGGTCAAATGTGTGGAGATTCTAGACAGAGTGTCTTGAATAGACCATGCGCACAGCTGTAAAAAGATACTCTGACTGTGTCAAATTTTAACTAGAGTTTACCTGAACTCATGCAATATAATGCAAACACAATGATCTCTCAATGATGTCACAATTAATTATCATTTTACTTTCAATGAAATACGAATTTAAACATCATTAGATTTATGCTGATACATTTGTCATTACTTCATGACAATCAATACATGAAAGACATCATATTCAAAACATTATAGCAATGTCAACATGGAAAGTGGCAATTGATGACCTTCGGCCCAATGCATTTCGGGACCTCTTGTCCCTTCCTCAGGGGCCACTTGAAGCTATAGGACGCTTACTTCAAAAGGCAAGAAATACTGTGTACCCTGAGTGACGTGGACTATCCTTGAACCTCTGGAAGTGCAAAGGCACGCAAAGACACTATGATAAACACGGCCACCTTCAAATCCACCAACAATTCAAAGTACGCTACTGTGGAGGCTGCTGAATGCGGTAACGCCTTTACATAGTGTCTTTGCGTGCTTTTGCACTTCCAGAAGTTCAAGAACAGTCCACGTCACTCAGGGTACACAGTTTTTCTTGCCTTTTGAAGTAAGTGCCTTCATTAGTCAGTAGGGACTATGTTTTTTCAGTCGCTTTTGCAAAGGGCGGCCATGTGAAAGCGCGATGCAAATATAAACAAGCGGCTGACTTTGCGCAATGGCGAGAGCTTGATATAGGTGATTTGTTTTCAGGCGTGTTGGTCCCATTAAACTAAACCACCTGGTATGTGTCTAGAAACGGGTAGTCCAGGATAGCAGTCGCCTGAGCTTAAATTATGATTTGTCTAAAGAAGCAGGAGTCAACGCGTTTTGGAAGGGGTACTCTCCGGACATTAATCGGTTCCCATTCCAAGACTGTTGCACTGCAGTCTGGTACACAGCTTTTTATCCCAGCCCCATACTCCACAGAGCGAGTCAGATCCTCCCAGGACTGTTGGTTGCCAGGAACATAAAAGTGTGCATGTATTTTTATAATCTGTAAAATATTGCCAAGTGTAGCACAAAACTGCATCGCCATCTAGCGGGTGCAGGACACACTCCTCCATACACTCACGGGCTCAATGAGGGGTGTACCGCAGGAGGAAGCATACCCTCATGGGCTCAATGACGGGTGTACCGCATGAGGAAGCATACACTCACAGGCTCCAATGAGGGGTGTACCGCAGGAGGAAGCATACTCTCACGGGCTCCAATGAGGGGTGTACAGCTGGAGGAAGCATATGCTCACAGGCTCAATGAGGGGTGTGTAGGAGAGTAGGGTCTGCTTCCTATGGTCACCCCCACTTTTTGCTGTGATTCTATGGTTTTTCGAATTTAGTGTGGCAGTGGGCCTGCTAATCAGACCCACAGCCCAGCTGTTCTCTCTCTAAATTGATACCATGTACTTTAGGTACATACCTGATTAGGTATTGGGTCACCTCTGTGAGCCCCTGTATAGTGTACCATAGGTACCCAGGGCATAAGTGCATCCAAGGCCTACCAGGGGCTGCAGCATGTATTATGCCACCCCTGGCTGGCCATCCAAACTGACACCACAGGCTGATCACTCAACTTGGGTAAGGTGGTGTAATCACCACTTACTTAGATATAGTATATCTATATCTACCTTATATATAGACACATAGTAACCTATAAGTCACTCCTATGGCAGGCCTTAACAATCCTGGAGGCAGAGTGCTTGATTTTATGTGAGAAGGATGCCCTAGCATGAGCTGAGCCCCTCTGCAGCTTTTGGAACCATCTCCTTATAGCTTTTCTATGATATAGCCATACCATATACTCTTAAGTGCATTATAATCCTCGTGGTTAATGCTAACTTTGGTTTGGCTTTATCAAAACATGTCGTGTAAGGTGTCAAACACTTTGGAATACTACCCCCCACCAATTCTGGCGGCAGGGGTAGCAGTCCACCCTTCTAGAGGGAAGAGACATGTATGTTACTGCTTTACCCAGTTAAAGTTAAACAGAGCCTCAGCATCACAAAATGGATGCTGCTGCCACAGGCATGAGTCTGACCTCCTGCAGCTGGGGGAAACTCCAGCAAGGGAGGCCTGGACAATAGGTTTCCTGTCGAGGGAGGTGCTAGCACCTCCCCAGACAGCCTGCAGTGTATTGGGGCAGGGTGGGTTGAATGGAAAGATGCTTTTCCAGACACTGCCTGGGGCACACAAGGTGCTCCATGCATAGCCCAGTTCAAACCAGTTGCTGGGGCACTCCAGCCCCGCTCTGGCGTGAAACTGGACAAAGGGAAAGGGGTGTAACCACCCCCTTCTCAGGTCCACCCATAGGAGGGACCTAGCAGGTAATCCAGCCCCTAAAATCAGTATAAAGATAGGAGCTGTGTCTAGAGACATTAGATTATCCTGGAACGAAATTCTGAAACGAAACTCTTGGACCTTCTACATTCTATACCGACTAGAAGACTGAAGACATCTCCCTTGTGATCAAGGAGTGACCACCCTGTGCAAACACGCACCACCAGTAACTTGCCGGTCTGCTTTGTCAACGCTCTTGACAGATCCCGAAGACTCAGCGACTCAGGAACTGGACTCTCAGACTTCTCTGACTCCGACCCACATCAACAGCAAAGCTGAGACTCGTGGCGGACATGAGAGAAGTGGGACTGGACACCCTGGACCTTCTGCATCTTTCTAACTGTGCAGCTACCGAGATACCCTCGCAGTTGTGCATTGGGGTTTGAGAAGCCCCAGACCCGAGCGCCATTTGAACCAAAGCTCAGCCCTCCATACTCCACGAGTGCCGGTGGGGCCTGCTCCTGCATTTCAGCTTGACGCGTCTTCCCGGGTGCTAGCCCGTTGGCTAGTGAGCCCTCTGAAGACGAACCTTTGAATTTACACTGCTGGCCTGGTTGCTCCAGGCTTGCTCCAGCTTCCCTACAAAGGAGAAGCTCCCCAGACCTTGCTGGTCTGACCTGAAGCCAATCTTCACTTCCTGAGTGGATTGCGGTTGAAAAGGCTTGTTGGGTCCAATCCTTATACCGACACCGCAGTCAACTTGATCCTTTGTGGGACAGTTCGAATCCAGCTCTTGGTTGTTGTCGACACCTCCTAGTCCTCATGGCTGCAGAGACAAGCTTCACCCCTTCACCTGAAATCAGCTCGACATCGCCTGGTTCCTTCCTGGTTCCTTCCTGGTCACTGGCTAGTGACCCAGACTCTGTCCCCTCTGCTTTCAGGTTCTTCAGTTCTTCGATCCACCCGGACACGGAAAGACACCTATGCACCCGGCTTCCCTGGGCGAGGTAACTCGAGTACTCCGGTGCTCCCGTGGGTATTGCACATACAAGTGTCCTAGTTTAAAGGGGTTTTGTCGTCAGGAATTGCCCTAAATTAGTAACTTTGTAACTTCTTCGTTCTCCATTATAAGTCAATGGTAACTCGCGACTGTGTTTAGACACTGCATGCGTCTCCCGTGGGTCTCCTACTTCCTAACCTTTGGTTGTTTAGTGTAGCCCCGGCGATTCCCTAGGCCCTAGGCCTATTCACTATTCCTGAAGTGGTCCTTATACCACTTACTTAGTATATGGTTTGTGAGGCCCCTAGGGCAGAACTGTATTTGTGCAACTTATAGTATACTTAATGAGTAACTTGTGATGTATTTCGATCTCTGACCTCATAATGAGTTCAGAGGGGTTATGTTAGAAATAAATACTTATATATTTGATATATACCTTGTGTGGTGTCCTTTCATTTGGTACTCAAGGGATTATAATTGGTAAAACAGCTTGTTTTACATGCTCTCTGAAGTTTTAGCCTAAGACTGCTGGTCCATGCTACCACTAGGATAACTTGTCTATAAGGTTGACTTTACAACCACTTCAATAAGATTCGTTTAGACTGGTGCAAGGTGCCCACTAGAATAGTGGACATCATATGCTAGGCTAACTTCTCACAGGGTGTACCGCAGGGGGGAGTATACGCTCACGGGCTCAATGAGGGGTGTACAGCAGGAGGAAGCATACACTCACGGGCTCAATGAGGGGTGTACCGCAGGACGAAGCATACACTCACTGTCTCCAATGACTGGTGGCCCACACATCTTCCATTTAGAGTTGTGAGTAGCAGTCGCGGCTGGTGACATTTGAAAGTGGCGGGGCGTAAAAGTTGTGGACGGCGCACTGTGGCGAGCAAGCGCAGCCAGCAAGCATGAACGCATCAAGGGTGCACCTCGCATTTCTTCACATGACCCTTCTCCTGATGCCTGGTGGGACAGACACATTAAACAGACTCAAAATAACCTCGAAATAAAGCCTTGACTTGGAAATGTATATCCGTGATCTAAAAAGGCAGAGACCTGGGCGCCAGGCACGAACAAGACTGGGACTGTAATCACGAATATGGTTTGCCAGTCATGCTTGACAGCACGACGCGACACTCAATACAAAATCAGGAAGCTGTATTTTTCCTTTTTCAAAAATAAATCCTGGCATGGCACACATTGTTTTCTGTATATATTTATATGTAAATCGCAGCAACAAAAACACGGAAAACTTGAAGCCTTAATCACAGCAATTCACACTCCGTACACAGACACGGTCTTACTTTGAACAAGGACCTTGATTCTCCACAATAGGTCTGAACTTTTTCCTTTGCAATGTGCGCACCTAGGAACCGAGGAAATTATCATTTTGCCAATATTTTATTACTAATGCAAAAAAAGTGTAAGCATTATTATTGCAATTCCTATGGGCTCGGCGGTCTAGTGACGTACAGAGCAGAGGATTGAGAGGTGATCTCGAGCCTTCATCCGTTTACCCCTGGATATGGTGCAAGAAGGGAGTGCGTTGTGCGTGCTCGTGTGAATGATGCCGGGAGATAGTCGAGACATCTATGTGCCGCTCTAGAGCTTTCACTATCCTCACAGTAAAATGTCACAAGCTCTTTACCAGAGAGAGACCTACGAGAAGGAGACATTTTCAATACATGTGAGCCCCTGTTAGGGAATTTTGTCAATTTTACCACACAAACAGTTGCGGCCGGCAATACGAGTGGGGGGGTGGAAATGGTGTTGTTGCGCTGCTGAGGGGAGGGATGGGGGGGAAGCAGGATAATTTAAAATAAAATAATAAAACAACAAAGTCAATAAACTTAACTTACCTTACCTTCCCGCTGGCGCCTTCAAGTCAGTTCCGACTCCCGCCGTCCTGTTCTTGAATTTGTCGTCACGCAGGAAGCCAGGCAGCCTCCCTCCCCTCCACCACAGCTCCACAGCACAGCGATGTGATTGGTTCGGCCGGCTGCCCCAACACCACGTAATTTTTCTGTATGCTGCAGCATACAGAGAACAGGGAGAGTGGGAGGGGTTACTCGAGGGCAGGGGGGAGCGGCTTGCCCGCTGTTATTAATACAGTTAATACTGTCTGTTTGGACAGCCTCTCAGGCTGCCCAAACAGACAGTATTAACAACAGTGGGGAAAGCCACTCCCCCCTCCCACTCTCTCAAGCAGGAACTTCTGCTTTCTCGCCGTGCTAGAAGGCAGAAACAAATGCTAGTTCTCTACTATTTGTTTCTGCCTTCTCGCACGGCGAGAAAGCAGTGGGGCGGCGCCCAAATGCCCCCATGGAGGATCCGCCACTGGTGAGTAGTTACACACATTGAGAGGATACAGCTAGGTGTTGTATACACATCTTTCAGAGAGGAACACAACACGGGCCATGAAGAAATCTTTCACAAAGAGACATTCAGAGTAGTGATATGAATTTTCACACACTCGTGCCATGGTAAAGGGGCATAAGGGAGTCCCAGGCAGCAACCCGCAGTGCCGGGGGCCCCAGTCTTCTATGCATGAAGGGCCCCCCCTCCGCTTGTCAGCACAGTCAATGTGCATGGCTCTCTAAGGCAGCACCAGTGCGCAGCATGCTCTGAGCTGGCCCAGGACTGAAGAAAAATACAATAACCGACTTGTGTCTCTGTCAGTTAGAACCTGCAGGGCCCCAGGCTTGCCAGAGTGGGTGGGGCCCCCACAGAGAATCCAGAAATAAGCACAGCCTCTGATAAACAATTACTCTGGAGGAAATATTTAAGATAACTTTGTTAAAAACTCAACTGCTTTTTTATGACTTCCAGCATTAGTGACTGAATGCAGTCATTTAAAGCGCCTGTATTAATTGAATGTGTTCCTCACAACATAGTTAGTATACTTGGGAGGTATTTTATAGCCCACACACCATTGTGCACCTAAGTGCTAACAAAACAAGCCTTTGCCATGCAATAGGTGTTGCGTTACTGAAAGTTTCAACAATTGGCGTTGCAGTATCATTTGCAACGCCAATAGCTCAAACTTTCAGTAGTGCGAGATTTAATGCATTGCATATGCTTGTTTAAAGGGTGTACAGGAAGGTATTATCCAAAGGGAAATAATTTTTTACCTGTGGATAGTAAAAAAATATTTCACGTGCAAGCATACATTTCCATCACCCTTACTCATGCAGACTTTCTGCCCAGTGAATTCCCCTTATAAACTTTTGCTGAAGATAAGTACTATCGGAAGTACTATCAGACGTCTTAAGTGAAATCAGCTGGTGTAGAATTCTCACTACTATGATCTGTACCCAAAGTTAAGTCTCGTCCAACACAATACAAAAACTCATTCCGATATACTAATAAATTACAACATTTAGAAGACACTACATTTAATAATTTCCCCAGAGTCTAGTAGGGGACATACTTTCAAACTCAGAAGTCTATGGGCCTGATGTAGGTGGCCAAATAGCGAGTACTAAAGTTGAAATTAGCAGAATTTCAGTGTTTGTGATCGCTATTTGGCTACGAGCAATGTAGGTGAGTTTAAACCTACTAGCAAAATAAGGAATTGCAAAATTTTGATTCCTTATTGTGCTCTTGCATTTAAGGAATTGGTAATTACGATTCCTTAAATGTAATGTAGGTAGCACAAAATAAAGTGCACTTTAGCCTTATGGAATCTCTAATTACCACCAACTTCACATTGGTGGTAATTAGCGATTTTCTTTGAAAAAACACTTTTTTGCTTTTTTTAAAGTGCCATGTAGCACACATTCATGTCCTTAGGGCATGTATGTGCGCCACATGTGCACACATGCACATTTCAGGGGTGCAACAGGGTGTCCTTTTGACGCCCTGGCACCCTTGAAATAGCTCCCGCTATTTGCGATTCTTTAATAGCGAATCACAAATAGTGAATATCTCCCCATTCATTCCTATGGGCCTCCTAGCCCATAGGAATGAATGGGTAGGTATTCCTTATTAGCGAATCTCAATTTGCGATTCATTATTAAGAATATTAAGGAATCGCTAATATTTTAGCGATTCCTACCTACATTCAATTTTGCGAGTCCTTAATAGCACAAAGCAAACGCAAGGAGATGATGGACGGAGCGCTGAAACTTCTCAGACACTCACCCCAGTCACAGATCTAGGTTGAATCCATCATCGTTCTTTAGCTCACTTTGCCAACCCAGTTCAGACACAGCAACATGCTATATGCAAATCAGTCTTGACCCTGTCCCTCATGGGAACAGTCCAGCCCGAACTGTCAAACCATGTCTTCGCAGGACCGGAAACAGGTATTCTGGGACCGGTTTCGGGCTAACAGCCCTTATCAGCCAGGCTAGCTTGAATCCAGTAGCAAAGTGAGCAAGGGGCCCACGTCTGGGCATACCATGCCAACTTAGGGCAAACAAAGGAAACACAAGGAGAAGTCTTGACCCTGTGCCTGATGGGAACAGTCCAGCCCAATCTGTATAATAGTACATCATGAAAACCGTCCCCTAAGGAGCAGACCGAAATCCTATATAATAAACCAATTATAATAATAAAATCAATCACCAAGGTCTCCCACTCATACCAAATTAATCAACTCCACAAGTGTCATTTATCATAAAAGGCAATTTGGAGGATCACAAAATAGGCTCATAGGTTCCAAATGTCCAAGGTTTTTCCTTCTACCTGGGGCAGATATGATGAAAGCTATAACACATGAGGAAATATCCCCATTTTCCAAAGCACATAAATAATAAAAAGCATCCTGATAATAAATATAGCTGCTAGTTTTAAAAATTGGTGCTAAAAAAAACGTTTCCTAAGATCCCTGTAAAAACTGCAAAAAAGGATAAAGTGCATTGGGCCTTGGCTAGTTCTACCATCAAAAGGGCAGTTTGGTAGGTTATTATTCTGTGTCCCAATTTTTGGGAAAGCAACCCTTAAATGCGGTGTTACTATACAAAGTCTAGTAAGATAAAACTTATGTTGACTGTTCTTTACAGTTGTCAGCTAATTTTGCAGTCCCGCCTGTACTGGGCCTGAGAGATATCTAAACACCATAGAATTTTGTTCCTTTCATGTGTGTCTCCTTCTAAGTCTTTTTTAACTGTTTTTAATATCTATGGTCCCACACAAGTAGATTATACCTTTTAGCCTGCAATTTCAAAGAAATGTGCTCAATATAATGCTAGGTATTTCTTTTTAGGGAAGGATTGTAATCAAGTGATTGACCGTTTTATTGATAGGTAATCTTTAGTTAAATGTATTCCTCACAAAATGTATAAATAATTCCTCTCTACCATTTCCCACAGTGCTTTAATAGAATCACGGAGACTATGTAATCCTTCATCACATGGTTATACTTTTCTTTCTCATACACATAGGACTCTCAGTAGACTTGACCATATCTTTCTTAGCAAGCAATTATCCCAAAACATCATTGTAGCTACCATAGGCCCCATTTTACTTTCTGATCAGGCAGCGGAGATCACTGATTTGGACTTGAGTCCTCCTCAACCTCATTCAAATAGATGGAGAATGAATAATTCTTTATTAAGTGATGTGCAATTGTCCTTTCTTTCATTTGCTTCTGATTTATTTTGGACTAATGAGAGTCCAGACATCTCACCACAACTCTTGTGGCATTCTTTCTTAGCAGTGGCATGCAGATTTATTATCAATTTTGTATCAAAGAAAAAGAAATACTGTGATAAGGAACATAAGGCTTTACACTTGTCTACTAAAACTTTAGAGCATCAATTATACTCTTCTAAATTAGAGGTTGTCCTCAAAAACCTAATCCAGGCCAAATTACAATTTAATGAACTCTCCACGAATTATGCCTCTTATGTCTTACTTAAAAGTAGTGCTTGTTATTATGGAGGACGTAATAAAGTTGGGAAAATGTTGGATAAGTATCTGAAAGTAAGAAAACAAAGATAAAACATTGATTCCTTGCTTAGTCCTCATAGTATTTCAATATTTAAGTACGAAAATATGCTTAATAAATTGGTTACATTTTACAGTAATCTTTATACCCCTGGATATGAAATACAGTAGTCTCAGATTGATTCCTATTTACGACATACTCCTAAATATATTGTGGATAATCTTCATTTTTCTTATCGGGAGAGTGATAGATACTTGCCAGAAATAACACATTCACTTAATTTAATGAAGAAAGGAAAGACGCCTGGCCCAGATGGTTTTACTGTTGAATTTTTTCTTCACTTCTCTAATAATATTCTTTTATGATTATTGCATGTATTTCAATTTTTCTCTCCCTCTGGGATGACTAAGTGTATGGTCCAAAAAGCCACAATTTGCCTTATTCATAAAGAGGGTAGGGATCCCACCAATTGTAAAAATTATAGATCCATTTCTCGTTAACATTAATTATAAGATTTTTGCAAACGTTTAGCAATATGATTAGAATCCTTTTGCCTCAGTTAATTGGGAAAGAGCAATTGTGCATTATAAAAGGCAGATGAATTTCTGATAACACAAGATTTTTTTTTATGTGTTAAGCAAATCCTCATTCATTAAATATCCACTTGCAGGTGTTAATATTGATGCTGATAGGGTCAATTGGGACTTTATGGTGAAATCCCTAGCATTGCATGGCTTTGGTCCCTAGATGATTTCTCTTATTTCACTTTTATATCACTCTCCAAAAGTTCCAATATTGGTTATGGCAGAATTTCCCCATATTTTCATCTTTATAGAGGTGTTAATCAAGGCTGTCTTTATCCCACTATTATTTGTACTAGCACTTGAATCCTTTTTTTCTCATATTCGTAATAATCCATCAATATCTGTTTTCGATTATGTTGATCATCAACTGAAACTAGCAGCTTATGAGGATTACATTCTTCTCTTTACTTCTAACCCACAAGATTCTCTACCATCTTTACTTGGCTATTTTGTTTTCTTCTAATGTTTCAGGATATAAAGCAAATAACGACAGAACTAAAATTCCCTCATTTAATGCATTTTGTGTCAAACACTCTTTTGTGTCCTCTGGCTTTCAATGGGATCCATCTAAAATTAAATATCTGGGTATTTTGTTCACATATTGCATGAATGAAACTGTTGCTCTTAATTTTAATGAAGGCAGAGCTTAAGTAGAAGTTGTGCTCTCTTCTTAGAATTCTTTATCATTTCTTGGTGGGAATTCCTGGACTCGATAAAAATGATGATCTTCCATCTTTTCTTATATATCATTTACATGATTTAAGTATAAATTTCCAAGTTGCACTTTCAAGAAAATTGCTTTTATTCTCTCTAAATTTTTATTGGGGAAAAAGAAATCTAGAATTTCCTTATCTACGCTTAAGAAATCTAAACAAGAAGGAGGGGTTACTTTCCCTGATTCTGGTCTCTACCACAAATCATTCTGTCTCTGTCAAGCCTCTCTTGGTTGTATAAGACTGTTACTGCTTTTTTACCAATGTGGATCAATCTTGAGAAAGCCCTTCGTCAACCTTTTACTCTGCACAAGGTTGTTTTTTTTCTCTTCTAATTCCTCTTTTCAGCTTCTTCCCTCTTTAAGCACACAGGTTCACTACTAACATTTTTCTCCCCTGTACGCAACTCCTTGTGCTGCTTTCTTGAAAATGCCTAAATGGTATAATAAACATATTAAAGTTCATAATATACCACTATTTTGGAAGTCTTGGAGAGAAAGGGGTAATATTTGGGTTGCACAGATATTTAAAGAGAATGCTCCCATGTCATTTCCTCATTTTCGACAAACATTTAATTGTCCTCCATCATACTGAACACGTTTCCCTTCTCTTAAATATAATTTTGGATGTTGTATATTTAATACGAGCATTTCATCCCCCTTCTACTACTTCGGACTCATCTCAGATGCTCCTTTCCTACCCTAAGGCCTCTCTAATATATAAGACTCTTTCTTCCCTTAGTCACTCATGGGTCAAGTCCAAGGTAGACCTACTATGTAAAACTGATTTGGAGGTTACCTGGCCTGTTACTATTTGGAATAAGATACAGTCAAAAATTCACAAGACCTCTAGAATGGCCAATACAACTTAAACGTTGTTTTTTATTTATAACAGATTATATGTTACTCACTCTTGTTTTGCAAACTTTTCTACAGACAAAAATATTAAATGATGGTCATGTGATTTTCTTAAAAGTGATATTCTGCATATGTAATTTTGGTGTCCTTCTACTCTATTTGACATAAGGGTTGCAATCAAATGTTGATAATATTTCAAGTTCACCTCCTTTTTTCTATTGTGGACCTCTTTTTAGGTACTTTAGTAAAGATACCTTGTTGTTAGGAAATAATAAGTTATTAGATGTATTATTAACTTTAGCTTTTCAACAAATCACTCTTAACTGGAAATGTTCTTCAAATATTTCATATAAAGCTTGGTGGTATGATGTAGGTTATCATCATAGATTGGGCATTGCTTTTATCTCTACCCTTACCTCCAAAGTTAAGAGAGACTTATTTTAGTTGCCAAACTTTTCTTGATAATAATAGTAAGCATATATCCTCCACTATTAGCATAACCACCATAGGCTACTTCTCTCTGTCCTTAATTTATGAAAATGTATTTTCCCATACTGAAATTCTTTGCTACTGCTTTGTTCCAATATGTATGTTTTTTATACTGACTTCACTTTCCTTTCACTTGCAATTATACCATCATTTTCTCCGCTTGATCCTTTTTTCCTTCCCCTTTCCCTAGCAAATTTGTTTTTTTTAAACCTTTATTTTACCTAATTTGTTTATGTAATTCATGCCTTGTAACAATCATTTTACCTATATGTCACCATATTAGATTTTTAAGTTTTTCTTCTTGAAATATGTGTTTAATTAGTTGCATATGTTGTGTCTAATAAACCTTTTTTTAAACATATAAAGATACCAATCCTGAACTATTAACCAAATAGGTTTCATTTTGAAAGTCACCTTTGTCAAGTGTCTGAGAGCATTGCCTCCTGAAACCATGATTTATACACAAATGTTACAGCTGTGTCTGTGTAAATAAGCTTTGGGGAAGACCAAAGATATGATAGACCTATCTGCCCCAGGAGGACGTTGACATACTTAAGTTTACCAAGTGATTGAGTCATCACGCATGGCTTCCCTGTAGGTGGCAACATCAAGCATCCCCATACACTTTTATCCAATACAGATGAAGCCTTAGCTTAGAATGTGAGGAAATATCTCTCATCCCAAGGTCCAAACACAAAAGTCTTTTTTGGGGTGATAGAAGGTAGTCTCATCAGGCATTTTAGAAAACCTTTCTTAGGAAGTGATAGTTCTTTTTTTTGTTGTTTAAGAGTTTTTATTGATTTTTCAGAGAAATACAAAAGGAAAAAAGAAACAAAGAAGTAACATCATATGTCAGAACAATAAAACATAGTGAAAATAGTCTATGAACAAAGGATGGAAAGACGTAATAATATTAAATGTTACTGGAAAAAACTAAGAAAAGAGGGGAGAAATGAAAGAGAAAAAGAAGGAAGGTAAAAATGTATATGATAAAAGATCATAGAAGTAGAGAAAAAGTAAAAGAAAAGTATTGAGAGAGAGATGCATGTGAAGCGAGATAAGTTGTGAAAGGTAACCAAAGGAGATCAGATTTCATTTTCTGGGTTAAAGATGAAGAGAAGACAGTAGCAATTCGATGTTTATCACAAATGAAATTCCACCAAGTTACTGAGGATAGTTTGGAGCTATCTTTCCAACATGACATAATAACTTTCAAGGCTAATGCAAGAAATAGATCAAATAATAGGGATATTGGAGTACAACTTGCAAAATCAGGAGAAGATGAACCTAGAAAAATGTTGTGCAATTATAACGTAATATTACATTTGAAAATGTTCATACAAGTGGACCAAATAGAGCGCCAAAAGCTCATAACATTAGTACAGTCAAAAAGTTGATGTCTTAAAGTTTCGGTAAAATTAGAGCACGGCCAACATAAGGGAGACAAGGTAGGGGAGAACTTGGATACACAAACAGGGGTTAGTACTGCTCTAAAGTAGAGCAATTGAGTGATGCGAGCAGCAGCTGAGATTTTAAATAACTTAGACCATAACTTATCCCAAGCAGAAACTGGAATTGATATAGATAAGTCAGTTTCCCAGGCTACTTCTGTGTGAGATTTAGGTCGTTCAGTAATATGAAAATAAAGTAATTTATAAATATGAGCTGCTTTAGGCTTATGGTCTTGAGAAATATTGTAAAGCGGTGTTGGTGGAATTATTGAAGTGGAAACATTGGAGAGGTCAAACGTATTTAAATGAGATTGCAGAGCTGTTGATATTAAAAGGTATTCAGCATGAAAAGTGTCTGGTAAACAATATTGCAATCTTAATATTGAAAAGGGAATGACAGAATTCAGATGAATGAGTTGATGGACAAAAAGAATTCCCTTCTCCTTCCAATGTTTGTAATAGAATGACTTACTTTTATACTTAATGTATTTGTTATACCAAATAGTAGAGGACAAAAAACATTGAAGATGATCAAGACCATCAACAAATATGTTATATGATAGGGTTTGGGAGTATTTCAAAATAGGATTATTAGCTATAAATGTAAAGTTATACATGTAAATTATATTACGAAAAGAAAAGTCTTTAAATAAAGAACGTTCAAAAGAAATCCATCACGGAATAGGAGTATCCCCAAAGTCAAAGGAAAGGGCAAAAAATTGTCTGATTAAAAATGCATCATGATATGTCTTGAAATTAGGAAAACGCACTCCTCCTTCAGATTTGGGACGCTTAAGGTTAGCAAGCGAAATGCGTGGGTGCTTTTTGTTCCAAAGAAATTTAGTACAGATAGTGTTAAGTTGAGAGAAATACGATACAGGGATTCGAAAACGTAACATAGATAAGGTATATAGAATATGAGGGACAATCATCATTTTAATTCTATCAAGTCTACCCATCAGGATAAGTGAAGAGGTGACCAGGAGAGTAGAGACTGTATCTTATTAGTTAATGCAGTAAATGTATTTTTAAGGGAGATATTCAAAGTAGCGGAAAACCATATACCCAGGTACTTTATTTTATTGGGACACCAAGTAAAAAGAGTGTCAGTAAACATATATTGGTAACATGAGGAATTTAACGGTAATACTTCTGTTTTAGAGAAGTTCCATTTATATCCCGAAATACTGGAGTACAATTTAACTTCTTCTAGGAAGGGAGGAAGGGATGTAATAGGGTCCGACATATAGACTAGTATATCATCAGCGTAAGCTGACCGTTTAATTTCTAAAGAATTATGGGTGATACCAGAAATGTGAGGTTGAACACGAATACATTCAAGGAATGGTTCAAGGCATAAAACAAATAATAAGGGTGATAGAAGACAACCTTGGTGAATACCTCTGGATAAGGAAAAATATTTAGAGAAACGGTTATTTACAAAAATACTAGCTCTGGAGGAGGAATATAACAATTTAATATAAGATGTAAAAATTGGGCCGAATCCAAACCATTGAAGAGTCTTAAACATAAATTGCCAATAATTCGGTCAAATGCCTTCTCAGCATCTAAAGAGAGAGCTGCTAAAGGGGATTTAATTTTCTTACTTAAGGAAATAATATTTGCAAACATACGAGCATTGCCTGCAGCCAATCTGCCTTTAATAAAACCAGATTGATCAGTTTTAACCAACGATGGGATAATATTCTCCAAACGGGTTGCAAGAATCTTTGCAAATACTTTACAGTCATAATTCATTAACGATATCGGGCGATAATTTTTACAAAAAGAATGCTCTTTGTCGGGTTTGGGTATAAGAACAATTAAGGCTTCCATAAAGGAGCCCGAGGCTTTTGAGTTAGAAATGAAGGAGTTAAAAAGGGACAAAAATTTGGGAATAAAAATGGAGGAAAAGGTAGAGTAAAATTCAATAGGAAGGCCATCAGGACCAGGAGCTTTGGTCTTCTTCAGGGATTTAATAGCCTCAGTTATTTCTTGTAAAGTAATATCCCTTTCAAAAGAAACAAATTCATCAGGTAAAGAAGGAGGGGAGGGAAGGCCAGAAAAGAAGGTATCTAAATTTTGAGGGGACGGATTCGTATCATCGGAATAGAGTGATTGCTAATATTCATGAAAAACATGAGCGACATCTTCATCCGATGAAACAAGAGTATTAGTACTTTCATTCAGAATAGGTCCAATATGTTTGCGTTCAGATTTGATTTTTAAGTAGTTGGCCAACATCTTACCCTCTTTATTTTGACCTCCATGATATTTAGATTTAATTTTAAGAAGGACATTACATGCATCAACGGTAGCCAACTTATTAAACTCAGATTTGACCTTAATCAGATCATGTAGTGTTGAGGGTGATTTAGAGGTAAAATATGCATGGTCCAGACTTTTCAGTTGCTGCAAGGACGCGGCATATTTTTTACGAGCATTTTCCTTTTTGTTTGCAACATAGGAAATGGAGAAGGCACGAAAAGATGCCTTAAAAGCATCCTAAATGTTAGAAGTGGAGGTGTCGGCTGGATTATTAAGTGTAAAGAATTTGTTAATAAATTGAGTCGCTGCTGTAATAAAATGGGTATCAGATAATACAAAAGTATTTAACTTCAATCTACTAAATTTAGGGGAATTTAAAGAAAGATCCAATACAGAGAGAACAGGTGAATGATCAGAAATGAAAATAGAACCAATCTCTGATGATAAAAGCGATGGCAATAAGGATTTAGTTTGATGAACATTCGAAAAAAAGGTGAACTCATGAGAGTCAGCATTACAAGTTTTCCAAGAATCAAATAAAGGACAAGAGGCAATGGCAGATTGAAAGGTTTTGTGGGATTTATCTGGGTTAAATTTACATTTAGATTGTCTGTCGGAGTAAGGATCCAACCATTGATTAAAATCACCAGCAACTACAATATTCGGAGAGTCAATAAAAGCGAGTAAAAGTTGTATGGAATTCCAAAATTCGGGATCGGGTCGGACTGGGCCATAAATGTTCAAAAGAACTAGTTCTTTACCTTGTATAACAACGATAGTCATTGCCCATTGTCCATCAGCATCATTCTGAGGAGACAAAATTTGCACTTGAAGAAAGTTATGAAACAAAATTGCAACACCCCCTCTGTTACCAACTGAAGGAGAGAACACCACTTGACCCCACCCATTGTCGCATCAACTTGAGTGATTCAGTGTCATTACAATGCGTTTCCTGAATAAAGGCAACCTGAGCATTTAATTTTGATAAATGAGAAAGTACCTTTTGCCTTTTGACGGGGTGACCAAGACCACGGACATTCCACGTGACAAAGTTACACATAATGGCGGGTTGGGAAGGTGAAGTATGGAAGGAGATGACACATAGTAAGGAAGCATCTAATAAAAAAAACACCATAGATCAGGTAGATGTAAACGAAACATCATGAAACAAATCAACAGCATTGATACACACATGCAACCTATGAGATGTAGATGATAAGAAAAAAAACAACAACAAAAGGAGTGAACAAAAAGGGAAAAAAGGAGAAATAGAAGAAAGAGAAGATAGATCAAGGAAAAAGATCCAGATTCTAAGAGAACAATGCAAGGAGTAGTGCATGGGGGAGTAACTGCACAGACAGAAGATGGAGCAACGGAGGGTGAAAGCAATAGAATAGAATTATGATAAGCCAACAGAGAAAAAAAAGAAAGAGCAGATACAGGAAAATCAGTGACGAGGAGAGGAGCCAGAAGCAGAATTCAGAGACAAATTATGAAGAAATGACTGCAATTTAGTAGGATCATCAAAGGAATGTGAGGAGCCCTCATGAATGATCTTGCACAGACATGGATGTAAAATGCCATAACGAATATTCAACGGTTTCATCTGAGGACGAAGAGCCAGAAATTCTTTTCTTCGAGCATTGGTTGCATTTGATAGGTCTTGAGATAGATAGATGGTGTGACCAGACCAAATGAGACAACGTTTTGCCTTTGCTGCTGTGTGGACACGCATGAGATCTGTAAATTCCAAAAATAGCATAATAATTCTTCTAGGCCTAGAGGATTTTGGTTGTAAACTGCCAAGTCTGTGAGCATGCTGAATATTCAATGAATGTGTTACCAAGGGAGAAACCTGGGATCCTAATTCTTTAATTGAAGCAACCACACTATATGCTTTTTAGGTCGAGTTATTTATAACTCGGAACCCTATTACTACTGAACCAAAATCTCTTAAACCAGCCGGATTTCGTGCAATGCATGTTGTGCACTCAAGCATGAAGCTTCTCCAGGCGCGCGCTTGGCCTCGCACACCACCATCAAAGGCTTCAGCTCCCCCTCACTCCCTTTCCTCCCTCCCACTCGCTGGCCACGTCAAATGCGAGAGCTTTTATAAAAGGGGCTGCTTCTGACAGTGCATGCGGTGCGCGACCTGCTGGCATTTGTCTGGCATTTGTCTTCAAATGCTTGAAAGCTTGAAGGCAATCTGCTTCCCCGCCCCCCTGGTGTTTCTGGCTTTTCTCGCTCGCTAATCAGTTTTTTTCCCTCTCCCACCCTTCCTTTGATGTCCGCCGCGCGTGACCTCTGCCTGTCGCCTCTCCGTCCTTCACAGCCCCTCTCTGTCGTGGAATCTCAAATTTGGGAACTACATCTTCAAAACAAGCCTGTTCATGTTGACACTTGCAATTAGAATGCGAGTTTACCTAAGTTTTA
This sequence comes from Lissotriton helveticus, assembly GCF_964261635.1. Taxonomy (NCBI): domain Eukaryota; kingdom Metazoa; phylum Chordata; class Amphibia; order Caudata; family Salamandridae; genus Lissotriton; species Lissotriton helveticus. The sequence goes on along the minus strand of NC_136065.1, from coordinate 1,069,545,014 downwards.
AAACATTGGGACGACTTCAACTAAACAAACGTGTTTGTGTTCCAATTATGAATAAAGTACGTTTTCCCAGTTTAACTACTCTGTTTTGTGGGCCCCACCCTCCGAATGCGGTGCCCCGATTGCTTGCATTGTAGCATGAAAAATGTAAATGTTATACCATTGGTGATCAGCGACCTGAAAAACATGTCTGGTGATAACTCTCATAAGATGTATGCTTTAAATGTCATGAAAATGCAATTTTGAAAACTATTCATACTGGGATCACAATAGTGTCAAGTCCTATGAATTTTTGTAGGCGCTCGAATATGAGAGTGCAATTGGCCACATCGAAATGATCACTGCAAGAAGTCACTCAGCACCACCACAGCATCACTCAGCACCACCACAGCACCACCGCAGCACCACTCAGTGCCACCCAAGCATCAATCAGCACCACCACAGCACCACTCAGCAACACCACAGCACCACCACAGCATCACTCAGTGCCACCACAGCATCACTCAGCACCACCACAGCACCACTCAGCACCACCACTCAGCACCACCACATCAAAGTTGTACCACATTAAACATTAATGACAATGACATGTTTGGACTACATTAAACAATAAACAATAACGGTTGTTTACAAACATCGTATCATACACAATATGTCAAGGACTCCACTAACAATTAAACCAATATACTTCACGTATATATATGAAATCCAACCTATATCAAATGTTACTTATGCATATAAATAAATATACAAGCAATTTTATCATGCTCTTAATTGTATCAATGCACTTTGCCTGATTTACAGTTCGACTATTAGATATCATGAAATGACTATGCCTTAGGCATAGTCATTTCGACTATTAGATATCATGAAATGAATATGCCTAAGGTTGGATTTCATATATATACGTGAAGTATATTGGTTTAAATGTTAGTGGAGTCCTTGACATATTGTGTATGATACGATTTTTGTAAACAACTGTTATTGTTTATTGTTTAATGTAGTCCAAACATGTCATTGTGATTAATGTTTAATGTGGTACAACTTTGATGTTGTTCTGGAAATGAGAGAATTTCCTTTATGAAGTAACGAAAAATAATGAAAAAAAGAGGGTAAATACATAACCCCGATCACAAAAAGCATATAGTCTGGTTGCTTATTAATTAAAGAATTAGGATCCCAGGTTTCTCCCTTGGTAACACATGGATAAATGGCCCTATCTGGTTCCTGTCAATTGGGCCTGACCCCTTTTTGGCTTGAATATTCAATGAAGGCATTAAAGGATTTTCCAATAATTCAGGGATGAATTTCTTAAGAAAAAGAATCATGTCTGTCCCTTCAATATTCTCCGGCAACCCATTTAAGCGAAGGTTATTAAGTCGATTTCGATTTTCAAGGTCCTCAGTGTGGAGTTTGAGGCGATGGATTTCCTGTTCTAAGAATGGAATCTTAGTAGAAACATCATGAAGATCACTAATGCGTTGTTCCATATCTAAAACTTTCGATTCCATAGTAATCCATCTGTCCTCTATCTGTTGGGGTTTCTCATTTTTCGTAGACATAAAGGAGTTCAACCCCCTCACCTCATCTAAAATGGAATCTAAAACAGGATTTTTAGAAGACAATATGGGTGAAGGAGGGTCATTTGTAGCTCTCTTGGGTTTAGTTCCTGTAGACATAGCTTTGATAGAAATAGATGCCTCAGCAGCCATTCTGGAGCGTTGTGGAGAATAAGATGTGGTTGTTAATGAAGATTTTAGTCTACCCATATACTCAGAAGAAACACATCTTAGTTGAAAGAGAAGCAGTAAAAAAAACAAGATAAAAAATATATATATATCATATAACAATTCGCAGACCAGCACAAGGTGAATGAGCCTTAGCAAAACAAATGACCTAAAAAACTGTATAGTGCTGGAGGGAAAGAGGCCTATCCTTGAAAAGAAGAAGGCATGTAGTAGTAGACAAAAATACGTTGAGAATATGGAAAGGCCATGAAAACTAGTGCAGTCACGAGTAAATAAGGGAGAGATGAAATCCATTCTTGATGAAAATGACTTCCATGTAGAGAGGAGAGGAGTCTCGCACTGCATTGAAAGTTCCAGAAGAAAAATCACATATTATGATATCCTGTAAGGAGGTCATATATTGTGCAGTAGCAAGAAAAAGCAGTGAAGCAGAGGCAGTTGTAAAGAATCACTTTGCCAGGTAATTGTGTGAATGACAGAGGTCCTGTTGCCTGAGGTCAAGATTGTAGAAATTCTAGCAAGTGGCAGCCAGTACAAAGCGGCGACCGCTCGCGTCAGAATAAAAGAACATTACCTCCATTTATACCAGCTGCATGAAAACCAAATAAAACGGATCAGGCAGATCCATGTGCTGATAGTAGAGCGCAAAATATATCATGAGGTAAAGCTTTGTGAAGATTCTAGCGAGCGGCGGCCGAGACAAAATGGCGGCCGCTCGCGTCAGAATAAAAGAAAATTGCCTCCGCGTACGCCAGCTGTGTAAAGTATAAATAAAGAAGCTCAGGCCGTTGGAAATGCTGTTAGGTGAGCACAAAAAGCAAAGTGCAGTATTGCGGCAGAGCTTATGAAGAAGATTTTGGCGAGCGGCGGCCGCGACAAAATGGCGGCCACTCGCGTCCGAATAAGAAAAAAATTACATCCGTTGGTAACAGCTCACCCGCTGCACGACATGTTGGTAAAACAGCTCCATATGCTGCCTGGAGTGTTCAAAGTAGTGAGTTACAACGGGGTAGACCCTAAGAACTCTCTGACCTGGGTCAGTCAATCAGGTACATGTAGAAATGGTCGGAGTCTAATATTTACATAGTAATAAATATCACAGAAAATCACAAGTATTTCAGTGGTAATTAAGCTTGTATATAGTCCATGAATGTCACTCAAAATAGGGACGGTTCAGGCATCCAGTGCATAATTATTTATTGCACTTCTTCAAAGGATTCAATAAATTGATCCAATGCAAATACAAAACATTGGAATTGATGTCATTCCAGTTACTTCATTGGTAGAAAAGTTGAATTGACGAAAGCATAATCAAATACAGTGAATACATTCAAATATATCAACGCGCTGATGTATAATCACAGTGAAAGTCAAAGTGTAGCCTCTACAGTCTATTTGTAGATCGATAGGTTCCAAAAGGCTCTTAAGCACAAGATCCGTTGTCATTCATTAATTAGTCCTGTGCTTAGAGATATACAGAATGTTGGCTGTCAACGTTTCGACCCCTAAAGAGAAGGGTTGTTCAAAACCTCAGGCTGGGGTCTTCATCAGGACACATGAAGGAGCGGGAGCGCTTTGTGAAGGGCCCGGTGTGGGCCTTCAGAGTAGGACCTTCTAGGGTTCCTATGTTGTTTGCTGTGACTGGGAGGTTAGCAATTTCCGGTTCGGTATACTTCAAGTCTGTGGCCAGCTGGTGGTGCCGGTCCGTGGGGAAATCCGTTACTTTCTATTTGAATGCAGGGCATGCCTACGACATCTGACTCCTCCGGCTCCATCTGCCACACCGGGCCCTTCACAAAGCGCTCCCGCTCCTTCATGTGTCCTGATGAAGACCCCAGCCTGAGGTTTTGAACAACCCTTCTCTTTAGGGGTCGAAACGTTGACAGCCAACATTCTGTATATCTCTAAGCACAGGACTAATTAATGAATGACAACGGATCTTGTGCTTAAGAGCCTTTTGGAACCTATCGATCTACAAATAGACTGTAGAGGCTACACTTTGACTTTCACTGTGATTATAACTCAGTCACACCACCTTTACCCGGTCCCCACTTCTACCCCAACACACCCATCCCTTCTAAATGCTTTCCTTTCTGTGCACTGTGAGCGCGTTGATATATTTGAATGTATTCACTGTATTTGATTATGCTTTCGTCAATTCAACTTTTCTACCAATGAAGTAACTGGAATGACATCAATTCCAATGTTTTGTATTTGCATTGGATCAATTTATTGAATCCTTTGAAGAAGTGCAATAAATAATTATGCACTGGATGCCTGAACCATCCCTATTTTGAGTGACATTCATGGACTATATACAAGCTTAATTACCACTGAAATACTTGTGATTTTCTGTGATATTTATTACTATGTAAATATTAGACTCCGACCATTTCTACATGTACCTGGAGTGTTCAAAGGGCAAAGTCCTGCATCTGCTGGTGAGAAGATATAGAAATATCGGCTGAAAGTTTCTTAGAAGCTCCGCACTCGAGCGGAGCTCAAAACGAAGCCGCCATCGTGCCGCGGCGCTAGACCACGCCCCTTCGATAGTTCTCAATATTGGAGCAGCCCAATATCTCAGCTTCATATAATGTGAGATTCTGCTAGTACAATTACTTACCCTTAATGGCAGGAGGCATCAAATATTCACCTTTCTCAATTGCAAAGCATATGGTCGCACCTACACATTGCAAGAGAACGTTCCTTTACTTTGATCCATGCTTTTTAGGTTTCGCCTAAGCCATCGCGTTAGCGATGCTTTGGCGAGATATTAAGTAGGGACTTTCAAAAATGCTCCTGAAGGCTTTTCCAGGTGGATTGCCTACAGTGCATGTGTGCCGGCGCGTGCACATGGCACACCATTTAGCAGCCTGTGAGCCTCTCTCCACACTCATGCTGGTTTGCCTGAAGCCGGCATCAGACTTCAAAGGAATCCGCTACCCCGCCCCCTGCCGTTTCTGGCTTTGCTCGCTGAAGGCTGTCATGCCCAAGATCACACCGACTTCAGTTGCTGCAGCAGTGTCTTTCACTTTCACAGCCAGCCGCTTTGATGTTGTTTTGTTTACCATGTGCCAGAGCCTGTAATAAACAGCAGCAGCTGGCAGGCAACGTAAGGGGCAGAACGGCGCACACAACTAAACTTCGTTTATTTCACTCACCATTTGCCATCCGCTGCAGTTTACCCTAACGTTATATACTTTTAGCTAGAATATGCCAACCAGTTTTACAATATCGTTTTTTTTTCATTAGAGCGCAAGGGAAACGCTTTAACTTTTGCCAATGCTTTCACTATCTAAAACTACAAAGAATAAAATAAATAACTGTGCTCTTGGGCCTCTCCTTCTTTGCACGCACCAGTGCTCTCTTTGCTTTCAGTAGCTCTCTGTCCTTTTACTGCCTCCCCTCCCCCATTGCTAGTCAGTTCCAGCACTTGTTTCCTTCTCTACCCCTATTCGCACACCACCTCTCACTCTTGTTACACCCCCCTTCCACACACTTATACCACTCAGTGCCACATAATTATATGCTACATATTTACACTGCACTCCATGCAACATACACTCCAAATACCACTCAGTGCCACATAATTACACGCCACATAATTACACTGCACTCAATACAACATACACTCCAAATACCACTCAGTGCCACATAATTACACGCCACATAATTACACTCTACTGAATGCAACACACACTCCACACAATGCCACTCACTGCCACATAATTATATGCTACAAAATTACATTGCACTCAATGCAACATACACTTCAAACAATACCACTCAATGCCACATAATTACACGCCACACAATTACACTCTACTGAATACAACATACACTCCTCATAATACCACTCAGTGCCACATTACACGCAACATAATTACACTCTACTCAATGCAACATCCACTCCAAATACAACTCAGTGCCACAGTTACACGCCACATAATTACACTGCACTCAATGCAACTACACTCCAAATACCACTCAGTGACACATAATTACACTGCACTCGATGCAACATACACTCCAAATACCACTCAGTGCCACATAATTACACAACATACAATTACACTCTACTGAATACAACATACACTCCACACAATACCACTCAGTGCCACATAATTATATGCTACATAATTACACTGCACTCAACGCAACAAACACTCCAAATACCACTCAGTGCCACATAATTACAAACCACATAATTACACTCTACTGAATGCAACACACACTCCACACAATACCACTCAGAGCCACATAATTATATGCTACATAATTACAATGCAACATACACTCCAAACAATACCACTCAGTGGCACATATTTACACGCCACACTACTGAATACAACATACACTCCTCATAATACCATTCAGTGCCACATAATTATATGCTATATAATTACACTGCGCTCAACACAACATACACTCCAAATACCACTCAGTACCACATAATTACACGCCACATAAATACACTATCTATCTATTGCCCTCACTCTATCTGTCTATCTATCTATCGCCCTCACTCTATTAATCTATCGCCCCTCACTCTATCAATCTATCTATCTATCACCCTCACTCTATCGCCCTCACTCTATCTATCTATCGCCCTCACTCTATCTATCGCCCTCACTCTATCTAGCTATCGCCCCTCACTCTATCGCCCCTCACTCTATCAATCTATCTATCGCCCTCACTCTATCTATCTATTGCCCTCACTCTATCTATCGCCCTCACTCTATCTGTCTATCTATCTATCGCCCTCACTCTATCTATCGCCATCACTCTATCTATCTATCTATTGATCGCCCTCACTCTATCTATCTGTCTATCTATCGCCCTCACTCTATCTATCTATCTATCTATCGCCCTCACTCACTCTATCTATCTATCGCCCTCACTCTATCTATCTATCGCCCTCACTCTATCTATCGCCCTCCCTCTATCTATCTATTGCCCTCACCCTATCTATTGATCGCCCTCCCTCTATTGCTCTCACTCTATCTATCTATCGCATCACCACAGCATCACTCAGCACCACCACAGCATCACTCAGGGGCACCACAACATCACGATGCGTTACCACAGCATCACTGAATGCCACAGTATCACTGAATGCCACAGCATCACTCAATGCCACAGCATCACTCATCGCCACCACAACATCATTCAGCGCCACCACAGCATCAATCTGTGTAACCATTTAACAACTAGTTCAAATATGTTCTCTCAATGTTTCAAACTTTATTACAAACTAGCTTACCCGTCGCGCGTTGCTGCGATCTCCGAAGAAATGAAATTCAAGGAAACTCGTTATGATAACATTCAATTTACATTGTGTCATTTTTATTGAAACGTATTCATTTTAATATGGAAAACATTTCAAAGTGTCGTTTTAATTCTATTTATTTATTCGAGTGCTTGTGGATACACGATTTTTTGTTTTTCCGTCTGGTGCGTACATTAGTATTCGAAAGAATATGAGAGCCCTGGCGGGCCGATATTTAAAAAAAAAATTATGCCAGAAACCTTCGCTGGAGTGTACTCAACAACTTCCCAATAGCTCAAACTTTCCTAATGCGTGACCTATTGCATTGCAAATGCTTGTTTTATTTATTATCGTATGCTACTCCACTGCCCAACTATCCAAGTTAATGCACCTTCACAAGGGGGGGCTCATCCAGCTGAAAATTATTCTTGATACTTTTGTGTGACATGAAAATCATCAGCTTAGTTTTAATAGTGTTAATAACTAGACCTTTTAGAGTAAAAAAAAAACTCATCAAATGTGTCTAATAGCTTCTATAGACCACCTGGTGCCTTTAAGACCATTAAGCAGGACCATTGGAATGATGCAATGATGCGGCTGCGTTGATATTCCACATAATCATAGAATTGCCACATAACCCATCATCTGCTGCGTAATCTGCAGATTTTAACAAAAGAATTCTAACTCAAACGGTTTAAAAGTTAACAAAAATGCAGCGACATGTGTTGCTGCGTGGTGGAAAACCCTTTGCAAAGCTCGCCTGGCCTCCTTTCTGTTACTTATGGCTATATTTGGGTGTTGAACTGGTACTAAGGAGGTGCAACCAGTGCCCAGACATTGTTTCAAAATGACAAAATCATGTAATACTATTAAAAAATGGGCTGCATTACGCTGCATAATTTGACTTTTCTCGCTGCATAATTTATTCAAACCTGCCATATAATTTGGCCCTCTCCTGCCGCATACTTCAGTGGCCCTGGCAGGGTGTCATTGGCAAACAAGAGGGTTGAAATCTTAGCCCGGCCTAACGTTAGGGGCATGAGATGTACATGCACTACCTGCCAGTAGCACATGGTTTACATAATGAAAAAACAACAATGGTGCCAGTGAGCAGCCTTGGTACACTCCTTTCTTAAAAACGAAAGGCTTATGGGTTTCTCCTGCTGTTCCCCATTGTACCATAGTGAAATTACCATTGAGAGCTTGGGCAAGATGTTCAGAAAGCTGGAGGGAATGTCTAATGCAATAATGTAAATAAGAACTAGGGGTGGCCGGAGTCGAACTATGCGGAATACCGCGGAGTAGCATAAACCCCTCCCACCCCTTTCAGTGGAATTCCGCGGAGTTCCTCTACTCTGTACTGAATGACAGACGAACAAGTCTACACAGGTGCAAACAGCATCATCTGTTTATTGACCGAGCCCTGGTCCTAAGAGCAGCAGTATAACATTTAGAAATACACACGGAGGCTTGCTTGGGGTTTCGATTTAGCCTTTATTTCCCGGAGCGCCGGGAACCGCTTCTGCCTACTATCAGCGGTCGGCGCCAATGAGTACAAGATGGCCGCCTTCCGCTTCCCGTCCCGGCACATCCTGTTCCGGGGACGGAACACTAGACCACTACCACATATCTCCCCCCTTTATGCAATAACCACAACATTAAGATTCTAGTCCTTACTTTCAGTTCATGTCAAAGTCCTTGAACTTCTCTGGTACCCTTACAGCTCTCCCAGCTCTGGTCCTTGTCACTCCAACACCTCCATCACCTTCCTGTTCCATTCTGACAATCCTCCTTCCTGCGCCTTCCCTTTCACTGTTCATCACGTCCTCACTCCGCTCTTCTTTGCACCAGACCTTCGCTTCCTCGTCCACTCCTTCTTCCTCGTTCCTTTCTTCCACTTGCTGCACGCCTTCTTCTACATCCTCTTTACGCCTTCCACTACCTTCTTCTTTTCCTCCATCTTCTACATACTCTGCTCTTTCCTCCATCTCTTCTCCCCACTTCAGGATCTTGCTGCATTTTGCCATTCTATCCTGCGACCACACTTTCCCATCGCTGAGTAGGGCCGACCTGGCGTAAGGCTCCAGTACTTGTAGGGGTGGCGAAAATTTGCTTTCCCCCTTTCTTTTCAGGACGGCCAGCTTCACTCTTACCCAGTCGCCCTTCTCCAGTTCCACTCCTTGAACGTTGTGTCTCTTGTTGAAGTGTTCGGTGTACACCTCCTGTGCCTTCTCCAGATTCCTTCTGACCACAGCTGGTGACCACTTGCTTTGCACCACTAATTTTCTCCACGCTGTGTTGTCCTTCGTGAACGCTTCTCTCCCTCTCAACACCTTAAAAGGACTGTACCCCGTGCTCCCCGGGGTGATCTGATAGGCCCAGATCATCTTCACTAATTCCTTCTCCCAGTCCAGTCCATCATTAATGGCCGCTTGGATGGAGCCCATAATCACTCGATTGAAGCGCTCCACCTGACCGTTTCCCGAGGGATGATAGATGGGCGTATGTTTAACTTCAATCCCATTCCTGGATGTAAAAGCCTCCCACTTCGCCGAAGTGAACTGCGGCCCATTGTCGCACGTGATGATTTTTGGGATTCCTTCCCTGATAAATATGGCACGTAAGAAATTCACTACTGCGTCCGTATCCACATCCTCCTTCACTTCCACCTCCGGCCATTTGGAATATTTGTCGATGAGGACCAGAGCATACTTCTGTACTCCCGCCTTGTTGAGGATGGGGCCCATAATGTCGACTGATACCATTTCCCATGGTCCATCGGGCACCGGGAATTTTCCCAAGGGGGGTCTCAACATGCTCTGGGACTTGTCTGCTTTGGCGCACGATTCGCATTTCCGTACATGTCGTTCCACCTGAGCATCGATGGCTGGCCACCAGTACGCTTGCCTGGCGAGCGCCTTGGTCTTCGTGATGCCCTGATGTCCTTCGTGTAGCAAGGCCATCAAGTGATCAATGATGCCCCGCGGTGGAATCACCTTGTCTCCTCTCAGGAGGAATGTCGGATTTTCAGCCAGTGACAGTTCATGTCTTACTTCCCAATACCTCCTTAGCTCTTCCTTGAGGTGTCTCTTTTCAGGCCACCCATGGACCACGTACCCTTTGATGGCTTCCAAGTCGCCGTCTGCTCTGTACGCTTCCTCCCAGTCTTGAGCGCTGATCACTTTCTCCATATCCTGGATGGTGGCTACTACATATCCTTCCCATCTTTGGTTCTCTTGGTTGTCCGCCCTTTCCATGGCCGCCGCCCTGCTGAGAAAGTCAGCTACCTTATTTTGCGGTCCAGGAATGTGCTCCACTTCATATACAAAGTCCAAAAGGCGTAGTGTCATTTTGGCGATTCTTGGTGTCGCGTGAGCATGGCCACTGGAAGTCAGCACCTTGACTAAAGGCTTGTGGTCCGTTCTCACCAGGAATTTAGCTCCCCACAAATACTGTCTAAATCTCTCCATCGCCCATACCACCGCAAGCATCTCCTTTTCAATGACGCTAAATTTTTCTTCGTTGGGCGCAAGAGACCTTGAGGCGAAGCTGACCGTCGATGTTTCACCCTTCTCGGACCGCTGCATTAGTACAGCTCCCAGGCCACGGTCGCTGGCATCCGTTGTGAGAATGGTTTCCGCGCTCGGGTCAAACCCCTTAAGAGGTATGGTCTCACTCATCTCCCGTTTCAGGGCGTCAAATTCGTCCTGTTCTTCCTGGTTCCACTGGAACCTGTACCTCTCTTTTAGCAGTTGGCGTAAGAGATGCGTTTTGGTGGCAAAGTGGGGAATGAATTTGCTGTAATACTCGGCCATTCCCAGGAATGACCGAACATCCTCTTTCTTGCCTGGGGTGGGAGCTTCCAGAATGGCTTTCATGTTGGCCTTTTTCGGCTCAATTCCCTTCTCACTCACTTCGTGGCCCAGATACGTGACGGATTGCACTCCAAATCTGCATTTTGACCATTCAGCCGTTAGACCGTTTACCTGCAACGTACGTAGTACTTTGTGTAGTTTCTCGTTGTGGTCCTGTTTGGTCCTCCCCATGACTAGGATGTCGTCTTGGAAGAACTGTACATCCTCCACGTCCTTCAGTATTCTGTGCATCATCTTCTGAAAGACGGCGGCTGCTGATGCTAGGCCAAACGGCATTTTCACAAATTCGTAGCAGCCGAAGGGTGTGATGAACGAAGTGAGGTGGCTGCAGGATGGATGTAGCATCACCTGGTGGTAGGCTGACGACAAGTCCACCGTGGAGAACCATTTGATGCCCTTGGTTCTCGCCAGCATCTCATTTATGCAAGGCAGGGAAAATTTGTCGATCACAATGTTTTTGTTCAGCTCCCTGAGGTCGACACACAGCCGTACCTTTCCATTTGGCTTCTGAGCTACCACCAAAGGTGAAAGCCACTCCGCACTCTCGATGGCTCTAATCACTCCTTCCTTTTCTAATCTGTCAAGTTCCGTTTGCACCGCTTCTCTGCATCGGAACGGGATGTTCCTCACTTTGTGAACGACAGGTTTCGCTCCTTCCTTCAGTTTGATGAGGTGCTTGTACTTGGTTAGTTCTCCAATTTGTCTGTTGAATACTTTGGGGTATGCCCTATGCCACGCTTCCACATCGTCCTTCACTTCCATGTCCATTAGTAGGATTTTTTCTATGCCTCCAGGGTTGAGTTGTATCCCCAACGCCCCTTGGTCCTTCCAGCTGAGCACTGATGGGCCTTTTTCAGCGACGTACAACTTGCAACACGCATGACGGCCTCTGAACTCGAACAGTAGGGCACAGTATCCCAACATAGGAATCCTCTGTCCTGTGTATGTAACAGGTCTTAGGTCCATGGGATGTAATTTCTCCTCTATCTTGGACACAAATTTTTCCTCCCACACTTTTCTCTGTATGATAGAGATGGGTGCTCCGCTGTCTGCAATCATCTCAATAGGAATCCCTCCAATGTGCATGTTCAACTTGGGTTTATCTGACTCTGATCCCTCCATCTCCAGTACCTGGACGTCAATGTAGAGGACCTCTTCTAGGTCTGCATCCTCTTCTTGGTCCTCTGTGGTTTCTTGGTGTTCTTGGTCCACATATCTGACCACCGCTCCTTTGGGCTTCCGGCGGCATACCTTCTCATAGTGCCCGAAAACACTGCAATAGGAGCATTTCGCCCTGAATGCTGGGCACACTTTGTCGTTCCCAAGATGTGAAGCACTACCACACCTGTAACAGCTCGGCCGTCCACCCTTATTGGTCCTCTGGTCTATTTGGCTGGTCTGGGAGGTTCGTCTGCCGTCTTGGTACCTTTGTTGGTCTCTCTGTTTCAGTCGTTCACCTCTCCCCGGCGTCATTATCTTGCATACTGTCTGCGTTCCTCCTGCTTCCTTCCTGGCGGCTTGCGCACATCGCTTGGACAGTTCCGCTTTCTTCACTAACGCCCAGATTTCTTTTAGGGGGGCGTCCCCGTTTACCCACAATTTCTCCTGGACGTGGGTGCTGGATGTATGCATGATGATCTGGTCTCTTATTAGGTCATCGTGTAACGTACCGAATTTGCATGTAAGGGCTAACTTCTGTAGTGCGACCACGTACTCGTCCACCGTCTCTCCGCTCTTCTGCTTTCTTTGGAAGAAGTTGTATCTGTCTATCGCGACGCATACAACTGGCCTGTAATGCGCGTCGAGATCCGCAATGGCGTGGCTTAATACGTCTGTGTCCGCTGCGTCCGTCACTCCTTTTATGATGGTGTCATATACCCTGATCCCCTCCGGGCCCAGGTTATGTAGCAATATCTTCTTCTTCCTCTTGCTTGAGAACGGCGCCTCACCTTCCTCTTCTAATGCTTCTAGGTAGTTGAGGAAATACCGTTTCCAGTCTTCCCACTGCATCTCTGGCTCCCCGCTCTTAGCCAGGAATGGCACTAATTGGGTAAGGGAGGAGGACTGGGCCGCCATCTTGTTTGCACCTCCCGGGTTCACTGGGACAGGGACAGCCCGACTAGGTAGGCTTCCCGGCGTTGGTTGCTCAGCAGTGTCCCCTTCACCAGGACCACTGTCTCTGTCCTCTCCTGTATTTACTACAGTGGAGCTAGGCAGGGCTTGTAGGACATCCCTTATGGCTGGGTTCGCCGAATCAGACACTCTCTCGCCTTCCTGCCGCGCCGCCAGCGTGGTGGGTGCTGCCCTTGCCCAGTGGGATGAGTGAAACTCCAAGAGCTGCGCCGAACCTCTAGCCAATGCTCCCCATGCAGCTCAGCTTCTGATCGGCGACCTCAGTGCCTCCTTCTTAATTACCTGGTCCTGCAGGCGTATTTCCAGGCACTCCTCACTCTACTGATGTGCTCGTGTGCGTTTGCGCCCCTGCTCTGGAGCTCGTCGGGTCCTCTGCCACGCTCCGGGATGCCGGCGGATCCGATGTCTTGCCGGTGGAACCCCTAAGTCAGGCCTCGTGGTGCGCTGGGTGGTGGGTGCTAGCGCCCATGCCTCGTCGCCATTATAACATTTAGAAATACACACGGAGGCTTGCTTGGGGTTTCGATTTAGCCTTTATTTCCCGGAGCGCCGGGAACCGCTTCTGCCTACTATCAGCGGTCGGCGCCAATGAGTACAAGATGGCCGCCTTCCGCTTCCCGTCCCGGCACATCCTGTTCCGGGGACGGAACACTAGACCGCTACCACAAGCAGCCCAGGTACCAGCAAACACCACTAACTGGCAGTCCTTAGTACTGTCGGCAGTACCTTCTGCCAAGTGATCTAAATGATGTTCGCCTCCGCCCACTCCTCACTATTGCTGCCATGATCAGCCCCTTGACACCTTATTAAGCAATAGTCAATGTCGATGCCCTGTGCACTGCTTGCTACTGATGCTCTGAAGCAAGATCACATTTCTGGCTAACCTTTCGTTCTCTGTGTCACATACTCACATTTGTTTACCTTCACTGAGATCTATTGTAATGCCCCTTTCTGCTTTAGTGATAGCATTAAAGAAACATCAACACCCCTAAAATGTTGTTGTCCAGCATACTTAGCTCACAGGTTTTCGGGATGCAAGTGTTGGTATGAACATTTGTATTTATGCAGCTTCGTGAATGAACTTCAAAATGTTCCGCAGATGACCCGGAAGCAAATTCTAGAATCAGTCTAAGCCCATACATCCCTGTGCAAACTCTTAGGGTCGTCTCACATAAAGCCACCACTAGAAGCACTAAGACATACTACCTGTCGCATTTTTGGGCTGATTGGTGCCTTAAGTAGATGGAGAGTGAGAGGAGCAGTGTTTTACCACCTTACACAGTGGTAAAAGAACGTCTCCTACTGGATTTTTGTTTAATACGCTGCTTTTTGGCGAAAACAGCAGTATTTGTCGACATTTCTAAAGTAATTACACCACACAACACAACGAAACAAAATACCACAACAAAAACTAACAGTGCAAAACACAAATAATGTCAAAACAAAATGTCACACAAAAATCGCATTATAAAATCACCACAGCAAAATGCATCACAAATATTCTTGCCAGCCTCACATGACAAATCTACTTTCATAACACGGAAGAAAAAGATATTTGTGACAAGCATTGCCTTATTATCCACCGCCACACCTGTGTAATAGATCCATCTGAAATGTTTTGTGATCCGTCCTTTAATAGTCAGGGACATGAACAAGAATCAAACCTCTGCTCTTAACACAGCTACTTCATATGGGAAGCTCCAATGAATGGATAAGGCAGGTGCAATGACGTGCAATCCCACTGGGCGTGTTATGGTCAATTTCTCACGTCAGCTACAACTTTAATAGGAAGGAAATGAAGACAGTAACATGCTTACAGGGGGAAGAAGTGGTGCTACCTAAAACAGACTTTGTGGCAAACTTCCTGCGACCTCACTTCTGAATACACTTATGCAAGTTCCTCGGCAGCCTTAATGAGCTGCATTCCTCGTAGGAGCTTGTGACTGAACAGACTCGGTCATCCAATGCGTCAGTCACAAGGTATCTTATTTTAAGGCGCTCGTTCGACACGCGGCACACAAAAGGAGTGTCTGCGTGAGGTGCACGTGCCCGTTGAGCAGTTACAAAACCAGCCGCTTGCCCTCGAGCGGTCGATACATCAGACATACTACAAGGAGGCCAAACCCGCGAAGTAAATCGGAAATGCATGAATCCTGTCACTGTTTGGCTACGATTCGTTTAGGATCACACAAGATGTGCAAGCGTTTTGTAAGATTTTGTGAGTCAGGATTATTGTGTTCCTGGGGTAGAATTATGTGGAAAAAAATCATCGAGCCCACCACGATCGAGCATTAACTCACTGGCAAAACAAGCATTTGCAATGCAATAGGTCTCGCATTATGAAAGTTTGAGCTATTGGTATTGTAAATGACAAATATTTTATTTATGTGTTGGTTTTGAAAATAGTGACATTAATAGCTTTGTCATTTACAATGCCAATAGTTTTAACTTTCGCAAATGTGACACTTATAGCATTTGTAATGCAATCTGTGTTGTATTTACGTGACTTAGATGTATTGATATTACAAATAACAATGGCTTTTAATTTTTTTAAAATAATTAATACTTAAATAAAAGTTATTGTAATTTATAATGGCAATAGCTTTAACTTTTGTAATTAACTTTTGTGAAGTTTATGTTCAGTGTATTTTATTGTGACGAAAATCCAAGAACAGAAGTGAAATATTAACATATTTTGTTACATTTGTAATAAAGCTTGAAACATTGAGAGAACATATTTAAACCAGTTGTTGTTGAATGGTTGCACAGATTGATGCTGTGGTGGCACTGAGTGATGTTGTGGTGGCGACGAGTGATGCTGTGGCATTCAGTAATGCTGTGGTAGCGCATAATAATGATGTTGTGGTGCCCCTGAGTGATTCTGTTGTGGTGCTGAGTGATGATGTGGTGATGCGATAGATAGAGTGAGTGCGATAGATAGATAGATAGATAGATAGAGGGCGATAGATAGATAGATAGCGGGCGATAGATAGATAGATAGATAGATAGATAGATAGATAGATAGATAGATAGATAGATAAACTGATGGCGATAGATAGAGTGAGTGCGATAGATAGACAGATAGAGTGAGGGCGATAGATAGATGGACAGATAGAGTGAGGGCGATAGATAGAGTGAGGGCGATAGATAGAGTGAGGGTGATAGATAGAGTGAAGGCGATAGAGTGAGGGCGATAGATAGAGTGAGGGCGATAGATAGATAGATTAATAGAGTGAGGGGCAATAGATAGAGTGAGGGCGATAGAGTGAGGGGCGATAGATAGAGTGAGGGCGATAGATAGATAGATAGAGTGAGGGCGATAGATAGATAGAGTGAGGGCGACAGATAGATAGAGTGAGGGCGATAGATAGAGTGAGGACGACAAATAGATAGTGTGAGGGCGATAGATAGATAGCTAGTTTGATAGATAGATAGATAGATAGATAGATAGATAGATAGATAGATAGATAGATAGATAGATAGATAGATAGATAGATAGAGTGAGGGCAATAGATAGATAGATAGATAGATAGATAGATAGATAGATAGATAGATAGATAGATAGATAGATAGAGTGAGGGCAATAGAGTGAGGGCGATAGATAGATAGAGTGAGGGTAATAGATAGATAGATAGAGTGAGGGCGATAGATAGATAGATAGAGTGAGGGGTGATAGAGTAAGTGCGAGAGATAGATAGAGTGAGGGCGATAGATGGATAGATAGATAGATAGATAGACAGATAGATAGATAGAGTGAGGGCGATAGATATATAGATAGAGTGAGAGAGATAGATAGATAGATAGAGTGAGGGTGATAGATAGATAGATAGAGTGAGGGCGATAGATAGATAGAGTGAGGGCGATAGATAGATAGAGTGAGGGCGATAGATAGAGTGAGGGCGATAGATAGATAGAGTGAGAGCGATAGATAGATAGAGTGAATGGCGATAGATAGAGTGAGGGCGATTGATAGATAGAGTGAGGGCGATAGATAGATTGATAGAGTGAGGTCTTGCCTTTGGGACCCTATAAGTGTTTAGCCATGCAACAGTTAATGTTGTTGCAGTAAGAATATTGTGCTGCATAACTAAATACTTATAAGGTCCCAAAGGCGAGACCTATTGGCTATGCCAATGCTTGTTTAGGCCTGTCCTACAGACCTTTAGCTGGTGCGCCAGTTTCAGCCATGATTGGTATGTTGCTTTTGTGAACTAGAGCATTAAGCCTGGGGCAATGGGTCAGCCCACTTTAGTCAATAACACTTTAACACTGTGAGTGACAGCATTTTGCCTAATCACATCTGCACATCCACATAAAAAGCACACTCGAGTGCTTGGTTCAGAAGTTTCATTTTCAATGTTTTTCCTTTTGTTTTTTTAAAACTATTTTTGTCATCCCATAGGGAAGAGGTGTGGCGCCGCGGCCAGGGCGACTGACGCTGGAATCTGGGGACCACGGTTCGATCCCCGGCTCCGGCGGCAGGTTAGCCCAGCACCATGTGACTCTGGGCAATAGCTCGCTTAATCTTCCCGACGGCCCCCAGCGCCTAGAGACCCTTACGGGTGATTGTGCGCTTTACAAATGTGGACTTTATCCCTGCCTGCTTTAAGTATGTCATCTGGTTATAGTTATTCCAACCCCACCTCAAATGTTCTTTGCACTGCGAATGATGGGCTTTTGCGTGACCACATGTATGCTTCTGCATAAAAATAAGTGAACTTCGGTGCCAAGGCAGTGGGCATATTGCGGCTTTACATGTCAATGTTTTTTTTATTAGTCATAAATGTTTTTCCAGTCATATGAATATTTACCTTAGAAACCGACGTTTAAACTTGTTATGCCTATTGTATTGTATTCTGTTGTATTGCAGCATTTATTTAGCGCTTATCACCCCTATGTGGGGCACTGGGGTGCTTATATTGCATAAGTTTGCTTCTAGGAGAGAACAGATGCAGCATAATATTTTCCAGAGGCTCCACATAACAAGTCTCACTCACCCTGCTGCCTCGACTTATTATTGAAATTAACAAGAAGGGAACTCATGAGATAGAGAGGAAGAAAGAGAGCGAGAGAGAAAGAGAGAGAGAACGAGAGAGAGAGAAAGAGCGAGAAAGAGAAAGAAAGAGAGAGAGAGAGAAAGAGAGAGAGAGAGAGAGAAAGAGAAAGAAAGAGAGAGAGAGAAAGAGAGAGAGAAAGAGAAAGAGAGAAAAAAAGAGAGAGGGAAAGAGGGGGAAGAGAGGGGGAAAGAGAGAGGGAAAGAGAGAAAGAGAAGTGACAGAGAGTGAGAAAGAGAGTGACAGAGAGTGACAGAGAGAGTGACAGAGAGTGACATAGAGAGTGACAGAGAGTGAGTACAAATATAGCCCCTGAATAACTGTGTGAGCGCTGGCATGAGCAGTAAGTTAGGCCACATACTTAGTGAAGTTAAGTGGATAGCCGCACTGCACACTTCGCTCTTACAGATTTTGGGTTCACAAATCGTGCACGTGGCAGTCACTGGGCGGCTGGTACATGTGGCTGCAGGCAAGGGGAAGGCAGCGACAGATGATCATGTGAATTCTTGCGTCCTTTCCTCCACGCAACAGATAAATCTATGTAATGGCAAATAATATTATGTGTACAAATAGTTCTAATAATCTTACAACTTTGCTGCAGGAAGGCCAAAATCTTGTATTTTGTTAGCTGCGCAAAGCGCGTGCTCTTCTTTAAAATACATGTTTAAATGTACTGCAAAAAAGTACGTGTATGTGCACACAGAGCGTGTGCACATACATTTCTTTGTCTGAAAGTCACAAAGAAATCGTGCTGGTGCAGCATTAAAAATGTTTTACAACAATGAGCGCGTTCCGTTAGGCACTGGTGAAAAGTCCGCACCAGAGTGCACGTGATGCCCTAATCAACTCTTTTAAACACATCCATTCATGTCGAGTTTGCGCTATATAAAATTAGTAAGAGGGAGAGGCATATCCATGAAGTATGTGTAATAGATATTCTCATGCCAATACATAGGTAATACCACATATCTGAACGCATCAGGTATAAGCATCATCAGCTGCATAACCTATGGTGGGGTTCCTGCACTACTTTTAACCTAGAACGTGGTGCTCCTTACACAGAGACTGGGCACAGCAGCATCTGCGCTCCCACAACTGGGATGACCCTACTCCCAGTGATGTTTTCCTGAAGGAAGCACATTCCTAAGCGGAGGCTGTAGTGATGTCCACAAGTGACCACAGCTGTAGGGCACTAGGACCAGCCCGAGGGTGGACGAGGGCGGGCGGAAAGGGAGGAGCTGGGGCTAGGGACGGCAGTTAGCCGTTAGACCACGATGAGGAAGGACAGGAATAAAGACGCTGTGACATATCACCCTGTGTCTGTGTATATATATGTTCAGCAAGACACCACATCTGGTGACGAAGGTATGGGATGCGGCTAACTCGGTGCACGTCCCCATAGAAGAGGCGTCCACCCCAGCAACCCGGCGGTAATCGCCCCACCCGGGGCTCTCCCCACGTGTAGAGGGCTCGAGCGTGCTGCACAAGCGCCCACCGGGAGCTCACCCCGGCGGCGGAAGGAGCGAAGCTCGCCCCACGTGTGGAGGGCTCAAGAGCGTCACCAAAAGTGCCCACCGGGAGCTCACCCCGGCGGCGGAAGAAACGGAGGAGCTCGCCCCACGTGGAGAGGCTGGAGCGTCCCATCGAAAGTGCCCACCGGGAGCCCACTCCGGCGGCGGAAGAAACGGAGGAGCTCGCCCCACTTGGAGAGGCTGGAGCGTCCCATCCAAAGTGCCCACCCCGGCGGCAAAAGTAAAAGAAAGCTGCCCCACCTGACCGTTGACTCCAGCGTGAATCCTGGCTGCAAGCGGTGAGTGGAAACGCCGAGTAAATGTGACTCTGGTGAAGAAAGAAAGAAAAACGGCCGAAATCTCGCCAGAAACGAGAGTCCCGCGCGGCCATCTTGAAGTCAGGCAGCAGTGTGCAATCCCCTGCAAGGGACCATCAGCAGCCATCTTTAAGTCAGGCAGAGGAGACAAACAGCAAATAAGCTTTGGCAAATGCAACAGATGTAACAAACAACCATTGGTAAATGCAACAGAAGTAACCAACAAGCATTGGTAGATGCAACGGAAGCAACAAACAAGCATTGATAAATGCAACAGAAGTAACAAACGAGCATTGGCAAATGCAACAGAAGTAACAAACAAGCACTGGCGAGTCCAACAAATAGTGTAAACGAACACTGGCAAGTGCAACGAAAGCAACAAACAAGCACTGGCGAGTGCAACGGAAATAAACAAACAAGCACAAGCGAATACAAGAGTTAACACAAACGAGCACGAGCAAATGCAAGGGGTACAAGAAAACAAGCATGAGCAAAGGCAAGTACCCAAGTAAACCTTTAACGCTACGCGAAGAGAAATAATTAAAATAAAGAAGGTGAGAAAATAAATGATCCAGATTCATACCGAGATAGCGGCGGATCTTATCAACCTGGAAGGAAACGACTAGACCAAGGATCGCGGCCGAAGAGGGTCAGCAAAGAAGACGGGAAGAAAAGGAAACAGTCCTGTGACCGTAGCAGAACAAAATCTTCCTCCCTCATGGCGGTGGGAAAAGCAACACAACGATCCAATCCCTACATTGAAGTGCCACCCCCAGTGACACAGACTGACAGTCAGAGTTTGGGTCCTAAATGGAACTGGTGGCTGGAATCACTGGACGACTTTCTTGATGCCACCGGTGAGCGAAGAGATGGAAAATGTCTGATATTACTGCTCCAGCTGGTGGGTCATGAGGGCAGACGCTTAATCAGAACATTTTCTATAAAGGACACAGAGACCTATGAAAGACTCCAAGAGACGCTACGCGCCCATTTCAACGCAAAGGAAGATGTGGATCATGAACGCATCGCCTTCAACACAGCACGGCAGGAACCAAGAGAATCATTGAAAAACTTCATCACCCGGTTGCAAAGTCTGGTACAATGCTGCCACTTCAACACATTTACAAATGAGGACGCAGTTAGACTCCGGGTAATCGAAGGCTGTTCAAGTTCTACTACAAAGCACAAGATCCTTCGAGGACATTGGTCGTTAAAGGAAATAATCAGGAAGGCCGAAGCTGGAGAGCGGGTCAAAGCAAGAGAAATATCAAAAGCAGTGCACCTATGCGCAAGACACAAAGATACCAGGAAAGAGACATCTCTCATGTCTGCGAATGAAGCCCCAGAAGAAAACAAAACCAGAAAAAGGGAGGGTGAAGACCGATCAGGGTCAAGACAATGGGAGAGACATAGTGACATAGAATACTCTGAGTCAACAACACAAAAGACTGAGATGATCCAGGATTGCAACAGCCCCACTGAGACAACCTCAAGGAATTTTTCAACCTCAAGGAGCTATTCAACCTCAAGGAGTCATTCAACACATGGTGCAACCGACTGTGAAGCAGATGACGTGTCAAGTGGGACAGATCGCACCAATGGACCAGATGACAGCCTGCCCAACAGATATGCAAGAAAGGCAAACTGTAGCAGACTGGACCAGTCACGTCAACACTGGAAATCGGTACACGATCCCACCCGTAACACAGATGTCAGTGCACAGAACAAGCGAGAAGAAGAAGCAAACTGCGTAAGCCGGACTGATCCACTCCGACACCGGAAAGAGGAAGACAAACGCATCCACGACATCCGAGACAATGAAGAAATGGAAAGGAGACCATTATTATCACGCGAGAGAGGCAGAGACAAAATACCTAGGGATCCAGCACAAGAAATAAACATGTGGTTATCAAACAACCTCTCCAGTAGGATGACACCTAAGTCACTTCGAGAACGATACCCGGAGAAATATCCCAAAGAGAACTCCGACTCTAGGAGCAGCTCGTCACGACATACTTGTTTCAGAAATCCTCCATTCAAGACACACTCAAAGGAACGTTATCAAAGGAAATCGACAAAAGACTCTTCCGATTTAGAAAGCACGTCTGTTCGATCCCTCGAGTCGACCGAGTCCTGGTCCCGACGACGGCCATGGCGTCAACAACTTGAACACACCACAGAACAAAAGGACATTCTTCACATCAAGAGTAACGTATCTCTCACTAATGTCTCTAAATACCCAATCACTCCACAAGACAACCTGTCATGTCAGTCACAGGTACTTCAAGATATAAATAATATACCTTTACCACTGATGGGGTCAGCGAGGCTGACCAAGAGAGCCTACAGAAGAAAAAGAGCTATAGTGGACATTACCAACCTGATGGGAAAGGACTATCCAGTCACTCTGCAAGGAAAGCCAGACGCGTTGACAGAGACAGATCATCATCAGATGAGAGAGAAACATGCACATGCCCAGACGGTCAAAGGGTTCACCAGTCCCAAACGCGAGTGGGTGAGACAACAAGAGACAGCGAATGAGTCCCCAAACCAAGCTAAGATGGTCTCTCTAGATAGCGCCTTACTGTCTGGCATACATGGCTTTGCACAGGAGCGCAGTGTTGCCCTCAACCGGACAAGACAACAAGAAGTAAAATCACACGCGGGTGCTCGGAAGAGAACCAGAACAACATCCCCTCATGAAGGAGATCGAGAGTCAATCGAACAAGAGCCACAAAAGGAAGACAGACTGCCGACATCAAGCTGAGCTTTTCACAGTCACCTCAGAAACTGAAGATGAGTAAGATTGCCTGCAATGTCAACTAGTGAGCAGTCCAGATCCACCTGCACCACTACAAAATGTCTCCACTACCGGAGGGTGTCTGGCAACACATTGTCATTGACTTCTTTGGGCCAGTCAAGTCGGGCCAATATGTCCTAGTCATCATGGACGAATACTCACGATTTCCCTTTGCACATCCACGAAAGCATCCAGCCCCATACCGAGTGATACAACAAAACGGAACTATGATCATTGCGGAGGCTGACGGGAGACGAATTGCCGGTAACGGGACGTACCTTAAGAAGTGCCGCCCCAATGTCAAGGAACTACTGACCGAACCAAGAGTAGAGAAAAGAGAACAAGAGACGCTACCATTCCACAGTCAGACACTGATAGAAACCACCGACGAGCGCGAGCTTGACAGCGCTGATCTCCAATCGTGCCCTAGACGGGTCATCACAAAACTGTCCCGCCTGATTCAAGAACTACAAGTAGAGACAGTAACAACTGGAAAGAAGGGGGCAAACTGTTTGCTTTGTTATTTTGTTTTGTGTTATTCTTTCATTTGTTACAGAGGGGGGAGATGTAATGATGTCCACAAGTAACCACAGCTGTAGGGCACTAGGACCAGCCCGAGGGTAGACGAGGGCGGGCGGAAAGGGAGGAGCTGGGGCTAGGGACGGCAGTTAGCCGTTAGACCATGACGAGGAAGGACAGGAATAAAGACGCTGTGACCTATCACCCTGTGTCTGTGTATATGTATGTTCAGCAAGACACTACAGAGGCCGCGTCCTGGGCTCGCACCGTAATGCCACCTTAGAACAAATGCCCTCAATACCGCAAGCAGCTGCCCACAGACACGTGGTTCAGTGAGTATTAAAATATTTCACAAATCTACCTTCATGTTCGAGTTTTCTCTCTACAAATGAAGACATTTATTCAAGGTGTTCATGTAAAAGATATTGTCATAGCAATACATTTATTGAAGGTATTCATGTAAAATTTGGAGTCTGAATTTGTTTTAAACGGTGTGGCACCGGTACAAATAAAGCCCCTGAATAACTGTGTGAGCGCTGGCAGGAACACAAAGTTAGACCACACATATAGCGAAGTTAAGGGGCTAGCCGCATTGCACAATTCCCTCGTACATTTTTTGGGTTCAAAAATCCTGCACGTGGCAGTCACTGGGTGGCTGGTACATGTGGCTGCAGGCAAGGGGAAGGCAGCGACAGTTGATCCAGTGAGTTCTTGCGTCCTTTCCTCCACTTTAATATGTAAATGTAGGTGGCGCCATTTGGAACTGCTCTGCAGGATATTGCGACGTGTGTTTAAGACTTTGTCTGCAGTTTAAGGTGGTGGGTGTGGGGTGTGGGGTGTTAGCAGTAAAAGCAATGCTAAATAGCTAAAGGAGGAGGCAGCAGGGGGAGGGGAGAAAGGAGGGGGCGATATCATGACCTAGGTTTAAGATAAGGTATGCTGTTGGTGTGGGGGGGGGTAGCAGTAACAATAATGCAAATTTAAATGTTCGGTGTTATATTTCTGAGGCTGAAATGCTATGTTATAAATATTAATGTAATCCATGTTTTGTACGTTTATTCAACCCAACACATAAAGCGCTTTCTTAATGTTCTTTCAACTCAAAACATAAAGCGCTTTGTTAAGGTTGTTTCACTTTTTTTACTTCCAACAGTGTGGCACCGGTAGAAAGCAAGGACCGGAATAACTGTACCCATTAAAAAAAAAAAACACCCGCACGCTAAAAACTGTTAAAGCTTCACAAACTTTGGCTTTATTTCACCACCATGAAAGAAAAAAAAAACAAACGCACGCGCAAGCAAATACATTTATTGAAGGTATTCCTGTTAAAATTGCGTAGTGGTAGTCTTTATTATGGTCAGTTTAAACAAATGGACAGAACGAAAGACTGCAATAGATGGAAAAGGAAACCTTAGTAAAAAAAAAAACACTTTAAACATGCATGCTGCGTGCGAGTCGCACTCAAGAAGGAGGCAGCAGGAGGAGGGGAGACAGGAGGGGGCCTGCGCATGTTTGCCTTGTGGGAACGAGCAGGGGCACCATATGTTTGCAAGGTAGTTGCAAACATATGGTGCCCCTGATCGCTTTCACCAGGGAATAGCCACACGTGCACAAGTTGCCATTGAAGACAATGGAACGTGTGCACGGTTTGGCTTGAAAAGGCGCATCGATGGCTTAAGGTTTTTTTCCTAAGCAGCGCACGCTGCGTAGGCGAGACCTAAAAAAAGGGGGTCATCACCCTCATAGCCAGAAAATCCAATATCTCCAATATTTTGCACACACATGATGATGGAGACTGTTAATCACTCACCTAAAAAAAGGGTAGGATAACATACCCGTCATCAATATTTATGGCCCTAACTCGGATGAACCTAGCTTCTGAGGAAAGGTATCAGATACGATAGACACCATCCCCCAAGAAGAGCTCGTCATTGTAGGAGGTGATTTCAATCTACCTCTAGACCCCATAATTGACCGACAATCAAAATGTAAGTTCCAATCAACCCGTACCTATGAAGCCCTTAGCAAAATCTGTTCTAAATTCAACCTCAAGGACGCCTGGCGCCTCCAACATCCAGACATGTGCGATTATACATTCTACTAAGCCCCACACAACTCCTACACTAGGATGGAATATATTTTAATACCTGCCTCCTTTACCCATCTCATTGACCAAACTGACATCGCTCCTATACTGGTCTCGGACCACTCCGGTATTAGTATAAAACTAGCAGGTACACATCCCACTCTCCCACCCAATCGCTGGCGTTTTAATGAGGAGGTACTTTCTGATCCAACCGATAAAAAACAGATAGAGACCGCGATCCATGACTACATTATTCATAATGATCTTCCAGATACAGATCCTTTCACACTGTGGGATGCCCTTAAGGCAACCATCAGGGGGGTAATTATTGGAATTAAAGCAAGAATTAACAAGAAATTAAGCTCAGAACTCACCACCTTAGAAAAAGAGATTAAAGCCCTAGAATCAGCGCATGTCAATGCCGTAGATAATAAAGGTATGTTTGACCATCTCGTAAAGAAAAAATATCTATACAACAAGATTGTAAGTAAAAGAGCGTGGGTGTGGATCAACGAATTTAAGGCTCTAAAACTATGTGATGGAAACAGAGTAGGGAAACTGCTAGCGTCCTACCTTAAGCACAAGCAGAGACAATTTACCATCCTCTCGATAAGAGACTCTACTAACACTACCCATACTAAATAAAAGGAGATTCTGTATGCTTTCAAATCTTTTTTGAGGATCTTTATGAAAATAAACAAACAACAGACTCGGAAGAGTGCACCAGATACCTAGAAACTCTAAATCTCCCACACCTATCAAAGGCAGATGGTGATTCTCTGGGTAATCCCTTCTCAGAAATAGAATTAGCTAATTCTATTACATCATTTAGCGACTCTCTACAATCAACCCTGCTGAAAGTCTTTAACTCCATACCCATGGAAGGGCATACACCCAAATCAATGAAAGAAGCCACGATCATTGTCATACCTAAGGAGGGGAAAGA
The DNA here is from genome assembly GCF_964261635.1 of Lissotriton helveticus. Taxonomy (NCBI): domain Eukaryota; kingdom Metazoa; phylum Chordata; class Amphibia; order Caudata; family Salamandridae; genus Lissotriton; species Lissotriton helveticus. Next base: position 1,069,518,759 of record NC_136065.1, on the reverse strand, counting down.
ACCACTCTTGCCCAAGAACTATAGGCCAATTTCACTAATTAACGTGGATTGTAAGATCTACGCCAAAATATTAGCAACACGATTGAATGTGGTCCTCCCTAAAATAATTAGCAATTTCCAAGTTGGATTCCTTAAAAGCAGGATGTCTAATGACAACACCCGCTTGTCCAGCCATATTTTGGAACAAGCAAAGCAGAAAACTGTCCAGACAATTGCCTTTACCTTAGACACTGAAAAGGCGTTCGACAGAGTCTCATGGTCATATCTACGACATTGCTGTTGTCTTTTAACCTCGGGAGCTCATTCACTAATATGGTCACGGCAATGTTCTCAGAACCCACCGCGCGTATCGCAATTAATGGAACCCTATCAGATGCCTTTACATTAGAGCAGGGCACTAGTCAAGGCTGCCCCTTATCCCCTTCTCTCTTTCTCCTAGCCCTCAAACCACTACTCCAGGACATTAAACAGAAACTTGACATAAAGGGCGTATCCTTTAAAGACCTTCAAGTGAAACTGGCCGCCTACGCGGATGACATTCTCATTGTCACCGAGGACCCATGCTCCTCCGTTACAGCCTTGATGCAAACCATAGAAACCTACTCATCCCAGTATGGCTGTAAGCTGAATAGAGGCAAGTCGGAAGCCAAGCCCCTTAATATTTATTGCACTAGAGAGATAATAGGAGACTCGGGCCTCGCCTGGTGTCTGGGCTTTATTAAATATCTAGGGATAGCATTCGGCAGTCATTTGCTGGAATCCTTGCAAAGGAACGAAGACAGCACCTTAGAGAAAATTAAAAAACTTTTAGATGCATGGTCCCCTAGATTCATAACCTGGTGGGGTAGAATCGAAACCATCAAGATGATGGTCACACCTCTTGTGAACTACCTAACAACCATGCTCCCCCTCACATTGACGGAGGAGTTCCATAGGAAGCTGGACATCCTCACTTCCAAGTTCATATGGCAAGGCAAAAAGGCCAGAATAAGCCTGAAAAAACTCAGGCTGGATAAAGCCCTTGGAGGAGTAAACCTGGCAGACTTTAAACTCTACCAAACAGCGTTCTTAGCCAAACAGGGCTCCTATTGGTTTGTTCCTCCGGTGGGATATACTTCAGTCTGGCTGGAAATTGAAAACGCGCTACTCACTAAACTGGCCCAGCTGCCCTACTTGCCTCCAAACATTTGCTGCTCAAAATCTATATTCAAATACACGAAACATGCTCTATTGACACTAGATAAAACTTTAGAGGTTAGCATAAAACATTCGAACATGGAGTCATTGTGGGACAATAATAGGACGTGTTATAGGGGAAGGTCTATTTCCTTCAGTACATGGATCGACAAAGGTATCTTCTTCCCTCGCCAATTAGTAGACACAACAGCCCCCTTTACCCTCAACGACCTACAGACTAAATTTAACCTCAACTCTCTGGAGTTCTATAACTTCTTTAAAATAAAGGTTACAATTACAAATGCAAATCTACAACACTCCTCCCCATCTCTCCCACAATACATAGAGAAAATAAATAAATTGGGCCACCATGTCTCCTGGATATACAAAGCCCTTCACCCCAAGCAATCTGGCCTTAACAAGAAGGTCAAAGACTATTGAGAATCGCTTTCCTCCTCTACGATCCCCAAAGAGATCTGGTCTAAAACTTGGAACTCAGTCACTAGGGATAACATTTTGCCAGCTCTATCGCAGACACAATTCTGGCTACTTCACAAGGCATACTGGATACCAGCTCGCCTACACCTACTCCAATTGCTGGAATTGTGGAGAGGAAACAGGGGACCTTGCACATTTGTTGTTTTACTGCAAGTGCGTAACAGCATTCTGGGATAGTATTTTTGATTTTGTCTCCAAACTATGTTCATGCTCCCTTAACCCGATTTGGCGGCAGGGCGGCACTTCCGCAAAACGGGCGGGGCCACGTCGGCCATTGGGCATGCGCAGCACTACGAAGGTAGTGCTCGCGACGTCCAATGGCCGATGACAGCACTTAAGGGGTTAAGAGAGAAGCCTTTATGTTAGTATTCCTCAGAGTCCAATCCCTGAGTGATAATGACAGGGCCCTTCTGGATCTTCTTTTGATGGCAGCAGTTAAAGTCATCTTAAATAATTGGAAGGACACAAATAAGGCGTCATTTATATGCTGGTTGAATTGGGTCTCCAACCTTAGGGGCGCTGACACAATCGCCCTCCAACACTCACCATGGAAACCCCCCTCAGACACATGTGGGATAGCCTTGATACATATTTTGAATCGCACAAACCGCTGTGAACTGAAATCCAGGGAGATAGGGAGACTTAGGAGCGCTCCATAGCCATACCTACACATGACTGCTACCTATTTCCTTCCACAGTAAACCATATGTACTATGTCATTGCAATAACTAAGTAGAAGCTTTCCTGTTGTGTTGTTAGATGTGGATTTTTATTTTGCTTTAAATTATAGTTTAGATTAATGTGCATAATTTGTATATTTTAGATTAATGTACCTAATTTGTATAGTTTATTAGTAGTATTGTGTCTTACATTATATTATGTATGTTACGTGTATTCATTGTTGGAAAACAACCAGCAAAAAACTTCTGAACACTAAAGATTGAAATGTAGCACACCCATAAAATAGAACACATCTTTAATGTATTTCTTACTTCCTGTTTTAGCGACCTTAAAATTCTAGCGCACCATGTGTAAAGACGAATCTAGTGGAAAAGTGTGATGTGAGCTCCTCTCTGGCCGCACCAAGACTGCATGCTCATAGGGGTAGCTGTCAGTAGTGCAGTAGGTATAAGGTCTTTAGGGGCCATTGAACCCCAAATATGATGTACCCTATCAGTGGACCGGGGCCTATTTTTGTTGGTCCAATGGTACCCTTACTATGCTAATGTACATTTGATAATCCAAAACGTTGCTATTCAAGATGTTAGAACAGACAATCAGCTTAATATCCTGGATAGGCTGTAACGTGACTGTGATTCAGTTATCTGCACTTTCCCTTTCCCCGTTTTTTTATCTCCCCCCCCCCCCCCCCCACAGCTTTAATCTTCCTCCCATTTGGGCAACTTCCACAGGAACCTCATAGGTGCTTAGGGTATATAGGCCTTTAACAGTCTCCTAAGTAATCTACCAAATATATAAACACATGATGATTATTATTCCCAGTATAGGTGTTTGTGCAAAGCATCACAATGCCCTCAAAGCAACATGTTGGTTCTATATGAAGCATCAGAAAGCATAAATTGCCAACATATTTCTGATGCATCTTCCCCCACTTGGGATTTGCCCACATGGCCCAGGCTACTATCTCTCTTGTTCTGTCTACGACAATGTATGCTATCATGGATCACCTTTATCAACTATGAATAAACGACAATGGATTAAGAACCCTGCTGCCAGAGTACTCCTACATGTAAAGCCACAAACCCACATCTGCCCTGAGGTTACCGGTTGGTTACCGTTGACAGAAGATCCACCTTCAAGCTGCTGTGTACCACCCACAAAGCAATACATGGAACAGGGCCGCTTTTCATCAGGAATAAAGGGCCTGATTTAGATCTCGGCGGACAGGTTACTCTGTCACAACGGTGACGGATTTTCCGTCCACCAAAATATAAATACTATAGTATATAATGGGTATTTATTTTTCGGCAGAGGGGATATCCATCACCGTTGTGAGTAAGCCATCTGCCGATATCTAAATCAGTCCCAAAATCACCAAATACATTCAACAAAGGAACCACCTCTCCTTCAAAACCCCACCCTACAAGAAAAAAAACATAGGTGGAACATCTTTCTCTGTTCAAGCAGCCAAAATCTGGAAATCATTTCCCCTAAATATAAGATCCACAGACAACTATCTTATCTTCAGAAGACTACTTAAGAGTTGGGTCTCTCCTACTTAACCACCATAATCAAACACTAATGTGCAGCATATCCCTTAGTATGTAAACATTTATCATTTTATTATACGTATGTATCTAGATATGTGTATTTCTTTGGACAAATATGCATACTAACCATGGATTTTAAAATATATAGGTATTCCTTAGTTCTCCTTAACAAATGTATATATTAATTATGGTTATATGTACATATAATGTTCTATGCTTAACATGTTTATAGGTCACTGCATAGTTTTCATATAAGTTATTTGATTAGATGCGTATGGGTCTTGGTTTTATCTATCTGTCACAATGTGTAAATATTATCATAACTATTGTAAGCACAAGTTGACATTGAGGAAAATATAAAATTAATTTAAAATAAAAAAATGAGTTATAAACATACACAAATAAATTAGCTCCAAGCGCAGCAACACTTGAGAGTCAGAGTTTATACAATACAATTTTAAATATCAATATATTATCTTCCTTATGCATGCATAACCTTTCTATGTAGTTATGTATGCATATATTTGTTAGTTTAGTCCTACTGTGGAATAATAGAAACAAATGACTCTCTCCAATGCACTACTCTGCCTCACTCTATACCTCTCCCAATATATCCTCTACCTCCCCTATCTGATTCATCTCAAACCTCATTCTACTACTATGATCTCCAAAATACCCCTTTCTATCCATCCTTGGCTCACTGCAAACCTCATTTTACTACTATGATTTCCCAAACAGCCCTTTCAATATTCGTCCCTCATACATCCCTCCTTTTACTCATCCAAAACCTCTTTTTCTACTATGATCACCCGAATAAACCCTTCTAGAGCTCTTCCATCCCTCCATTATCCTATTCAATCCGACTAACAGACTCAAGTCCACCGCTCAAATTAACTCATATTTCCCTATATTAATCCACCACTAATCCTTTTTGTGTTCTGCCGTAGCGTACTACTCACCAAAAAGCGCTGCAGCGCCTCACTAGAGGTAGTAGTATAAATACAATTACTAGATGGCACTAAGACCATGCAATGCCACCTGTATTTTGTTTAAGCATGAGCGTAAAATCCGTTCCGCTCGCGGATTTTGCGGATTTTCGGCAAATTCGCAATCCGCGAACTCTCGCAAACTTGCCGAAAATTCGTAAATCCGTGCGAAGCGGATTTTTTGCTTGGTCGCACTTGCCAACTAGAATACTATACAATTTCGCGGGAGTAAACACTTGCGAACACGTAGATGCGGCGGGCAGCGACAATCTCACAATTGCGAGATTGCAAAATTTGCAATTTGGCACAAGAAATCCACCAGCAGGCAGCATAAACCTTGAAAATTATGATTTTTATCAGAATAACTCCTTAGGTTGACATTTGCCTGCACCTTTTTTTTTTGCAAGGCGTCCATTTTGGGGGGGGGGGTAAGGAAGGAAGTGCCCCACAGTCTCCAACTTCCTGTTCCTGTCCAGCAGGCTCCTCCCAGGGCTTTCTTCATGTGCTGGTCACTTTGATTTGGATCTTGACCTGGAAGGATTACTTTTTGTGGATGCTGCTGGATATTTGGATTTTTGCAAAACTGAAAGCACTCAGCAGGTGCAAAAGTTCAATCTTATCATTAGTAACCATTCCCTGTAGTGCTTCCTGAGGGGCCCCTTCAGAGTTCAGTTGCCTGCTTGCAAATTTTTGTTGTCACACATTCAGTCTCTTTCACGTAGTCCAGAGCCAATGTGCAGATTGTCGCCAGATACTCTGGATGACAACAATATGTGTAGTCGGGTTCCATTTAGATGTATGAAACGTACATTTTTTTGGCAAGCTATAGAGAAAATCTGACATAGATTCTGCTCTGCTGGATTTATCTTGGACATTCTTTTCTAGACCAGTGGTTTTTAACCTGTGGTCTGGGGACCTCTGGAGGTCTGCAACGCCTACTCAAATTGTGTATTGAGAAAATGAAATAATGTAAGCAGAGTAAGCAAGTGTATGTAAATAAAGTAGCAAAATGTAAACATTGAAGGCTAAAATGTAAGTTAGTTTGCTTAGAATGATTTGATGGAGCAGTGCAAGTGCATCAAACAAGATATAGTATGGATGATGAGTGGCCTATATTGAATTTAGAGAAACTCCAACCTTCCCATTAAAATTAAAATTTTGAGTTTAAAAAAAATATTTGTTTGGGAATAAAATAAGATATTTCATCATTTGTGTTTTTTTTTTTATGAGTGCTTGTTTCTATATTATTTTGCAGTTCCAGTCATCGAAAATACTTAGGGTGGGGTCCCCAGTTTCCAGTTTTGAGTTAGTGAGGGCCCTTGGACTCCAATAATGATTAATTGGTGGTCCCCAGGTTCATAAGTGATTAACTCGGGTCTACAGTAGTGAAAATGTTAAGAACCGCTGGTTTGGACTTTACCAGACCCCTTCTTCAGTAGTTTTTAATGTCCATGATAGTCTTCCCGCAATCCCAGATCTTATTTATCATCTCACAAAGACAAAACTGTCTGGTTTGCTCACTGCATTAAGTTTTTACGACTCCCTACTCCTGGTTGTGATGCCTTTCGTATTGTAAAAAGATTGCTTGGTGCATTCCCTTCTTAGGTTGTAACAGCTTTAACAAAAGAAACACTTTTGCATGTACTCTGTCATCAGTTTTGTTCCATTTGTTTGATTTCTAGCGCTCTCGCGTGTGACTGATAAGGGAACTGAGAAATCACATACTGTGGTTGAGAGGGGACACTGTTGTTGAAACTCTGTTCTCCAAGTTCCTGGGTCGACATCTGGTCAAACTCATCGCCCTCCATCAAGCAAATGGGAAATACATTGCATTTTACTTGCGAAACAAACCTATTTTTCATAATTCTCCATGTGATACATTCATGGAATCATGTTTCAGCTTAAAATAATCCTAGCGTAACGCAACTTTCAACATCGCAGCCTTTCGCGGGAAAATAACCCAGTGTCAACGTGGAATTCACAACAAGGCAGTAGCATGCAATAGACACCAGATAACGTGGCAAATGTCCGCGTGAAAATCAACGCCATGCCGCTAAAATGCGATACGCGAACGCTAAAAAACATGCGATGAGGCCAAACGCGGTATAACAAAAATCTGCCATAGGCCTGAAAATCCCACATCTGGCGGGACAATGCACCATAAACACCACAGAAAAAATACACCAGAAACAAGCCAAAGCACGTAGCAACATGGATGCACCCCGACCCAGCGCAGAGGCCAACTCGAACCCCACAACTCACACAGACTACCAGTAAGGAACAACGGGGTCGGGGAAGGCCAAGGAGAAGAGGTAGAGGAAGACGGAGTGCAGACCGCAGGAAAACAAGACCAGCGTCACCAAGGTGACAGAACACTACCAGCAACTGACCCACTAGCAGCCCACCTGGATTGCAGTAGGAGTGCTGAGGAGGCCAATCCAGGATGCCAATAGGTGCCGGCATGACGTGACTACCTAAACCAGGCACCAACCCGCAACGGCGACAGGGGGTGGCAGTCCAGAGCCTCCAGAGGAGTTGGAGGAAACCCAGGCCACAGTCATCAGTGGGGAGACGGTGCAAGGAGTAGGGAGTGCGGACACAGCTCGAGAGGACCTGTCACAACATCAACCCAGAGTGCCATGAACAGGGAGTGGGTGGATGGGGGGAGATGGGCACAATGGCATACATGCACAACGAGGCTTAGCACACTGCACACCCACAAACACCCAGGATCATGTCCCAAATCCCCTTGGCACACTGCAGCACACACACATAACACGAACAGTACATCCACATCGACGACAACATGGAACAATGCGCATAGCAGACACTGCAGAACAGAGGACACAACTGGCTCCGCACATGCACAGAAACATGCCCACTACACCTGACAGTGCTGGAAACAGTGAAATGGAAAGGTACGCGTATGACCTCACATCCGTCATGTAGTCCAAATGTACACTGTCCTGCAGAAGAATTCAGCACCCCCTAAACAGTCACAATGTACGTTGCCATACAGTCTGCATGCAAACCAGCACAAAGCGCCAACACATATGTCAATACAAATGCCACATACACCTCCCCTTCACATCGCAGAGGGGCACACAACACCTCCAACAGAGCACAGAACATAACAAATCAGTGATGCTGGAAAGGACCACCACACCGTCGACACCGACGCCCTGCGACAGCCCATGGATATCTCACGCAACCCCCCACCAGGACCTCAGGGGTGAACACCGAGCCTGCAACAGACCACACAGTAGGAAGCACCCGCAAGCACAGCTGGCTCCCAACACTTCACCCACCCACACATGGTACCCCAATGCCATGTGTCAGCACGCCAAAAGGAGGTGGTCCAACAAGTGTGGGTGGTGGCCGAACCCATGGAATGCAAACCAGGACACATTTGTAGGGGTCTACCACCCTTCAGGGCCCACCCACACCCCACTAAGGAGACCCACACTGCCATAGAAACACATGCACATGCACATTCACAGCACAGAACCATGCCCAGGGGGCACAAATAAAAGTCACACACCCATGTTGGCTGTGCGTACGACAACCCTGGTCACTTCCATTACAAATTGAGTGGGTGACGACAAAGTTACATGTCCAAGCTCCAACCCGCTGCGGTGATATGTCGGCATCCGATGTACACAGCACAATGCAATGTCGTAGTGCCCAGGGCACACATGCATACTATAATACCACAGGGACACACGCAGATATCATGTTGAACTGGCTATGTGCACATTCACCAGGCCCCTTTATTGGCAGGGCAACATGTACAGTGGCACCTGTGCTGGATGCGTGTGGGGTGAGTGTAAGCATTCCGCACAGAATGTCTGGTGCTGGCAACCACTTGAACATTGGACACCAGTGCTAAAGAAACAGAAAACACAAGCAATACAGAGTCAACTGCTGAGCAACATGGAGTGAGCCGGAGAAAGTCCAGAGGACAGCCAACATGCAAACCGAAGTGTCAGTGAGTTGCAGTGCACTGGGCTTTGGACACTTGAGATGAGCGCGCTAATGTAAAGAAAAAGTCTCAGATTGTGTCCCTGCAATATATTACTGATACAGAGGGTTGTGTTAGACCTGCATCATCTTTCCCATCAACGTTTCAGGGCTCCCACACTGTTTGTGGTGACATATCTTCGCAACCACTCCACAGCACAAAACACAATCAGCAACGTACAATGGCCTGCAGTGCACTAAGTCACTGGCACCTGGAGTGCTGAGCAGGATATCAGGCCGATGATGGTATCCACGATAGGCCTGAGCAACTCCGAAGTCTGTCAACTTTGCCAGAAGGCAGTTGGAGGTGGTCCTTGCGATGGTGGCGTGTGCCTACTGCGGTGATGCGTCGTCTGGGCCGGTCTGGGCCTGCTTTGGTGTGTGAGCCCTGGTGGGATGCATTTGGGCCCGGAAGCTGCGTAGAGTGCAAGGCCACAGAGTAATGGCGTTGATGACCCCAAAGCCTATGCCTCAGGGGCCAGCCAATGTGTCCGGAGAAGAGGTCCCAGACAGGACCAGCACCAAGTTAGTGGCCCCAGATGCACTGCTGATAGCACAGGCACCAAGCCACCGGACGGCGACTTGTGGTGCAGTCAGATGGGCCATGCGACCTGAGCGGGTCACCATCAATGTCCGAGGTGTATGTTTCAGAGTTTTTCGGGGGACAGTGGAAGATGTCCTCGAGGGCAAGACGCCGAAAGGTTTGATTTTATCCGGAAGCAGCAAATGGAGGAGTGGAATGCGACAGCCCCATTGCCACCACCAATTCAGTATCAGCTACATGAGGATGAAAACTGTCCCCTAGTTCATAAGCTCAGAAGTCACCACAGTTCGACCAGAGAGTGCCCATCGGGGAACAGACTTAGTGACACCGGGGCTGAGTGGGGGTGCAGTCTGCGATAATGCCGGTACACTGATATGAACTCCGCCATTGCTGAATCATGACTCTGTGACCTACTGGACGGCAGTGTAGGCCAGAGGCAGCGGTCAGCAGTGGCCCACAGCCACGTGTCATTGGCTCACGATGCACAGTGCAAGTGACACCAGGGCAGTTGTTGGTAGTGTACGAACACCTCCGTAACAATGACCCTTTTCTCTCCGCAAAGATGCAAGGCATCAACCTCTTACACCTCTCCTTGCGTGCAATGATATGTAATCTGCCTTTGCATACTCAATGTTCAGTTCCGAATCTGTGACCCACTCGAGCGCAGCCTGGGCTGAGAGCAGTGTAGACCGGAGACAGTGGTCAGCATGGACCATTCACCGAGTTTTGCCGGCATAGGTTGGTGGCCCCACCGGCCTGCGTAGTTCAGGTTCAGTGGCACCACGTGTTCGGTCTCCTCCATGACTGTGACCCGGCTTTCGTCCAGACTGAGCTGCATCTTCCTCTTACTCCTCTCTGTGCGACCACTGGTGTGGGCTCTGCCATTCGTGAATCGCGACTAGGTGCTGGATGTGAGAGCTACTGGTCCACAGGGTAGTCCTGGTCCCTCATCCACGTGTTGCCGGATTGTTTTGAACAGGGTTTGTGGCAGCACGTGTTGCTGGATGGCATTGAACAGGGTTTGTGGCAGCACGTGTTGCCAGATGGCATTGAACAGGGTTTGTGGCAGCATGTGTCGCTGGCTGGCATTGAACAGGGTTCGTGGCAGCACGTGTCGGCGAAAGGTGTTGTACAGGGTTAGTGCCACCATGTGTCGTAAGATGCGCATATGGAACTATGCCTCACGGATCGAAGGGAGTCTGGTGCTGTGGCCGGTGTCCCAGATTTGGGGTCACTGCCATTCAGGGGCTAGGACTAAGCATGGGCGGATTTTGCGGATTGGCAATCCGCGAACTTGCGTATTTACGGATTCGCAATCCGCAAAACCCGCAAACTCCCGTGAATTTTTTTGTGTTCGCAAGGGTTTCTGCCAGTTCGCAAGGTTTGTGTACCAGTTCGCAATTGCGAACTTACTTTTCGGCTCGCAACGGCCGCGACTATGTTGTTTCTACGTCTGGTTCATAATCACAGGTTTGCGAAGTTACCCTAGCGGTCGTACATGGGCGCGGCCATCTTGTTTGCGTGACATAATTCCGTTTCCGGGCGCTATGTGTAATCTCGCAAAGTGTGCGGCTTGCTAGTACAATTTTGCGTGTGATCGCGAGGAAAATCTTGCGCGAACTTACCCACGCGGTCGTGAACGGGCGCGGCCATCTTGTTTCTCATTCATTGCTATGGTTCTGGGCATGCTTTCTGTATCCTCTCTGAATCTCTGCCATCCTTTGCTTGTTTGAAGTTTTTTTTGATCTATTTTACTTATTATCTATCCCTCTATTTTTCTAGCTCTATATTTTTGTGTTTTCTGCTACTTTTTGTTAATTTTAAACTACTTTTTTAAACTCTTTTCTTTTCTTCTTCCCTATTCTATTTCTTCTTTATTATTTAGCTTCCTTTCCGCCCAGACCATGGTAAAGGGAGTCGGAAAGCAGCCCGCGAAGGGGAAGGGTCCCGCACCCCGTGCCCGGCTCCCGTGCGGGCGTTTGAGGGGGGAGAATGTTGCGCCCTGGGAGATCTTCAGCGCGGAGGAGGTGGCCGCACTAGTTTTTTATGTTCAGCGCCGCCTCCCCAGGACCATCATGGCAGGCGGCAAGATCGCTAGCGGTTACGGGCTCCGGGAGCGCCGGAAGCGGTGGGAGAAGGTGTGCCGGTCCATGTACCAACAATCTCGGGTCCGGCGCACCTACAACCAAGTCACCCACCGTTGGACGGATATCCTGGACCGGGAACGCGATCTGCTGGACCTGCTCGGCCTTGAGATCCCCGGGCTTGGTGAGTAGTAGTAGCTATTTCTTTACTACTCTGTTTTCTCCTGCTCTGTGTGTTATTATCTTGCAAATTTTTATTTTTTACCAAGAGCAATAATGCTGCTGATTACATTGTAGGTAAATTATATTTCAAAATCTTCTGTGCATTTCAGGTGCACTGCTCTCCTTTTCAGTAGCGCTGCTACTATGCTTATTTGTTTTCGATTTTGTGTTTATTTCATTGGCCTGTGAAATTATGCATGAGTGTAGTTTAAAGAACTGTGTAATGCTAGACACTAAGGGTCAGATACTTAATTACCGGCGCATCCCTGCAAAGTAGCAGGGATGCGCCAGTAATTGTGCGCCACGCCACCACCACCCATGGTGCACCGTATTTACAATGCGGCGCACCATGTGCCCAAAACGTCACCGAAGCGTTACGCTTCTGTGCCGTAAAGGCGGCGCATTGCTGGAGTTGTGTCGCAACGATGGTGCAGCTCCAGCAATGCTCTGGGGTGCTCTATCTCCCCAATGCTGCGTCAAGCCGTACGTCTGCTTCAAGCAGGCGCAGGGTTTGAGTCACGCATCATTGTCCTCAAAGTGACCGATTAAAATCTTGTAGATGTCACTCAGCCACTTTTAGGATGCGTTCTTGCGCAGGAACGCCCTCCCTTGCGCCGGAACGCCCCCTGATGGCGCAGGGCTTTACAACGTGATGCATCTCCCATATGCGTCACGTTGTTAATATACGCCGCACCATGGCGCCTCTTTTGTCCTGCCGCTGCGTCACAAAAGTCACGCACCAATGGAGCAAAAGAGCCGCAAGGGGCTTCTAAATCAGCCCCTACAGACTCAAGTCCAGTCCTTCCTTTGTACACATGGCGATAAGAAGAAATAGTGGTGGAGGATTGATAGTTTAAGTATTTTAATGACTGGTTAATGTAGTAGGAAACTTTTCAGTGTTGTCGCTGATCTGCAATCACGATGGACTTTGTCTGTCACTTTGCGTGCTGCGGACTGCTGCCTGCCAGTCCTAGGCGAACCTTTTTAGTAGTTTGTTTAGTGAGTTACATAAGAACTTTTCAAGTCGACGTTCCGCAAATCAAGCAATACTAATAACATAGTAGACCACATGGGATCGGTCAATATATCCCGTGGAATAGTTGTCTATTTGCTATTTCGCCAAAATATTTTGTTATTGTTCTTTTGAAATGTTTGATTTGGTTGACAACAATCATCCATGTTTTCGTGTCTTTCTTTCTTTCATGTTGTACATCAGCTCCCCCCAGGGGCAAGAGGACAGAGGAGGAGGTGGTTGCTGCTGCTGCTGTAGAAGGCCAGGATCGGCCAGGCGAGGGCTCCTTTGCTGGCCCCAGTAAGTTTTCATTTTAATATAGAGTACCTATTTTTTCCTATCGTTCCTCATTCGATTTTTTCGAAATCTTCTTTGATCTTCTTGTAGACTGTATCTAAATTCTTATCCTGCCTCGACTATGACTCCCTGTGGTATTACTAGATTATTTTTATTAGTCTGTCTATGTAGCTAACTAAGATTGCACATTTGGCAATTTCATTGGACTCCCATTCTAGTCAGCAATAGCTCTATGCACTGAGCCTTCCCTGGAAAAAGGAACATTTTTACTTTAGATTAGACAGTCACAAATTATTACATTGTTTTCTGTTATTTTTCACATTTCTTTATTCCTAGACCAAATATTATATAGTAGTGAGTGGTGTATTCTAACAATCTTAAATGTACTTTGTAGGTGGAACATCTGGTGGCGGGGCCAGCGCGGAGGTGGTGGTACTGGATGAGGAGGACACTTCTGGGGAGGAGGCGGTGCAAGTGCCGGACGACACCAATGTGCCTGTGAGGGTTCACACGGTGGTGGCGGGCAGAGGTAAGCTATATATTCCTTACTTATTGAGATTGAAGACTGCAGAGTGTGCTTTCTGCACGGGTGTATTATAAATCAACCAGGTAGTTGCCTCCTCTAAATGTACTTCCACTTAGCTGTGAAGTTTTTGGCGAGAAGAATCCCAATCAGATCTGAGATGAACTTGATGGATGGGATGAACGAAAAGCGAAAGAAGGGTGTAAGTAAGTGTGGAAGGACGAGAAATTTAATGATGACAAGCAAAGAAGAATGATATGTGTTTGCTTGGTACCCGAGGTGGCTGGGAAGGAAAGAATATGGTATGGTGCATGGCTGGGTGAATGATGAAGCAAGGATGGGTGGAAGGAGAACAGCCTTGGTGGGTGAAACAGAAACTGTATGTGTGCATATACTTTGAATGGATGGATGCCTGGATCATGGTACTATTTGACTCTTAGATAGCATATGTGTATCTAGAGAGAGTAGATGGTCACTGGATGAACTAAGTGTTACTTTGAAGAGCATGTAACACCGCACCCGCACGTCCGTTCCAGTGTAGGAAAGGCAAGGAAAAGAAGTTGTAATTTTGTCCAAATACTACCATGAATAGTAGCAGTAGTTTGTATTGCAACTGCAAGCACAGCATATATCCGGTTATTACGGTGGACACTCCCTACCTCTCTTAATAATGTTAGTTTAGTAGTAGTAGTATGTCATTCATGTGTGGGTGTATCACTGTTCACTCAATAAAAAGCAAAGCACCTAAAGTCATCCCATATGTAATCAAATACATCCCATGTGAAGTGATAGATAATCAGATTATTTAGTTTCTTCTTTTTCCTTCTCTAGTACTCATTTGCACTGTAGGGTGAAAGTTAAATTAATTAAGCAGTAGCCCTTTTAACAGAGTATTCTCAGTGCCACCTGTAATAGAAAAATATGAGCTTCACCACCTGCATGTACTGTACCGGTACAGTAACGCAAGTCTGTCTCACTCATCATGGTGTGCGTCTGTTTTTCTCGGGTGCAAGTTCACTGCGCTGGCATTATGCCGGCTTGCAGAAGATAACGTACCAATTTTCCTAAACAAGAGAGAAGAAGAATAAGACTGGTGTACTGTCATAGTCGACTGTAATGGAAGTCCATAGAGCTCGTAGAATTTGTTCCTTAAACTCCCACTAATGTTAGAGCAATGATGAAGAAGTGGGAGGTTAGATAGATACTGGCCTCAATAGTTATGTACTGTGCTTTCAAGTTGCTAGTTGTGCTGTGACACAACTTTCTGCTCAATCATTTTGTGTTAATCTTAAGAGCATTGGTTACAGACTATGTCTTTCTTTCTTTATATAGTTGCTCCTTCCAAATCCAAAAAACCATCAAGGAAGGAGCAAGCTCGAATGGCCCGGCAACGGAGGCTGGATGCCACTGTCGCAGAATATCGGCGGCTGCTGGCCCTGGAGGAGGAGGACACGCAGTCTACTAGTACATCTACTGCGACAGCTGCATCCTCCTCCGGGCCCACACGGGCAGCCAGCCAGCGCAGTGCTCCAGCGGTACGGAGCCGGGCTACCAAAACCAACCGCCACCGCCGAGCAGCAAAGACATCAGCTGCCCCCCACAGGAGTTGCAAGACACGCCAGCGCCGCTTATGCCTCAGAGTGTCCTACCTGGAGCAGGAGGTCTTAACTTATAAGAACTTGGTGGAGGGCCTCCGCTCCGACCATGCCACCCTCCGCAAGGAGTATGATGCCCTGGCCGCTACAGTGAACAGCATCCTGCCGTAGTGTCCCTTGCACCTTTTTTAGAAACTTTTGGGGGGTGGGAATTGGGAGTTGGGTTCTTTTTGGGACTTTTGAAGGACAATCATTGGGGTTAGGGAGGGTCTTGCGGGAGATTATTTTGTTGGGGCTACACAAATATACTTTTTGAAACTTTATCTGAGCATACCTGTTTTTTACTGCTTTTGAGTCTGGTGGATGGGGGTTTAAGAGTAAGTTTGTTTTCCTGAAACTTAAGTCTTCCTTTAAATGTCAATGGCTAAATGTTTTCACACTAAGTGCCTCTCACAGAGTAAGTAATCCCCCCTTTCCCACCATGGATTTTCTTCAAATCACTTGCAACCAAAATTACACATTCCCACGAGTGCTCTAAGACCCCAGAACTCAGTTGCAAAAATCAAGAACACCCCGAAACACATGCAATCCTGCTGCTAGGGCTAACCCTAACGAACCCTAAGTTACAAAAAGTGCCAACAGGCTTTTCCGCATGGATGTTGTCCAAACCAGTTTCATCCGGTATTAGACCTTCCCAGCAATGGCCCCAGAGCCGTCAACCCAGGCGAAAACAAGTAGAAGACCCCCAAACAGCCAAAAAGCAAAAGTACAAAAATGTGGACTTTGTCACTTTCCTGAAAATTTCCAAAATCACTCAGTGCGCGCTCTGCAGCTAGGCCCTAACTCCCCTCTGCCTTCATGGATTCCCTTCAAACCTCTTGCTATCAAAACTATCCATACCCAGCGTTGCTCCCAGACCCCGAAACCCACCCACAAACACCAGGAAGCCCCCCAAACAGGCCCCCGAAAACGCTACATTGAGCGAAATGTCAGAAAATGCAAAAACTTTCTCCTCATGGATGTTGTCCAAACCAGTTTTATCCGGTATTAGACCTTCCCAGCAATGGCCCCAGAGCCGTCAACCCAGGTGAAAACAAGTAGAAGACCCCCAAACAGCCAAAAAGCAAAAGTACAAAAATGTGGACTTTGTCACTTTCCTGAAAATTTCCAAAATCACTCAGTGTGCACTCTGCAGCTAGGCCCTAACTCCCCTCTGCCTTCATGGATTCCCTTCAAACCTCTTGCTATCAAAACTATCCATACCCAGCGTTGCTCCCAGACCCCGAAACCCACCCACAAACACCAGGAAGCCCCCCAAACAGGCCCCCGAAAACGCTACATTGAGCGAAATGTCAGAAAATGCAAAAACTTTTTCCTCATGGATGTTGTCCAAACCAGTTTTATCCGGTATTAGACCTTCCCAGCAATGGCCTCAGAGCCGTCAACCCAGGCGAAAACAAGTAGAAGACCCCCAAACAGCCAAAAAGCAAAAGTACAGGTGATTAAAGTTTTAATTATATTGACTGTGCAAAACAAAGAAAGACAGAAACACAGGAATAAAAGTGAATAAGTACGAAAAAGAAAATTTTTGATTCATTGGCTCATTTTCAGGGCTCGGTGTCAGGGAAGAAGAGTTCGTCCTCATACTCTGCGAATTCAGACAGGAGTAGGTCAGTGTCGCCTAACACAGAAGAAATTCCCTCATCTAAGTTGCTGTCCTCCTCGTCTTCTTCCGTCGTGCAATCTGGTACTTTGTAATCTGGTGGTATGAGGTGCTCATTCATCTTGATCATTGTTAACCTCTCCACATTTTTGGGCGAGAGGCGGGTCCGTTTGCAAGTTACAATGCCACCAGCAGCACTGAAAACCCGTTCAGAAGACACACTTGCGAGTGGGCAAGACAAGTAATGTATAGCCAGGTTGGTGATCTCTGGCCACAATTCTTTTTTCCCATGCCAATACGCCAATGGGTCAGCATTAACATAGACATCTGTTGCGTCATTCAGATAGTCCTGCACCATCGACTCAAGGTTCTCCACGTTTCCTCCACTTTGATTACTTTTTGCTCGGACCTTTTGAGAACCAAACCCAAGCTCAGCTAGCCAATCCTCTTCATCACCCGATATTTCTGTTGTGCCTGGTGCAGATGATCCGGTTGCCGGTGTCTTTAACGGCTGAGAGGTCACTTCTGCCACAGCCACAGGTGCAGAAGTGGAGTCTTTTGACTGGGGATGGCCTGCTGATGCTAATGTACTGCCTCTTCCTTGAATTTGCTGCAGTTCTCTTTCAAACCTCATGGCTGACAAGGCTAGCCAATGTTTGTACTTTGTAACATCTTCATCACCAAAAGGAAATAATGCACTGCCTGCCAGCGCCTTTTTGTAGCGTGGATGCAGAATAGTAGCACAAATGTAATGCTGTTCTGAGTGGATATTTTGAAGACGTTCATCGCCAAGTAGGCGCTCTAATAATTTCTCCGCCAAAACAAAAGCTTCTTGCTTTTCTTCATCTTTTTGAAACTTAGAAGACACCGCCTTCAGTTTGTGCTCCAGCATGCGCAACAATGGGATAGCTTTTCCCAAATTACAGTCCTCCCTGCTGACTGCACGCGTGAAGACCTCAAAAGGACGAAGCATGTCTGTCAGGCTTTTAACTAGCTCCCATTGCTCCGCATGTAACCTCAGGTCCTTCACAGCTGTACCCAGTGTAAGGAAATACTGATCGAGTACCGTAAACTGCTCATACAGACGCTCAAGCATGTAGAAGGTTGAGTTCCAACGTGTTGGCACCTCCTGGATGAGTGCTTTCACTGGCATTCGACGTTCATGTAGCAGGCGCCTCAGATGCTTCCGAGCCTTAAAAGAATGGCTGAAATGGTTGCACATTTTTTGGCAGGTGACCACTAACTCGCATGCTGGACTGTCTTTATCCAAGAATTTTTTAACAACCAGGTTTTTACAGTGCGCCAAACACGGCACTCTGAAATAGTTACCCAGATCCATGGCCTTAACTACATTGGCGCCATTATCCGTGGAAACATAACCAATCTCGCGTTTTTTGGGGGACAGCCAGTGAAAGACCTTTGTGTTAAACTCATTCAAAATGTTTTCTGCTGTATGACGTTTCTCCAAGCCAAACATGGCTAGTGTTGCATGTTTCCGAGCAGCTTTTAAATATCTTGGACCAGGTCAGCACCTGCGTTTAGCTTTGCTTTAACCCCTGAAAAAGAGACCCAGTGTGCAGTGATGCACATGTAATCAGTGCCTGCGCCACTGGTCCACATGTCTGTTGTCAGATGTATAGTGTGAACAGCACTCTTCTGCAAAGCTGCCCCAATCACCTCGAACACATCTTCATGTAGTGCTGGAACCGCAACTCGGGCAAAATAGAACCGGCTAGGAACCTTCCATTTAGGGCAGAGCGCTGCCACTAATTCTAGAAAACAACCCCTTCTACAAAAGAAAAAGGGAGAAGATCCAGCGCTAGCATTTTAGCCAGCTTAGTGTTATACAGACGCGCCGTTGGGTGGTTGCGTTCATATGGCGCGTCTGAAAACAACATGGTTCTAATGTTGCCCTGGACCATTTTACGGGATGATGATGATGACTTCTTCGACCCAGTTACGCTCGCTGATGAACTTTTTCGCATTGGTGTCTCACTCTGTCCCACACTCTTAGTGTGGCTCACAGGGGGTGTGCTGACAGGGGTACTGGGTGTAAGTGAAGCGTGTGACGCTTCTTCCTCCTCGTCATCATCAGATGGAACATCAACGTTTTCTTGACTTCCAATTCGGGCTTTCTTGATCTTCTTTAGGTGCGAAAACCATTGGACAAGGTGCTGTCTCTTAAGATGACCTCTCTGGCCTCCGGTACCATAGTTGGTACCAAGCTTACCACGACTAACTGCAAGCTTACAAATGCTACAAATGGCTAGGTTTTCCTTTTTTGGGCAAATACTAAAGAAGTCCCAAACTGCGGACTTGAAATGTCTGGGGGGGCCAGAGGAGGCGATACTGGTGGTGGTCATGCTGCTAATGCCAGACGAAGTGGAGGATGTGTATTGCTGAACTTTACTACGTTGTGCACTTTGCCCACCACTAATTGAGGTCGAGGTGGATGGAGGTCCCTTCTGGCGAGGAAGAAATATGGAGGCGGTAGGTGGTGGTGTACTAGTTAACTTCAATAATTGTGGTGTTCCCATTGCCTCCTCGTTGACTTCATCATCACGCTCAGCAGCTTGTCGGGCTAGGGTAAAAATGTCTGTTTGCTGCATGCCCGCTGGGGCTTCAGTGACGTTAGTGATGACTGCGTCGTCGTCGTGAGAGTCTTCAGCAGCAGGAGTATACGCCACTTCTTGTTGAGCGTCATCACACTCCATAACTATGAGAGTTTCGACGACCTTCCTTTTACGCTTAGCTACCTTTGTCAGATCATGGTGTGCCTCAGCCTCACTCTCAGACGGCAGTGGTGCTGGTTCCCAAGTAAGATTCATATCATCAGAAGGAGGTGGGCTTGAAGAAGATGTAGACACCACCACCCTTGATCTTTTCCTTGCTCGGGATGTGGAAGACAATGAATGATCATCAGGAGGAGTGGCTTCCTCGAATGATACCTCGGCTTGATTGTCAATTTCCAGATGTGCCCCTACGTTTGGAGGAACAACTACTGTGGGCACTTGTTGTGCCCCTCCATGCACCTCTGCTTGCTCCTCTCCTTGTGCCGCCTCTCCTTCCACATGTACTTGGGCTTGTACTTGCACATGTGGTTGTTGTTGCGGCTGTGGTTGTTCAACACTCGTCAGATGAGTTACAACAACCTGTGTTGATTGAGGGACATTGCTGCTACATTCTTGCGATGAGCCAACATCACTGCTCGATGGTGATTGAACAAGTAGACTGGCTGCCTCTGCAGCACTCAAGGGCTTGGACTTAAGTTGGCGTGGGGGTGGTGGCACTGAGCCCAATGGAGCGGGGGTGCTGCTCTCAGCTTGGTCCCCAGCAGATCCCGCTGCTGCTGCAGGCGTACTTTTTTTTTTATTCCCAAAAAATGTGGCGGGCGGCACACCAGTTTGCTTGGTAACTTGCTTCTTCTGCTCCTTTCTGGCATCTTTCTTGCTAGAGGAGCTACGGGGAACTTTTTTGGGGGCCATCTTCTTCAGATGTCACTCAGAACAGCAGGCCGCAGTTGCACAAGTTGCAGAGTTGTCTGTGGCCACACGTGACGTTGTACTGCACACACCGCAGCAGGACTTCTTCCTGGCACTGGTGGTTCTCTTGTGCACCTAAAAGCAATGGAAGACAGAGGAACATCAGTTATACAACCCAAAAAATCGACAAAAACCACAAAATTCAGCACAATCCCAGCCCACCCATGCCCTCAATGATGTTTAAATTCAAGAAGACACCCCACAGAAAGACTAGGCCCATGCACCACTCACTACCCCTGGGCATAATGGATGAAAGTTATGCAAAATGGGTGCACCCCAAGCACATGTTGCCTGTACCAGCACTCAAGATGGCCACCACCACCCACATGGCCAGTCCACATCAACAGTACACCCCCAAAAAAACGAAAAACACACAAAAATCACCACAATCCAATGCCATCCAGGATGTTTACATTAAAGAGAGTGAGAGCCCACAGGCAGACTCAGTCCATGCACCACTCACTACCCCTGGGCAAAAGGCCCCACCAGCAGCCCCATAAAATCGACAAAAACCACAAAATTCAGCACAATCCCAGCCCACCCATGGCCTCAATGATGTTTAAATTCAAGAAGACACCCCCCAGAAAGACTAGGCCCATGCACCACTCACTACCCCTGGGCATAATGGATGAAAGCTAGGCAAAATGGGTGCAGGCCTCAGACACTGCCTGTCTTCAAAATGGCCCCTTGCACCCCAAGCACATGTGGAGGGCCTGTCTGTACCAGCACTCAAAATGGCCACCACCACCCACATGGCCAGTCCACATCAACAAAACACCCCAAAAAAAACGAAAAACACACACAAATCACCACAATCCAATGCCATCCAGGATGTTTACATTAAAGAGACCCCACAGGCAGACTCAGTCCATGCACCACTCACTACCCCTGGGCAAAAGGTCACAACAGCAGCCCCCAAAAAATCGACAAAAAACACAAAATTCAGCACAATCCCAGCCCATCCATGGCCTCAATGATGTTTAAATTCAACAAAACAGTTGTATCATGCACCCATAACTAACCCTGGTCCTACTGGATACTGTGGCTACCCACAATATATTTTATTTAATGTTCTGAAAAAGTTCCAAAATTGTAGTTGCAGCAACTGTAATGCCCCAAACAAACTTACTTGTGAAAGTTGATTTCTAATCCAAAAGTGATCCAAAGAAAGTCAAAAAGGCCTTAAATCCAAATATCCAGCAGCATCCACAAAGAGTAATCCTTCCAGGTCAAGGTCCAAATGAAAGTGACCTGCACATGAAGAAAGCACTGGGAGGAGCCTGCTGGACAGGAACAGGAAGTTGGAGACTGTGGGGCACTTCCTTCCAAAATGGACTCCTTGCTAAAACAAAGTGCAGGCAAATGTCAGCCTGAGGAGTGATTCTGATAAAAATCATCATTTTCTGAAGGTTTATGCTGTTTGCTGGTGGATTTCTTGTGCAGAATTGCAAAATCTGTATTTCGCGAGTGCGAGATTGTTGCTGCCCGCCGCACCTACGTGTACGCAATTGCGAACTCTCGCGATGCGTGCTGTCCAAGGTGGCAAGGCGCGATGACGTAATCGCGGTCGACAAACTCCCGCGGGATCCCGCAGCAAGATCCAAAATGGCGCAGCACTTGCAAAATATCGAGAAAAACAACTCTGCAAACGCTGAATGACGGTAAATGAACGCCGCTCGCCGCAAAATTGTATCACCAAGAAAAAAAATCCGCCGCGTGCGAATTTACGGATTTTCGGCAAATTCGCTACAGTTCGCGGATTGCGAATTTGTCGAAAATCCGCAAATTCCGCGAGCGGAACGGATTTTACGCCCATGCTTAGCTAGGACACAGTTCCACATATGGGACTCACTGGGCCACAGAGGATGCCGGTAAATATGTAAACGAGGAAGGAATAATGTGGGCCAGCGTCGGGGGGACAGCGGTGGTCTGAAAGGCTAGCCAGGTCGAGGGCCTCAGGCTTGGAGCTTACACAGGCACGTGGTGGGCCCTCCATGACACACGCTGGTGTCGAATGCAGATCAGTGTGGCCTGGCTGCATAGGCTCGGCCCTGACAGGTTCATAGCCAGCGGGCCTGGGTATGGCAGGCACACAGGATCTCAGACAACTCCCCTAATGAGGACGACATCAGCCTCGTGGCGTGGTGGGAGGCACCGCCCTGTCAGAGACGTTGGGCTTTCCGGAAGAGGACCAAGCCCGGGGCTACATTCTTTTTATTCACACCCCTACTCTGGCCTGGCATATGCCGGGCCATCCCACTCTGCTCATGCTTACAGGGGGGGGGGGGGCGTAACAGGCAACATGTCTGCAAGGACCTCCACTGGCTGGGGTGACATGGTTGCGTCCACTGTCCACTATACTCCATACACCAGAGGTGTATGTCGCCGTGGATATGGGTGCGTTCTGCATACTGAGGTCTGTCCTGCACTTCGCCGCCACTCTTGGCCAATCATGGTTCTACTGCATCCTTCACACATGCCTGGTTGCCTCCTCTCCCCACATTCGTCTATTGTGTGGCTGAGGTGCCATGCCATTGATTGGTCATGTGGTACAAAAGGGGGTGGTGATGGACGGAGCATCTGAACCAATCAAACACTCACACCCAGTCAACAGATCTGGGTTGCTTGGTGAGCAAAATAACGATGGATTAAACCCAGATCTGTGACTGGGGGTGAATGTTTTGCCATTGTGCAACATTCCGTCCATCATCTTGTGTGTTTTGCTGTTCACCCTATGTGGGAAGGGTATGCCCAGACGTGGGTCCTGTGCTCACTAAGCCACTGGAGTCAAGCTATCCTGGCTGAAGACGGCTGATAGCCAGAAACCGGTCCTAGGATGCTTGATTCTGGTCCAGGAAAGACATGGCATGGCAGTTCGGTCTAGACTGTTCCCATGAGGCACAGGGTCAAGACTGATTTGCATATGGCCATGTCTGAACTGGGGTGGTTTGGTGAGCAAAATAACGATGGATTAAACCCAGATCTGTGACTGGGGGTGAATGTTTTGCCATTGAGCAACATTCATCCATCATCTTGTGTGTTTTGCTGTTCACCCTATGTGGGAAGGGTATGCCCAGACGTGGGTCCCGTGCTCACTACGCCACTGGAATCAAGCTATCCTGGCTGAAGACGGCTGATAGCCAGAAACCGGTCCTAGGATGCTTGATTCCGGTCCAGAAAAGACATGGCTTGGCAGTTCGGTCTGGTCTGTTTCCATGAGGCACGGGGTCAAGACTGATTTGCATATGGCCATGTCTGAACTGGGGTGGCTTTGTGAGCAAAATAACGATGGATTAAATCCAGATCTTTGACTGGGGGGTGAATGTTTTGCCATTGTGCAACATTCCGTCCATCATCTTGTGTGTTTTGCTGTTCACCATATGTGGGAAGGGTATGCCCAGACGTGGGTCCCGTGCTCACTACGCCACTGGAGTCAAGCTATCCTGGCTGAAGACGGCTGATAGCCAGAAACCGGTCCTAGGATGCTTGATTCCGGTCCAGGAAAGACATGGCTTGGCAGTTCGGTCTGGACTGTTCCCATGAGGCACAGGGTCAAGACTGATTTGCATATGGCCATGTCTGAACTAGGGTGGCTTGGTGAGCAAAATAACAATGGATTAAACCCAGATCTGTGACTGGGGGTGAATGTTTTGCCATTGTGCAACATTCTGTCCATCATCTTGTGTGTTTTGCTGTTCACCCTATGTGGGAAGGGTATGCCTAGACGTGGGTCCTGTGCTCACTACGCCACTGGAGTCAAGCTATCCTGGGTGAAGATGGCTGATAGCCAGAAACCAGTCCTAGGATGCTTGATTCCGGTCCAGGAAAGACATGGCTTGGCAGTTCGGTCTGGACTGTTCCCATGAGGCACAGGGTCAAGACTGATTTGCATATGGCCATGTCTGAACTGGGGTGGCTTGGTGAACAAAATAACGATGGATTCAACCCAGATCTGTGACCGGGGGTGAATGTTTTGCCATTGTGCAACATTCCGTCCATCATCTTGTGTGTTTTGATAAACAAAAGGATATCATCTGCTTAAGCAGAAAGTTTTAATTGATGGTTACCATACTGAAGACCATAAATATCCGTATTTAGGTGAAGTTGGGTTAAAAAGGGCTCTAAAGCAAGAATAGAGAATAGTGGAGATAGAGGGTACCCTTGTTGGACACATATATGCAGAGAGAATTGTGAAGATATAAGACAATTAACTGTGATGAATGCTTTGAGGGTATAACAAAGAAACCAGATTTATGAATCTCATACCAAAACCAAACCAAGAGAGAATAGATCAAATAAATGGCCAAGCAACTCAATCAAAAGCTTTTTCTGCTTCTAATGCAATAGCTGCTAAGGATTGTTTATCCATTCTGGATTTACGTAAGTCATTGAAAAATAATTGAGTATTAGCTGAGAGATACCGACCTTCAACAAAATCCGATTGTTCTTGATCTATTAATTGACGAATTAAGGGATCGAGACAAAGAGCAAGAATCGTAGCAAACATTTTATAATCCAAATTAACACGAAAGATGAGCCTATAATTTTTACACCATGTAAGATCCTTACTTTCTATGGGAGTAATACAAATTAGCACATTCTGGAAAAAATATCCAGTCATTCCAGAAGAAGTAAAGTAAGTAAAGAGAGAATGTAATTTGAGAATGAAGATTTGGCAAAATGCTAATAAAAATCTGTGGTAAAACCCCCTGGACCTGGTGCCTTCCCTTTCTTAAGACTGTATAGCAAAAAGTATATCTTCCAGAGAAATGTCTTTATCTGGGGAGGTAAAATCAATATCTGTACAAGAAGGTGGTGAGATGGAATTTAAAAAAAGTGTGAAATATGATCTTGGGACGCTGGGGATTCAGGAGCATATAAAGCACTAAAATAATTAGCACATTGAGTTCAAATATCCTCATTTTTATGAACAAGAATATTAGATGGGGACAAAATAGAGTATATTTTAGAACACTCTTTTCTAATTTAAAGATATTTAGGCAATCATTTTCCTGACTTGTTTTGCCCCTATAAGGTTTGGCACTAGTTTTAAGTTAATAAGAATTACAATTTCCGTTTAATTTTTATTAAAAGTGAATTTAGCTTGAATTGATTTATCTAAGCACTCCTTTGAATTCGTTAAATAATACTGATGCTCTAATTGTTTGATATGATTCAAAAGTTGAAAACATTTTTTAGAAGAGGATTTTCTCTTTTGGGTCACACATGAAATAAAGTCCCTAGATGCTGCTTTAAAAAAATCCCTCACCGTCTGAAATGAAATATCGGAGGAACTATTTTCTTAAAAGAAATTATTAGCAAACACTTCAAAAGCTTGAGTAAAATTAGTTTCAAGAAGAAGGGAGTTATTGAACCGCCATTGTCTATTTCCAGAGGCATGTGAAATGAGATCTAAGTCCAACATAACCAAAGCATGGTCAGAAATAAGTGTCGAGCCAATTTCAGATTGTAAAATATGCTGCACTAAAAGCTGAGATGCAAAAAAGAATCAATTCTAGATTGAGAGGAATGAACCGGAGAGAAAAACGTGTATTTCCACAGAGAATTATTACAGACTCTCCAGGTGTCAGTTAATCCCCTTTGTTTTATGGTAGAGGTAAATTGAGTATGCATATAAGTTGAAGTAAAATTAGAAGCAGAAAGTCTGTCAAGGAAGGGATCAAAAACCATGTTTTAATTACCACCAAAAATTAGATAGTCATCAGTAAGGGACATTAATTTAGATAAAATGTCAGGCCAAAAATATTTATCTTGCCGTGTGGGAGCATATATATTAAAAATTGCAATGGTAATTTTATTAATAGTGATAGAAACAATAATCCACCTTCCATTAGAATCCGACTCTAGGGAAATAACCTGAATGTTCAAACATTTATTACATAATATGGCCACTCCATTGCGTTTGCTGGTACCTAAAGAAGAAAAGACATGACCAATCCATTGTTTTGTAAGTGTAGCAATTTCTGATTGAATAGCATGAATCTCTTGCTATAGGACAATATCACTATTAAGTTTAGACACGTGTGTTAAAACTGTGTCTGTTGATAGCAGAACCCAAACCCTTAATATTCCAAGAAATAACTTTCAAAGGCATTTATTATGCAATAAATATTTTGAAATAAACTGATTATAATAACAATAAGTACGTAATAATACGTTTGTAATTTTCAAGTAACACTTAAATGAATAAGCAATGGAAAAATATAATGAAAGATTTTAAGAAATAAAGTAATAAAAGGAAGTTGGAAATAGAAACCAAGAAACATGCAAAAGAGGAGGGAAAAAACAGTGAATGTAAAGTAAAAGCGCCAGGAAAGAAAAAGAAAAAGATTAGAGGAAAGGAAAAAAATTAAAAAACACAAGAAATAACAAAGAATATACAAAAAATGATTAAAATAACATACCTATATTACAATCAAATAGCCGAGGGTGGTGAGACCGCATAAGGGGATGACACGACTTAAACTCGACGCAGCCGCACAGCAGATGACATAGAAGGAAATTCAATATATTTGACCGTACACATGGAACATATCTAGAAAAGGAAAAGAAAAATATAACAACATATTACCAAATAAAAGAACAAAATATATAAAACAAACAATTAACAAGCACAAGAACAACCAAAAACTTGGAAATTCACATCCTGACACACCAATTATATAGCAAAAGAGAAAATATGAGAATCAGAAGATATCAGATATGACTATATATTAGAAATGTCCATTGTTCCTCATTTGCAGGTATCAATAAAGTTCTGGAGAAGAGGAAGATCTTCCTAAGTGGTAGTTTAATTGTTCTAAGTCACTTTAAAAAGACACGGGTGAACAAGTCCAAATCTTGCATTCAATGAACGTAAAGTTGGGCGCATGTCAAGAAATCTTTTCCCTCTGTCCACTGTGGGTTTTGCAAAATCTTGCAAAAAGAATAAATTGGATCCAAACCAGGAAATACGACTTTGATAACTGTGAGAAGATCGAGGTATTCCAAAAAATATATGATAACTCCTCTGCTTTTGTGTGACGTTGAAGCAATGTGAGGAAGGTGATCAAGTCTATGTGCTCGCTGGATGTTTAAGGAAGTTGAAGGGGAAAGATCCAGAATCTGAGGCAGAAATGTTTTGAAGGAGATGGGGTCTGAACCCTCCGATCCTTTGGCCAAAGCATCAATGCGTAAATTGTTTCTCCTGGTGTGATTTTCAATGTTCTCTGCGTGCTTTTTAAGGATAACACTTTAGCTTGCAATGCATGAATAGTCTGCATTGACTCCTCAAGATGATCCACTTTGTGTTCCACATGACTTACTCTGTTCTCCACAACAGATCATTTCTCATCCAACAGTTGGAGTTGTTTATCAGTATTCTCCATATAAGTGCTCTAATCTCTTCAAGAAGTTCCATTGCTGTTGCTGTGTTAGATTTAATTGGAGAAGGAGGATCTTTTTTTAACTCTCTTGGCCACGTAAATAGTGGATATGGATGCATGTATGAGATATGGAGACAGCCGACATATTAGCAGAAGACGTCAAAAGTTCATGAATGGTACCTATATTTTCCTCCATATTATCCGATACAGAGAAAGAGTTTAAAGTATCAAAGTTGGTGGTAGAAATAGCAACGGACATGATAAGAGCATGTAATTTTACATTCCTGGTTTTTCCCATAAGCGGAGTTATCAACAGCTTAAACCAAACAAATCATCACACCAAAAAAGTTGAGTTGCACTGGCTGTATACAAAATAATTAAGATTGAAATCATGGTAACACCCAAATAAATGATTTAGAAAATATCACTCAGCACCACCAATAAAGAATAGGTGTGAGATTACAGTTTTTTTTGTAAACAGATTTTATTGGTTTTATTCAGTCTGCATTACATCATTGTCATTATTCCGGCCGGGCAGGTGCAACAGTTGTTTGATCTCACATGTATAAAATCTAAGCATTGCAATAATACAGTCGTATTACCAATCCAAAACAAAAAACTATTTGCCCCCTCCCCCCTATGAGGCAGTACTGTATAACATGTATGGGCTTGCTTTGTGATAGACGCAGTATTTCTTCATTATACCCAGGTGAGGGTTGGGGCAGTCATATATTAATTTAGCAACCCAGTTGCCTTTTTAAATTATTTATTTATTTGAAGCTCTACATAGTAGACCTGACACAAAGTCTTACATTCTCCAGGAAGCGCTTATGTGTATCTCGTTGGCATTCTCTTGTGGGTGCTCAGGGTGTTATAAGTTATCTATCAGGGCTTCCCAGGCTCTGGCCACCTCCATGTTCCTGTCACGATTCCTGCCGGTCTGGGGCAGAACAAGCGGCCAAATGCGACTGGTGGTCTGTACCCCCTGAACCCAGTCCTTTCCTCTCTTTCAGGCCAGAAGATTGGAAAAACTGGGATAATCTGACTGACGAGAAGGATGTTGTGTATTATGGACTGGTCCCTTTAACTGGGGAAAAGCGGAGGAGGATGACGCCCACAGTTATGACGGTATCAGGAACCAACCAATGAAAGGAGACCGAGACCAAGACGAGGGCGCGTGTAGTAGACCTGGAAGAAGAGCCAGCGGAGAAGAGGAAGAGAAGACTCCGATATCAGGTGGTGAACGCGGAAGGGAGAGCCCAGCGCTGCTGTTAC
Organism: Lissotriton helveticus; assembly: GCF_964261635.1. Taxonomy (NCBI): domain Eukaryota; kingdom Metazoa; phylum Chordata; class Amphibia; order Caudata; family Salamandridae; genus Lissotriton; species Lissotriton helveticus. Next base: position 1,069,489,706 of record NC_136065.1, on the reverse strand, counting down.
TGAAAACAGGAGGAGAAGAAGAATTCGACGGAACCTGGAGGCCAACGACATTGCGCAGTGTCCCGCCACGCTCTCGGAGGAAGTGTGTGACAGGGTGGATGGGGAGGAGGTTGCACGCCGACTAGTAAACACCTCCTGCTATCCCCTCATTGATACCCCGTTCCCAGCACTGTCATTCACTTGAGACGATCGTTTTCACACCGGTGCTCCCTCACGCCCTAACCTGTTCGTTTTATAAGGTGAACATAGCCCTCACAGTCCATTCCACGTTTTCTGGTTTTCCATGAGCGCCCGTGGAGTCCCAAGGAGGAAGGTCCCCTAAAGAGAATAAAACTAATGGAAGAGATCCCGAGAAGGGAAGAGGACTGTATGCACTGCCTGTGTAGCCTAACAGGTTGGAAAGACAGACTGTAATTGTGCACCGTTAATTCTGGCATTGTGATAGGAAAGAGTTTTTTCAATAAAACCGAGTCTTACTAGATCCCGTGTACCGTCAGATCCTTGATAACCATCACAGTTCCTATCCCCCTCTGAGCTTCTCTCAAAAATAGTCGTCCTTCGCATCCTGCCCACTTCAGCAACTCCCCCTCCATGTGTGTAGTCTAGGACCAACCAATGTCTTTCAATTTCTCAGTATTTCGCGCTTAGCAAGGATGAACGCTAGCTCTTGGAATTTTTTTATGACTTTAGTCTTAGATGTGTGGGGGAACTATCCTAATAGGCTGTGGGCCGAGGTATATGGAACCTCTCTCTTGATAGTCTCCTCCACTACATGTAAGACATCCTTCCCAAAACTCATGCAGTCTTGGGCAGGCCCAAAACATATGAAGCGTATGTGCCCTCTCCTCTCCGCAACAAGGACAGGTCACTCCTGCTACCTGAAAGTATCGACTTATGCGCTCTGGAGTCAGGTAGGATCCATGTAGGACATAATAATTAATGAGTTTAAAGCGCGCATTTCTAGAAACCTTGGGTATCCCAGCTAATATGTTATCCCAGTCCTTTGCTAAAGTCTGGATGGCTACATGCGCTTCCCACTGAGATCTTAGTTTCCTAGTGGTGTTGCTGATCCACATGTAGTGCTTTGTACAGAGAAGACTCTGCCTTTACAGTGCCTGCAGAAAGGGCCATATAATAAAAACTCTGCTGCTACGGGGTTCGATAGTACCCATACACCAATGTTTGAGTATTGTTGCTAGAAAGGTAGAATAAAAAACTCTCCGCAGAATTCCTCGAAGGGGAGCAACTCAGCATCTCTATAAAGATCCCCATCTTCATCTATCCTGCCTCAAACCAAACATCTAGGTCCCACCAATTACCCCCATGGGGAAGAGCTCTCAGCAGGTCTAGAGGTATCTCAGGGGAATATGGAACTTTAACCAGCATTTTTTGCAATCCTCAACACCAGCATTTTGCTCGGACCTTGAATTCATGTGAACTTTTTCTAGTCAGTCTGTCCACTCCACGGAACACTCACAAGAAATCAAATAGCGGTGGTGCAAACGAGCTTGGGACCCCATCTGGCTTCCATCTCTGTGCCACGTCTCTAACCAGCCACTGTAATTGGGCTGCTATATAATAGAACTCGAAGTCAGGAACCGCCAGCACGCCCACGGACACCGGTCGTTGTATCGTTGTCAGTGCCGCTCTATGTTGTCCCGACACCCAAATAAATGTCCGGATCAAAGTGTCTAACTCTCTGAAAAATGCTGTGGGAATCTGAAGTGAAGCGTGCTATAGTAGTATAAAAGAGCCGAGGGAGTGCTACCATTTTAAGGAGTGCAATCCTACCAGTTACCGAGAGCAGGAGGGTCCGCCAGAAAGCTGTAGATGTCCTCAGCGCCCGAAGAGCTCGCCCCACATTTCCCTCAGAGAGGTCCGGCCATCATGATATATTCGACCCCCTAAATAGGGTAAGTACCTTGGCTCACATTGTAGTTACGCCAAGCCATTCGGAGGACGTCCAGTCTATACCATAGGAAAGAGCCTGGACTTATTTAAACTTACTTTCAAGCCAGAGAAGGAGCTAAAACCCCTCTAGCAGGAAGTGAGCTCCTCTCATGTCTCCCTCCCTGTTACTCAGGAAAAGTAACAGATCATCAGCAGAGTACGATTTGATGATTAGTGCACCCTACACTTAGTCCCCTGTAAAATTGTCGCAATCTGGCCACAACCACCAGTGGCTCCATAGCAAAAGAAAATAATTGGAGGGGGTGGCATCCCTGCCTGATGCCGAGCTTCACTAGCCACCCCTTGAGATAACTCTCCCCATGCACTCTAGCCGTGGATCTAGTATATAATAGTCGGGTCAAATCAATAAAGTCCCTTCCCAGTCCCATGCGTGCCATAACTTCATACTGGCAATCCCCACTCCAGGCTATCAAATACTTTTTCTATGTCTACGGCAAATATTGCTGCATCCCCTCAGTCACCTTTGTCTGTCTCCATATTGATCAATAATTGTCAAATATTTCCTGCCGTGCTATGACCCAGAATAAACCCAGCTTGATCTACATGTATCAGTTTAGTCATGAAGGGCAACAGTCGGGTGGCTAAAATCCTGCTCAGAATTGTACAGTCGATGTTAAGCATCGATAGTGAACAGTATGCCGACCTGTCATGGGCACGTTTATTTGGTTTCAAAATGGGGACTATCACGCCACTCTAGTAGTATCCAGTAGGGAGCCAGCCTCTTTAGTTGCTGTATAGAGGCTTACCAGTCGAGGCATCAGCTCAGTAGAATACGCAGCATACAACTCTACCGGGAGCCAATCTGTACCTAGAGTATTGTTGCGCGCCATATTTTGATGGTAGCTGCGATCTCCTGCAGCATGATGTCGTTTCCGAGGTCCTTTGCTTACTCCTCCATAAGTCATTGTAGTGGTAGTGCCGCCAGGTGTGCCCAAATCTCTTCCAGAAAACAATGGTTCTAGTGGCTAATGGAAAAACAATTTTGGTAATAAGTATGTGCAATAGCAGTAAGTTTTGTAAAGACCCTATTAACATCAGAGGGCAGAATGGATACTCTACACAGTTTAATCTTTGATGTTTTTATAAATACACAATTAGATAGTAAAGACACTTTCTTCAATTCAAAAAGCACTACACTTTGTGCGTTGTGTCCCCAAGTGAAACATGGAACCAAAGAAAGTGTGACTATATACAGTGTACAATTTACAAGGGGTTTCCATAAAAACAAGAATCGACCATTCAATTTGTACATTTATCAACAGCCTAGGTGTATGGTGACACTGGCTGTATGCTGGTCTGTTCTGTAAGGCTGTCGATGACGTTTTGACCCACTATGTATGGGGGGGTCTCCTCAGGACTGTTTATGTGGGGACATCTATAAAGGATAAGGATAGCATTAGGCTCAAGTTATCGGCACATATGCGAGAAACTAGCGAAGGGCATGATTGAAGGCAATTATCTGATTCCCTCATAGTGAGGTAAGGCACACCTGAGTGCTAGTCATTATTTTATATATACGAACAACCTCTCATGTGAATATCCTATATAATTATGTCCTTTCCTTCCTTGACCACACAATGAAGAACCCGGCCGGGTCCTCACGTGAGTCCCTCTATTCTATTCCCTTCACCACAATTGGGTCACACCACTCACATTAAGCTGCGCCATACGAAATCAGACCATTCACATTGATGACTGGCGTCTACAACTCACAAGGCCACTTCGCGCGCACTGACTGCTGGCGCTTCTTGTCGCTTACATCCACAACAAGCATTTGCAATGCAATAGGTCTTGCATTTTCGCGAGTTTGAGCTATTGACATTGCAAATAATAATGCCTTTTATTTTTGTTTTTGGTTTAAAAACATAAATAAAAGGCATCGTTATTTACAATGCCAATAGCTGAAACTCTCATAACTGCGAGACCTATTGCATTGCAAATGCTCGTTACTAATACCAGCTATAGGGAGTATAACATTTTAGTTTTCACACAGCCAGGTAATTTTTAATCTCACTTTATTCCCTCTGACCCTTCCACTTTCACACCAACACATAGTATCACCTCACTAATAAGTGCTCCCACGTCTTCGTCGGTTGCAGCAAGCCCCGTCTCGCAGCGGGATAGGAAGAACTTGATGATGAAGCATGCCACCAAGGGACGTTTTGGTGGGTGAGGGTTATTTCAACAAAACATTGAGTTTTCCTATACTACTTTAGGAAAACTAATAGTTTTCTATACATCCACTATAGAACTTGACATGAAAATGGATGACCAGACCGTGATTCTGTGCGCCGTTGTCAACCACATCTCAACAATCGACAACAGAACGTGTGCAATGGAAGAGGCAGTTTCAGATTCACTACTGAATTGTCCTAAAGCAGGAGATGTATGCAATCGTTCAGATATTCTATCCAACTTAAGCGAGGTTCCAGAAGCCATCAAGTCTGTCCTGGCAGACTGCAAAAAAAGAACTTGGGTAGGCAAAAACACTTCAGGCAGCCTCCAAAGCAGTCCCCATAAACCAATTACTCACACCAGATCTTACAAGTGATGTCACTCTTAAAAAAGTGGGGTGTCTAGTGATCCTTTGGATCCACTTGCAGCAAGTCACCCAAACTTTCCTGATTTGGTAACCATCAACCATATCCCCCACTGCGTCGACTCACCGAAGTGTGGTAACAAGTTCGAAGGTGAGCTAGAAATGAGGTCCAAGTCTAAGAAAAAAGGCACGAAAGTCCAGTTATATAAAATGTTTAAAAAAGTTAAAGTAAGAAGCAGCAAAGATCTCCAGTCACTATTCTTGCTCTTAGCTGAAATCCCTGCAACAGCTTCACGAAGGAATTGTGACACTAAGGAAAGTCGGGAATATAGTCCAATTACAGATCCAATTTAGCCCACTTCAACTCAAGGGGGGGCAGCCGTAGCTAAATCAGTTCATTTAGGTGCATCCAGCTACCCTCCAATATGTAATGCAACTTGTAAAATACATACTCACATACAGAGAATCCTCATAGGTTTCAGAGTTCTTATATACCCTCTCCCTGTATCACTTCAATCAGTTTTACCACGCCCAAAACTTATTCCAGACAATAATTGCTCCCAAACGCCAGCTAATGATTTGGGGAAAACAACCTCCTCCAAAGCAGGTAATATCTTACGAAAATGATGGAATACCTACTAGTATCAATGATAAATTAACGACCACCTCTGTTCGATTCACTCAACCTAACTTGCATTGTGGCAGGGTGTCTTATCTGCATCACCCACTTCACCCGTTGAGTTTAAATTCTGCTCTTCATATACATGCTAACACTTCTTTAAACCAAATCCTCTATACCAAGCCACCACTAGCTTTTTTCATTCCTTCACAGGGAGCTGACATTGCTCATCCCGCAGGGCGTCCTCTCATTCCAAGAACAAACACTCATAAACAAGCTCCCGGGCTCCATGGTGAACCCGTTCCAGCGTGAATGATTACTAGGAACTCCCAGTATTATCACCTCATTTGCATTTAAGGCCTATAAGTGGTCAGTAATTTGATTGCCACTGGCAGTCTAATGACACATGGCCAAAGATACATGAACGCATAATCCAAGACGTGCAACAGCTTAGTAGCATCCATGAATTTGTTGAGTTAAATCTGCTGGGACAGGATAGCTTAGCTCTTTACAACCCAACTGTGGCTTCCCTAACACATAGAAAGTCATTCTATTTACACCCACTTATTGCTCCAGGGGCAACCAAGATATCTTGAATAGAGCCAACCTGTAAATATAAATCTCATTAATTCATCACCGGACTTGGTATGTAAAGGGTTGGCTTTATACCTTTACAGGAATTCTGTCCAGAAACAGAACTATTCCTGGAACCACAGAATTTCAGAATGTAGGAATTGAGTCACCATACCGCATCAGTACATATGGACCCAAATCCGACTAGCTCATAGTGCCTCACCTGCCATGCTACCCTTTCCAGGGTAACAGGTGAATTGCCACCCCAAAACATAACTCTCTAGCCCCCATGAAAAACCGTGGAAACAGATCATCACCTTTCATTTTCTCACTTAGGCATGCCCATAATAAACAACAGAAAGACTCAATGAGAGTTTACAATATTTATTGAACCTTTTGTGCTCTATTATGAAACAACTGTATTGCAATTAGTCCTGCATGCTAGAAAAGTAGTTAGCATCAAAAGTAAACTATATACGATAAGAAGCCCTACCATGGTAACTGATATATCTGCCCTAACCTATGCTCACTACATGGGCACAGTGATATATCAGAGATCTCAGGGATTAGGACTAGGCCCCATACCTGGCATTTGTTATTGGGCAATCTGCGTCTCAGGTTGCGCAAAGCTGGCACGTTTGTCTGAGGACCTTTCCCTCTTTAAGAAGTTCCCCTCTCTGTCTGTAGAGCGCTACCCTTGGGTAAGAGGTTAAGACAAGTTGTGTTCAACTCAAAAAACAGCAGATGTGGATATATGTTGTGTCTAGATCCAAGCTACGTTGCCAACCAATCACTGACAAATAGGGGCCCAATGTTGTTTGAACTTCAGACAGAGTCCCATAGAAAAGAACCAAACAATAAAAAACATGTGCATTGTAATTCTAAAATATTATTATGGCACAAAAACAGCGTGTTTTGTGTAATGTGTGCAAAGCAAAGCAGCCTACAGCTTACAGTTAGGCTAAAATAAGGGAAACCTAAGTGGGCCCTAAAGGGTACTCACAAAACACCCCTTTGGGTCAGACAAGTAACAGAGCGACTAAGTAGGATCATAAAGCACAAGCTAAGCACATTCAATAATTGGCCTATAGGCAGGTTATACAAAAAAAAAAATCAAGCTAATGATAACAAAAAAGCAGAACGTGAATAAGGAAAGGGATCTGGAATAAAATGTGTTACAGGTATCCACGAAGTCACCCATATGTTCAATATCAAGCAAATCCAAGATGGACGCCATCTCCGTAGACAAATCCGCCAAAGCCCAATTTAAGTCATCGAGAGGGCAGACATGATCCTCATTATCAGTCTGTGCTGTGGAAATATTCAGGCAACCTACATCTGTGTTATTAGCTCAAAGTTAAATGAGTCAGGTGCTGAAGCACTAATTCCCTCCGAAAGAAGGGGCTCATACCGCGCATTGTGCAGGCGCCGCAGGCCAATGGGACCACTCCGAAAATGAGTAATTAAAGGACTCATCAACAGATTCATGTCCACAGGGGCCAGTGTTTGCAGAGCCGGGCAAATATCCAGGGCCCATTCGAAAGGTCACCACAGGCAATGAAACACGGGTTGGACCCAGGTAAACCAGATAGGTGTGAATGTCAGTGACCAGTCAAGGTCCATGCCTGGAGCAGTAACATTCCGAAGCACCGAAGCATGTGTTCACAACACAGCTGGAGTGGTGGTAGTTTCTGAGGGCTTCAAGACAGAACATCCATTACGGGGGATCAAAAATAAAATAAAAAATGCCACAAATGAGGAATATCAGCAGCGGAAAACTCAGATGCACACTAGAAAGAAGGAAATTAATAACAGCCGGTATTACTCCAAAGATTATTTGGAAGGGACTGACTATGCCATAACCAAGAATTTTAAAAAAGTGGGCAAGGCCAACAGTATTAGATGCATTAAAAAAGTAATGAACTAATTCACCGAAATGTATGGGGAGGTTGGTGTTTAACAAGGACTGTATTTTACGCAATGTCCTTGCAACTTGCAATGCAAATGTTTCATGTGCAGATGTTAGTGCTACATCTTTCTGAAACAATAGTGCTTAGAGTCTGATTAGCTTGTTAAAATCTGCCTTCAAAGTTGGAATGGAAGGCCACAACACAAGATCATATCCTTCTTGCAGAAAGGGGAAAAGGACATTGTTGCAGCAGGTGACTATCCGGGAAACAGATAAAATATAAGTAATCCCAGCCATAAACCCATAAAACTCATGAACATTCAACATTAAATAGCCTCAGTTTGATAGAACTTGAATAAGGGGGATGATTGACGGGACTGGCATGCCTTTACAGAAAACAGGCTACATTTGTTTCTGAAGCATTTCAAGTGCTGTGAATAGTAACTTGTTTACAAATAAGTAAATGTCCAACAGAAGAGTTGCATTCTTTTTCAGTAAGAAACATTTCCTTGTTTGCATGTTCCCAACGATAAGAAAATGGGAGGGACCATAATTCATTAATGAAGATGCTTCCAAGGGGCTCATATCTACCCACAGGGAAATGCAAGCTGTAAATTGAAAATGATTAAATTGGCAAAGATATTACACCATGTATTAACCATACAGCAGAATTTGTTTGTTCTATGATGAAAGGGAGCTGGTCTAACTTCTCAAGATGTAACATTGTGTCGGTTTTGTCTTCTTTTGCCTTGAGTCTTTGCTTAGGGGTCAGATTGACAGGCATGAATAGTTGGCTGGAATTCAGGTAAGGCCAGGGGACACAACACTTCTTATGGGTCTGAAGAGTCCAGCTAAACTGCATGATGAATCTAGGATGACTTTGCCCATGATACAATGAAGACATGTTACTTTGCATGATATCAATAAAATATGGTACAATGTTATTCAGATTATGAGAAAGAACTTATTAATACTATTATCAACAACAGCAAGCACTTTACAAAATTACCTTGATCAATTGTTCTTAAACATGCAGCAGCTTCCATTTGTGACAATTTCCAAATGTCATTATAGGTAGCATAAATAAATCTTTTAGTGGGCAGAGTCTTAGGACACAATAAAATAATCAGATAGGTCCATGTCCTCATATAGGAGAGAAAAATTTTGTTTCACTGCAGATAGAGTGGAGTGTTCTAACCATTGTTGACACAATTCCTCCACTGAATGGGTAGTAACAATTTCTGAGTTTTGAGATTGGGAATAACAGGGATCAGTTCAGTAAGCTTTAAACCCTGGTGTGGAATTAAAAAAACATGCATGAGAATCATTTGTGTCCAGTAGCTACAATAACCACCCGTGAGGACCTGAAGGTGAGGGGTTAAAACTACCACTCGGTAACATACTGTTGAGTTATTCAGCAGTGTAATTTGTTAAATGTTGCAATTATCAAATCGGGCGAAGAAAATAATGGCGAGTGTAATAATTTCTTTAATTTTAGTTCATTCTAGACACGTGACCTGCTGAACGTTGTGATTTAGAAAAATAATTTGAGCTGGAATTAAGCAGGCTCGAAATAATGTATCCTGGACCTGCCACAATTTGGTACCTCAAATTGATTTGTGTTCAATTGTATCCACTATAGCCTTTTATAGGCTATTGTGTGACGAACGAGTCCGTATATATTAGCTTACTTTGCGTAAGCATATATTTTTCTGTGATGTAGGGACAGGTTTGAAATAAATGGATGTCGAATCTGACGTGTCATATCCAGAAAAGTATGTACATTTATCTTTGTATGTTTTGGAACTCCCTGTGGGGGAGTTGGACAATGCTCCCATTGTGTGTAATTAAAAAGTGTGCATTGAGCACTGGTTTGATGCAAATATTGATAACAGAACATTTCAGCATAGTTATTAGATTGAAGGTACAAATCCTGTGATTCGAAAACAATATATTATTCCAGCTCTGAAAGCTTGGAGTTTACAATTCCAATAACCCAATCATCAGAATGTAACCCAGGTACAATTACATCCCCCATAGAACCTCTAAACAATTGATATCTGCATGATCTCCGTAGGAACACATATGTTGTAAGTAGCCTTATTTCAAATAATTCCATCAGTTACTGGAACAGCTGAAATGTTCATGAGGGATAAGGCTCTTTTTAGCTTATGTGAAGAAGAGTGGGGGGCAAACACCCTGGTAACCAGTTCTGTAGCAGAGCATTCTGGAAGATAGTGGCCATTAACCAGCAAGAAAAAAAATTGGCCAAATCCAATTCACAGAATAGGAACACCAAGGAAAGTGTTATCCAAACATATCCAAGGTGGGACCAGATAAGTGTGTTTCAGCCATGAAAAGAAAATACAGATCCGTGCAGGATGGAGTGTCTAAAATGGAAGAATCCTCAAAAGAATCAAAAGAAAAACCATCTGCTCCCCCCAAAATAACCAGAAGTTGTTTGTCAAAAGACAGGAACTCCAGGTGCACTCACATAATCAGTAAAATCGAAAAGAGGTGGATCTGTATAGAGGACATCAGTTGTAGAAGTTGCAATAGTAAGAGCAGTGTTCACTTCAGTTGTGTTGCTGGCAGTTGTGGCTGAAGCAGGTATAGATTGAGGTGTATTCTCTGCCCCACACCCATGGCCGGGGAGAAACAGGAAACAGCTTCAGTGGTGCTCACTCGCTGTAGAGGAATTTCCTCTATGGTAGTGAAAAGAGTTAGGGAACTTTCAAGGACTCCTCATGGCCTACTGTTTAGAGTCGATCACATGATGTAACTTAATGTTATCAATAGAGACAGAAAGCGGAAAAAGTACAGTTCTTGAACTTTGAATGCCAAGGACCGGCACCGGTGCTCGTTATGATGGGCCAAACTCCTTTATCTCCCCCTTCTCTCACATGTGATCCCCAATTCGTGCAATCCAGCCGGAAGGTTGTGGCTTCTCATCAATTCTTGCAGGGGCAGACTTCAAATGCTCGGTGGATTAGATGTCACTGAACTTTTGTAGGTCCTGTAAGATAGCACAACGATCATCTACATCAAAGGGCGTCGCTGCCGCCACAATGTCTGGACTGAAAAGGCCAGGAACAAACATTTGTATGCCAAAGAGGACCTCGTATGGGGCCTGGCTACCCAGAGATCTTTTAGGGAGATTATTTAGTGGTTGTTGAATCCCACAAAGGTGGTGGATATGACTGCGCCCTGTGCCTAGTACTCTAGCTATTAAGAACTGCTTTAAGTCACAGTTCATCCAGCAAGATTTAACTGCAGCAAGGATAAATTTAAACTCAGTATCCGAAATAAGCGGACTAAAGTTTTCCAAATAAATTCAGCCAAAAGGTTTGTTAGAAATTAACTGGTTTGTCTGTGGTAGATAGACCACAGTGGAGCTTTAATTTGCTGACAAATGTCACAACAAAGGACACATTTTAGGGCCTGTTGATATACGCCATGCTACCAATAATGGTGCTGTAGCAGTAAAATTGTGGCCGCCATACCGGCATGTGCAGAAGCAACACCTATGTGCGCAGCTATCACTAAAACTAGTCTGCAGTCTTGAGAATCAATCGATCGCCAACCCCTGGAATAGTTACAAAAGGGATGTTTTCTTCCCGTAAGTGGTATATATATTTAGAAGGAAAACCCTTAGTCAAAAGACAGGAACTCCAGGTGCACTCACATAATCAGTAAAATCGAAAAGAGGTGGATCTGTATAGAGGACATCAGTTGCAGAAGTTGCAATAGTAAGAGCAGTGTTCACTTCAGTTGTGTTGCTGGCAGTTGTGGCTGAAGCAGGTATAGATTGAGGTGTATTCTCTGCCCCACACCCATGGCCGGGGAGAAACAGGAAACAGCTTCAGTGGTGCTCACTCGCTGTAGAGGAATTTCCTCTATGGTAGTGAAAAGAGTTAGGGAACTTTCAAGGACTCCTCATGGCCTACTGTTTAGAGTCGATCACATGATGTAACTTAATGTTATCAATAGAGACAGAAAGCGGAAAAAATACAGTTCTTGAACTTTGAATGCCAAGGACCGGCACCGGTGCTCGTTATGATGGGCCAAACTCCTTTATCTCCCCCTTCTCTCACATGTGATCCCCAATTCGTGCAATCCAGCCGGAAGGTTGTGGCTTCTCATCAATTCTTGCAGAGGCAGACTTCAAATGCTCGGTGGATTAGATGTCACTGAACTTTTGTAGGTCCTGTAAGATAGCACAACGATCATCTACATCAAAGGGCGTCGCTGCCGCCACAATGTCTGGACTGAAAAGGCCAGGAACAAACATTTGTATGCCAAAGAGGACCTCGTATGGGGCCTGGCTACCCAGAGATCTTTTAGGGAGATTATTTAGTGGTTGTTGAATCCCACAAAGGTGGTGGATATGACTGCGCCCTGTGCCTAGTACTCTAGCTATTAAGAACTGCTTTAAGTCACAGTTCATCCAGCAAGATTTAACTGCAGCAAGGATAAATTTAAACTCAGTATCCGAAATAAGCGGACTAAAGTTTTCCAAATAAATTCAGCCAAAAGGTTTGTTAGAAATTAACTGGTTTGTCTGTGGTAGATAGACCACAGTGGAGCTTTAATTTGCTGACAAATGTCACAACAAAGGACACATTTTAGGGCCTGTTGATATACGCCATGCTACCAATAATGGTGCTGTAGCAGTAAAATTGTGGCCGCCATACCGGCATGTGCAGAAGCAACACCTATGTGCGCAGCTATCACTAAAACTAGTCTGCAGTCTTGAGAATCAATCGATCGCCAACCCCTGGAATAGTTACAAAAGGGATGTTTTCTTCCCGTAAGTGGTATATATATTTAGAAGGAAAACCCTTAGACAAGGGAAGGGGGTGCTGTCTTCATTAACATTAACAGCAGCCAAGATATCAGAATCTATCCTAATTTTAGAACGGATAATTTCAGCTACAGTAGCAGTTGCAACTTCAGATTTGGCTGCTTCATCAGCCAGAGAATTCCCTACAACGTGTGATCCCATGCACTGTTGGCTCAACATATGTATAACATGAGCCTCTGGCAACCTACCTTTAAGGTCTGCCACTTTAACCCAAATCATTTTATGCTTGATTGTGTTACCTTTAGAATATTTGAATCCATTCTGATGCCAATAATGTAAGTTATCATTAAAGGACTGTACACAATAATATGAATCACAAACAATAAGCGTGGGGAATACAGGATCCGTATGTTTGAGTCCAAGAATCAGTTCAGCCAAATGCTTGGTGCAGTCCCTTAAGGACTAAATGCGAGTTTATTGTGGGTGGAATGTGCCATCCAACATTACATCAGCAACAGTGGCACCTGCCGCCGAATATTGCTGTTTAGAGCCTACAGCAGGCTGGTCTGACCCATCAGTGTAAACAATATATATTGTTGAAGAGGTAAGACTGAGGTGGACAACGGATAAAAAGGCTCAAATTGTAGGAATTCTTGTGTCTGTAAAGATGGGTCAAAGATGAAGTGTACATCAACAGCGGTTAAGGATGTATCTCATTGTATCCATCAAGGATCTGGAGCTTTAGCTCTATCCATTGTGACAGCCTCTAAAGCCGGCATGGGAGGAACAGCAATAATGTGTTACCCTTACGCAGGAGGCCACTCTCCTTCTGCACGGCAGGCAGTATTTTTTCATTGGTGGCAAAACGCTTTCCGCACTGGAATATAAGTGTGATTTATAAGCCATCTGCACTGTCTCACCTTCGTTAAAAGTGATATAAGTGAATCCAAATGCACCCAGTACAACACGAATGACTAGGTTTGTGGTGTTTACACATATATGTAAGTAACGTGCTGATAGTAAGTCAGATTGTAAAGATCTGAGTGTATCTGTTTGGACTGATGTCCAAAGTGTATTGAAAAAATCAGGACATAATAATTCATATAGCAATTTAATGTGTTGGGCATAATCTGGAATGTAAATGCCAAAATTTAGGAAGCCTAACAAGGATTGTAGTTTAAAAAAAAAATTTTATTTGGAAGCTGCAGTTGTGAACATTCCTCCAGAAAGTAATGTGCAAACCGCTTCCCCTCATGTATAAGTTCATATCCTAAGAAAAGCACACTTAGAAATGCGATGTGAGATTTAAAATTTTTTAACTTATAGCCATATGCAGAGAATCCTAAAATAATACGATTCACTCTTGCCAAGTATGAGTTTAACTCATCGTCCGTCAAATAGATGTCATCGACATAGGACTATGCGTATGGTTCAATATCATGTATAATATGACATTATGCGGGCTGCAAACAGTCCTGGACTGTTCTTATAGCCCTTTGCTAAATTAGCAAAGCGACTTTGAAAACAGAGTGCCAAAAAGCTGTCCAGTGTCTGCTTACAGGCTCTAGATTTTCGCAGAATAAACCATTGGAAATATCCAAGGTTGTTTGTATTTTTTACGGACTATATTTTTAATTCGTGCTATACTGTGCAGGTTTTGTATCACAAAAGTGTGTTTATGACTGTTTAAATGTCTTTTCCCAAGACTATACAATATGAATGATCATGTTTCAAAACGGGGAAAAGTGTATTCTTCCTCTGAGAGACACAGGGCTCAATTACTCCCTGGCACTCCAATTGGGAGAGTATGTCTCCAACGGGTGCTTTAGCATCTCGTTTAATAGGGTATTGCAGTTGCATGTGTGAGCTGTATCTTATGAGTTTTATGTGTTAGGGCCGTTCTTATCCCAGCCAACAGGACTGTGGTATTTTAATCTGGGGCTTGTGTAAGAGCCCATTCTGCCGCATAAGCTTGTTTGACTTCATCAGGGACAAGAGCAGAAAATGATGGCAGTATTACATCCTCACCTTGCAGGGATGTTTGAACAAAAGGTGACAGTTAGATTCACCCACAAAATTGCTTTAATGGTGCTCTGTATGTCACCCTCAATTTGTATATCTAAGTTATATAACCTATCTGGAGGGGCTATGCACCTATCTGGGGTCTCAACTATAACAAATGTATCAGTTGTTCTCGCTGGCAGAAACTCCTGATGATTCCGGCATACTATGGTGTCTTCTGCTGTGCTGGTGAGGAGAGTCACTGCCCAACTCCTGTTAAACATGCTGTGTGTGACTTGTGAAAGCAAAGCAGACTACAGCTTGCAGTTAGGCTAAAATAAGTGGCCCTAAACGGAACTTCTGACAATACCCGGCACTGAGGTAGGGAGTAGAAAGTAAACGAAAACATGGTGGTCCAAACCATTTTATTATCACATAATGCCACCGTGAAACACTGGGGCATCTTGGTAGCACAAGGGGCCCCAAGCCATACCCTTTGGTCTTTGAAACATCATTTATTGTAAACCAGCCAAGTCGGCCAGGATCCTCAAAAGCAGCCCCACTCAGCTTTTTACATCAGCAAACAAAGGGACCGAGCACCTCTCCTAGCAGCATACCTCTTTTAGCTAAAACAGAGACAAGCTTAGAATAATTTTTCGTTCTGTAGAAATCAAAGAATGATGTGTGACGTGACCTTTTAGTGTAGCTGGCAAAATACCTCATCCCACTAGACGCTTCCAACTTGTGTCAACTGTACTTGCACCTAGTCACCCAAGGTCCCAAGCTTCTCTACAACTCCAATCACAAATACTGAGAGAGTGCATGCGCGTTAGGTCATGCTTGGAAGGTGAGTGGGCAAACCCAAATACTCTACAGGAATATTGCAGGTCTCAGGGCAAAATTGGATGATTTAGAATAGGTTGCCTTCATTCAAGTGCACAACAATTGTTGCTTCTAGGAAACGTGCTCCGTCAGCGAGGTGGTCTTTGATGGGTATTTCACTTTCTGCATAACTGCCACAAGAGAAGGCAAAGAAAGACAGAAGTGTGGCCTAGCAATCTGGGTTTCAAGGAATACTATTTCTGATGGGTTAGAATATCACAAAGTGAATTCAAACATCCTGCAGGTAAAAATGGATAGTGAAGTGCGTACAACTGATATTATTAACATCTGTTTTCCTTCTGGCACTATCTAGAACGTCTGCGCTATCGTCAATGACCTGGAGCTGTATATCACCAAATTAAAGGTTGAGCTTCTTGATGTTAAGCCCCCTTGCAGCAAAGGGGTCATACCCCACACCTTAATTGTTAGAAGTGACTTTAATATCAGCCCAGATTCAACTATGTTGGATGTGGAGATGCTCAAGGAAGAGTCCATATGGGGTCTTCCCAATCTGGACATCCTCCAAACAAGATTTTCCAAGTTTAGCATAATTTTAAGCACCCTCCAACATAGGATTTAATTACAGTCCCTCAATGGTTGCACTATATCAGATTGTCCTAGTCATTAAACATTCAGAACAGGCAATCGAGCTAGCTTGATTGATTAGATGTTTATGGATTTGGAATTCTGCCATATCATCACTGACATGATCATGTACTTTAGTGGCTACTTTAAATGTGCACTTGGATGTTGGCTTGGGGTCAGAATCTACAGCTCAACTAATTTAATTGTTGCACCAAGCTGGGAACAATTACGTGGCAGGCCAGTTGCTCTGTCAACAAGCAAACAGATGTCATTATGCTTAATCGCTGGAAGCAAGAGTGTGACAACCTCATACTGCAATGAGACCAATTTGTTCCAACTGCTCCATTCAAACTGGCTACCTTCCTAACATCCACCTAAAAGCTAGAGTCAGTTAGCTGTTCGCTCTCGTGTCAGCAGCTGTATCCTAACCAGTATGCATATCGCTTGGTTTGACAAAGAGTGTCTCGAACTAAAGTTCACACTAGGATCGGCCCTACGCACAAGAAAGAACTCTGTATTACACGAATCTTCGCTTTTTGTTATTAAGAAAGTAATATAAGCAGATGATAAACTTTAAAAAACAGAACTGGTATATTAAAGCCTTCCCAAAACTTCTGAAGGCAATCCAAAGTAGCAACACAAAATTGTTTTGAAACTTGATCAGGTAAGGCAGTAAAGGTGCCCCGAGAAATCTTGTCTTCGGCATTAAGGCATAGGTCTGGATTGATCATTTTACTAACATATATAATCAAACATGGTATAGCCAGGTGACTTAAGAGGGGATTCAGCCTTTGGCTGTTGCCGAAGATCTGACACTGTCTGATGCTGTAATGCCACAGGTGACCACTCTGGGCATCAAGAGCTTAGAATTTGAGGAAAGAGAAGTCTGTACTGCCATTCTGAGCCAAATATTTTTTAAAGCATCTGGCCAGACAAAATTACATCTGACACCTACCGCAATAATCTAGCCATCTGGGTCCCAATTCTAACTGCTGCCTACAATGCAGTTTGGGAATATGGGGAAATCCCAGGCCCTGGAGAGCTGTAGTCATGGTTTCCCTGCACAAAAAATGTCCCCGGAATATTCCAGGGAATTATCATCCAATCTCGCTTTTGGGCAGTGCAGGAAAAATCTATGCAAAATTACGTCTAACTCGATTAGAGTCTTGGGTTGAGGATCAAAATAACTTGTTTCCATTTCAAGCTGGCCTTTGCAAGTCATGAGGCACAATTGACCAAGCAGCTGGGTTGTACTTCATCTTTTGGAAACACACCCTAATTAAATATTCAGTTCTCTTTTTAACATTTTTAGACCTCGGAACAGGCTTTGACTCAGTTGACAGGCAGGCTCTTTGGCTCACACTGGAGGAGCAGGGTGTCAACATTAAGCTTCTGCATATCTTAA
The DNA here is from genome assembly GCF_964261635.1 of Lissotriton helveticus. Taxonomy (NCBI): domain Eukaryota; kingdom Metazoa; phylum Chordata; class Amphibia; order Caudata; family Salamandridae; genus Lissotriton; species Lissotriton helveticus. The sequence goes on along the minus strand of NC_136065.1, from coordinate 1,069,472,418 downwards.
AGCTGCTTCATCAGAGTAATACGATTCATAAAGGGGGTGGTGATGGACAGAGTATCTGAATTAAGCAGAACACTCCTACCCAGTCAAAAGATCAGGGCTTGATCCATCACCGTTTTTTAGCTCACTGCACCATCCCAGCTCAGAACCCGGCTACATGCAAATTAGTCTGACCCTGGCCCAGTGCATCATGGGAACAGGGCAGACCAAACTACCAAGCCAATTCTTTACTGGAAAGGAAACAAGCTTCCGGGGTCCGGTTTCTGGCATTACAGCCGTCTTCGGCCCGGCTTGCTTGAATCCTGATGGTGCAGTGAGCAAGGGACTCACATCTGAGCATACCCTTCCACACTTGTGGTGGCCAAAATGATTCATAAAGGGGGTGGTGATGGACAGAGTATCTGAATTAAGAAGAACACTCCTACCCAGTCAAAAGATCAGGGCTTGATCCATCACCGTTTTTTAGCTCACTGCACCATCCCAGCTCAGAACCCGGCTACATGCAAATTAGTCTGACCCTGGCCAGTGCATCATGGGAACAGGGCAGACCAAACTACCAAGCCAATTCTTTACTGGAAAGGAAACAAGCTTCCGGGGACCGGTTTCTGGCATTACAGCCGTCTTCGGCCCGGCTTGCTTGAATCCTGATGGTGCAGTGAGCAAGGGACTCACATCTGAGCATACCCTTCCACACTTGTGGTGGCCAAAACGATTCATAAAGGGGGTGGTGATGGACAGAGTATCTGAATTAAGCAGAACACTCCTACCCAGTCAAAAGATCAGGGCTTGATCAATCACCGTTTTTTAGCTCACTGCACCATCCCAGCTCAGAACCCGGCTACATGCAAATTAGTCTGACCCTGGCCCAGTGCATCATGGGAACAGGGCAGACCAAACTACCAAGCCAATTCTTTACTGGAAAGGAAACAAGCTTCCGGGGACCGGTTTTTGGCATTACAGCCGTCTTCGGCCCTGCTTGCTTGAATCCTGATGGTGCAGTGAGCAAGGGACTCACATCTGAGCATACCCTTCCACACTTGTGGTGGCCAAAACGATTCATAAAGGGGGTGGTGATGGACAGAGTATCTGAATTAAGCAGAACACTCCTACCCAGTCAAAAGATCAGGGCTTGATCCATCACCGTTTTTTAGCTCACTGCACCATCCCAGCTCAGAACCCGGCTACATGCAAATTAGTCTGACCCTGGCCCAGTGCATTATGGGAACAGGGCAGACCAAACTACCAAGCCAATTCTTTACTGGAAAGGAAACAAGCTTCCGGGGACCGGTTTCTGGCATTACAGCCGTCTTCGGCCCGGCTTGCTTGAATCCTGATGGTGCAGTGAGCAAGGGACTCACATCTGAGCATACCCTTCCACACTTGTGGTGGCCAAAACGATTCATAAAGGGGGTGGTGATGGACAGAGTATCTGAATTAAGCAGAACACTCCTACCCAGTCAAAAGATCAGGGCTTGATCAATCACCGTTTTTTAGCTCACTGCACCATCCCAGCTCAGAACCCGGCTACATGCAAATTAGTCTGACCCTGGCCCAGTGCATCATGGGAACAGGGCAGACCAAACTACCAAGCCAATTCTTTACTGGAAAGGAAACAAGCTTCCGGGGACCGGTTTTTGGCATTACAGCCGTCTTCGGCCCGGCTTGCTTGAATCCTGATGGTGCAGTGAGCAAGGGACTCACATCTGAGCATACCCTTCCACACTTGTGGTGGCCAAAACGATTCATAAAGGGGGTGGTGATGGACAGAGTATCTGAATTAAGCAGAACACTCCTACCCAGTCAAAAGATCAGGGCTTGATCCATCACCGTTTTTTAGCTCACTGCACCATCCCAGCTCAGTACCCGGCTACATGCAAATTAGTCTGACCCTGGCCCAGTGCATCATGGGAACAGGGCAGACCAAACTACCAAGCCAATTCTTTACTGGAAAGGAAACAAGCTTCCGGGGACCGGTTTCTGGCATTACAGCCGTCTTCGGCCCGGCTTGCTTGAATCCTGATGGTGCAGTGAGCAAGGGACTCACATCTGAGCATACCCTTCCACACTTGTGGTGGCCAAAACGATTAATAAAGGGGGTGGTGATGGACAGAGTATTTGAATTAAGCAGAACACTCCTACCCAGTCAAAAGATAAGGGCTTGATCCATCACCGTTTTTTAGCTCACTGCACCATCCCAGCTCAGAACCCGGCTACATGCAAATTAGTCTGACCCTGGCCCAGTGCATTATGGGAACAGGGCAGACCAAACTACCAAGCCAATTCTTTACTGGAAAGGAAACAAGCTTCCGGGGACCGGTTTCTGGCATTACAGCCGTCTTCGGCCTGGCTTGCTTGAATCCTGATGGTGCAGTGAGCAAGGGACTCACATCTGAGCATACCCTTCCACACTAGTGGTGGCCAAAACGATTCATAAAGGGGGTGGTGATGGACAGAGTATCTGAATTAAGCAGAACACTCCTACCCAGTCAAAAGATCAGGGCTTGATCCATCACCGTTTTTTAGCTCACTGCACCATCCCAGCTCAGAACCCGGCTACATGCAAATTAGTCTGACCCTGGCCCAGTGCATCATGGGAACAGGGCAGACCAAACTACCAAGCCAATTCTTTACTGGAAAGGATGGTGCAGTGAGCTAAAAAACGGTGATGGATCAAGCCCTGATCTGTTGACTGGGTAGGAGTGTTTTGATTAACTCAGATACTCTGTCCACCACCACCCCCTTTTGAAATTATTTTGGTCACCATGAGTGTGGAAGGGTATGCTCAGACATGAGTCCCTTGCTCACTGCACCATCAGGATTCAAGCAAGCCGGGCCGAAGAAGGCTGTAATGCCAGAAACCGGTCCCCGGAAGCTTGTTTCCTTTCCAGTGAAGAATTGGCTTGGTAGTTTGGTCTGCCCTGTTCCCATGATGCACTGGGCCAGGGACAGACTAATTTGCATATAGCCAGGTTCTGAACTGGGATGGTGCAGTGAGCTAAAAAACGGTGATGGATCAAGCCCTGATCTGTTGATTGGGTAGGAGTGTTTTGATTAACTCAGATACTCTGTCCATCACCACCCCCTTTTGAAATTATTTTGGCAACCATGAGTGTGGAAGGGTATGCTCAGACATGAGTCCCTTGCTCACTGCACCATCAGGATTCAAGCAAGCCGGGCCGAAGACGGCTGTAATGCCAGAAACCGGTCCCCGGAAGCTTGTTTCCTTTCCAGTGAAGAATTGGCTTGGTAGTTTGGTCTGCCCTGTTCCCATGATGCACTGGGCCAGGGACAGACTAAATTTGCATATAGCCAGGTTCTGAACTGGGATGGTGCAGTGAGCTAAAAAACGGTGATGGATCAAGCCCTGATCTGTTGACTGGGTAGGAGTGTTTTGATTAACTCAGATACTCTGTCCATCACCACCCCCTTTTGAAATTATTTTGGCCACCATGAGTGTGGAAGGGTATGCTCAGACATGAGTCCCTTGCTCACTGCACCATCAGGATTCAAGCAAGCCGGGCCGAAGACGGCTGTAATGCCAGAAACCGGTCCCCGGAAGCTTGTTTCCTTTCCAGTGAAGAATTGGCTTGGTAGTTTGATCTGCCCTGTTCCCATGATGCACTGGGCCAGGGACAGACTAATTTGCATATAGCCAGGTTCTGAACAGGGATGGTGCAGTGAGCTAAAAAACGGTGATGGATCAAGCCCTGATCTGTTGATTGGGTAGGAGTGTTTTGATTAACTCAGATACTCTGTCCATCACCACCCCCTTTTGAAATTATTTTGGCCACCATGAGTTTGGAAGGGTATGCTCAGACATGAGTCCCTTGCTCACTGCACCATCAGGATTCAAGCAAGCCGGGCCGAAGACGGCTGTAATGCCAGAAACCGGTCCCCGGAAGCTTGTTTCCTTTCCAGTGAAGAATTGGCTTGGTAGTTTGGTCTGCCCTGTTCCCATGATGCACTGGGCCAGGGACAGACTCATTTGCATATAGCCAGGTTCTGAACTGGGATGGTGCAGTGAGCTAAAAAACGGTGATGGATCAAGCCCTGATCTGTTGACTGGGTAGGAGTGTTTTGATTAACTCAGATACTCTGTCCATCACCACCCCCTTTTGAAATTATTTTGGCCACCATGAGTGTGGAAGGGTATGCTCAGACATGAGTCCCTTGCTCACTGCACCATCAGGATTCAAGCAAGCCGGGCCGAAGACGGCTGTAATGCCAGAAACCGGTCCCCGGAAGCTTGTTTCCTTTCCAGTGAAGAATTGGCTTGGTAGTTTGGTCTGCCCTGTTCCCATGATGCACTGGGCCAGGGACAGACTAATTTGCATATAGCCAGGTTCTGAACTGGGATGGCGCAGTGAGCTAAAAAACGGTGATGGATCAAGCCCTGATCTGTTGACTGGGTAGGAGTGTTTTGATTAACTCAGATACTCTGTCCATCACCACCCCCTTTTGAAATTATTTTGGCCACCATGAGTGTGGAAGGGTATGCTCAGACATGAGTCCTTGCTCACTGCACCACCAGGATTCAAGCAAGCCGGGCCGAAGACGGCTGTAATGCCAGAAACCGGTCCCCGGAAGCTTGTTTCCTTTCCAGTGAAGAATTGGCTTGGTAGTTTGGTCTGCCCTGTTCCCATGATGCACTGGGCCAGGGACAGACTAATTTGCATATAGCCAGGTTCTGAACTGGGATGGTGCAGTGAGCTAAAAAAACGGTGATGGATCAAGCCCTGATCTGTTGACTGGGTAGGAGTGTTTTGATTAACTCAGATACTCTGTCCATCACCACCCCCTTTTTTTTTTTAATTTTCAAAAACCTTTATTTGTATCCTTAAAGAGTACACCGCTATTCAGCCAACAACCCGGAGGCAGGCAGCATAGGTTTCATCTGAACATAGCAAGTTATCAATTCGTGTACACTGTCGCAGATAATTGACTCATTACTCTTATTCAACAATTAACAATAACATACGTGAGAGATTATCACAAGTCAGCATACTCAATTTCGCTTAATTGTCCCTAAGTCCCGTTGCCCGCAGTCTTCTGGTACTATGCATGGAGCCTTTCCCTTCACCCCCCATCTCTTCATCAATAGGTGCCCCAATCTCTACCCTCAGTCGCTCTCATCACCCCCTGAACGTGCTAGCCAGTCCACCATTGGTTGCCAGATATTGGCGGGCCGAGAGCGGAGTGGCATCAATTCCCAATTCGCCGACAGCTGGTCTTTGCAGTACATTGCAGATTTTATCCAACCAGATATCGTAGGCGGGGACTTCTGTTTCCATTTAAGTGCTATCTGTCGCTTGGCAAGTAGGAGCAATAGTGCCACCAGCTTCCTGGACGTGCCCGGCGGGTCGAGGCCCATGGGTATATCCACCATCTGACCTATATTACGAAAAACGTTCTCCCAGTATGTGCGTATTTGGCCACAGTCCCAAGACAAGTGGAAGAATGTAGCCTCACTCTCACCACATCTCCAGCAAGAGGCATCAGCCGTCAGTCCCATCCGAACCAGTTGTATGGGTGTGCGGTACGTTCTGTGCAAATAATTAAAGTTTATGAGCCTCAGCCTGTAGTTGGGCGATAGGTGTTCTAGTTGCGTGCAACAAAACGTCCATTGTTTGTCCGATATAGTGATACCCGCCTCCCTCTCCCAGTCCATCCTCGAGTCAGTGTGAAGGACAGGTGTCGCATTTTGCGTAGCCCTGTAGATCCTCGTTATCAATTTATGCGAGGAGGCATTCGATAGGACATCCTCCAATGCCGCTAGTGTCAGCGGGGCCTCCGGGAAGACCGGGTATCTACGCTTGCACGCAGCCCGCAGTTGGTAATATAGTAAGAGCTCCGAAGCCGTCGGGTTCGTGGATTCAGTCATGTCTTGTAGCGCTATAAAATTGTCATCCGGGTATAGATCGCCCGCCACCTTCAGGCCTCTCTCACTCGCCCTGCGGACTATTGCCGCGTCCGTGAGCGGTTCCAGTAGGGGGTTGCCGTCTAGTGGCATGCTCGGTGCATACAGCTCGCTCACGCCCGCACGTTTGGCAATACCCGCCCATGCCCAGCGCACCACTTCCACAGTGTCGACGTCCTCATGGGATCGTTTATACTTTTTGTACACCGCCGCCCTGAGGGGGCAGGGGGTTGCCACGTCCGTCTCTATGGCCACGTGTGGCTGGTACGGGATCGGGTGGTGCCAGTAATATAGATACTGGGCCTGCGCACTATACGCATAAAGCTCAAAGTCTGGCGCAGCCAGACCCCCCTGGCGGAACGGGAGAGTAAGGAGGTTCCAGGCCACTCTAGGTTGCCTACCTGCCCAGACCAGTTCTATGATCGCATACCGAAGCCTGCAAAAAAATGCCATCGTTAGCGGCAGGGGTATATTTATGAAGAGATATAGAAATTTGGGGACCACCACCATTTTTGCAAGAGCAATGCGACCCGTCAGCGAAAGCGGGAGCGTCTTCCACTTTTTAACTTTGCCCTCTAGCCAGTCCATCGCCACGCCAAAATTTGAGAGCCAGATGTCATGGATAGTGCGGCTCACTCTAATTCCCAAGTATTTGACGTCCTCCATGACCCAGTCAATCGGAAATTCAGTATGGCACTTGACCGTGCTGTCTGTTAGTGGTAACATGGTTGACTTCGACCAGTTAATATTGATCCCAGTGAGGCCGCTATATCTAAGCACCTCCCTCATCAGTGGGTCAAAATTCACCTCCGGATCCATCATATAAATTGTAACGTCGTCCGCGTACAGGGAGATAAGCAGACCGCGCGACGTGAAGCCGATGCTTCTCTGGGCATGGTGTTGCCGCATTCGTGCCGCAAGCGGTTCAGTAGCCATGGCAAATAGTAAGGGAGAGAGCGGACATCCCTGCCTCGTCCCTCTCGTAATCTGGATAGAGTCTGAAGTTTGACCGCTCACTCGCACCCTAGCAGTCGGGCTATTATATAGAATGCCTATGCGCCTAGCAAACAGGGGGCTAAATCCCATTCGGGTAAAGAGGGCGTGCAGGAACTTCCATTCGAGGGAGTCAAATGCTTTAGTCGCATCCAGTAGCGCAGCAGCGGCCTTCACCTTGGGGTCCAGATAGTGGAGTAACCCGAACAAAACTCTCAGGTTATGCGATGTGGATCTCTCTAGGACGAAACCCGACTGGTCTGAAAGTGCTATTTGTGGCAGCATATATTTGAGCCGGTCCGCCAACAGTTTCGCATAAATCTTGGCGTCTACGTTGATGAGCGAAAGGGGACGGTAGGAGTCTGGCTCGGTGGGGTCCTTTCCAGGCTTGAGTATGGTAATGATCAATGCCTCACGCATTGATTGCGGAAGTATCTCCGTTTCAACCGCCTCCTCGAAGACCTTGTATAGTCTAGGTACCAAGATATCGGCATACTCCTTGTAGAATTCTGACGTCAAACCGTCTGGTCCTGGTGCTTTACCAGGCGGCATACTTGCTATTATTGCCCGTATGTCCTCCTGCGAGAACGGTAGGTCCATGTACTGTCTGGCCCCATTGTTAAACCAAGCCAGAGCGATTGTGTCTAGATAGTCTGTAAGTGTTTGGTCGTCCGGCGTGATCTTGGACGTGTAGAGTGTGCGGTAGTAGTCAGTCATGACCTTGAGGATGGCCTGGGGTTCCCTCACCATGTCCCCTCCCTCATCTCTTAGTTCCAGTACATAGGACGCTGCCTTTGGTGTTCTAAGCATGTTGGCCAGTGTCCGGCCTGCCCTGTCTCCCTCCCCGTATCTTCGGGCCTGACCATCTTTCGCTAGAAAGGCCACCTCCCTGTCTGCCTCTTCCTGATATTGCGTGAGTTTCGCGCGAAACTCGGCCTTGACCCTGTCTGTAGGTGCCTCCTGGAGTATTGCCTCAAGCGCTGCCAATTCTGTTTCCAATGTTTGTAAGGTGCCCCTAATGGAACGGAGTACCCCTGTTTTTAGTGACATGCAGCATCCCCTCGTCACCACTTTACATGCCTCCCAGAGTGTGCCTGGGGAGTCCACCGAGCCCTCATTTAGTTCAAAGTATTCCTCCAGTTTTTCCCTCAATTCCTGCGTGAATACCTGGTCTTGGAGCGCCCGGGAGGGGAATCTCCAGCTGAATGGCTGGATGTACTGCGCTGGGGTGGATAGTGTGAGACAGACTGGCGCATGGTCAGAGAGTGACCTTGGCAGGTGTGTCACATCAGTCGTGAGTGTGTGGACATCCCCGGATAGCAGCCAGTAGTCCAGTCTAGACCACGCGGCTCTATGCATTGTTAGACATGTGCCCTCTCGGGCCCCTGGGTGCAGTACCCTCCAGGAGTCGACCAGCTTAGCTTCAGAAATTATGTCCCAGAGCGTTGCCGCCGCCTTGGGGTGATGTTCCCTGTCTGTCTAATGTATCTGATAGTACCACATTGTAATCACCTCCCCACACAACCGCGGCGTGCCCTCGGGCCTGTATTTTGTACCAAAGGTCACTATAGAACTCAGGGTTGTCATCATTTGGTCCATACACATTCACCAATATCATCCGCATGCCACAGAAATTCCCCACCAGTAATATATACCTCCCCTCAGCATCCAGTACCACCTCAGATGTTGTCCAGTGGAGGCCTCTCCTAACCAGGATCGCCACCCCACGAGAGTAGTTAGAGTAGTGCGCATGTATAACCTCCCCCCACCTGCTATGTCGGAGCTGCGCATTAGCATTAGCAGTTAGGTGGGTCTCTTGCAGAAAACATATGTCTATAGCCTTCCGCAGCAAGAAGGCCTGGACCAGCCTGACCTTTCGTCTGTCATTCAATCCGCGCACATTCCAGGTTAACAGTTTAATGGGAGCCATATCTGCATTGACAAGTTGGTAATTTTACTCCCTGCGGCTTTTTATACTTCAGGACAGAGTACAGTCCAGTGCGATCAGTCACCTGACACCTCCGGTCAACAAGTGACCACCGGGGCCAAGTGCGTTCAACTGTGTTAGCATTCGCTTCATGTGTCTCCACGCTTTCAACAAAACAAAAAGCAACAGTGCAATTCAATCTCAAACCCCCCCTAAGCCCTCCCGCTCCAACCCCCCAATCAGGTCGTGCAGTTCCATCCCCCCCCTCCCACCCAGACATCAAGCACCCTGTAGGGCATCTCAAAAGTACCAGTCCAGTGGGAATCATCCCTCGGGGAACGCGGGTCGTACGCTCACTAACCCTGTACTTTTGCCAGGGCGACCGAGCGCCAGCCTGACAGTGATCCCGCAAGGACCTCCTCCCGCTCCCCGTAAGCAACTACATAGGTCCACTTATCTGTACAGGTAAGGTTAGCCGTGTCTCAATTCGGCAGCTGGCCCTTCCGGCTTCCACATCGTTGTCTGCACCGCAGATAAGTCGAAGTCCATATCTCTGTCATTCAATGTCACTCAGTCCGGTTTGCGCTTCCGATTCGCCGGGTGGGGACTGATTTTTCTGGTCCCGTGACAGTTGCTTCGCATATTTCAACGCTGCCTTGGCGTCCACAAAAAAGGAAGGTTTGCCCGGACCCTGCACCCTCAGTTTAGCAGGGTAGATTAGTAAATATTTGGTTCCAATCTGCTGGAATATCTTCTTGGCCGGGACAAATTCTCTCCTTGCTGCCTGGACCTGCATGGTGAAGTCCGGGAAGATCGATATGTGATTGCCCTGATACTGAAGATCTTTCACATCCCTCGCCATGCGCAGAATGGTATCGCGGTCCCTATAATTCAGGATGCGCGCTATTATTGCTCTTGGCAGTGCGCCCGGCTTGGGCTGGGGGCCCAATGTCCTGTGCGCCCTTTCGACCAGGAACATGGGAGAGAGGCCCGTCCCGAAGAGTTCCGTCATCATGGTCTCTACATACACTTCCATTTTAACGATATTGGTCGATTCCGCCACACCCGTGATGCGGACGTTGTTGCGTCTCGAGCGGGCCTCCAAATCCTCATTCTTTTGCTGGATCAGCGTCAGGACCTTATCCATGCCGCGTAATTTCCTTTCCATGGCGGTGTGACCCTCCTCCATTTCAGTCACACGCGTTTCCAGCACATCCACTCTCCCGTCCTGTTTGTCCATCCGCCTGGTCAGGCTGTCCATGCGGGCTGCCAAGTCGTCCATCTTGTGATCTATCCCTTGGAGACTCGTTTTCAGTTCCTGAAACATGGACTTTATTTCGGATGCTTGCGCGCCCCCCTGATCGCTCTTCGCGGCCTCCTCTTCCGATTGTTCCTGGCCGGTCGTCTTCTGTTTGGTCTTGTCAAACGTGATCTTCGGCTGCCTCGTGTCAGGTTTCCCCATCTTGGCTGCCAACCGCGACAGGGGGAGCCCAAGTCTCACTGCAGGTCACTAGCAAGGGCAGACGCGGTTCACCAAGCCGCCCCTCGTCGTCCGGGGGAACAGTAGCCAGAGATTTAGCGCCAATCCAACCCTTCTCCAACGCCTCTGCAGGGTTACACAGTGGAAATGGTCGTCAATTCAGCGGTGCAGGGTCGACTCAACCCCCGGCGGTCCCACTTGCAAATAGGCCGTGTTTGTGGGATAGCGCACTGGGGCTTCCGCAGCACAAAATGGCGTCCTGCGCCTCTACACTTTGTCCCGTCCCACTGTTTTCGATGGCCAGGACTGAGGCTCTGACACTGTCCGCTTCCCGCCTCCGCGGGCGAACTGTATCCCCAGGGGGCGGCGGGCGGGTCAGTAGTCTTTTTAGGGTTCCGGTTTTGTGCAGTCTCCGCTGGCACTAAGTATGGCCGCCTGCCCTGCCACTATGTCGGGCTCTGCACCCAGTCGATAACACTGGCACGATCACTCTGGGCCCGTCAGGTTTTAGTCCCGCATCCAGCCTTCCCCGCTACACACCTCACCGGGCCGGCCGCCGAGCGGACCGTCAGAGCTGCCTCCTGGCCGCTCGTCTACTTTTTGTGCCTCCGCCTCGGGACAGTCCCGCCCGGTATCTCCTCTCCGGATCTGTGAAGCGCGCAGTCCCGCACCACGATATCTCTCGCAGCCTGGTCCGCGATTATGGCGCTCACGCTCTGACCCCTTGCGTCCAGCGCCCGATACCCTCTTCTCCTCGCCGCTCTCGTCCGGGCTCGGACTCACGCGAGGTCCCGGCTTCCGTTGTGTCACCAGGCCGCCACAACGCTCGTAGGTAATCCGCCTGAAGAGGAGTCAGGCTCTCCGTCCACGCTGATTTTTCACCACCGGCAAGCCTCCCTGTAACATGCAGTACTCCTGAGGGGGAAAGGTCCGGGGTATCACATCAGGTTAATGAATAAATTGCGGATTTATGTGCTCGGTCGGCGGAGCTGCGGGATCAAGCAGCCATTCCGCCTCGCGTCCAAGCCACGCCCCCCCCCACCACCCCCTTTTGAAATTATTTTGGCCACCATGAGTGTGGAAGGGTATGCTCAGACATGAGTCCCTTTCTCACTGCACCATCAGGATTCAAGCAAGCCGGGCCGAAGACGGCTGTAATGCCAGAAACCGGTCCCCGGAAGCTTGTTTCCTTTCCAGTGAAGAATTGGCTTGGTAGTTTGGTCTGCCCTGTTCCCATGATGAAATCATCAGAGTAATACAGCAGGGGTGAGATTCCAAGGGAGAGTGCACACAAAGCTTGGGCACAGAACTGGGTATCAAATTCGCACCTCTATTATTTAATTGGTTTATAAATGACGTAGCAATCATCTGCTAGCCTTAAATCTAGACGTTCCCATGACTAGAGGGAATACAACTCACCTGTTATCTGCCTTATTACGCCTTTCTACTGGCATGCACTGAACTTTCCATGCATAAACTTCTTAAAGGCTTTGAGTCATATTGTTCTAACAAGAAACTTAAAATAAACATCTCAAAAACCAAATACACGAATATCAATTCTCGGCGCAGCTTGAAGAATCCATTCAAAGTCTAAAACCAAGCTCTAGAACAGTTTGACTGCTGTGATTACCTAGGGATAAGGGTCAACACTAATTTAATTTGGGGCAACCAGTGGAAAAAGAGTGAGAAGAGCATGCTACACAGCCAAATGCTGTTCTTCGCTTCGTGTTGGGCGGAGAGCAATTAAGCCAGGGGTACAAGCGTACCAAGCTAAAGCGCTTTCACAGGGCTTATATGGAGCTGAGATTTAGGGGGTTTAGCAAGACAGCAGGTCTCCAGAAAATCATTTTCTATGCTGAAGTTTGCTAAGTAGTGGTGGGGGGGCTCTTTATCCGCCATGATCCTGCAGCCTGAGCGATTTTAGCTGCCCTTCGCCATTCCCAGCTCGATTGAGGGAGAGAGAAGCTCAGCCTGTTCCCTTTTCTGGCGGCTTTTGGCGTTACTGGAGCTCCGATCGGGCTTCTTGACTGGTGTTGGGCCCGCGCCACGTTGCACCCAGGGCTCCGGTGGCGGCACCCGCTGCGGTCCGTCGTGCTCGAGAGGTGTCTGCTGCGGAGCACCGGCTTCCTTGCGGTGAGTGGTGTCCTGTGGGGGGGGGTCTGCTCCCGGCCGCCTGGCCTGCTCTCGGGCTGCTGCGGCCCGGTTGGGGCCTAGCGCCCGCCTCGGCTGCGGCCTTGGTTTGCTGCCGGGTCCCGCCTGGGGCGCTGGCTCGCGGGGGTTGGTGTGGTGGTGCGGGGACTCTAGCCGGTCCCCCCTGGTTGTGCCTTTCATCCGTGGGGTGCGGGCTCCTGTACCCTCCGGGCCGCTGTCGGGCCAGGTCGGGGTGTCCGCCGCGTCGTCCATCTAGCGGTGGGGGTCTCTGGAGCGGTTCCGGCTGCGGAGGCGCCGCGTCCCACTGCTGTTGGGACGTTTCTCCCCCATAGAGCCCGGGCCCTGTTGCGGTGAAATCTGGTAGTCCCACACTGGCTACACTGCGGGGTGTTGGGCGATTCCAGACGACGCATCCCTACACCCTGCTGCCCGCCTCCGGAGTCGATATTATGCTGCCTGCTGTTGGCTGAGGCCCGGGTCTGGTGCTCCTTGCCCTGTGAGCGGCCGGTTCCTGCCGTTGGTGTCTGTCGCGGCCTGCTTCCTCCTGCCTTGATCCCCTGCTCTGGTGCTACACCGACCTTCATTGCTCCCCACTCTTGCCTGGAGTCCCTCCACTCGCGGCTGGCCTCTTCTGCTCTGGGGCTTCTCTTCGTCTTCAGGTGCCCCCTATGTGGAGTTGGGAGTGGAACCGCCTGTGACTGTCTGCCTCTGCTGCCTTCACCAGTTGTCGCGCCTGCTGCTGTTTCCCTGCCGGGGTCCTGCCGGGTCCTGGGGGCCTGTGTCCTGGGTCCAGGGCCTCCTGTGGTCGGTGGGGTCTTTGACTCGGCCCCAAGCGGATAGTCATCGGACTCTTAGCTCTCCTCTAATACCCCGGTCGCGGCCCCGGTTAGGGGTGGCGGTCGGTGAGGCGGCTGGCCGTATGTGGACGGCATTACTGGCCTGGCACTCCTCCTACTCACCTGCACGGTCGCACCGCGTGACAAGGGTTGGCGCTATGCTGGTGTGCTCATCTCCCGGACAGCTGGGCCTCTGGTGGGGTCCCCCTGCACTCCTCTTTCAATCCTTGGGCCTGATCGTCTCCTCTTCACCAGTAGGCCCCGCGACGAGCCGCTCCGCCATGGGGAAGTCGGACCCCAAGCAGCCCAAGATAGCCTTTGAACTCCGCAGGTCCTCCCGCCAGGATGGCACGGGCTCAGAGGTGGCGGACTCCGCCGGGGCTCCAGATGCCCTCCCTGGCCGCGAAGATGATCTGAAGGCTATAATGTTGGAGGTGAAGTCAGCTGTCACTGGGATCGCCTCTCAACTGGAGCAGCTCTCGGCTCGCCTCGACTCGGTGAAGGCCCGGGTGGACTCCCACGACAACAGGCTCCTTCATGTTGAAACCAGGGTCTCTGATATTGAGGACGCGGCCACTCAGGATCGACAAAAGCTGCTTCAGATGGACACAATCCTCGCTGTTATCTGCGAGAAGAACGAAGACTTGGAGGCGCGCTCCCGTCGGAGCAACCTCCGCCTCACAGGCCTTCCTGAGTCCACCAATATCTCCAAGATGGAAGACTTCATGGAGAACCTCCTCAGGGAACTCTTCGGGGACGTCCTCTCGTCTTTCTTCGTGGTGGAGCGGGCGCACCGTTCCCTGGGCCTGCGTCCCTGTCCTGGTATGCCTCCGCGCCCCATCGTGGCCAAAATGTTGAACTTTCGTGACTGAGATGCCATCCTCCAGGCCGCCAAAGACAGGGGCACCATCACACACCAGGGCAATACCCTCTCATTCTATCCCGACTACACCATATCTGTGCAGGCGGCGAGGAGAGAATTCCTGCCAGCCAAGCGATTCCTCCAAAAACATGAAGTATCTTATTCCCTGGCATATCCGGCGAAGTTGAGGGTCCGCCAGAGCGCCAAGAGTAGACGCTGGTCTTCCCCGACCCGAGGGAGGCGCTCGCTTTTGCCAAACACCTGGACAAAGAAGCCAGAAACTCCCCCTCTGGGTCATCACATGAAGCCTCCTCCCATCTGAGTGATAATGATTAACTGACCTAGCCAGACACAATTGTGTTTTTCTTTGTTACTTGTTTCGGCCACATGCCCCATGTCCACTCAGGTTTCCTCTTTGCATACTTTCCCTTCTGATGTCTGTGGGTGCCTCCATTACTGTGAATTGTAGATTGCATATTTGTGTTTTTATGCCGATCTCCGGGGTTGTCCTTACGACACTATCTCTCCTCTCCATAGTTGGTCTTTCTTATTGCCTTTCTTTTGGGCCGCTGGTGCAGGTGGTACGTACTGTTTGTATTTCACTTTCTCAGGAGGCTGCCGTTAGTGTGTAGCTTGGCCACCCTGCCTTAAAGCAGGGGTGTTCGCCGAGCCCTGCCATGCCCTACCTGGGATGATTCCCATTCCTTTGGCTTTGTTCCCCGATCCAAGTTTTGGGTTCCCTGGGTGGGGTGGGTGGTATTCTCAGCCTGATTGGGGGGTTGGAGTGGGTGGTGGGGGGGGGACGTAGGGGGTCCTTTGGTAGTTCTGTTCGGTGCGGACCTAGGTCTGCTAGTGGGGGGGGTTGGTGGTGTTCTCCACACGAAGTGGTGGTTTTTTTGTATTGATGTTTTATTGATGCTCTGTGTCATTGCATGCTCCAACACTAATGCTGTGCCATGTCTGATCTTCTGCATCCCTGTGCTCTGTGACAAATTGGCTGCCCTTTTGAACCTGGAAGGTGATGTTTACTCCTTCACGAGCACTGTGCTATGTCTAAAGCCCTGTCTAATTGCCCCTGTCGCTAGGTGTTTTATTTTGGTCGCGGCAGTCGCCCTCGGCTGCCGCCGTATGCCCCTCTACCTTTGTCAGCAGTTACACGATGGCGCGTCTGTAGTACAACTAATCCTCTTACTCCTTAGTGCTCAAACTCAACCTCCTTGGGTTGGATTTAGCTCCCTTGTGCTGCCACCTGTCATACTTGCCCCAATGGTTTCCCCGACTTTCCTGCTGGGATTGGAGGTCGGACGCGGTTGGTTTCCCTGCAGAGCCCCCCGCGCTGTGCTCCCTTTGACTTTCCCCTAGATGGCTGATATAACGTGTTGGACTTGGAATGTCCGTGGCCTAGATGGACTTTCGCAAGGCCCGCCTGACTCATGCCCATTTTCAGCGCCACTGCGTGGATATTTGTTTATAACAAGAAACTCCCTTCTCCCCAGCTCGGTATCCAGGCTCCATGCGCGCTACTGGGGGGAAGCCCATTCCTCTACCTATTCCTCCTATGCCAGGGGGGGTCTCGATTCTGTTGCGGCGGGGTCTCCATTGGCAGACCTCCAATCCCTTAATTGACCCGGAAGGTAGATACGTGGTTTTACATGGCCTCCTGTTAACTCAGCCGGTCAGCCGGTCATCATCGCTGCGGTCTATGGCCCGAACTCCGACGACCCTGACTTTTTCCACCACATATGGCATCTGATTTCCTCCTGTGGCCCTGCTGCTGTGATCTGGGATGGGGATTTTAATGTAGCCTTCTCCGCGGCGCTGGACCGTTCGGGAGCCTCTCGGTCCCACCCGCGGGCCGCCAGTGCTCAGTCTTCTATCCTGATTGACAATTTGCTTTTTGATGTCTGGCGTCATCTTCGTCCGGAGGCCCGTGAGGGGACTTGTGTAGCGGGTGCCTGGGGATACTGGTCGAGAATTGACCTCTGGATCGCTTCGCCAGACGTCCTGTCCTGGACTGTCGATGCCACTCATATGGCCTGTCCCCTTTCCGATCATGCGCCGGTCTGACTTATCTTTCAATCCCCATACTCTCAGCGGCGGGCCTTTTCCTGCCGTCTTTCTCCTAATGCCCTCAGGGACTCTATTCTGTGATGAAATCCAGTCCGCCATCACCAACTATTTCGAGCTCAACGTGGGTTCAGTGGACTCTGCCTCTATCCTCTGGGAGAGCTTTAAAGCATATATTCGGGGGGAGTGCATCTCCAAGCAATCGGGCGTTCTTCAGTCTATTTGGTCTGCGCTTGCCAGGCTGGAGGGAGAGATTCGCGATCTTGATGCTGCCCTGCTGACGAATCCCAGTCCTGATGCGCTGGCGCTCCTATGCCAGAAACACACCGAATTTTTGGACGAAGCTGGCCGTGAGCTGTCCTTTCTGGGCAGAGAGGGCCGAGCCCGCCGTTTCGGGGAGGGAGATCCTCCCGGGCGTGCCCTTGCTAATACTGGCGGCAATCAATAGCCTCCCGAGTAACAAGGCACCGGGCCTTGACGGCCTGCCCGCCTCCTTCTATAAAACGTTTGCCGCTCTTCTGGTTTCGCATCTAGCCGCCATGTACAACAAGTCCTTCAAAATGGGCACGCTCCCGCCATAACTTCGCGAGGCCTCGCTGACCCTCCTTCTCAAAACTGATAAGCCTGTGGATCAGTGTGACTCCTACCGCCCCCTCTCCCTTATTAATATAGATAACAAGATCTTCGCCAAATTAATCGCCTCTCGCCTATTACTATTAATGCTCACCATTGCACTCCCGGATCAATCTGGCTTCATCCCCGGTAGGGCCACCTCCCACAATCTTCGAACCATTTTCTCCGTATTACACCAAATTAACCCTGAGCTCCCAGCCCTGGCGGCACTTCTAGACGCCACGAAGGCATTTGACACCCTCGAGTGGCCCTTCCTAGTCAATGTCCTGTCCCGAATGGGCTTTGGTGCCCATTGTTTGCAGAATATTCGACTCCTATACGCTGATCCCACGGCCCGGCTCCGTATAAACAGACTGGTGTTTGATCACATTGTCATATCCTATGGAACCAGGCAGGGATGTCCTCTATCGCCTATGCTTTTCGCTATTGCTATGGAGCCCCTAGCCGCCCGATTGCGTCAGTATCACACCCATAGTGGTATTGTTTTTTCATCCCGCTCCCTCTTGGTGTCTATGTATGCAGATGACGTCACTCTTTATGTTCGTCACCCCCAGGACAGCCCCCTGGTGCGGGAAGTCCTTCGGTTCGGCGGGCTCTCTGGCTTCCAGATTAACTGGAATAAGTCTGTGCTCTTTCCTTTAACCGATGCCACACTTCCGTTCGCGCCCGATTTTCCCTTCGAGTGGGCGTCCGGCCCCACGCGTTACTTGGGGATTTGGTTGAGCAAAGACCCGGACGAGCTCTGGCGATCTAATTTCGGCCACGCGGTGGATTGGTTCGAGTCTAGGATCCCTCAGTGGAGCCGACTGCCACTATCCTTGGGGGATCGTGTCGCTATAGCCAAGATGGTGGTCCTCCCTAAATTCCTCTATCTATTTTCTAACATTCCTATTCCCCTCACGTCCTATTTCTTCCGTCGACTCCGCTCGCTTGTAGTGTCGTTGGTGTGGGCCGGGCAGCAACCCAGGTTTGCGTACGATATTCTAACACTTCCTATGTCGGCGCGTGGACTGGGCGCCCCGGACTTCAGACTGTATGCACTCTGTGCCCAAGCAAGCTTTCTTCACTTTTGGCTGCATCCCACCACCTACCAGCCCCATGTCGCAGTGGAATCGGATGTCACCTCCCCCTGGCCCCTGTCTACGGTCCTATTTGCTCCTGTGACTCGGCCCCGGGCGGAGGTGAACACTGTGGAGACGTTGAGCTGGGCATGGTCACAGCTGCGCCGCCTTGCCGGTCTTTTATCTTTTGTCCGCCAACACCATACCCATTGTTGACCACCTGGATTTTCCGCCCCTGCAGTCCTCTACCATGTCTTGGCATGCGGCGTCGAGGGGTCTTAGACCGTTGCGGATCTGTACCCGGACAACTCCTTCTATTACCTCCCGGAGTCTCCGTCCCTGATGGACACTCATGTTTTCTATCAGCTGCGGGCCACCTGTCGGAAACTGCACTCGACCTTCCCACACCCCCCACCAACCTACCCGGGATTGGATTACGTGTACACCACGGCATCCCCACGCAAGCTTGTCACCAGATTGTACGCCCTCACTCTGTTGGCCTCTCCCATCTCCTCAACTCACACGCACGATGCTTGGAGTGCGGATCTCCGCGTGGAGATTTTGGACGCCGACTGGCTTTATTGTTGCAACCAAACGACCAAACTTTCCCCAAACTATTGGCTTCGTTTGATCCACTTTAAGTTTTTACATAGGTTTTATCGCACTCCGGTGCACCTTTACCACTTGGGCCTTAGCCCTGAGGATTCCTGCAGGCGTTGTTCGGCGCCAGCTGCGGACTTTGCCACCTGTCCTGGTTCTGTCCTAAGGTGCAGGGGTTCTGGATAGAGGTTTGTTCCGTTATCTATGCAATCACCGATGCGGACATACGCCCGGACCCCTCTATTTGTCTTCTGGGTTTTGTGAAGCCTTGTCCCGATGCCTCCCGTCGGCTAATCGCCATGCTCCTGGTGCTGGCGAGGCGCAGGATAGCTATGTGCTGGGGCTGTCGTCCTGCTCCTGAAGTCGCGGCCTGGCTGGAGGATGCCTCTCGTTGTCAAATGCTCCTCTCTGAGTTTTGGGACCTGATGCCTGCCAGATCGCGGCCAGTTAACATTTGGGGCCCTCTGGTTGCCTATCTTCTTTCCCGCGCCCCTCCTGGTAGAGCTGCCTTCCCTGCGCTCCCTGCCGGCCCTGGGTCCGCGGCGGCTGCTGCTGTGGACGACGCCTGATCACCTTATCATACTCCGCCCTTTGATGCGCTGCCCACTGTTTCCTCCCCGGGCTGCCTCTCCCGCGCTCCCCGCCGGCCCTGGGTCCGCGGCGGCCGCGGTGGGGATCGATGCCTGATTAACCTTCCAAACCCCGCCCTATGTATGTGCTGCATGTGGACCCCTCTCAGGGCTGCCTCTCCCGTGCTCCCCGCCGGCCCCTGGCCCGCGGCGGCCGCTGGTGCTGGTTTCCTCCTGACTCCCAACGGTTGCAGCCTTGACCGCCCCTGCGCCTTTGCCTCTGGGGTTCCTGCCCTTTCTGGAGCACAGCACTGGTAAGCCAAGGATTCAAAATGGACTGCTGAGTACTCGCTATCTACTGTTATGGTCATTGTTCTGTTAGTCTGTGATTTGCCGCCCTGCATGTTGTAATGATATGGAGCTTCTTCTTGCACTGTGATGTTGTACTGCATCTGTATTAAGAAAATAATAAATAAAAAAATAAAAAGTTTGCCAAGTAGTGACCCCTGTGGCATCTCCTAGACATGAGTTGGGTTTGAACAACATAGAAGCCATCACAGCTGTTAGACTTAGCATCTTTTGGCGTGTTTCCCCCGAGTTTTTGCTTTCTGACCTCCCGGTTTTGTCTCTGCTTTTGCTGGTGTAGTGTTTCTGCAAACTTTTCTCACTGGTGGTCAGTGGTAAAGTGCAAGTGCTCCTGTGTTAAATTGTGCTATGGCTTGGTGTTTCCATGATTGGATATTTGATTTACTTGTTAGTCCCTAGGAAAGTGCACTGAGTGTGACAGGGCCTGTAAATCAAATGCTACTAGTGGGCCTGCAGCACTGACTGTGCCACCCACGAGAGTAGCCTTGAAAAGGTAACTCAGACCCGCCATTGCGGAGTCTGCGTGCAGTTTGTAACTGCCATGTCGACTTTGCCAGTGCACACACTTGCCAGTCCCTCACCTTCCCTTTTTTTGCATGTCAGCCACCCCTAAGATAGTGCCATGGTACCACTGTGGACCGGGTGCAGTGTATGTGAAAGGTAGGACATGCCCTGGTGTGTGGCAAGTCCTGATAGCGAATTACGGCCAATTTAGTTTTTCGCTATTGCAAGGCTACCTGTTTCCCATAGGACAGAATGGGGAGTTTGTTTATAACATCTTATAAACATAACTAGCCCATGGAATTAGGTAGGAAAATAAAGTTTAGTATGTCTGAACTCAGAATCTAAAGATGCATCTATAGTGAAGGTGATTTTTACAATCTGTGTTTGAAAATACCACTTTTAGAAAGTAGGTATTTTCTTGCTCATTCATCCTGTGTGCCTCTGATGGAATGTGGATTGCCTGTCTGGGTTTTGGATGACAGAAGGCAGGGGAGCAGGAGTGGCTCTAGATAGACTAGGTGGGTCAGGAAAGGGCTGAATAGGCCTGGACTGCAATTGGAGAAGAGGGAGGAGATTTCTTTACACCTCAAATGGCCTGCTCTCCCTCTGACCATGCCGTCTCCACCTCCTGCCAGGAAGTCACACCAGATAAGGCAGAACTGGTTTTGGCTGGGCTTAGACACTCTCTGCCTAAGAGATCACAGGATGTTTGGATATAAATATTGGGGCCTAGACCCCTGAACTTTAGAACTCTTTTGGATCAAGAAGACTGCCAAGAAGATGAGCTGGAGAAGCTGTGAGGAGGAACTACCACTTTGCTGTGTTGGCCAGCAGTGGCTGCTTCTGTCTTGGGCAGTGAAAGGACTGGACTGAATTTTCTGCAATCTACTTTTGTGAGTTTGTCCAAGGGCTTGAGGTAGAGCTTGCCCCCTGTTCAAGAAGTCTCAGGAACAGCAAAGACTTCATGCTCTTATTCCCTCAGCACTGGGGACTGTGTGTTTTGTGCTGCAACAGAGAAAAAAGCAGCCCGACGCCGCTGCTGACTTTGT
Organism: Lissotriton helveticus; assembly: GCF_964261635.1. Lineage (NCBI taxonomy): Eukaryota > Metazoa > Chordata > Amphibia > Caudata > Salamandridae > Lissotriton > Lissotriton helveticus. Next base: position 1,069,451,406 of record NC_136065.1, on the reverse strand, counting down.
GTCCTGAAGGCACCACAGAGGGCCCTGGTCTCACGAACGACACCTGCTGATGCCGCCACCGAGCCGCTGCTCGCACCTCACTTCAAGACGATGCCTTGGTCTCCCTGACGATGCCTTTCCATGCCAAAATCAACACCGCTGCTTGCACTGTGGTTCAAGGGCATCGCTCATAAATTTACACGATGCACCACCCTCATCCTGCACTGCAGTCTTGGCCTGCTGGTGCCATCGACTCCAGACAACAGAGCCTCAGCAACAACAATGCCGCTGCTTGCACCGCAACCTGCCAGCACCGCATTCACTTAGCATCGTGACCCTGGGCTCACTGACGACGCCATCTGCCGACGCCATCGAGCCGCTGCTCGCACCAGGACCTGAGGGCACCGCACGCCGCACTGCTGCACTTCGTACCGCAGCACCCAACGCATGCCGACACCAGCACTCCTGACTTCAACAGAGAGGAGTTCGGTCTGCAACGCGTGTGGCTGCGAGGGTCCCGACGACTCCTGCACTGACCTCCAGAACCAACGCCTGCGGACGCCGTGCTTTCAGAAGCTCAACAAGAGGTCGCCATGCCCTGCATTTCTAAAAGGTACTGTTTTGCAGGTCTTCCCGACACCGTATCTGGCCAGCGACGCCGCGGTCAGCCAGACCTGTTTGGATTTATTTGTTCACGACACTGGGATAGCCCCAGATGGAGCTATCGACTTCAAGGAACTGTTTTTCATGATTATTTTGATAACTGAAGATTTCAAAGTACTGTATTGTGGATTTTTATTGTTTTTGGTCTTGTCTTTAGCACATAAAAATATTGGATATTTTTCTAAACTGGTGTGGTGTCCTTTTGTAGTGCTTATACTGTATTACTGTTGGTTATGTGTAAATGCTTTACACACTGCCTCTAAAATAAGCCAGACTGCTCATGCCAAGCTATCAAGAAGGGTGAGCAGGGGTTATTTTAGGAGTGTAACTCACAAGGGTGGTGCTTTCTGCCAGGCTTTGGCACATGCCCTAGCCTACCAAAAATCCAATTTCTAACATTGGTTGTCAGGGGTGAGGATAGGACTTGCGTTTGCATTTGACTTGCAGTGATTGGTGTGCACTACTACCATATCGCAGAACATTATGTGTCACATACTGATTCTGTTCCTTTTTGACCTATTTTTTATCTCACCAGTTTGAACTCGCTACTTCATCATGCCTGAATCAAGAGCATCATCTGTTGCATCCCTGGAAATTGCCTTTGAGGAGGATAGATTGGAATCCTACAATGTTAGGGAATTGAAATCAATTTGCAAAAACCTAAAAGTCCAAGTCAGAGGCCTCACGAGGAAGGAGGAGCTATAAAAGGCGCTAAGGGCCTGGGTAGCAGCCAGACAGGCCAGCGAGCAGTCTGGTGATCTCAGTGTATTCCTAGGATGGATGTGCTTTTGTGAAGGGGGAACCCTCCAGGCCAGGCAGCAGTGGCCTGTCCTAAGAAGATCTGGAGGACAGGCAGGAAACAAGGAGAGTTTCAGTAGAACAGGAGAATCTTAAGTTAGCCATTGAGGAGAAAAGGATGATGTTAGTGCATGAATTCAGGACAAAGAAACTGGATCAGAGGAGTAGAGTCAGCTCAGATGGTGGCAGCAACCCGTCAAGACAGGCAGACAGGATTGTGCACATCTCTAAGAATGTAGGCAAAGAATTCAAGAAGGGGGATGACATACAAAGGTGGTTTCAGGGTTACGAGGCAGTGATACACATGAATGGGGTCCCTGAGGAGAATTGGGGAGCAGGATTGTGGCCTCTCTTCCCAGAAGAAGCAAGGGATACTTTAATAGCTTTGGGTAAGGGGTATCACCTCACCTATCAAGACATGAAGGACGCCCTTCTCACTAAGTATGGTCTCACTCCTGAAAAGTATAGCGGTCAGTTCAAGTCCAGTAAAAAGTCTGATGCCAACACTTGGTTGGAATGTGTAGATATGTTTGCAGGTCACTGGATGGCTGGGTGAAGGGCGGTAAAGTGACAGATTTTCAGCTGCTCTACAATTTGATTGCATGGGGGCACTTGTCTAGTCTATGTTTTGCAGCTCTGCGCCAGCACGTAGTTGATAGTAGGCTGACTGACCCCAGGAAGCTTGCTATGGAGGCGGACGGCTGGGTGAGTACCAGGGTCCACAGGAAAGCGTATGAGGGAGACTCAGTCAAAGGTGGGCAGCACCCCCAGCAGAATAGTGGGGGGGGACAAGGGTAAAACAAAGGAGTTCTCTAAAGGGCCCCAAACTAACATCCAGGTTTAAGGTTCCCATCCCCCAGGAGATACGAAACAATGGGTCTTATCAGGAAACCCTGCTGAGACCGGCTCCTGCAAGTGTTTTGCATGTGACCAAGAGGGTCACATGAAGGGGGACCCTAAGGGGGCACAGCCACCCACCGGTGGGCAGTCCAAGGTGTTGGTTAGTGTAGCGCTTGAGGAGGAGGAGTGCCCACATGAGGGTGGGGACCCTGTTGAAATGACCCTCATCTCACTAGGTGACAGTGAGAAGGTCCCAGGATACCCGGTGCCCCCTAACACAAAGAAATACAGCACCTGGGTGACCACCAATGGGAAAAGGGTAGAGGTTCTCAGAGATACTGGAGCCAGTGTGACCTCAGTTCACTGTCACCTGGTCTCTGAGAAGCAGGTAGTCCCAGGGACATTCCACCCAGTAATTGCTTTGACCAATTCAGAGCGCCAGTGTCTGGTGGCGCAGGTTCCCCTAAAGTGGGGGGGGGTCTCAGGTTCCTTGAGGGTGGTTGTGAGCCCTTCCATGCCTGTAGATTGTCTGCTAGGTAACGACCTGGAGCAGTCCTTATGGAAGGATGTTGAGCTCAGGACTCACTTGGAGATGCTTGGGTTGCCAGAGTGGGCATGCGTGTCCACTCGGTCAATGGCGGACAGAAACGGTGATTAAGAGGACTTGGAGCCTGAAACAGTGGCCTAAGTCCCTGCCAAGAGAAAGGGAAAGGGGCGCGGGAAACCAGCCCCTGACGTTCCCACAGACCGAGAGGAGAAGGACCTTGAGGGGGACGTCCCGGTGCCTATAGGGGAGCAGGTAGCCGGACTGGAGGACATCTCTGAGCTGACCCATTGGCAGCAAGAAGGGGGTCGCACCAGGGAGGAATTCTGCAAGGAGCAGAAAGGGTGCCCTTCTCTAGAGGGTCTGCGGCGGCAGGTTGCAAACCAGGCAGCTGGTGATCAGTCCAGCTCACATTGGATCTACTGGGAGAATGATCTCCTGTACAGTGAGCCTCAGGTCGCTGAGCCTGGGTAAGTGTCATGGTTTGTCTCCTTCCACCCAGGCACCTGTGTGAGAGTGCAATCATACTCATGCGGGACGCGATCTCCTCACTTCCGGTTCTTCCTGCCGGTTAGCAGTCCCGCATTCCTTGCCGGAACCGCCATGATGTCGCTAGTGCTTCCCGGGGAATCCGCATATCAGCTGCGGTTTCCCCCGGTTTCGGCGCTTCGTATTGACGCCAGTCCCGATGTTAGATGCCTGCCTTTGCTCCAGGGACGCCTCCCCAGGTAATTGCCTGCCGCGCTGGAGCGCTTGACAGTTCTCTGCTCTGCTGCGCTGGAGTGCTTACCAGTCTATGCTCATTGCCGCGCTGGAGTGCTTGACCGTTTTCTGCACTGCCGCGCTGGAGCTCTTTGTATTCTGCTTGTGATTTTTTTTTTTTTTATAATTTATTTTTATTTGCATTTTCAAACAAAAACGAAACCAAAAATATAATGATCATGTCACATCCGAGTAGCCATCACCTCCTACCCTCCCTTTACCCGCCTCCCCTCTACTTCCGCGTACCACTAAACAAAGCATTGCATCTATATTGGAAATCCCACCTTCCATTCTGATAAGTAGCTGCCCCCAAGTCCTCCCTGCGCACAGTGTAACTGCCCGTGTCAGCCCCCTACCCCTTCAGAGCCCCCCATCTACGCCATAGAAGCGTCTCCATTTCCCCCATACTCTACGGAACTTCTTCGGGCAGCCCCTTGCTTTATAAGTAACCCTTTCTGCCGCCATATACATGTCCATACCTTTTCTCCAGTCCGCCACCCTCGGTGGACTTTGGGCTCCCCACTCCCTCGCCACATCCCTCTTGGCCACCACTAGTGCTAATGTAAAAAAAATTAGATCATGGCGAATCAGGTCCACCTCGTTCGTTATCCCCAATAAGACTAGTTTAGGATCCAGCGGTAGGGTCACTTCGAGTATTTCTCCCAATTCTCTCAATATTATAGCCCAGTAGCTTTTGAGGACCCCCATTCCCATATGGTGTGATAGAAGTCGCCCTTGTCATGACCACATCTCAGGCAACTAGAGTCAGTAGCACGCCCCATCCGGTGTAAACGGTGTCTTTCATAATAGTCTCTATGCAAAATTTTTAGTTGAATGAGTCTGAGACGGGATTTTATGGCCACCTCCCTAGGATGCATCAGTGCCATCTCCCAGTCAAGCGTGTCCATCTTCCCCAGGTTTGATTCCCACACCGCTTTCAATTTCACTCGCCCGTCCGGCATGTTGTTGAGAAGAGTTTTATAAGTCAGGGAAACTAACTTGGCCTGGACCTGTTCCTGCAATAGGCGGCCCTCCAACGGAGCATACTATGGTAGTGGCTCCGTGAGCGCCTCCTCCACCAGCCACACATGACGCAATTGCGCATATTTAAAAAATTGAGAGCTGTGCAACCCGTACTCTGCCCTTAAGTCCTGGAAGAATTTCAGGGCTCCCTGCCGCTGAAGGTCACCCAACACGGAGATGCCAATATCGTCCCATCGTCTGAAGCCTTTCAGCTTGTGCAATTCTCTCAACCAAGCGCACTGCCAAATTGGGGCTTGTGTCGATGGTCTGTGTCTCCAGCCGATCCGTCGTGTCGCCCTATCCCACATCTCTATGGTCACCCTAGTCGCAGGCAGTAGTGCTGTTTTCCCTTTCCCTCCGTATATATACTGTAAGCATGTGCGACGGCCCAACTTTTCCCTTTCCAGTCTATACATGGGGTGATCTGCCGGGGCATGTATCCAGTCATTAATCGGAGCAAGATGTTCTGCCCAATAATATGCCTCAATGTTGGGGAGGGAAATCCCACCATTGTATTGGTTTCTCTGTAATGTCTCCGTCGCTATCCTAGGCTGTTTCCATAGCCAAAGCAAATCCCGAAGTCCCTCGTTTAACTCTGTAAATACCTGACATGGGAGAGGAAAGTATTTGTTTTGTAGTGCATATAAAAAACGCTGCAGGGTGATCATTTTATACATTGCCTCCCTTCCTAACATTGTCAGTGGGAGGGCCTTCCATCTGCATGCATCGTCTTTAAAATTCTGAAGAACTTGTTGGATGTTTTTTTTGTACGAGACGGGACTATGAGTTGTTATGTAAATTCCTAGATATAAAAACCCATCAGTCGTCACCCGCAATGCCTCAGGAAATTCCGGGCCTAAGCTTCCCTCCCCAGGGTTGTAAAACACCGATTTGTGCCAATTAATGGTATATCCCGAGCGCGACCCATAACGGTTTAGAAGGGAAAACAGACGCGGTATCAAAACCTCCGGGGAGGTAACATATAGCAGGATGTCATCCGCGTAGAGCGATATTTTCTCCTCATACCCTCCTACCTGACGGGATTTAAAACCAGTGATCTGTCTATCTTGCCGTATTTCACCTGCTACTATTTCAATGGTGAAGGCGAACAGTAGCGGGGACATGGGACAACCCTGGCGGGTCCCCCTCCTTATGGAAAAGCTGTCAGAGAGCACCCCATTGATCTTAAATGGCCAGTGTACTGCATCAAACGCTTTCTCCGCGTCAAGGGAGAGAAAGACATGCGGCTCCTCACGTGCACTCACCTCCTAAGAGCTTTATCTCTACCTGCAACAACGATATGGGGCGGTGTGACACGCAGTCCCCTGGCGGCTTGCCCTGCTTATATATAGGAACTATAGTGGCCATACGGAGGCCTGGGGGAAGCATCCCTTCCTCCAACTCCCCTTTGAATAATGCCAGCATATGGGTGGTAAGGAGGTCCCCGTTTTTTAAAAACATTCAGCCGGTAACCCATTAGGACCTGGCGATTTCCCCGGGCGCATTTTTGCAATTGCTGCCCGCACCTCTTCTGTAGTAGTCTCCGCCTCCAGGCTGTCGCGCTCCACCTCGCCGAGGCAGGGTGTCTCGATTCCCTCTAAATACTGATTGATCTCCTCCACCGAGCCCAATTCCTTAGCCCTATAGAATTCCTCATAGTAATCTGCAAAAGCCTGCGCTATCTCAGCGTCAGTTCTACGAGGGCGGACATCCGCACCCACCACCTAGTCCACCCATCTCGCCTCCTGTTACCTACGACTCAACCATGCCTACAGCTTCCCAGACTTGTCCCCAACACCATACAACCTATGTAAGGTCGCCTGCACCTGTGTCCTGGCCTCATTACTTGTCAGGTCCTTGTACTACTGCTGGGCATCCAGCACCCGACGGAGAGCAGGTACTCCTCCAGTCATGACATGTTGTCTCTCAAGGTCCAGTATGCTTGCCTCGAGGTCCCTTAGTTCTCCCTGCCGTCTCCTCCTGTCCTCTGCTATCCTATTTTGTATTTTATCACGGAGAACCGCCTTCAGGGCCTCCCATATCGTCACCCCCGACTGAACTGAGCCCAAGTTATCTGCCAGATAGACCTTCACTTCCACCCTAAAGCCCCGCAACAGGTCCCTGTCCTGTTGATCCCATGCTGCCAGTCTCCACTGTCCAGTGTTTGTCTCTAGCTTCATGCCGAACGTCACCATCAGTGGAGAGTGGTCCGAGATGCCACGTGCTAGGAATTCTGCCCGGCTCTACCATATCCAGCACACGGCGAGGCAGGAAGACATAATCCAATCTGGAATATACCTTATGCGCCCCTGAGAAATAAGAGTACATCCTAGTCTCTGGATGGAGCCACCTCCAAGTGTCCATCAGCCCTACCATGTCTCTAAATCGTGCCAAAGGGGACTGTACCAAGGGGTTTAGTCGTTCCCCGGACCTGTCCATCAAGGAGTGAATTACATAATTGAAATCTCCACCCACCACGTGCAGGGAGTCCGGTGTGTTTAAGATAATATCCGTCACCCGCTCGAGGGTTCTAGCCTGTAGTCTAGGGGGTGCATACACTGAGACCACAGTCAGCTTCTGGCGTCTCCATGTCTTTGTCACTCCGACGTAAGCACCTTGCGGGTCCGTCCAGGTGTCAGTAACTAAGAAGGGGGGAGATTTTCTAACCAGTATGGCCACCCCTCTGGAACCTGTCATGTACCCCGCATGGGCCATAACCTTGTACGCCCCTCTAGCCAAGAAACCACATTGTGTCCCCTGTAGATGCGTCTCCTGCAGTACCACTATGTCGAGAGCCCTCCTTTTGACTAGGGACATGACCAACCCCCTTTTTATCTTTGTGCCCAGACCGTTCACGTTCTAGGTGAGAATTTTGATTTGTCCACTTTCTCGTGCCCCAACCTCAGGGTCACCCACCACCTCAGAAGACATCAAACTGGGTCAGGACTTGTCTTGGCAAGACCCTGGTGGAGGGCCTGCGGACGCAACGGACCACTCCATCTGTGACATGCTTAAAAAAAATAATCAGAACCCCAAACACTGCCCAATCACGAACCCTCCGCCCGCCCCACTCCTCCCCAACCCCCCAACTGATGTACCCCAGAAACAGTCCCTACCCCACCCCCCTCCTCCGTCTAGACCCATCGCCATCCTAGTGACAGAGATACAGCCGTTCAGGTGAAGGAGGTCTGTCGCCCACCCACTAACACCCCCCTACAAACCCGCCTGCGTCACCCCTCTATAGGAGAGTTGTACGAGATCAGAAACCACCAACATACAACCCAATGAACAACAAAGCAATAAAAATCAATCCACTACTTATCCAAATAAAAAATTATAGAAGGAAATCAGTGAAAACAAAGAAAATGGGGGTGATGTGATCAACAACTTGCGTGCTTTCAGCTACAGTGTCCGCAACAGGTCGACCCTTCTGGACCTTCCCTCATGAGTTAGAGTCCTATGGTTCCCCTTGCGAGGTTTCAGTGTCCTGCGTATGGCCCTGCTCCATGTCTTTTATGGCCGCCACCAAGGGATGCATCGAGCGGCCTTCCAAGTCCTCTCCTCCCGATGTGCTGTCATCAGGTTCGTCATCGTCTTCGTTTGCTCCTTTTCCGCCAGGCAGCGAAAGCGGGAACCATCCAGGTGGACCGAATCAAGTGAGGCCGTGCTTTTCCGACTCTTTTTCCCGATTCCAGAGGCCCTATAAAGGGTGGCCCCCACTTCTCGACTTCCACATCGCTGTCTCACTCCCTGTGGCTTTGGCGATCGAGTGTGTCCCTCCGGGTGGCCTCGCTCCGGCGGTCTCCGCTCCCCTGTCTGCTGCCACCCCATGGGTGGGCGCTCCTCCAGCCACTGCCAAGCCTCCTCCGGGGATTGGAAAAAGTAGGCCTTCTCCTTGTAGAGCACCTTCAGCTTTGCAGGGTATAACAGCATGTATTGGATTTGAAGTGTTCTCAATTGACCTTAACGGAATCGAAGGATCGTCGCTGCTTTTGTACCTCTTGGCTGTAGTCCAGGAAAATCATTATACGCCCATTTTCGTGCCGGATGTCTCCAAGTTTCCTCGCCTCCCGCAAGATCATGTCCCGGTCCAGGAAGTTTAAGAAGCGAGCAATGACTGGCCGGGGCCCTTCTCCGACCGAAGGTCTCGCCATCAGCGCTCTATGTGCCCTCTCAATTATAAAACAGGAGGAGAATTTGTACTTCGGGAACGTGCGTAACAAGCACGAGTGAAGAAACTCCGACATACTCAGCCCCTCAATTCCTTCTCTAAAGCCTACAAAGCGGAGGTTGTTACGACTCGCTCTGTTTTCCGAATCGTCCACCTTCCAGAGAAACTGTTTATGGGAAGCTCGGAGTTCCACCAGGTCTTTCTTCAAATCCTGCACGGTGTCTTCCGCCTCCCCTATTCTGGTCTCCATGTTCATCACCCTTTCAGCCAGGTTGCGGAGATCCTGGCGCAGAAGCGTCGCCTTCGTCCCTACCTCTCCAATTCTGTTCTCGAGGGCCTCACGGGACCCCTGTATCGCACCCATTGGAAGGGCTGTGTCCGCACTTCCCGCACTTGATTCCGCTGTCTGCGCCGGCTGGGCCTTGGCATATCTGTCCAGAGTGCCCTGCTTGGGGGGCTTGGGATCCAAAGTTTTCTTGCCCATCGCGGGCAACCCTACTGTTGTTCCTTCGCCCAGCTTTTTGGACTCCGAACCACAATTCCGTAAAGGTCTCGGCGTTCTTGTCGTCATCCACCACTCACGTCCCCTCCAGGCGACGCCGTCCGGGACCCCCTGCCACGCAGGCCCCGTCGGCAATATCTAAGAACTCCTCACCTCCCAGTCACTTGGGGCTCAAGCACCAGGTCTCAGGCACGTGCGGCTTGCCCCAGTCCCGGGCCCGCGCCGTCATCCAGGGCTTCCTCCGCGTTCTCTGGCTTTCCACGTGCCCACTACCAGAGGGGGGGGGGGGTGGGCCTTAACCCCCCTCCCGTCACCAGCGTCCACCTCCGGTGAGCACTCCAAGCACCCCTTCACTGGGCTCCCTGGCTGATTCTCCCAGAATCCAAGTAGCGGTGCCTTCTATAAGTGGGGGAGTCTCCACCACCTGCGAAGCCTGGTTGATATCCTGTGTAATGGGACCAGAATCCTTACTCTGTAGGACATGCACTGTGTGGCCTCCCGCTGTCCTCACTAATCAATGACCAGCCCATAAGTGTCCTCGTCGGCTGTAGACCTCGGCCTTCCCTGTCTAAGCGCAGGTGGGGGAGTGGGACGGGATCTCCCGTCTAGCGGCTGCCTCTATACTGCCCCCAGGGTGTTCGGGCTGGCAGCGGGAGGGGGCTCCCAGCGGACAGCGCACCTTCAGCTCAATGGGGAACTCGATGTCGCTGGCTCCTCTATCTCGCCAGGCCTCCGTCACCCCCAGGGCGTCAACTGCGCAGGCCGCACTCCAGGAGGGCCGCGCCAGGCCCTATCTGCCTTCAATCCACAGCTCCTCAAAGCCAGTGCTGCCCGGCATCCACACCTTCCCAGTCGGGGACCTCACAGCAACTCACAGCGGGGGCCCACTCAACAACACCGCGACCCGGCGCTCGCGTAGTCCCTCCACCGCTCCCTTCTCTCCCGAGTCCCGGGGCCGCATGCGGGGTCTCACCGTCACAGCCTGACCTCACCGAGGTCGCGTACCGCTCACGCAGTCCTCACCAGCCCAGTCCAGGAAGCGGGCGGGTGCAGTCCAAGCAGCCGGGGGTTATTCCATGCGCCGGGTCTTCTCCGTAGCGCCGCCGTCAGAGGCACGTAGCCAGCGCCATTTTAGACCGCGCACCCGCTCTCCTGGACCACCTCCATTACCACCACAGGATCCACCCGACGGGCACCTATTCACTAGCAGGGAATGCAGGAACCCTGTCGACGCCAGGATATGTCAGTAGCACGGTCCAGGGTCGCCTTTACATGCGTCGGATCAGTGCCGGTAGCCGGAGCTGCAGAGCTCACGCCTTACTCGGCCATGTTGCTGGCCACGCCCACCCCTGCTCGTGACTTTGTTGCCCGCACTGGAGCGCTTATCTGTTTATGTTCATTGCCATGCTGGAGCGCTTAGAATCCTGCTCATAACCTTGTTTTTCTGCGTTGGAGCATTTGTCTTTTGCCTGCATCACAGCGCTGGAGCACCTGTGTAGATGCCGGTATCTCTGTTTGGTCTTACTGTAGCGCTAGTACTTGATGCCATGCCTTAAGCGCTGGCGCGCTTATTTTTCCCTCTGCCCTTAACCTTGCCACTTTGCGCAGGAGCACTTCTTGATGTTTTCTTACCTTATCATGGCCTCACCGCGCTGGAGCGCTTATTGTTTTGGGGTTCTTTATATCATAGCGCAGGAGCGCTAATTATTCCTTTTACCATAGCCCGGGAGCACTTGTTGATTTATTGTACATAGCGCAGGAGCGCTGATTATTGTGGCAAGACATCTGTCCTTTTCCCTATGATGGTGGCAGACCTATGATGTCCACGCATGAGATAACCGTTGCTCCCGCATGAGTGTATGATAGTGATTGGTAGCAGGGTTGTTTGTGCGGAGTGTAACAGGTGTTCCGTTGTCTCCTTGTCCAGCTGGTGTCCACGGGTCATCCGAACAGAGGGACGTCCTCTACTATCTTCCTGACATCATCCTGCCACTTTTAACTACCTTCCCCACTCCCATCTTCATCCTAGTTTGTTGTCCAATCCAGAGTGGGGTAAGGTGGGCGTGGGGGCGATGGCTCATGTCGTCTTTGTGAGATCTCTCCACAAGAAACAGGTAACCGTGTGCTGGTGGTGCCCCAGCGCTTCAGGACCTTTCTACTGAGTCTGGCTCATGACATACCGTTGGCAGGACATTTGGGGTAGGACAAGACCTTTGACAGGCTTGTCACCCACTTCTTCTGGCCCCAAAATGCTAAGGCAGTCAGAAGGACATTGCAGGTCTTGCCAAACTTACCAGGCATAAGGTAAGAGTGGGAGGAAGGTCAAGGCTCCTCTCCGACCTTATCCAGTGGTTAAAACACCTTTTGAAAGGGTAGGGATGGACATTTTGGGGCCACTGGTCTTGGTAGACCATGCCTCCCGGTACCCGGAGGAAATCCCTCACAGGACAACGACGGCGCCAGTGGTGGGCCGGGCGTTAATGGGGATCTTTTCTCTGGTGGGGTTCCCTGGAGAGGTGGTTTCTGACAGGGGGACCAATTTCATATCTAAATATATGACATCCATGTGGATGGAGTATGGTGTAATCTACAAGTTCCCCACCCCTTACCAACCACAAGGTAACGTTCTGGTGGAGAGATTCAACCAGACCTTGAAGGGCATGTTAAGGGTCTACAAAGCAAAACCAAAGGGGATGATGGACGGAGTGTTGACCGTTGCAAGCACTCCCCCACCCCCAGTCAACTGATCTGGGTTTAATCAATCATCATTTTCAGCTCACTCCGCCACCCCAGTTCAGACATGGCCATATGCAAATCAGTCTGACCCTGTACCTCCTGGGAACAGTCCAGCCCGAACTGCCACCCATGACGTGGAAACCGGTGACAGCCCTCCTGTGAAGCACAAGATTTACAGGTTAACTGACCGGGTCAAGGCCAGCATTAAGGAGGAGGTCTCTACGATGTTGGCGTTAGGGGCAATCAAACCTTCCAACAGTCCTTGGGCCAGCCCAGTGGTCTTGGTCCCAAGGGCTGCTACATTCGGTGCCACTCCAGAACTGCAGTTTTGTGTGTACTACCATGGGCTTAACTTCAGGGTACTGGCAGTTTGTCTTAACCGATGTGGGCAAGTAGAGGTCAGCATTTTCAACCCAGGAGGACATTATCAGTCCTGGGTGATGCCTTTTGGGTTGAAGAATTCCCCTGCCACCTTTCAGATGTTGGTCAACCAGGTGTGGCTGGGCTGGAGGATTTCAGTGCCGACTACCTGGATGACATTGCAGTGTTCAGTTCCAGCTGGGAAAAACACTTGCAGCACCTCAGTGAAGTGTTGAAGGGACTGCAGAGGGCAGGCCTCACGATCAAAGCCAGTAAGTGTCAGATCGGGCAAGGTTTGGTGGTGTACTTGGGACACAAGGTAGGAAGCGGCCAGGTGGCGCTCCTACAATCCAAGATTGACACTATTCTGGCTTGGGAGCCCCCCAAGACCCAGACAGAGGTGAGGTCCTACTTAGGGCTCGCCGGGTACTACAGGAGGTTTGTTAAGGGTTATGGCACCATTGTTGCCCCCTTAATAGAGCTGACTTCCAGGAAGCAGCCCAAGAAGGTGATCTGGACTGAGTCCTGCCAGAAGGCTTTTGATGCCCTGAAGGCCACCATGTGCACGGTACCCGTGCTCAAGGCACCCCATTTCTCCAAGGAATTTGTCGTGCAGACTGACGCTTCAGAGCATGGAGTGGGAGCGGGGCTCTCACAACTGAACAAAGAGGGCCTAGACCAGCCTGTAGTCTACTCCCCAGGGAACAGAGGTGGAGTGCCATAGAAAGGGAAGCTTTTACTGTGGTCTGAGCACTGAAGAAGCTGAGACCATACCTGTTTGGGACTCACTTCCGGGTTCAAACAGACCACAGGCCCCTCAGATAGTTGATACAAAAGAGGGGTGAGAATCCAAAACTGCTGGGGTGGTCCATCTCCCTACAGGGAACTGACTTTACGGTGGAACACCGTCCTGGCAAAGAAACTGCCAATGCAGATGGTCTGTCCAGGTTCTTCCCCCTTAGTGAAGAAAACTCCAAGGAGGGTGTGTAGTTCTCCCTACTTTCAGCTAGGGGGCGACATGGGTTAGACTTGGCATCTTTTGGCGTGTTTCCCCCGAGTTTTTGCTTTCTGACCTCCCGGTTTTTACTCTATTTTTGCTGGCGTAGTGTTTCTGCACACTTTTCTTACTGCTGATCAGTGGTAAAGTTATGTTATGTTATATGCCTTTTATATAGCGCAAAATCACCTTCAGGTCTCCAAGCGCTTATAGAGAAAGTGAGCGAGTCACCAGAGCAGATGGAAACATAGGCAGCGATACCAGAAAATACACTGTAATTAGCGCCTCTCCAAGTAGGAACGTTTTTAGTTGCTTTCTAAACGTAAGGACGACTGGTTCCCTCCGGAGGTACTCAGGTAGGTTATTCCAAATTTGCGGAAGCAGGGCAGAAAATGCTTTGCCCCCTTTAGATTTAGTAGTGTAACGGGGGGCTAGACGGCAGGCTTCAGATGATTGCAATATCCAGCTAGGAACATATTTCTCTAGGCATTCTTTTATATTCCATGGTGCTTGGCCATAGATTGCCTTGTGGGCAATGCAGAGGCCCTTGAATTGAGCTCTCTTTTTAATGGGGAGCCAGTGCATTTTGTGTAGCAGGGGGGTAGCAAAGGTCTTTCTGGGAAGTCTGAAAATAAGCCTAGCCGCATTATTCTGCACTACCTGCAATCTCTTGGTAAGTTTCTGGGGGAGGCCGATGTAAAGGGCATTCCCATAGTCCAACCTAGAGATGACAATATCGGAAACAATTGACTGTAAATCAGACGTTGATAAAAGAGGGGCGAGTTTCCGGAACTGCCTCAGCAGTCCAATACAGGTTCCTACCACCGTGGTGAACTGACTGGACATAGATAACAGAGTCAATTTTCAGACCCAGGCTTTTTACAGCCGGGACTGGTACCGGGGCTGCACCTAATTCCGGTGGCCAAAAAAGATCACACCAGGGGTTATTATTAGTTGGAATTATGAGCACTTCGGTCTTATCAAGGTTTATTTTCAGTGGATTGGCCGTCATCCAATTCACTGTGAGTCTGAGCTATTTTTTGGCCGACTTCTGGGCCTTACAGGAGTTGCTAATCCGGATAAGGAGTTGGGTGTCATCAGCGTAATTGAAAACATGACAATCCATGTGAGCCAGGGTATCCATTAGGGGTTGCAAGCAAATATTAAAAAGGAGTGGGGACAAGGCAGAGCCCTGGGGTACACCGCTGGCAAGAGTGCCCAAAACCGATGTATGCTCACCCAACTGGACCCTCTGAGTCCGGTCAGACAGAAATGACTTTAGCCATTGGTGTACTAGCCCACTAATGCCCATGTCAGTGAGACGAGTCAGAAGTTTGTTATGGCTGACCGTATCGAATGGCACTGATAGGTCTAATAAGGTCAGCGTACTCCGCTGTTTGTTATCAGCCATAACTTTGAGCTCGTCAAGGGCAGACAACATCACTAGCTCAGTACTATGGTGGGCTCTAAAGCCCGCCTGTCTGGATTGGAGTAGCTGGTGGTCCTCCAAGTAGTTCAAAAGTGTCTTTAGTACATGTTGTTCTAACACTTTAGCCAGAAAAGGGAGCTGTGAAATGGGTCTATAATTGTTTTAAGTAGAGACATCTGCACCTGGTTTCTTCAGCAGGGGGGGTAACCCTGGCTTCTTTTAGGTTGATTGGTAAGTAGTCAGTTTCCAGAGAGTTATTTATTAATGCAAGGATCTGTTTTTCCAAACCTGGAAGTGCCATTTGAAAAATCCTCGGAGGGCAGGGGTCTGCCCGAGAGCCTTATTTAGTGCGGTTCATTAATAGAGATAAGGTGGCTGAGTTAATTTTAGGAAAGTTTTGTGAGTCGACAGCTGAGGAAAGGCGGGGCTGAATCTGGAGGGGGGAACCGAGGTTAGTCGGGGTGTTAGCCATTTCTAAGATGATATCTTGGACTTTCTGAAGAAAGAATGTCTGAAAGACATTACTAACGAAAGATATGGCTGTAGATTTCTTCTCAGCCTTTTGGCTCAATTCTTTCAGAATTTCGAAGGTCTCTTTCTGTATGTTGGCTGCCTCAGTAATTCTTCCTTCATAATACTCCACTTTCCTACTTAAAATAGCCGATTTATAGGAGGTGAGAAGTGCTTTGTGGGCCTTCAATTCTGCTGGATCATAGCTTTTGCGCCACCTCCTCTCTGCTTGGCAGAGATATTGTTTTTTCCCCTCAATGGTTCATTAAACCATGGGGCCCCTTTCCCTTTGTGTCTGACTTTTTCCTTGCATTCTGGCGCTACTATATCTATGGCTTTATATAAATTAGTCATCAAAACTTCACTCTCTTGATCAATATTCGCTAACTTAGTCTTTAGGGGCGGGATTGAGTGCAGAGTGGCTATTAAACGATCTGCCTCAATATTTCTCCAGTTTGTCAACTTTCTCCACACAGGTGGAGAATGCAGTGGCTGACTGTCACTCGGGACCCAACATCTAAGTAGTGAGTGATCGGACTAGGCACAGGGGCTAATATCTGTTAAGTCTGCCCAAGGCTGTGATGTCCAGATGAGGTCCAGAGTATGACCCTTTTCATGGGTGGGGATATTCACCAGTTGGTGAAGGTACATTGAGAGCATAGCAGTCTCAAATTGGCCAGCTGCTGACTCTCACTTTATCCCAATGATAATTAAAGTCGCCAACTACTAAAAGGCGTTTGAATCTAGAGCATAAATCAGTAATAAGCTCCAGAAAAAGATCATTATAACTAGGGGTAGTACTCGGGGACCGATAAACTACCATAAGTAAGATTCAGGATGATTTAAAGGAGATTTTACCTTTTAAAATGTCTGCATTATCACAGTTTTCTGCCGTTAGCTTAGTAACCATTAAACTTTTTTTTAAAGAAGATAGCCACCACTCCCCTCTAGTGTCCCCAGGTCTATTTTGCCAGAATGCATCAAAGTCCACTGGGAGTGCTGCAATGATGTCTGGGGCTGACAGATTCCCTAACCAGGTTTCCATGAGGGCCAGAATGTCTGTATTACCATCTTGAAGTAGGGAAAAAACCTCAAGATGGTGCTTCTGTAGTGAGCGTGTGTTAAGGACTGCTACCTTCAGGCCTAATGCTGTGGGAGGAGGAGCATTTTCCTGGACAGGTATGAGTGGAGACCTCGATATGACCTCAGCCTTATTGCTCCTCAATAGATCATCTACCTGTAGTTTAGCCATAACATTGGCATCAAGGTATATTCACTTAGGGCTATGGTCCTTAAATCTGTTGCCGAGTAAATCAATGGAGGCAAAAACGAGAACCCCGGCACTCTAATCATTTACATGTACAATTTTGTATACAAGTCTTTAGAGCAAGGAAACACCATAATGAGAGGAGATACCTTCTATCACAGGAATCATGTAAGAGAACAAAATTTGGTCATTTATTACAATGGTTTATTTGCTAATAAGTATAAAAAAAATATAAACAATGGTACTACATCCAATATCTTAACATTCACGAAAAAGAGGTTTTGTGATGTGCTTTGAGTTCCAGTTCTTTGTCAAGTAGAACGGAAACAGTCAACGCGCATTTTGTCACCCTCGTGACGCCCTCAAGGCTGTAAAGATAAGCATGAATACAATAGTTGGCACATGTATCAGAGATTGTAAGGCCACAACATACCTCAATATATTGAAGCAGAGTAGTGGTGTGAAATAGAGACCAAATACAGTGGCAGTCACAATTAAAAGGAAAAAAGGAAAAGAAGTGAACACCAAGAAGTGAGTAAAGCATACCACCACACAAACACAACACTGTGCAGTGATTCATGCCATGACGCATTTAATTATAAAGTGAATCTCTGAATTAGATAAAGATGTGAGAAGAGGAAACATAAAAGGAACAAAGCAAAAGTCTAAGAAGACGGTCGTTGGAACCTTATTTTTACCCAAAATGAGAGAATTCTAAAATAAGACTGAATGATATTGACCTTAGATCATGTTCACACGGGCCTGAAAATGTTTTCTTTGGCCCAAGTCTCCTGTACATATGAAAGCTCCTGGGTCCTTACTCGAATTTTTAAAGAAGTTGACTGGAATTATAAAATGGTATTTATACCGATTATTAAAAAAAAATTGTTTGCACAGGTAAAAAACATAGGCTACAAGTCTCTTGTTATATTTATATCTAAAAAGGTTCACTTCTAATAACTGCTTCTGGTCCTTTTCTTTCTTTGTTATATCTTTGGCACAGAAGCTCAGTCCTCCCAAATGCTTGTTAAGCCGTATATACCTATTAGTTGAAAAGGAGTTGCAGTCAAAAAATTCAAAGTTATTTCTACAGTAGTCTAAAACTATAACACTTGGACCAGACTTACATTAACCACAGTCAGTTTTTTATCGCCTTGACTGTGGTCGATTTGTGTATAATTGGAAATAGATCCAAACTCTCCTTAGTATTGAGAAATATCCTGAGTATCAAGAGATAAAAAGAGACAATTAGTATTTAAATGAGGGATTTCACTCGGTAGAAAACTGAAATGTAGCTTCACACTGCTACATGAATCTATATTAACGCCAATGCTCAGGGACACTTACAATCGGCAGAAAGTAGGTCTAAGTTGCATTGTCATCCGACAGATAAAGGTCCAAATTATTAAGGTGCCATAATAAGACCCTATGATTTGGAAGGATAAATGAAACAAATTAACACTATGGAGACAAGTGACCACAAACTAGATCTTAACCATGTCCAAATCATCTCAGCGAATAGGATTTTTCTGATCTATTTTCAAGAAAGGTGGACTCTAGTTTTCAGGGTGCTGTGATAAGACCCTAAATGTCAAAGAAATATATAGATTAGTTTCCAACGAAAAAATCTAATCAGGCATCGCAGAGCCAACACCGAAATTAATAGTGGACAGGTATATATAATGATGCTGGGTGCCTTCTAATGATCACCAGGGAGGCAGGAGTTCTCAAATAATGTATTTATTGAGTAAACATAAATCGCGGGAGAGCGCCGGGCGTCTAGCGTTCTCCGATACCTTTTCTTTCTGCGCGCATGCGCAGTCGCTCCCAAGATGGCGGTCGTGCGCGCTACGTCATTACGTAGTGTGCGTCAACTAGAGCGCGACTCTACATATCTACCTCTTTTTATTACCAAAAGAAAACAATTGTCTTTATACATTACACAGCTGTTTAGCTTCCCCCCAGTTCAAAGTCTCGAAAGCGGGTGGGCCTTACCACCACTCTGCCTGCTCGTGTGCGTCTTACCGGAGTAGAGAGGGTTTCCCCGGTGCTGTTCCCTGCAGGGCTCACCACTTTGTCTCCTTGGATGCACGGGTCATCTCTCTTCGGGGTCACACTCTCCTCTCCAGGTAGTTCCTCTTCCTCGGTTACATCATTACCTCCCAACTCCTCACAGGTTCCCTCTGCTCCTGGGTTCTCTTTTTCTGCTGGGGTACTTTCCTCATTCTCCCGTTGTCTACCGTCTTGTACTGTCCTCTCAGTGTCTTCATGGGATCATCTTAGGATCTTGTTGCATTTAGACACGCAGTCCTGGGACCACACGTTTCCGTCGCTGAGCAATGCTGCCCTGTCATACACTTTTACTTGTAGAGGTTGGCTGTATTTACTTTCTCCTTAGCACAGCTAATTTGACTCTCACCCATTCCCCTCTCTCAAGGGCTGTCTCCTTCATGTTTCTTCTCTGGTTGTAATGTTCGGCATATATCCTTTGGGCTTTCTCTAGATTGTGCTGCACCACTGCTGGAGACCACTTGCTAGTGATTGTCTTTTCCCTCCACGCTAAGTTGTCCTTGGTAAAGGGGTGTAGTCCTCTCAAGATTAGGAAGGGACTGTACCCCGTGCTGGTGGGGGTGATGCGGTAAGCCCACAACATACTTTGGACTTCCTTCTCCCAATCTTTGCCCATCGTGATGGCGGCTTGTAGGGATCCCATTATGACTCTATTGAACTGCTCCACTTGGACGTTACTCGACGGATGGTATATGGAGGTGTGCTTGACTTTGATCCCGTTCCTCTCGGCGTACTTATACCACTTTTCCAAGGTAAATTGCGGACCATTGTTGCTCAGAATGGATCTGGGAATACCTTCCCTGAGGAAGACGCATGTGAGGAACCAGAGCACTGTTTCCGTGTCCATCTCTTCCTGTATGTGCACCTCAGGCCATTTCGAGTACTTGCCAATGAGGACACATAAATATTTTGGCGTTCCTTGGGTATCTAGCACAGGTCCCAGAATGTCTACGGACACCTCTTCCCATGGATCACTCGGGTTGACAAATTTCCCCAAGGCCGGCCTTAGGGGCTTCAGCGTTTTGTCTGTTCTCTGACATTAATCGCAATCCCTCACGTGTCTTTCCACCTGGATGTCCACTCTGGGCCACCAGTACATTTGCTTCATCCTCATCTTAGTCTTCACAATTCCTAGATGTCCTTCATGCAGCATCGCCAACAGACGGGGAATCAGCGTTGTCGGGGGGATCACTTTGTCTCCTCTGTACAGGAATATTCCATTGTCTCCCACTGACAGTTCCTCTCGGACTTCATAGAACTTCCGGATTGTTTCTCGCAAGTGTTTCTTATCAGGCCATCTATGTATTGTGCACTCTTTGACCTCTCCGATGTCCCTGTCTTCTGCATAAGCTTTAGACCACTCCTGGTTGCTTATCACACGTTCTTGGTCTTCCATCACTGCTACCATCTCCTCGTTCTCTACTGTTTCGTCGGGAGCTCCTTCCATTGCTGAGGCTCTACTGAGGTAATCTGCCACCTTGTTCCGTGTTCCTGGTATGTACTCCACATCGTACCTGTACTCTAGTAATTTCAAGGTCATCTTGGCGATGCGCGGCGTGGCACTCGCATGTCCACTTTAGGTGAGCACTTTGACTAACAGCTTGCGGTCAGTCTTGAGTTGGAATCTCGTGCCCCATAGGAATTGGCGGAACTTCCCCATGGCCCACACGACCGCAAGCATCTCTTTCTCAATTACACTAAATGTCTGTTCTTTGGGCGAAAGGGATCTTGATGCGAAGCTGAGGGTCTCCATCGTTCCATCTTTCCTCTCCTGCATGAGGACTGCTCCCAACCCCTTCTCGCTGGTGTCCGTCGTCAATACTGACTGCCCCAGGGGGTCGTACCCTTGCAGTGGTATAGCTTGGCTAATTTCATTTTTCAAGATGTCAAATTCTTTTTGGGTCTCTTCTGTCCATGTGAACACTGTTTTGTCCTTTATAAGTTGCCTCAGGTGGTCCGTCTTTGTGGCGAAGTGTTGCACAAATTTGCTGTAATATTCAGCCATTCCTATGAAGGATCTCACTTCTTCTTTGTTGGTTGGGGCCAGGGCATCGCAAATTGCCTTCACATTTGCTCGTTTGGGTGTGATGCCGTGTTCTCCGATCTCGTGTCCCAAGTAAGTGACCGACGTCATTCCAAGTCGGCACTTCTCCCATTCCGCTATTAGGCCATTGCTCTCCAGGACCCAAAGAACTTTGTCCAGCTTCCTATCATGATCCTTCCGCATCACCAGTATGTCGTCTTGGAAGTACTGTATTCCCTCGATATCTTTAAATAGGCGGTGCATTAGTTTCTGAAAAACTGCTGCCGCTGAAGCAAGCCCGAAAGGCATTCTGCGGAATTGATAGCACCCGAAGGGTGTTATGAACGATGTCAGCTTCCGGCTTGCTGGATGTAGAGCTATCTGGTGATAGGCGGAGGTGAGATCAATGGTGGAGACCCACTTTACCCCCCTGCGTCTTGGCCAACATCTCTTCTATGCGAGGCAGGGGGAATTTTTCCACAATTATGCATTTGTTCAGTTCTCGAAGGTCCACACAGAGACGAACCTTGCCATTTGGTTTCATTGCCACCACTAGGGGCGCTAGCCACTCTGAGCTATTTATTGGCTCGATGATTCCATTCTCCTATAGTCTGTGCAGTTCCTGCTGTACCGCTTCCCTCACCGCTAAGGGCACGTTTCTTACTTTGTGGGATATAGGCCTGGAGTTCTCCTTGAGTTCTACCCGATGTGTGAATTTTTCCAACTTGCCGACCTTCCCGCCGAATACTTTAGGAAACTCGCTCTTCATCTTCTCCAAGTCTGGCCAGCTCTCTGGGGCTGTCATCAGCACTTGCGTGTCTCCCCCTGGATCCAATTGAATCCCTAGGTCCATCCATCCTAGGACCGATGGGCCCTTCTCTGCTACATACAATTTGCACTCTACTCTCCTTCCTCTGAACGTGAAGGTTAGTACTCTGTACCCGACCATCGGAATGGGTTCACCCGTGTACGCCACCGGCCTTATGTCGGGTGGTTCCAGTCTTGGGCCCAAGCTGGGTCTGAATTCTTCGTTCCACACTGCTCTTTGTACGATGGTATAGGGGGATCCTGAGACCACTACAATCTTGATATTCACTCCTCCTATCACCATGTCGCACTGTGGCTTGCGGGAACGCTTTCAGTCTATGCCCAGTACTTGCCCTTCCACGCATTATACGTTATCTTCTTCGTCCTGTTCTTCTTCTTCTTCCTGCTGATCCTGCGCCACGTACTTCACTGTGGGCCTTCTTATCTTGCGGCGGCATACGTTCTCGTAGTGACCCAATATGCCACAGAACATGCATTTCGCTCTTTACTTTACTTGTGGATTTATATAGCGCAGCAAATCATCCCCAAAGGGATCTCTCGGCGCTTCGAGGAGGAGGTCAAACTGGGCAAATGCTACTAAAAGAGCCACGTCTTTAAAAGTTTCTTGAACATGATGATGTCGTTACATGTTCTGATGTTCTGCGGTAGTTTGTTCCAGTGACTGGCTACCAGATAGGAAAAAGCTTTGCCACCCGTCTTTGCCTTGTATATTCTGTGAGAGCACAGAAAGTTAGCATTACCAGATCTTAGTTGTCGCACAAGCTGATACCAACTAATTTTGTTTTTGAAATACGCTGGGCCTCTACCTTGTCGTGAGCTAAAAGCCACACAAAGCATCTTAAAAATGGCTCGCTTCTTAACCGGAAGCCAGTGTAGCTGATTCAGCAAGGGAGCAGAAGGCATCCGTGCTGGTTTGTTAAGGGCAAGACGAGCTGCCGTGTTCTGCACCACCTGGAGCCTTGATAGAAGATCCTCCCTTGCCCCCACCAGCAGTGAGTTACCGTAGTCCAGACGACTCACCAGGAGTGACTGGGTGAGGATTTTTCTCGCTGATAAGGGAACCCAGGGGAAAACCTTCCTGAGCATCCTCATGGTGCCAAAACAGGTCCCGGCCACGGTCTTGACCTGCTCCTCCATAGACAATTTATCGTCTATTCTTACGCCCAGGTTCTTTGCCCAGCTCCTAGGGAGGGGGGCTTCGCCCAGTTCAGAGGGCCACCATTCCGTAGACCAGATGGTTTTGGCCTTCCCAAACAGTAGAATTTCTGTTTTTGAGGAATTAAGTTGTAAAAAGTTTTTCCTCATCCAACTGGCGACGCTGGACATGAAGCTCCTAAACTTTGCTTGAGTTGCAATAATGTCCTCCTCAATGGGGATGATTAGTTGCGTATCATCCGCGTAAGAGATGGTCGCAAAGCCATAGCCTCTGATGATATCGGCCAGAGGGGTCCTGTATGCATTGAACAGGGTAGGACTTAGGACGGACCCTTGCGGGACCCCCCTGTCCAACTCTGTGGTTTGCGATACAAAAGTGTCTAACTGGATGCTCTGTGTGCGACCCGTTAGGAAGCTTTCTATCCACTTAAGTGCCCTACCCTTAACCCCAATCCCCCCTAATCTGTCCAGCAGCTGCTTATGCGAGATGGTGTCAAATGCCGCTGACAGATCAAGGAGGACTAGGATCACTGGAATTCCTCTATCCAGCGTCAAGCTTATGGTGTCCGTCACCTCCAACAGTGTGGTCTCCGTGCTATGTAATGCACGGAAGCCGGACAGTGTGGGATCCAGGAGGTTATTTTGCTCCAGATAGAGGGATGATTGTTGATTTACTAAGGTTTCCAGGATCTTCGAGCAGCAGGGGAGAAGCGAGATTGGTCTATAGTTCAGCAACTCATTAGGGTCTGCTGATGCTTTTTTTAGCGGTGGCTTTACACGTGCTGTTTTCCACTGATTCGGGAAAACAGCTGTCTCCAGAGAGATGTTGCATATTGTGGAGAGCGCACCTGCCAGCACCGGGCTAAGAGTGGCCATGATAGCTGGCGCTATTGGATCCAGCGGTGACCCCGATTTTACCTGGCTTAAAAGAGAGCCTACTTGCTCCTCTGTTACAGACGAGAAGGCATTAAGCTCAGACAAGGGCTCACCATTCAGAGCGTTGGATGGTTGTCCCTCAGCCAGTTCCTCATCCTTCATGTTGATGTTTTGATAGACACGAGTGAATTGCACGGAGGCACTTTTTCCAACAGGACCATAGCGGCGTTTCCTGAATTCCTGCTCACTTCTCGCCGCACCCGCTCCGCGGGTGCCGCATCGCCTTGCCAGGCTTAGGGGCAACTGCTGAAGGACCAAGAGTAGGGCGGAACCGGGTGAGAGGAGACAGCGGGGCTGCGAGCGTGCAGGGGACTCCAGGAACCAGGAGTCCCTGCGAGACCAACTTCCACCTTCCGGTCCGCTCTCCCTGCTGCCTCGCCCCCCGCCCTTCTGTGGATTCAAAAACTCCCCTCACTTTCTTCTTTGTGGGACACGAGTGAATTGCACGGAGGCACTTTTTCCAACAGGACCATAGCGGCGTTTCCTGAATTCCTGCTCACTTCTCGCCGCACCCGCTCCGCGGGTGCCGCATCACCTTGCCAGGCTTAGGGGCAACTGCTGAAGGACCAAAAGTAGGGCGGAACCGGGTGAGAGGAGACAGCGGGGCTGCGAGCGTGCAGGGGACTCCAGGAACCAGGAGTCCCTGCGAGACCAACTTCCACCTTCCGGTCCGCTCTCCCTGCTGCCCCGCCCCCCGCCCTCCACGTCTCCCTATATATTGTTATACACCTCCCGCAGCGCGGGACGCAGCTCGGGGCGAAGACCGGGCTAAGAGCGGGCCGTTTGAGGCCGTTCGAGTACGTGAGAGTCCGGTCCGGGCCCTGTCTCTTTTCTGCCATATCAAGGACGTTAAACACCTGTGAAATGAGTACCAGGGAAACCAGAAGTAAAACATCCTCCCTAGCCGCGGCCGGAGCTGTCAAAGGCCCCATTGACACCTACTTTGCTAAAGCTGGTTCTCTCCTGATTGAGGAAATCGAGGTCCTGGAGCGAAGAATCTCCCAAGAAATAGATTGGGTAAGGAGATCTTCAATGGGCCCAATCGCCCAAGCTAGAACCCCAGAAGTTAGATCCGGTTTGGCAACTAGTGGTAGCACTGATCAGGTCACATGTCCATTTCCAGGCATTTCAATTACAAACCCAGAGTTCACCATTGAGGTTCCGAGTGACTTTGAGGATATGAGCCTTATGGCCCTACCCAATACTCAAAATCCCCAAGTAACATCAACATTAGCCGAGATTACTGAGGCAGTCAAAGTTATAGAACCCAACATAGATAATAATAGGGGGGCTAGAGAAGGGGCTATACAAAAAAAGAAGTGGGGGCCCCAAAACAAAGAAGATAACAGGATCAAATCTCCCAAACCCAAACCATCTAGAGGTAAAGGGGGGAAAGGAGCCACCTCTGTTACCGTGCCAGAGAGGTCGGGAATGTCAACTCCCCCTAGGACTACTAACACAACCTCACTACTACAGCCTACTAACACCGTGCCAGTAGACATCACTTCCGAGGACATCACACTGGAGGACATAGGCACACTTCTTAAGTCCCTATTGAGTCCCCTGGAGGCTAGATTGATTAAGATCGAAGCCAGATTAGTTAGCATCGAAAAAGCAACTGTGCAACTTGCTGATTCAAGGAAACTCGATAATAGTGGATCTAAAATAGTAAAAGAGGGATTAGGACCCAAGTCGGCTAAGGGTAATGGACCTCCTATAGCCACAAATAATAAGCTTCTACCCAAAAACACCAAACCTTTACAATCTATACCAAACAATACTCCGCAACCTCCAAATGCCAACAAGGCCCCTATCCCAACACAGCAAACAGTAACTGCCACTCCTAAAATAATCCCCCCACCGAAAGACTATGCTCTGCCCTCGACTAATGCCAAGGGTGACCCACCATTTACTGGAGAGAAACCAAACACAAACCGCAGATATAAGTCTATAAACCTTCCCCCAGAAGCAGCACCTTACACCTTAGTTCTGGCGGGGGTCCCGGAATTAAAATCTCCTATATTTGAATCTACTACCTCACTTAAGAACAAAGTCATTAACTGGCTCTCGGTAAATAGACCACTCCCGAGAGGAACAACCAGTGATATCTCCATGGCTAGGAGGGCAACGTGGGTGGGTCACACTAGGAAATCAATTAGGGGAGACTGTATCCTGGTCACCTTTAGAGACCCGAATACAGCCGCATATATCTGCACCTGGGCCTCCGATGATGATTTTGGCAGTAACATTCAACCACTTTCTCTTTCATTTTTTTACCCCTCAAGTCTTTATAACTTAGAGGACCACAGATGGGGGCACCACCAAGAGCTACTGGACGGTTGGAAAAATTGCACTAGGGAGAATAATGTCCACCCACAACACAGGGGAAGACTAACAGAGCAGTTCCCTTCGTATGGGGATGAGGCTGGTTGGGAAATAGTTACAGGGAGGAGGGGGGGGGTGGTTACAGGAGAGGAATTCCTGGGCCACACAGAACACACTACCCAGCCTATCTGTCTACCCACAATAGATACAGTAGCTTAGAAATGGTGGACTGACAGGCGGCTGAAGTGGGGAGTGTTCTACAAGTATCTCCCACGATTGAGATCAACACACTCCCAGTGCCAGATACATATACTAAGGCATCTAATATAGTTGAATTTAGTCAGGATCCAAGTATGACGGACCCTATCTTATCCCCTACTAATATGCCTTCGGATATGAATTACTCACCCACAAGCCAATCGGCTCCCTTAGAGCTCATCCCCAACAACCCTGCTTTTATAGGCCTAGCCACTACCCAACGGTCACATATAACAGTGATCTCTTGGAATGTGGCAGGCCTAGCCAATAAAATAGACTGTATAGAGTGGGGTTCCTACATCAGCTCCAAAAATATACTCCTTTTCCAAGAGACTTGGGCGCGCGAGGAAATATTATTTCCGGGCTTCGCCTCTTTTTCCAAAGCTGCTAAATGGGGGGGAAGGGGCAGGCCGTCAGGGGGACTCACGACCTGGGTAGCAACGGACCTAGGTTGTCAAGCTACTTGTATAGAGACCGCCTCAGATGACATATTGGCTGTTTTACTTGAGTGGCCAGACTCCATGAAGCTGTTAGTCATTAACATTTATTCAAGGCCGGTACCAATGCACAAAGAATCTGGTACCATAGATGAATTAGCTCGGCTCCTAGATGGCATTCCATGTGAACTCGCCTGCCTGGTGGGAGGTGATTTTAACTCTCATTACGAACCACTGCCTGGACTACGTGACGGGCCTTCCTATGAGGAAGATTCATGCTGGTTCGTCCCTGAGACGGTGGCACCACCTCCAAGGGCCTGGACTCCTTTGGCCTTGCAGATAACTGCCCTCACTCTCAACCAAGGTTTAAGGGCATGCAATGGCCGTTGCAATTCAGACATTACCAGTATCCATACCTATAACAAAACAGGCAGCGAATCTAGACTGGATTACATTATGGTTAAACTGTTCATGTGGCCATCAATAGTCCATTATAAAGTCACCGAAAGAATGGACAGTGACCATAACGCCTTAGAATTGACTTATTCCCCGCCTGGGGGTGAGGTTACATCTCACGGAACGGACAAAGATAAGGCGGGGCTCCTACTTGAAAACAATCGGAGGAAAGTCAAGTGGGAGAAACTGGCCAATAGTCTAGATAGAATACCGCAGTTATATGAAAGGATCATCCCATTTCTGGAGAGCGCCTTTCAGTTAGGAAATGAGGTGCAAGATGATGCCAGCAGAGGAATGCTTGCACAAATACACGCAGACATTATCAAAACCTTAGAGCAGGATCTGTTCACATCCTCAGGGAAAAGGAAAGGCCCCCTGTCCAAGACGTCTTGGTATAACGCCGCTTGCAGGGAAGCCAAGGCCCATTTGTTACTTGCTATAAAGGGACGTCTTAGCAAGGAAGAAATCCGTGCCAGGAGAAGATTGTACAAAAACCTCCTGGAGAATGCGTGGGCGGAATGGGACTACGATTATTGGGAAAATCTAGTTGGAGCACTAACAAACAGAGATTCCCGCAAATTTTGGCGCGTAGTGGCCAATGGCACGGAGGACTTAGCCTCCGCAATAGAGCCTAACATAGCCCCTACGGTATGGCAAAGCCACTTCGAGGCGTTGTATGCGGAGGGAGGGGGGGACCAAAATAGAGCTGGTATCACAAAGACATCTAGCCCCACTGGGGTTCCTTTTACTGAAAAAGAGGTGAGGGAGGCCATTAAAGGCCTAGCTGCTGGAAAAGCCCCGGGACTTGATGGGGTGCCCGGGGACTTGTTCAAGCAAGAACCAGGGATTTGGGCACCTTATTTCACATTGATATTCAATGCCATTCTGGGGGAAATGGAGGTGCCCGATACTTGGTTGGGAGCAGAGGTGGTCCCAATCTACAAAAAGGGATCCCCTCTGCTTCCTGCCAACTATCGTCCCATCAGTCTTATCGATATATCCCAAAAACTTTTCGGAAGACTGATCCTGAATCGGCTCCAGGCCTGGATTGAAGAGATGGACATCCTGTCCCCCTATCAGGCAGGATTTAGGCAGGGTGTATCGACCATAGACCAAATTTTCAGGCTGAATCTCCTTTACTGGAGAACAGCGGTAATCGAGGGCGGCACTCTGTATACTATTTTTGTAGACTTACGTGCCGCCTTCAATTTGGTACCCAGAGCGAGACTGTGGAGAGTTATGGAAGAGCTGAACGTCCCTGGTGATATCTTGGCAATTCTGATGAGACTACACTATAACAACTACGCTCGC
Source organism: Lissotriton helveticus (assembly GCF_964261635.1). Lineage (NCBI taxonomy): Eukaryota > Metazoa > Chordata > Amphibia > Caudata > Salamandridae > Lissotriton > Lissotriton helveticus. The sequence continues at coordinate 1,069,423,026 of NC_136065.1, read as the reverse complement.
GTAAGGTGTGGCAAAGGTGGCAAGTTAACCGAAAGGTTCCCCGTTCGCAGAGGGGTTAGACAGGGTTGTGTGCTCGCACCGACCCTGTTTTGCCTCTTTGTGAATGGGGTTGTTGCCCACCTAAACAGGATTGCCAACACTGATGCCCCAAAGTTGACAGGCAGCAGGGTGCCAGCAATTATGTTTGCAGATGACACCCTGCTGCTGTCTAAATCCCCTATGGGGATTCAACGCATCTTGGACGGTTTTTTAGAGTTCTGCTCTGAACGAGGATTGGAAATCAACCCACAGAAAACTAAATTTATGATTTTGAATCCTAACCCCCACAATCGAGTCCCACCTAGGCTAGGCACAGTCCAACTAGAACGTGTGCACAATATTGAATACTTGGGGATTACTTTAAATGAACATTTAACGTGGACGACTCACCAGACTAAAGTGAACATCAAACTGGCTCAGTTGGCGGGTGGCACTATGCGTCTGGAGAATAAATCCTCCTATCGCCCACTAACCCCAATCATTCATATCTACAAAATTCAAGCCCGTGCAGGTGTTACATATGGGGGTGAGCTGTGGGGACACTCTCAATTCCCTAAACTACAGTCAACTGAAAATAAATTCCTGAGACAGGTCGTTGCCCTCCCGCAGAGTACTCCATTGCTTCCCCTTAGATTAGACTTGGGAATTCGACCAATAACGGAGGAGCTAGGACTTAAACCCCTAACATTTTGGAGGCGTCTGTGGTGCAGCCCAGATCTTACAAACTATAGAGAGGAGCTGCAGGAATTCCTGGAGCTACGGAATGCCAAGAGGATCCCGTGGCTGACTTATGTGAAGGGAATGCTAGAGGAGATGGGCTACCCGGAACTTTGGACGGATCCTTCAAACACTTGCCTAAAGATTCCAAAAAAGGCACTTGTGAGAGCATACCAAGAACTGATGCTCACAAAAGCTATTGACGCCACTCGTGAGGGATCCTTGACACACTTGTTCCTAAAAGTGAAAGACTCCTATTGTCTCGAAAGTACTCTAGACGCTATGTCTCCTGTACTAACGAGGAAATTATTCTTACAATGGAGATACGGAAGCCTCCCTTTAGCTTCATTTACAGCGTTCTGGTCATGCCGCTCCATCACAGAAACTTGCCCAGTGTGTGCTCATCCGAAGGAGGATGACGTTCACGTCGTCTTCTTCTGCAAAGGCTATGAGAGGAGCAGGAAATACTGGTTAGTCCCACTACTCAGGAACCTGGGTTTTAGATCTTTTCAACCTGCTTACAGAGTTTTAAAGACAGACCTCTCCCCCACTGTAGTCTTTGCCCTCTCGAAATGTTTAACCTCTATGTGGTTCACTCGAAGCCGTTGGGTCAAAAGACTTGTATAAAAGACTCCTTGAAAGTTATATACTGTTTTCGCAGCACCCCTTGTTTTAAAATGTTTTATATTGGATCACATTGTGTTAAATTCGTTTTTAATTGTGTATAAATGTTATGTATCTTTTATGATCTGTGATCGAAATAAAGATTTTTGGAATGGATAGATCAGATCGATCTTATGAGTAAAGTAACTGGCCAACTCGTCACAGAGTGCCTGGGTGGCAGGGGGTGAGACATGCTCAACTTTAGGATTTGTAAACTCCTTCAGGATCTTGTATAGTTCCCTGGAGGAGTTTTTTGCCTCTGTGATGCGAATAACCAAGTGTGACCTTCTTGCTGCATTGCAGCTGTTGAGGTAAAGTTTATGGGCATGTCGGTAGCGAAATTCATCTGAGTCCTCCTTTGACTTTCTTCATCTCCTCTCTAGGACTCTGCATGTGGCCTTCTCCTTCCTAAGGGTATCCGTATACCAGGGGGCCGGGGCTGCCCTCTCCTGAATGGTTACCTTTTTAAGGGGGGCTACAACATCCAGGGCTACCTGGATTGCTCCCTCTAGTTTTGACCAGGCCAAATTGGGATCCGTTTCTGAGTTAACAGCAGGGTCCGTGTAGACCTGACCAAACGTGGCCGGTGTTACTCTTGCCCATGGTCTACGAGACATCTCCCACCCCTGTATCTGCTTGGTTACTGGCACAGGCATCACCCGGATTTGTAGAGCCAGGTGGTCGGTCCAGCCAAGTACTTGGGGGTGGGGTCGACTACCAGCTCAAACATATTAGAAAAGAATGGCATCTAACGCATGGCCTGCCCTGTGCGTATGGCCTGTCACCTTTAGTGACAGATTAAGGGATTCCAGGGCTGCTATAAGACTGGCCGTATCCGAATTGGTAAGTAGTTCTAAATGATGATTGAAATCTCCCAGCAGTAGGAACTTATTGGCTTTCAGGACATGGGGTGCTAGTCTGTCGAGCAGTGCGGTGCAGAATTCCTTTTTACTGGCCCCCGGGGGATGGTATACCAGAGCACTTGTCCATATAGTGGCCTGCTCACGCTGTACTCTAAATATTAGGAGCTCCAAATTGGGGGAGGAGACCCTGTTCAGTGCCCTTATGTGGTAGGGAGGTCGGATGGCAATCGCTAGGCCCCCTCCACGTTTACCCGATCTATCCAGCCTGATGACTGAGTAGTTCTCTGGAAAGGCAACTGCTAATACCGGGGTAATGTCTTTACTAAGCCACGTTTCGGTAAAAAGACAGATGTCCGGTTTCAACTCCTCTAATAGATCCCATGTTTCCATAGCGTGTTTGGAGATGGATCTGACATTAAGCTATACTCCTTGCATATGATTTCTTTGTGTATGCAGCCCTGTTCCGCTAAGCTCCTCACAATACTCATCTTGCAGCCTTTGTTGTGGCTGCGCAAACAGGAGGGGATTTGAAAGGGAGGAGGGATATTCTGCCACTTCCCATTCCCGCCTGTTGCGCTTATTGCGGCTAATGGCTATGTTGACCTCACCATTGCTCCCACTGCATACTGGTACAAGTCCGTATTCCAGGAGAGCATCACGTGTGTAAGTGATTGTCCCCCCGACAGGCCTCTGCTGTGCAGCTGGCAGCATCACGAGCGGCGGGCAGCGGTCAGGCGCGGACGGGCGCAGACGGGCTTGCCTTTGGCAAGCCTTAGGCGTGCCCGCTGCGCGCCCGCTCTGGTGGCAAGAATTTATGGCGTGGGCGTGTGGGCGACTAGAGCGCTAACCGCCATCAAATGACAGGAAAAAAAGACTAAAGGTCGGCTCTCTCCACACAAACAGTCACCGAATGTGATTGTGGTGGACCGGAGAGCTTCTAAAGTCCCCCCAAGAAATAATCTGTTTGCACGGACAACGTTTGTCTTGGGACGCATGGGACTGGCTTCCGCACCTGTAGCACGTGGTCTTGCTTTCTTTGTTCTGCTTCCACTGTTGCCCAGGTTTCCCCGTCCACCTGTTTGGCCCTTTACCTTCTGCCATCGCGGCTTTGCTCCTTCATGGTGGTTCTGCATCGTCTACCTTGTTCACCATGGGCCTCTGGGCAGCTTCTCTCTTTGCTGCGTCAGCACACCGTTTCGACAGTTCTGCTTTTTTCACCATGGCTACGTTCACCCACAATTTGTCTTGAACTGTTTGTTGATGGTGTGCATGACTATCTTATCTTTTATGAATTTGTCATGCAGGCTGCCAAACTTGCACGTTATTGCCAACTTCCTCAATGCGGCCATGTAGTCATCAATGGATTCACCGGCTTCTTGTTTCCTCTGCTGGAAATTATAACGGTCGATGGAAGTGCACACTGCTGGACGATAGTGGTTGTTCAGATCTTCTATAGCGTGTCTAAATACGTCGTCATCTGCATTTGGTCTGGGCTTGGGCACCCGATTCTTAAAGACCCTTATTCCTTCAGGGCCTAGGTTGTGCAAAAGTATCCTCCTCTTCCTTGCACTGGGGAAAGCCTCCCCGTTCTCGTCTTCTAGAGCTTCTATATAGTTCATGAAGTACTCTCTCCAGTCCTCCCACTTCATTTGGGGCTTTCCAGGCTTGGGTAAAAACGGGATCGGCGTCGTGAGTGAAGACGACTGCGCACTCATTTTGGCGCGTCTTTCTGGTTCCACCCCTGGACCTCTCGGGCTGCGCTTGGGTCGGTCGGGGTCCTTCTGCGCCCCCTTCTCTGTGTCCTGTTGGCTCCGCCAGGGCCTCCGTGGGGTGCAGGTACTTCCCTGTATTCACCTCCCTCGGTGTCCTTCTTCTGTCTCTGTTTGTTCGCCTTCGGGCCTCCCTGATGGTTGGTTTCCTTGCTGCACTTTCTTGCTGTATGGTGCCACTGCTTCTGGTACCTTGATGTCTTGGTGCAGCTCTCCTCCTTTCCTCGCGCCTCTGCCCCGCTCCCCCGCTGTGTTGTCTCTCTAGTACTGTCTGTGGCTCCTCGTGGTGGGCCTCTGGCTTGTGGGGTCTTAATCTTCTTTCCTGGTGATCATTTCGTTTTTCTCGGGCATCCCGCCCTCGTTGCCACTGTAAGGATGCTGGGTGCCTTCTAATGATCACCACGGAGGCAGGAGTTCTCAAATAATGTATTTATTGAGTACACATAAATTGCGGGAGAGCGCCAGGCGTCTAGCGTTCTCCGATACCTTTTATCTCTGCGCGCATGCGCAGTCGCTCCCAAGATGGCGGTCGTGCGCGCTATGTCATTACGTAGCGTGCGTTAACTAGAGCGCGACTCTACAGTATATTCGAGACTTGAGTTAAGCAGTGAAGCATTTCTACTTGAAAGACATATTTCAAAATGTTCTGTCTTTGCAGAAGTCACACTGAACATGTGACTCAGACTATACTACATCGTAAATGCGAACGCGAAGCGTGAGCAAAGCACAGGGGGTTAAAATCTTTCATCTCAATACACCATTCGTCCTCATTGTATCTGCCTACCATATTATTGGATTGTAAACAGTGAGGATAGCACGTATATATATGATATGAACCTGCCCAATGGTAAACAGCAGTTAGCTATCTTTGTATGATGTCAGATAAAAGCCCCCTGATCCATATCAGTATCAAAGTCATTCCGTATGCAAGTCTTTATCGTAACATAGGCGAGCATTAGGGGACACAAATTCGACACATGTCTTCGGTAGGGGTATTTAGAAAGTGAGGCTATAAAAAGCTTTTTTATACATACACTTAAAATGGAGTATAGTCGTGTCTAAAAAACTCCCGCAACTAACGAACCCAATGTTAGCATATCGTCAAACCTCACTGACCTGTAATCTTGCTCAATACGTCCCCAGCAACCTGCTTTTCCCGTCTGTTCCGCCGAGACAAGTAACGCTCACATTGGGGTAGTATTTGAATGGAAAAGCTACCCGGAAGTGTTTAGAGGCCAGCATCCAGAAAGAACACGATCCAAAGACTGACTTATTCATTTCGAACAGTGGAAGCGGCCATATTAGAATGGTATCAAACTTAACCCACAGACAATTCCCCTAATTACTATTATTTCAAATCTTTATTATCGAAGCTCATTGTATTTAGTGTTGATAAATATCCATTCCACTCAATATTTCAAATATTGAGTGGAATGGATATTTATCGACACTAAATACAATGAGCTCCGTAAATAAAGATTTTGGCCTAGGGTGCACCTATGCCCTGGGTACCTATGGTACACTATACAGGGGCTCACAAGGGTGACCCAGTAACCAATCTGGTATGTACCTATAGTACATGGTATCAATTTAGAGAGAGAACAGCTGGGCTGTGGGCTTGATTAGCAGGTCCACAGCCAAACTAAAGTAAAAAAACCAGAGAATCACAGCAAAAAGTGGGGGTAACCATAGGAAGCAGACCCTACTCTCCTACAAAAGTTAACACCACAAACTTTCATTTCATTTATAATCTTTATTTCAGCACAATTTGAGCCATAAAAGATGCATAAAACAACAATACATGGTGCATATTGTAAATACAATACATGCTTCGTTTTATATATAGAGGAGTAAATGATTTTACAGATGATATTGTTGTGGCTAGGAAATCATTGATAAAATCTTTAATTTAGTTAAAAAGGCATTTTATATTTTTTTAAATATACTTTCACCATTTCTAAAAATACTATTCATTAAAATAGGAAATCATGAATATATACAAACCAATAAATAAGATCAGAGTACAGCACAATAGGTTCAATTTGATTTTACAGATTTAGTCCCTTCTTATTGCTTACAAAACTTATTGCCAATAAAAATCTTCTTACACAAAATACAATCACTTGTCTGGTATCCGACTTAATAATCCTCAACGCTTCTTTACATGATCGCACTCCTAGGATGTTGCACAGTGGCTTTATCCATTTTTTCCTGGCTGCCTCGTATGCTGGGCAGAAAAAGAGGATGTGTTGATCATCCTCTTTGATACAATTTTCACACAGTGTACATAACCCACTGGACCTTGCTTCGCTTGTCCTGGACCACCTGGCTAAAGTTGAGTTGGTTCTCAGCATTCCATACCTAAATTTCATGTATATACTTTTAGCCAAAGGTGGTTGGACCTCATCTAGGAAGTCCTCAAAACAGGAAGTGTCCTTAAAATCAAGAAAGTTACTTATCAACATTCCGCCAGTACGCTCATTGATCAAGGTATATGTAATATAACCCCAAAAGGTTGTTTTCACCAGTTTTTGTTGAGCTTTGTGTCAAGCTTGACGGATCTTCCCTAAACTGAGACAACCCAATTCTGTTTAACCAAATGCGCACATGTTTTGGCCAAACATTATTATTGAGCAAATCCAGTCTCATTATTTCTTTTAATCCATTTCTATAGTCTAATAGCTCAGGTGTACACCAGAGCCTCACCCAATAGGATAGTGGCCGTTAGATGGTATAATGGTCTGTGCGCTTCATATTTAGGTCTAACATTAGGGGTATCAGAGGAGTACCTTTTGGCAACTTCAGGAGGCTCCTTTAAAATTTGTTTTCATTAATTGTAAAAGCGTTCCTAGACATAGGCCCCCATATTTCGGCCCCATACAACGCTGCGGACTGGGCCTTGAACTTAAAAACTTCTAATGCCGGGGTGACAGCTTTGCTAAAGCTAGCCCCGTGTTTTTTTAAGATCGGTATGGTGTTCTGTGTGAGTATCATTTTACTCTTCTCTACTTGGGTTTTCCATGAGAATCTTGAGTCGGGGAAACTCCCAAGTTCCGGACTAATTCTAGTTTTTGATCATTTAATAACAAGTTCCCCCTGAACGTTTTATGGGGGTTTATGGCCATACATTTGTTTTTTTTCGTGTTGATCTCTAGGACCTTGTTATTGCAATATAAGTGGAATGAATGTAAAAGGGATTGCAGACCTCTGGGGGTTTGAGAGATTAATATTGTATCATCTGCGAATAGAAGGGCAGGGACCCTTTCACCATTCAGCTTAGGGGAATCGTTGTTACAGCCCTCTAAGTGAAACAGGATATCATTGACGAACAATGAGAATAGTGTAGGAGCCAGCACGCATCCTTGGCGGACTCCACGCTCAATCGGAATCGCTTGTGTTAGTTCGCCATTAGGTCCCCATCGCACTTTTGCAAAGTTTTTTGCATGCAACCTTATGATCTGTTGAAGCAGACAGGCTGGTAACCCTTGTGAGTATAAGGATTCCCATAAAAGATCGCGTGATACTAAATCAAATGCTGCCCTGAGGTCTACAAAAGCAACATAAAGGTGCCCTTTCCTTATATGTCCATACTTCCAGTAGAGGCAGCAAAATCTGAAAACTTGATCAACAGTGCTTACTCTACTCCTAAAACCAGATTGAAACTTGGTGAGTACTTAATTTCCTTCCATCCACAAATTTATACTCGTTAAAATATGCCTTGAGTATATTTTTTGTAAAATATCCATTAAACTAATCGGGCGGTAATTGGATGGCTCAGACCTGTCGCCCTTTAAAAAAATTAAAACGATTTCCGCACCCCTCCAACTCTCCGGAAAATCTGCACCGGCTGCTAGTATGTTACACAAAAGGTTAATATAGGGTGCCCAGACGCTAAGTTCATGTTTGTAAAGATCGCCTTGGACTTTGTCTAGGCCTGGTGCTTTGCCATTTTTTACTGCATTAATAGCTAATTCAGTTTCCTCTATATCAAACTCTAGCATGCTTTCACAGGGAGTGAGCCAAGGTGTATCCTTGCCCCGAGCCCCTGTGCACTCTGGCACTTTCTAAAGATGTGTAAAATGGTCAACCCAGGTACATTCGTCAAGGTACACATCCTTGACCACTCTTCCAATGTGGTTCCCATTCGCCACCAATCTCCAGAACCAAACTTGGTCCATACTTTTGGCTGCCATTAACAAGTCTGACCAAATTTCTTCATCCCGTGTTTCTTCTTGCTATCTCTTGAATTTGCTTATATTCTTTTCTCGCCGCCTTATTTCAGCTGGGGATTTACTTTTTATAGCCACTAAGAGCCTAGTTTTGCCAGAGCGGCAATCCTTACCATACCATGGTTTACTTTGGGGATAAATTATCTGTCTTTTGATGTTTTTTTTTGGCATTTTCGTTACCAATAATTTCAAGCCTTTAAAAAACGCTTTATGTAAATTAATGAAAATGTTGTCCTCCAATGGTGAACTTGTATAACTCGAGAAAGTGTCAGCTAGGAGTGAGTAGATACCTGCTAGCACTTCACTGTGCTCCAGTATATATGCCCATTTTAGTGATCTACGGTTATTACTGGCCAATATCACATCGTTGTTGGTATTTGGGGAGTCTGACACCTTATTATCAGCACTTGCTCCGTGAAGTAAACTAGGAGCAAATAACAATTGGAGTGGACAGTGATCACTTTCAAACCTAGGCATGATCTCTAGGTCAGTTAAGTAGGACCAGATATCCAAGGAGACCAGGATGTAATCGATATTACTTTGAGAGTTATTCCTTACAAAGGTCGAAGCTTTTAGCATGCCCTCAGGCCGTACGCGGTAGTCAACTTCATAATTTGGACGGCCAGTGCTGTGCAATGCACTGGCTCGATATTATCTAATGAGGGAATGTTATTAGCCCTGTCCTCCTCATCCAAAACATCACCAAGAGCTATGATTGGTTCATAATTACAATTCAAGTCTCCACCTAATATCATGGTTGGTTTCTCTTCCATGCTATTTAAAAAGCTATCCAGCTTTTCCAGTGTTACAGACTCCTTGGACGAGGGAGAGGGTCTATTATATACGTTAAACAAGTATAACACTCTACCATCGTTCGTAATAACTTTCAGGCCTAGTATGTCCACTGAATCAGTCTCTAGAATTGTTATACGGACCTTAAGTGATATTTTTACCCAAATTGTAAGTCCCCCCGAGGGCCTGCCTCTAACAGAGGGGACTGCATCAATATTAAAAGTCTTGTATCCTACTCTGTGCGGCGTACTAAGCGCCCAAGTTTCCTGCAAGAAGCAGATTTCACTTGATTCTATGTAATTACACCAATCTGGGTCACTTAGATTTTTCGATAGCTATGTTCCATGAGATTAATTTTAGATTTAATGAGGTGCCACCACTGATGTCTATTTGCTGGTCATCTATAATAACATCATTTGTGCATCAGTTTGCTCTAAATAATGCTCCTTCAGTGACCATAGCTGACAATGTGTTTAGAGTCTCTGCGGCCACTACTCCCCATTCTTCAGTTTCCAACTCCTGGGCATAAATTTGTGGTGGTGTTACTGGTGGAACATTCCTCTCTTTTTCCCCTGGTTTATTTGGGTCGAGCTCTAAGCCACCACCTGTGACCGTTGTTAATGGTAGTCAGTCAACCATTTCCCGAGTTGATAAATCTTGGAATTGATTAGAGCTTTAGAAAGGAGAGAACATTTCAGGGTTCTTACAAATTCTCTCACTGGTGGGTCTATAAAAATATCCTAATGGAAAGGCATGGATATTAGTATTGTCTTTCTGGGTCACATCACATGGTCTCAGTAGGTGGCGGACTGGGCTGGGACGTTTGAAATTAACAACTATACAGTCCCCATCAATATCTTTCATCTGTTCCCCTACCCAGCCCACCCTACGAACCATGATATTCTCATTTGTTTTTTGGGGGCTGAATCCTTTATATTTTCGGAGCCAATCCACAACCTTGTTCCTGAGACTATACCATGTTTCTGCTTGATCTTCCCTTAGGGCAGGTACGCCGGTTAGTATTAGAACATATGGGCATGCGGCTGGGGATAGTCTTAGATTATCACTGTTGGGGGTTACACGAGGTTTGTGAGGATTTGATGAGGGTACTGCTAGGTTACTATTGCTTGGATCTTCTCGTCTCCCTATAGTCTGGCCAGTCCTTACTCCACCGGGGCAGTGGGCATTACTATGCTGTTCTTTTTTAGGTCGAGCCTGGAATTCGCATCCGAAGGATGCGTCCAGGTGGAGACTTATAGCTAGCTGACTCGGGGGAATGAAGGACAAGAAACTGCCACGCGCTTCTCTTCGGCTGGATTACACTGCGTGCACGCGCACCCACGCATGCTCACATCACAGCCACACGCATACACAGCCACACGCATACACAGGCACACACACACCCCCCCCCGTCGCCGCCGCACCTACACACACTAGCGCACCTACACGCACACACAGAGACCCCCCACACACACACCAGCGCACCTACACACATGCACGCACACATACAAAGACTCCCCTCCCCCCGCCGCCGCCATCGCACACATACACACACACACACACAAGCGCACTCCCCTCCCCCCTAGAACTAAGCCCCACTTACCGCCATTCGGGACTTCGGTAGCCGGGGCTCCCCCTCGGGCATGGGAGCCCCGCTCTCAGGTACTCCGTGGGCGCGTGCGTGGGACTTCAGAAGACGGAAGCCCCGCCCAAAGGAAGTGGCTCCACGTGTCCTCCGTGTTTGCCTGTCTTCCTGCCTCAGCGGCCGCCAATGCTAGCGCGGCCCCGAGCAGGGAGGCGGGCACAGCGTCTCCCGTCCACAGTACAGCGAGGTAGGCTCTCGCTTAGAGAAATCAATTCATTGCACCGGGGGATCTGTTTGTAATTACTGCAGCTTGTTGCTTGTTTCATCAGCTGTGAAAAGTTAGATTGTAGGTCTGAGTTTTCTGCCTCTTAGAGCTTTAGGCTGAGATGTGTTTTTTCATTTTCTTCTGCCACTAGATTGTATTAGGATGTCTCTTCTCTACAGTCGCACAGGCTCTTGGTGCCTTCCTACCTTTTTTTATTTAATTGAGACTGGGCTTGTGTAATATCATTATTTCGTCAGCCTACGTCACTGGTAAAATCGTCCATAGTGCACCCCTTGGTCAAAAGCCATCACCGCGTGTGGGCGGCGCTGCTGCAGGACCCGACTTGTTGCTGCAGCCAGTACTGCGCACCACCTTTCCTCCAGGGTGCAGGTAAGGCGAGCGGCCCCTAGTAGGGGTGCTGGCAGCGGGTGACTGGTTCAGGCTGCGGTTGTCGACTCATACCGTGGCTTTCCCCACCTGTCGAGCTAAGCTGCCGCCCGAACACACCACTGCCGGATGAGTGAGGTGGTGGGTCTGCTCTGGTCTCTTCGGTCTTGGCAGTTTCTCTGTTTTGTAGCAGGAAGTCAGCAGTGGTCAGTTGTTACGTAAGAGTGTGGGCCGGCATCTAGCGTTGTTACCCACCAAAGAAATAAGATCGACACCCTCTTGAGTTTGCTACACCCAACTACCCCAAATTCTCTGGCAGTCATCTTTATATCACCAACTGACAATCAACAGGTTCAAACCAAGAACGTTCAAATTGACCAGGGTAATTATTGGCAAGATCGGGGGCGGAGGGGGGGAGGGGGGGGTTAAACAAGCATTCGCACTAACACTCATTTCTGCACTATATAATAAACTTAAAATAGCTCTCACAGGTCGTGAACTACTATGCCAGCCCCTGCACAAGTAATTATGGCAAAGGGATAAGAATGAGACCTTACGAGTGAAGGGTGCCTGCCTTTAACAGAGGAGCGGTACAACAAGGAAGCAGCCTAATGCAGGGCATACTACTGTAGGGTTGTTTGCTGGTAATTCGCTGGACAGTGGTGATTGAGGGTATCACTGCTGTCTCTGGCGCAGGGGCACAGCCCCTCCCCCTGCCCAGTGCAGGCATGGCTGCTCGCGAGGAAGGGCTGCTCGATAATCTTCACCGGCAGCCTGTTCTGTAATCCCTGTAAATGTAATAAAGATGCGATTGGAGCAGTGTCGCAGCCTAACCAATTTTCGCCTAGAGACCGAATTAATGCTTTTCTCACCTCCCTTCCTCCGTCTCAGGCAGAAGCATCCCCGATGCTCTCTCTCCCACCCGTGTTCGCTTCTCCTATCAATATCGACAGGTCTGCTCTCTCCTTAGCCATACTCTCCCTTTACCCTTCTCTGCCCTCCCCCTCAGTAATTCTTCCTGACCCTGGCAGGGTTCCACCAAACTCAGTCTGCAGGACGACCAGGAGCTAAGATGCAGGGCCACGATAAAGAGCACCTCTACAAGATCCAGGTGATTGGGGACCTCGGGGTGGGGAAAACCGGCATCATCAAGCGCTTTGTGCACCAGAACTTCTCCCCGCACTACCTGGCCACCATCGGGGTCGACTTCGCCTTGAAGGTGCTGAACTGGAACACACAAAACCGTGGTGCGACTCCAGATGTGGGACATTGCTGGTAAGTGATCGGATAATTCTCTGCCGAAAATCTGCCCTTCTAGAACCTGATTACACACCCGGTGCACTCTTTCTGCATGCTTCCCTAAGTCTATATAAAAAATAAATGCAAAGGCTGGAATTCTTCAAAAGTACGCCAAGTGGTCTGTTGTTTAGATTTATTTTAGAGTCTAGTAATGGGGAAGTTACTTGTTAATGTGCCTGTGACATGTAACTGGTGGTCTCTGCAGTATAATCGCCAATGTTCTGTTTTATTATATGTCCTCCATAGGTCCTCATGTACCATAACACCTTGTTTAGCGTCAGAAGATGTCAGGAAAAAGTGTGATCGCAAACGTTTTTCTGCATGTTGCTGCCCCACCTGTGACCCCTGTGTTGCTTCCACCCCGCTAGCACCCCTGTGTTCCTTCCACCCCGCTGGCACCCCTGTGTTCCATCCTGCTCGCACCCCTGTGTTGCTTCCATTCAGTTTGCACCCCTGTGTTGCTTCCACCCCGCTTGCACCCCTGTGTTGCTTCCACCCCGCTTGCACCCCTGTGTTGCTTCCACCCCACTTGCACCCCTGTGTTGCTTTCATTCAGTTTGCACCACTGTGTTGCTTCCACCCCGCTTGCACCCCTGTGTTGCTTCCATCCCGCTTGTAACACATGTTTCTAATGCCAGTCGTGCCCCCGTGTTGCGTTCATCTTACTCTTGTCCCTGTGTTGCTTTCATCCCACTCGCTCCCCTGTGTTACTTCCACGCTACTCGTGCTTGTTTCACTTCTGCCCCACCTTTCCCCTATATTGCTTTCCTCACCTGCCCCAACATGTTGCTTCCCCACTCACACGCCTCGTATTGCTCCCCAACCCTCCTAAAAAGAAATGCATTTGCAAATTTTTTCTTTTTATTTGCCGATCCAACTTGGATCACTAAATAAAAAGAAAAAAAAGCACTGCGTATAATCTTCACAAAAGTTATTTACAAAACTTTAAGCTATTGCCGTTATAAATTACAATAACTTTTTAAAGTTTTAATTATTGATAAAAAATTAAAAACCATTGTTATTTGTAATATCAATACATGTAAGTCACGTAAATACAACACATAATGCATTACAAATGCTATAGGTGTCACATTCGCGAAAGTTATAACTATTGGCATTGTAAATGACAAAGCTATTAATTTCGTTACTTAAAAAAAAAAAACATAAATAAAAAATTTGTCATTTACAATACCAATAGCTCAAACTTTCCTAATGCGACCCTATTGCATTGCAAATGCTTGTTTTATTAATGGTTGGACTCTCCCTTCTACAGCCTCTATTTCAGGCATAGCATCTAGACCTGACTGAGTCAAAGGATTCTCTTTTAGAGAGTCTTCTTTCCTTTTACCGTAACTTGTTATTTGATCTGCAAGTAATTTGGTGGAATTCGCAAAGTTCTCTCTCCCCTCTTTTATCATAATATCCAAATTAGCAACAGTCTGGTTTATATCATTAGTTTTATTGTCCAGGTCCTTCAGTCTAGTGATCATAAGATTGTTTATTTGCACCTGTACAGATTCTAAGGTGGACTTAAAAATATCTGCAACAATGAATTCCAGCGTTTCCACCATGCTATCTGCTCCATTAGAAGGAGGAGAGTAAGCTGTCTCTGTTTGAGTTTCAAAGGATCTGCTACCTAAGCTCGCATGGTCGGTCAATCCTGCATTATATGTAGGGCGAGCCTTTGACCCACCCACTCCTCCCTTTCTATTGTAAATTCTCTTCCCTTGCAATGAAGACTTTAATTTGCTTTTTTCCTGTGTCCCTTGTCTTGCCCTGCACTGTCTAGTTGCCATTGGAGGAGCTGGGGACACATTTGGTGACTCATCTGGCTCCAACTGATTTTTATCAGTAATTGAAACATGACCCACCCTAGAATTCTCTGATGTATGGACAGGAGATGTAGTGTGCAAGCTCGCTGATTTATGCGATACATCTATGAGGGCTAGTGTGCCAGAGTCACTGTGTAATTGTAACTTTGATGGGTCCAAGGATAGCCTTCTCTCGGTGAGAGCAATTAATAGGGATTCTGCTCTTAAAATAAAGCCATCAAGGGTTCCTGCTAGGCCTTTCTGCTTACTCATGATTTGTCTAGGTACTGATCAATAGCACGTTAAAGATAATATATCAATAGCACCTTAAACGAACAGTACTAGGGGCGGGGGTATAGCACTTTGGGCTAATCTACCGTTAGGAGCCGCACAGTACAATATATCCTATCGCCCCCTCTTTTAATCTAGCAAGAGCTGGTAACAATAAGCATGAAGGGTCAAAAGCTAGCAACAGAGTCTCAGCAGTATGTGTACCTAGTTTTGTCGTTCACGAGTCTTTCACTTAAGATCCAAGGGAGGTGGCCCTGCCCGGCCTCTTCCGGCCTCGGACGGCCACAGACGGCCCGCCCTTTGCCTGGGCTTAGCCCGGCTACGCCCGCGCGCGTCCCGCAACGCGGGAACACCGGCGTCCTTTTGGGCGCCCCCTGGCGCGAAATGGATGCGTGGGCGGCGTCAGCCGCTGGGGACCCTGGGAGATGTGGTCTCCCCCCTCGGCGGCCACGCACAGGTAGCAGGAAGCAGCGGCAGCGGGGGAGACCGAGAGAAACGGCACAGCGTCCTCTCACCCCACCAAAGTCCGTAGGCGCCTTGAAATGACTACAAGCGGGGAACCAGCACAGCAACAGGCAAATCCTAGGTAAGGAAAGAGCACCCCACACACACAAACTAAAATACCCGTTTAGGAGTTGGGTTTAAAATCCAAATTTCAATGCGCAATACACCAAGCACAAGGACCGTAGCGTGTTCGGTTCCAAGCACTACCTGCGCTTCTCTATGCTGCGCGCCGGTGCCATCAGCTGGTTTTCAAGCTGCGGTCGCTGAGCCAGTGTACAACTAGAGTGTGTCTCCAAAATGGCGGTGTAAAGTGACCAAGCAGAAATAGATATTCCGGGGAAACTGTAGCCGTCTACCAACACTCCCGCCATACAATCAACACTCTGCCGCTGCGGTGGACCTGGAAGAGGAGATCGGCATACAGCAGGTAAGTAGGTTCAGCCCGTAATGTCCCCGTAATGTCCCCAAACAAGTAAAAACACTGATTAAAAGTTAACAACACAAACACAAACTAAAATACCCGTTTAGGTGTTGGGTTTAAAATGCAAATTGCAATGCGCAATACACCGAGCACAAGGACTGTAGAGTGTCTGGTTCCAAGCACTACCTGCGCTTCTCTATGCAAGTGCTCCTGTGGTAAATTGTGTTATGGATTGGTGTTTCCATGACTGGATATTTGATTTACTTGTTAGTCCCTAGGAAAGTACACTGAGTGTGCCGTGTGCCTGTGAATCAAATGCTACTAGTAGGCCTGCAGCACTGATTGTGCCCCCCCTGTGAGTAGCCCTGAAAAGGTAACTCAGAGCCGCCATTGCAGAGTCTGCGCGCAGTTTGTAACTGCCATGTCTGCTTGGCCAGTGCTCACACTTGCCAGTCCCTCACCTTCCCTTTTCTTACATGTCAACCACCCCTAAGGTAGGCCCAATGTACCCCTGTGGTCCGGGTCCAGTGTATGTGAAAGGTAGGACTTGCCCTGGTGTGTGTGGCATGTCCTGAAAGTGAATTAGGGCCAAGTTCATTTTTCACTTTTGCAAGGCTACCTGTTCCCCATATGACAGAATGGGGAGTCTGTTTATAACATCTTATAAACATAACTGGCCCGGGGAATTAGGTAGGAAAATAAAGTTTAGAATGCCTGAACTCAGAATCTAAAGATGGATCTTTTAGTGAAGGAGATTTTTACATTCTGTGTTTGAAAATACCACTTTTGGAAAGTAAATAAATGTAAATCCAGTACTTGTATAGTGAGCAAATCAACCCCAAAGGGGTATCTCAGCGCTGGGGGCCATTGGGAAGATTAAGCGAGCTATCGCCCAGAGTCCCATGGTGCTGGGCAGACCCCTGCACCATGGGATCACCAGCATCCAGCATCAGTCGCCCTGGCCCCGGCGCCACACCTCTTCCGTTATCCCGTGTGCCTCTGCTGGAATGTGGATTGCCTGTCAGGGTTTTGGATGACGGAAGACTGGGGACCAGGAGTGGCCCCAGATACTCAATGTGGGCCAGGAAAGGGCTGAATAGGCCTGGGCTGCTCTTGGAGAAGGGGGAGGAGATTTCCTTGCACCTCAAACGGCCTGGTCGGCCTCTGACCATGCCGTCCCCCTCGTGCCAGGAAGTCACACCAGAGAAGGCAGAACTGGTTCTGTCTGGGCACAGACACTCTCTGCCTAAGAAATCAAAGGATTTTGGGATATAAATATTGGGGCCCGGACCCCTGAACTTTAGAACTCTTTTGGAATAAGAAGACTGCCAAGCAGAAGAGCTGGAGAAGCTGTGAGGAGGAACTACCACTTTGCTGTGTGCTTTGCTGTGTTGGCCTGCAGTGGCTGATTCTGTCTTGGGCAGTGAAAGGACTGGACCAAACTTTCTGCAATCTACTTTTGTGAGTTTCTCCAAGGGCTTGAGGTAGAGCTTGCCCCCTGTTCAAGAATCAAAGCAAAAAGCAACCCAACACAGTCTACGACGCTGCTGCCGACTCCCTGTTCTGAAGGCACCGCAGTGGGCACCGCCGCACCGTGATCCTGGTCTCACCGACGATGCAGGCTGATGCCGCCACCGAGCCGCTGCTCGCACCATGACCTGTGGGCACCGCACTCCGCACCGCCTTGCTTCACAACGACGCCTTGGCCTCCCCGAAGACGCCGCTCCATGCCAAAATCGATGCTGCTGCTTGAACCGTGGTTTGAGGGCATCGCTCATAAAGTTACATGGCGCACTGCCCTCATCCCGCCCCGCAGCCTTGGCCTACTGACACCGGCGCCATCGACTCCAACAGCGCTTCAGCAACGACGCGATGCTGCTTGCACCGCAACCTGCCAGCACCGCGACGAGCACCGCATTTACTTCGCACCCCAACCCTGGTCTCATTGATGACACCAGCAGACGCCACCCCCCCAGCTGCTGATCACACCGCGACCAGAGGGCACGGGATGCTGCACTGCTGCATTTTCCACTACAGCACCCGACGCCAGCGCGCCTGACTTCAACAGAGAGGAGTTTGATCTGCAACGCGTGTGACTTCGAGAGCCCCGATGACTCCTGCACTGACCTCCGGAATGGACGCCTGCGGACGCCGTGCTTTCGGAAGCTCAAGAAGAGATCACCGGCGCCCTGCATTTCTATAAGGTACTGTTTAGTGAGTCTTCCCGACACCGTAGCTGGCCCGCAATGTCGCGGTCAGACAGAACTGTGTGGATTTGTTTGTTCACGATGCCGTGATAGACCCGGACAGAGCTATCAACTTTAAGGAACTGTTTTTCAAGGTTATTTTGATAACTGAAGATTTCTAAGTACTGTATGGTGGATTTATATAGTTTTTGGTCTTGTCTTAAGTATATAAAAATATTGGATATTTTTCTAAACTGGTGTGGTGTCCTCTTGTAGTGCTTACACTGTATTACTGTTGTTTATGTGCAAATGCTTTACACACTGCCTCTAACATAAGCCTGACTGCTCGTGCCAAGCTACCAAGGGGGTGAGCAGGGGTTATTATAGGAGTGTAACTTACTTATCCTGACTAGAGTGGTGGGTTCTGCCTGGCTTTGGCACATGCCCTAGCGTACCAAAAATCCCATTTCTAACAAAGGCCATAAACCCACTCTTGTTTTGGCACCGAATTGAGTCCAAACCAAATGTATCAATCTACCTCAAAGCAATCTATGAACTTTGTTAGAATAGCCATTCTTACAATATACCATGGCTCAAACATATTGCCAATACCCTCAACAACATTGATTGCTATGAATATTGGGCCAATCCGGGGACCATGGGTCCCTCAACCCTGAACAGTCTAAGTGGAACTATTGGTCATGGATCTCCAAACAACTCCATGGAAAACTATTGTTCACCCAGCGGGAAATTAAACCTGCTTTTGGTTTCAACATCAGGATCAGCATCAGCATCAACGACATCAGGATCCTTATGGACAAAGGAGAAACAGCAGCCCTCATCCTTCTGGACCTATCAGCAGCCTTCGACACGGTCTGCCACCACACCCTAACAGCACGCCTCCATGACGCCCGAATCCAAGAGAAGGCCCTGACCTGGACCACATCCTTCCTCTCTGGCAGAACCCAGAGCTTCCGCCTCCCACCCTTCCGCTCCAAGACCACAGAGATCATCTGCGGCGTTCCACAGGGATCATCCCTCAGCCCGACGCTGTTCAATACCTACATGGCACCACTTGCCCACGTCGCACGACAACATAGCCTCAACATCATCTCCTACGCCAACGACACCCAGCTGATCATATCCCTCACCAAAGACCCCCACACCGCCAAAGCCAACCTCCACAGAGGAATGAAGGCCGTCGCCGAATGGATGAAGGACAGCAGGCTGAAGCTGAATTCAGACAAGACGGAGGTCCTCATCCTCGGCCCCACCCCCTCAGCCTGGGACGACTCCTGGTGGCCAACATCGCTAGGAACATCCCCAGAACCCACCGACCATGCAAGCAACCTGGGGGTCATCCTCGACTTCACCCTCTCCATGACCAAGCAGGTCAACGATGTATCCGTTTCCTGCTTCAACACACTCTGAATGCTCCGCAGGATCTTCAAATGGATCCCCTCCGACACGAGAAAAACAGTCACCTAGGCCCTCGTCACCAGCAGACTGGACTACGGGAACGCCCTCTACGCAGGAACAACAACCAAGCTCCTGAGACAGCTGCAACGCATCCAGAACGCCTCGGCACGACTGATCCTCGACGTCCCCCAACGCAGCCACATCACACCCCACCTGAGAGGCCTGCATTGGCTCCCCGTCAACAACAGGATCACCTTCAAACTCCTCATCCACGCACACAAAGCCCTACACAACGACGGACCACCATACCTCAATGACCGACTCAGCTTCTACACCCCCACCCGCAGCCTCCGCTCTGCCAACCTCACCCTCGCCAGAGTTCCACACTTCCGGAAAACCACCGCCGGCGGCAGATCCTTCTCCTACCTCACCGCCAAGACCTGGAACTCTCTCCCTACCAGCCTATGACAGACCCAGGACCTGCTGGCCTTCAGAAGACTTCTCAAGACCTGGCTTTTCGATCAGTAGCTCCCCCCCCCAGCGCCTTGAGACCCTCACGGGTATGTAGCGCGCTTTAAAAATGTAATGATTGATTGATTGATCTATATCGGTCATATATTTCCAGCAATAAAGATAGCACTGTATATAAAATTCCGACTAGGATGCCTCCCTGTAAAGTCCTTTACACTAAATTGGTTGACCTCTTCTAGTGATTCCATTTCTCCCTGCTTGCTAGGTGGCATTGAGACTCTCAGCTACTTATGCTGCTATGCCCCCTTTCTTTGTCAGTAAGGAGTTTTCTTCGTCCTCTTTTAAAAAAAATTGACATCAGCATTGAAATGCTGCCCTGCACCTATGTTCAAGAGGGTATATTAGTACCATTTTTGACCCAGTATCCTCAAACATCTACGAAGCTTGGAGAGTTACGTGGCCATGCATTAGACAACACAACGTTTGAGTCTTGAAGCCTCCCTTAAGTTGAAAACATATTCTAGCCAACCTGCAATGTACCGCACAAAGCACTTTACTTGGGGCCTCTGTTATCTTAGCAACATGGCCCCCCCTTAGCCCAATTTTTCAGGTGGCCTTGTTTTCTCTTGCATTTTCTCATAAAGCCAATTTATTTACTCATTGTTTTCACCTTTATTCTTTCTTTACTTTTGTTGGATTAATGCATTTGGTAGTATAATGCTTCAGTGCTGAAGTGGTTTAATGGCAGTATTTTATTGTTGTTATATCATTTTTAACTGTGCCCATTCTAAGTGGTAAACTCTTATCACACTCAACGAACAATTGCTTGCACTTTACCTAGGTCCCTGATGACATTTTAATGAATGTCTAAAACATATTTCTATACTCAAGTTTTCTTGTTTTATGATCATCACAGAAATTCTACTATTGTGTATGGCTTATCTTAATAAGCTGGCACAATAAAAGTAATAATATGTCTAGCCTAGAGTTAGCGTTCTCCCTTATCTTCCATCGGTCTGTTCAACTGTTATTCTAATATTGCCTCCACCCAGCAACGCATATTGAATGGAGCAGTGGGTCAACACAATTCAGGTTTTGGTTGTTTTGCACTGTGACTGAGAGCATTTTTGCCTGATCATACGCACATGACCCAAAAAAGAAGTGGGATTCAGTTTGAGGACTAGTGGGATAATAATTTAGTTTGTGATGTTGTTATTTTTGCCCTCACTCTTATGTGTGTTCATGTTTCAGTAATTTACAACCAATAGTTCCTTTTTTCCTGAAATGATCATATTTTCATGTGATGTGCATTAAAACTTGAAAGGGTTTCCATACATCATCTAAGTGCTCCTGCATGCTATGAAGCTCCCATACTGTTCTATGCTTGCCTAGTCGAGACCAATTGGCTTTGCCAAAACTTGTAATCCTGTGAAATTAGTTACATGGTTTTGTAGCTTGGGACGAGGCTCAACATAAAACACAGGGATGTTATGCATAGTATTTAGTATACTTTTCTGTACACTTTTAGCGTGCAAAGTACGCCATCAGTCAGGTGTTCCTTTGTGCCGTGGAACATTTTGGCCCAAGGACAAAAAATAGCGTTAAGTAATTTTATTAAAAACCACATCTTGATAGCCTTACAGAAGGCCATATAGTGTTAATTTGTTAGTTTATCATTGGGAGAGAGTTCCAGAGGCATAAGGACAAAGGCATAGACCCCAGGCCAAGTTTTGTTTGTGCTTCAGTCACTGCAGAAGTTTGAAAGAGGTGTTTCAGAGTCTCACAAATGAGTGAGTTATGAGCATCTTTGTTTTAGCAAAGGAGCTCTTTGCTAATGGTAGGCACTAATAACAATGCAGTCCAACTTTAGCGTTACTTGATTAGCAACAGACAGCCAATAGAGAGATATAGAGGTTTGGTTGAATTTGTGAATTTAATTCTCAGTAGAAGATGGGTATCAAGGCTCTGGATTCTTCTTCTGGACTCGAACTTTTCAGAGTCTGCTCAGAAGCAGCACAGGCAGGCAACGATGTAAGGTGTTTAAAATTTGGTGGAAGTGTCAGCACTGATTGTGATGGCACTCAGGGCAGCACAGAACATAACATAACACAGGTGAGTGCATTCAGTAGGGCCCATAACATTGTGGTAGATGCAGTTTGGTGATCAGTTCTATGCTTTTTTGTCCGAGTTTTACTACAATCTCTTTTGATGTTTGAACACCATGCTTCCGTCACATATGTACATTGGGAGCCAGGAATTGCCATCAACAAATTCTATATAGGAGTTTCTCATATCCCTTCCCCATCCCACTGTTCTATAGCTCGATGAGCTAGGCTCAGTTCATTCAACATGATGGTTATCCTCACTGTACCTGTTTACCTCCCTCTGTTTCCCTGTCCCACTTCATGTCCTGTCTCACTCCAGGAAGCGATCATCTTCCACAGTCCAGTGGGGGCGGATGATGTTTGAGTCCTAATCTTTCTTACGTACTTTTTAAAATACTACCTTCATGCTCTACAGGTGGGTGTAAGAATAGGACTTAAAGGAATAGTTGAAGCAGTCGGAGTGGTTGTTAGGATCTCAAACTGTTCACAGTTGGCATTGAGGTGGGTAATTTGCATCCAGGCTCGACAAGAAGGACCGGAAGGTGGCAAGTGAGTTGTGCTAAAGTTTGAGCAGAAGTTGGGTACAGTCAACATAAGATTAATATGCAAGTATGAAGGAAGTAATTGTAGAATTGGGACAGAAAAAAATGCATTAAAGAGTATAAGGGTTGGAAAGAATTTTAGGAAGAAATGAGCTTCAGGGACCTGTATTTAGTACATGTGAAGATTTGGAAATGCCATTATTGGTGTGTCATTAGAGGGAGGAGATTTGGGAAAGAGCTCTGCTCTCAATCACGGCATGTTCAAGAGTACTATCACATGTGGTGTATAACAGTATTTAAGTGTTGTTTCTAAATCAAGATAAGTTTGGATGCCAATACCTTTATTGCCAGAAAACAAGCAAATATTAGAGTAGAGAGATGGATATTGCTTATCTGCCTTCAGATGGTCTACCACAATGGTTAGGTATCCTTGAGTAAATTGTGCATTTTTTTAAAAGCCCCTGACGTGGTTTTGACTACACACTCCAGTGCATTTGTCAGGAAAACCAAATTGGAAATAGGGTATTCGTTTTTAGGGCCTCAATATTTGAGGGATGGATGATTTGTGAAATAATGTGATGACAGCACACTTGTGAGTAGTGGGAATTAACCGAGAGAAGAGGAGACTATTGTTGTGGATAAGAATATGAGTGGCAAGGTGAGCTGGTTAAAACAAGTATGATAAGAGGGAACAGGATGTATACCCAAATTCTCAAAGAAGCTTAGGAGCAACTGACTTGCACATTTGCATTGTTAGACCTGACCCGTTTTGCAGGTTTAGCCCCAAACGTTTTGCCTTTTGCCTCCTACTTTTCTGTTCCTGTTTTTGCAGGCGTTAGGACTCTGGGGGCCAGATGTAGGTAGCCAAATACCGGTCGGTAATGGCCGAAAATCGGTAATTTCGGCCGTTACCGACCGGTATTTGGACATTGAGATGTAGCACGCCCAAATTTTACAGAATCGGAAAAATTTCCAAATCGGTAGATTACCGACTCGGTAAATAATCCGAATCGGAAATATTACCGAATCGGTAAAATTACCGATTCGGAAAATATACCGAGTCGGTAAATGTTCCGAATCGGTAAAATTAACGAATCGGAAATTAAGAAATGGAAAAAACAACACCATCGAGATGTAGGTGAGCCATAATTTACCGAATTTCACCAAAATTCGGTATTTATGAATCGGTATTTAACGTGGATTGTAAGCAGGTGGTAATCAGGTGCAGCCTATAAAAAAGGGCCCCAAAATGCAGCACTGGAATCAGAATGGCGGCTTTCTACATCATAGCAAGACGGCTAAGGCTACAGGCAGCAGGTGAGAGGGAATGGAGAAGGGAGGAGCAGGTCTACAGGCAGAGGATTACACTCTTCCAATTGACAGAGCCAGAGATACTGCAAAGATACAGACTGCACCCCCAAACCATCATGGACCTGATCAGGGACCTGCACCCACTCCTGGACCACCCAAGACCAAGGGCCCACGCCATCCCACCCCATGTGCAGGTGCTCTGTAGCATACACCTGCTTGCATCTGGGAGTTACCAGAGTGTTGTTGCTGTGGTAGGTGGGGTGTCCCAGAGCTGCCTGTCGCGTTTATTCAGAAAGTTCCTGGATGCCATGATGCAAAGAATGGAGCATTACATCCACTTCCCAGACACTGATGCGGACTTGCTCAGGACCAAGACTGACTTTTACCTCATGGCAAATTTCCCACACGCGATTGGCTGCATTGATGGGTCCCACATCCCCATTTGCCCCCCAGCTGCCACTGAGCACATATACAGGAACAGGAAGTCCTCACACACAATCAATGTACAAGCAATCTGTGATGCCAAGTACATTATCACCGATATAGTGGCCAGATACCCAGGAAGCACCCACGATTCATACATATTCCAAAATAGTGGGATCTACACCCGCCTGACAGCGGGTGAATTCGGGGAAGGATACCTGCTAGGTAAATAAATGGGTGACACTCCCTTGATCGATGAAGCAGACGTATGTCAATGTGTGCCTCTGAGTAATGTATCTTTTTTCTTTCACATTAGGGGATAGTGCATATGCACTCCGTTCCTTCGTCCTGACACCCTACCTCAACCCCACAACCCCCAGCCAGAGACGTTACAATGTGGCACATAAATCCACCCGCAACATCATTGAGCGCACCTTTGGGCTCCTGAAGACCCGGTTCCGCTGCCTCCACAACGTTGAAATGACATAAGCCACAAAGCCACAAAACACACATACTAGTGTGCCTAGCACTACTGTGTGGAAGGGGGTTACCTCACCCTCACATGTCCATCTGCATATGGCAGACTCACTGCTTGCGCCCATGAACAGCCCCGCGTGATGCCTGAGGTTGGATAAGGTTCGAGTCTGATGCGCCAGCGCCGGCACTCTGGCGTCTGCTGCTCCTCCTTACTTCAGGGACAGGGGTGCTGCTCCTGCTACTAGGGGTATCTGTGTCCCCGACAACTTCTGCTCCTGTGGTGGCTGACTGGTTTGTCAGCAGCACTTCAAGTGCTGTAGTGACTCTCCCCACCCCCGGGAGAGATCAGTACAGCAGTGCACCAGCCCCTCCTGCATCGCAACTGAACGGCGACACATCAGTGAAGTCGCAGTTGCAAGTTGGCGCATTCCCCTTGTCTGCTGGTGCGTACGATGGCTCTCCCTGCGCCTTTGTGCACGGTCCTCTCGTAGTTCCTCACAGAGTGTCATCACACACTGAGACATGTCCCTGACTCCATCTGCCATGTCCCTCATGCTGTCTGCCATTGATGCTATTCCCTTGTTCATGTTAGTGAAATTGGTGTTCAAAAGGCGCATTTGTCTGTGAACTGCACTTATTCCTTTTGCCTGCAGGCGCTGCACCTTGACCATTGTGGTCTCAAGGCCTTGGAAGACATGCGCATCACGGCCACTGACGTTTGACTCCCGGGCCCTACGACGTCTTGTCCCACCGGATTGCCTGAGAGGAGTGGATGTATGACATGGTGCACTTCCTGCCATTGGCTGTCTTGACTCCTCACACTCCCTTTCCTCATCGGAGGATGTTTGTAGGATCCTTTGCGGGGGACCCTCATGCCTCACGGGCCTGCAGATGTCTGACACCTCTGTGTCTGTTGGTGTGTGTGGTTGTTGTGACTCATCTTGTGGTGAGTCAAGGAGCACTGGAGATGCTTCAAGGTGCATGGTGTCGTCTGCCTCTGGTGTGTCAGCTGCTTGTGTGCAGGGTGCTGTAGGTCTTGCTGTGCTGGGCCCTGCAACCCTGCCTTCTTGCTCACTCCGATCCCTTTCGGGATGTGTCTTCTCCCTCACCTGCAGTGACTTGCGTGATGTCTCCCCTGTGGACAGATATGGACAGTGTCTTAGTGGTGCTTTCACCGTGTAAATCACTATTAAATCACATTATTATTTCACTATTTCCAGCTCCTCCCATGTCTCTGATTGTATTGTGTGGCATGCCTGACAAAATTTCATGTAGACTGCTCATATGGCTATTCTCATTACTACCACTCCCATAATGCATTGCAGGTGAATACTGAAGTCAGTACTGGATTTCCTCAACTCATAGCCACATTGGGGGAGGGACACAGGCAGGGGGTGTGGGATGATGGACATGTCCCTTACCTTTCTTAGCTGCAGCTCGGGCTGAGCTGTCTGCATCACCAATCCCCACAACGCACTCTGGCTCCAGTGTGGACTCCACAAGCTCTTCCAGGTCCGTGAGAGCAGGTGCCCTGTTCTTCCCTCCTCCTGTAGCATTGGCCTCCTTACTTCTTGCAGCCAATTTTTTCTTGGTAACGATCCTTAGATCGTACCATCGCTTCTTGAGATCGTCCACTTCCCTGGTGGTCACTCCTATAGCGTGTACTTTGGTCTGGATCCCCAGCCAGGTGTTCCTCTTGACAGCCTCTGGTACCTGCAGGGACTGCTTCCCAAAGATTTTGGGGTAGTGCTTGACGACCTCCTCCACCAGCACCTGAAGTTCACCAGTGCTGAACTTCATCTTCCTCTTCCTCTCTGCACCTTCCCTCTGAGAGTCTTGGGGATCCATTTCTATGTCCTGCAGGGCTCTGCTTCACACCAGCCTGTCTCTGTGTAACTGCTCTCCTGTGTGATCAGGTACACTGCACCTGCATGGGTGTGGCCACTTCCTGGTTGTGGGGTGGGGTGGATGCACAGGATTGGTCTATTGCTCTGTTGGTTGGCTGAGGGGCGGGGTGGAGGCACGTGATTGGTTGTAACATCAACTGCCTGATATTTTGTATCCCCGACTCGGTATTTACCGATTCGGTAAATACCGATTCGGTAGATTCAATGCATTCCTATGGGCCTCCGGGCCCATAGGATTGCATGTGAATTACCGATTCGGTATTTGCCGTATCGGTAAATACCGAATCGGTAAATACCGAGTCGGGGTTTCCGAATTTTACCGAATCTGTATTTTTTACCGATTTTTGACCTACATCTCATTTCCCTTTTCTAAAATACCGATTCGGTAAAAATCGGTATTTTAGAGTCGGTAAAAATGAGTTACCTACATATGGCCCCTAGGCACTTTACCACTGCTGATCAGTGCTAAAGTGCATATGCTCTCAGTGTAAATTTTGATTATGATTGGTTATCCGTGATTGGCATATTTGTAAAGTGCATTGAGCGAGCCCAGGACCTATAAATAAAATGCTACTAGTGGGCCTGCAGCCATGGTTGTGCCATCCATAGGAGTAGCCCAGTAAATGTGTCTCAGACCTGTCACTTCAGTGTCTGTATCCACAGTTTAAACTGCTATGTCGACCTGGCAAGTGCACCCACTTGCCAGGCCCTAACCTTCCCTTTTCTTACATGTAAGTCACCCCTAAAATAGGCCCAAGGTACCCCCAGTGGTCAGGGTGCAGTGTATGTGAAAGGTAGGACATGTACTGGTGTGTGTTACATGTCCTGGAAGTTAAATACTGCACATTTAGTTTTTCACTGTTGAAAGGCTATCTGTCCCATAGGTTAACGTGAGAGCTGCCTTTTAACATCTTACAAAGGTATCGTTCTATTGGGACAAGATAAAGAAATGGTATTTGGGCGCTCTGAACTCAGAATTTAATAACACACATTTTAGTGAAGGCGTTTTGTAAATTGTGTGTTTTGAAAAGGCCATTTTTATAAAGTGGGCATTTCTTGCTTTTCCATTCTGGGAGCCTCTGTCTGTTTGTGTATTCACTGTCTGGTTTTGGAGTGACATGAGCTGGGGATGTGCATTCACTCTAGACAGTCACAAAGGGGTTGAGATGTGCCCTGCCTTTCCTGGGTGACTCATACCCAGGCTGAATAGACCTTCCTATATTTGGAGTGGTGGGAGGAGTTTTCACTACCATCTGAATGGGCTGTGTCTCCTCTGTACAATGCTCTATCCTCCCCTATAGTGAAGCTGGACTAGGGAGGTCAGAACTGGTTTTACTGAGCTCAGAGACTCTTGAAATAAAGTCTACAAAGAGAAAGTGGGGTATACGTATTAGACCTAAAACCCCTGAACTATAGATCACTTCTGGAAATAAAAGGACCCTGCCAATAAGAAGAGCTAAAGAGCTCTATGAGGAGTGCCGCCCTTTTTATGTGTGAGATTTGGGTTGGCCTTCAGTTGCTGCTTCTATCTGTGAGCAGAAGAAAATAACTGACTCTTTTTGCTCTGCTCTGGTATGCTGCTTTAGAAGATCTCCATGGCTTGTGTGTGCTTGCCTCCTGTTGTGTAAGACTCCGGGACAACAAAGTCTTCCCCTTGCTCATCTTGAATATCTACTGAGCACTCTGTGAGGTCTGCTCTACTCCCTCCCATAGCCAGCACTGGAGGCACTGTGCAAGCATGTGCTGTGTTGGCAGCTGAGGTACTGTGCAAGCGTGTGCTGTGTTGGGAGCAGAGGCACTGTGCAAGCATGTGCCATGTAGGGAGCGGAGGCACTGTACCAGTGTGTGCCATGACTGAGGCCGTGGGGAGAATTCCGCTCGTCAGCACCACCAGTACCCAGGAGATTCCTGAAAATGTTCCATCTTCCGCAAGGGACACTGCGACCTACAGTGGTACGGGAAGTGGCTGAGGCCGCATTCCCCTGTTTTCATTTGTTAGCCTACAGGAGTTCACTTCTAGTCCAAGGGGCCAACACAGCTTCTCTGCTGCCTACACAGAATCCAGATTGATTGCGCTGCACTCCGAGAGCAGAGATTTGGCATTTTAACTACAGACTGCACCCGAGCGGTCCAGGCAGTTGTATGCCATACTGGACCCGAGCAGATACTACATTGCCATTGTGCTTTCCACGCAGCTAATTGTCCATACCATATTTCTTTAATTTGGACCCAAGCGGTCCTGGGGATACATTATTCTTACCTGCATTGGGATTGGTAGACTGCAGTGAAGCTGCCGCGACCTCCCCATACCGCACCCTTGTGGGGGACAGATCTGCTGAAGCCAGGATGACTGTAATAAGGCTAATAAGCACACAGGTGCTCCTGTGTCCTATGGTTTGGGTTTAGTTACAGTATAATATGTAGGAAAAGCACAGAAGCAAGGTTGTTTTCGTGTTTAGGGTGAAAATTGGTGATTCCTTTGTTTGCATTTCCTAATCTGCTGCATGTCATACCCTGATGTGTTTAGGTATGACGTTTATGCCATGCAGAGAACGTATAATGACTATCATTTCACGACCTGCAAAATATGTACAGTGATAGTGTAGGGTGGTTTCATTACGTGTGCAACCTATAAGTATTTCCTCTATTGCACTAACTGTGATGTTATGACAATTGCTTAGTGGTCAAAGTGATTTATAATTTATGTGATTGTGGTCTATGTGTTACATACAATATATGAGATATTTTTCTATTTTTCCATCATCCTGTGTGGAGTCTCTTTTGTGGTGTGTTTTGTGTGTCACTGGTGTGTGTGTGTGTGTCTTGCACAACCGCTTTACACACTGCCTCTGGGATAAGCTGTTGTATAGAGTTTTAGGACCCTAGTGTAAACTTCCCGACTCATGCCCTTACATAGGTATAAAGTACTTTATCCTTATATAGGCATAGAAATCATAACCATAATAAGACATAGCTCAAGTAGTCCTAATACGGCTTGGCTACTTCCAATAGTTCCGAAAATCTACAACGATTTCTTGGAAAAACCCGCCTTCAACAGTCAGGGACTTCCCCCGGCATGAATATTAATTTATCCAAGAACTCATGGAGTTTTCAGAGAATTAAGTCTCTAATGACGTTATTCTGTCCAATCTTACGTCAAACTCGGCACCTTCAAGGTATAAATATGCCCACACTTGTCCAAACAAACACACGGTGGTTTGGAGCAGTTCGACTATCTACTTGCCCGACGCGCCCTGCTGCAGCAAGTGCCGAAGGAAGCCGACCCTCCAGCTGACGCACTGAGAGACGATGTACTTTCTCCAGCCGAGAATTCCAGGTTACCCTTGCGGGTTGCTGGGAAATCGAGTCCTGAGAGAGAGATACCAGACCTCCTACATTCTAAAACCAAGGTACGGAGCTGATTAGACCCTAAGAGAATTCTTGGATTAGAATCTTGGCAAAAGAATACTGAAACTAAGCTACACCTCACTTAGGTTAGGTACACCGGGGTAGGCGTATTTTAGAAGCACCAGTTGAGTACTTTTAGTCATTATTTATCAATGTATGTATTTTATGTACTATATGGCTTAGAAACCATATCATGCTTTTACAGTATTATTTTATAATACTCTTTGTACTGTACGCATTGTACTTTACAACAAGTATTACGATTGTAGCAGTTTATTTCTTATGCTTGAGAAAGAAGACTGTTCACTAAATACCTTTTATTGAAAACGCCTGTCTCTCTATTTCTCTGCACCTCTGGTAAAACAAAGCATGCACGATTGACTGAGTAAAATAACTATCTATTGTTTCCGCAACTCTAGAGATATATTTCTTATTCTTGGGGAACAAAGTTGTCATGTTTTAAGTGGTTGTCAGAAACTAATCCCTTCTTGTTCATTCGAGAAAGTTTCTAGTGACCTCTGAGCTAGCTGGCACATTCACAATTAAGTCTAGTATATTCGGTAGAGACCTAGTCGACCTCAGTCCTACGTCTAAACTACAGGATATACTATTCCAATCTGCAGAGCCTATTGAGAATATAGGAACTACCCTACATGGCGCCCAACGTTTGGTAAGGCGATAATTTAACGCTAGATACTAGAGTAACTCAGTCGTGCTTTTCACACAGACCCCTTTTTTCCCGTAAAAATACTCCAATAGATGTCTGGAGTGGGTTAAAGGATAAAATATCCGCTTTAAACTAAGTAGGATGGAAAAAAATCCTATGTATTAGTTTTTAGTTTGTTCAACGTTGAAGGATACAGTGTTCCAAAAATATTGTGCACCTAATCTTTGTTTCCTTGAAACTTGTTCTGCAACACTTCCAGTTAACAAAAATGACGGAAAGTGATGACGAAAGGGAGAGAGCTGCACTAGCAGCTCAGGCAGTTTTAGACGACACAAATGTCCAACAAAATGACGTGGATGCCATACTCATCCCAGCAAATATAAGGAAAACAATCACTATAAAACGTATAGGAAATGGAGTATCATCGAGAGGTGGTAAAGTAATATTTGTTATAGAGGCACATGAATATCGGCAGACAGAGGTATTCTATTCATGGATTCTGTTTCCTGCAGCAAATGCAGTAACACACAAGTTCCACTACTATACATTAGAGGAACCACCAGCGGAATACGTTCCTTTCAAGGATGTTGAAATTCCACTAACTTACCAAGAGCATCAGCTCTGGTTTAATGATGCCCTACAACATCAAAATCACATTACCAGGCTCAGTCCACTAGGTAGACCAGGAGCCACATGGCCGGTACTAGCCAGCTATACACCACATCCTGGCATTGAAAGAATGACAGCTCCTGAACTGTTAGCTCAGCTAAAACAGCTGATTAAAATATACAGGCAGTTGGTTCAATATGTCATGAGGACTTTAACAGTCCAACCAGCTGTAAGAATTCCACAGCACACCCCACACCAGGGGAACACAAACAAAATCACACCGCAGACTATACAGTCAGTCATTGGTAAATTGCCCGCAAAGTGAGAACAAATTTGTTCTGGTTAGCACAAACAATTACTCAAATAGAGGCAGTATTCCCTGATAGTACACCTCATGAAAAACACAGGATTCTGACAATCTGTTTACCAATGGGGATTGCACCACATGTAGAGGACTGCGACACTTGGGGTACAGTCTTTGCTTCAAATCTAAACAAAAACACATGGTGTCCCGTCTATGGCGGTAATACAGACGTTCTGCGACAGATTCAAAATGAATACGGTCCAGAACCGGCCTTAAATCTGGGTATGAAATTACTGAAAGATTTCAAACAGGTCTCGGCTATACTATTAGCCAACATTAAAGGTGAAGCAGCATCTGTGGCGATCCACCAAAAACTAAAAGAAACAGATATTACTGAGCAACCATACGAGCTTGCCAGAATTATTGAAAAAGCATATGAAGAACTAGGAAGAGATACTTTGGGTGGGAAACCAGTAAAACCCCAACTAACTGAAAATCCAGAAAATGTTTTTATTAAAAATGATCTCACTACTCCTAAGAAGAAGTGGGACAACACTGAACAGACACTTCCTAGAGAGAAGCGTTCACAGTCCAGAGGAAGGACTCCTCAACAGGAGCCCTCTGAAAAGAGATACAACCTTAGAAATAGGGATAATATGAGAAAACCTGATAGATATCAAGATAATGATACACGTTCCTCTCGTACTTTTCAGACTTCCTCGTAGAAATCCGAAAGAAGAGGACGATCAGAACAAAAAGAAGAACGAGTAAAGTCCAAAGACTAACAACACGTTCCAAAAAATAAGAAAACTCAATTCGCCAAAAAGAAGGTAGCAAGTCTAAAGATCAGACATGCCGAGGATCTTGAGGACACAACTCAAGAATGGGGAGTGGGCCCAGACAATGCTAGACAGCGCAGCAGAGGTAACCATAGCTCGCAAGATCCTGAAGGATCATCTGGAGACAGTGCACTTGAATGAAAGCATCCAAGTTGAAACTGCAGATACCAGGGTTAGTGTACCACATAAGTTATATGAAGTAACACTCCAGATGGAGGGGGACAAACCAAGAAAAATTAGAGCACTCTTTTGGGAGAAGCTCTCGAAGGGTTATGACATCCTTCTAGCTGAACAAGACTGGCCACCTGAATTTGTCAGGGAGTGCCCACATGGCGAAGAGATAATTATGCCAGCCTTCTCAAATCACATTCAAATTCATAAAAAATACACCTATGCCAGGAAATGGGCTGTAGCCCAGGCCCCAGCACTATACATAAATCATGTAGGATAGGATGAGGATTCCCCTCACCATAAAATCCAGTTGAAAACTCAACCAACAATGCAAAGGCAATATCCTGTAAAACAGGAAGCTAAAAAACAGGTCAGGGAGATCCTAAATCGACTTGAATACCAAGGGGTGATTGAAACATGCACCTCATCAATGAATAATCCTTTGTTTCCTGTCTCCAAACTGGACAATTCATATCGTCTAGTTTTGGATTACAGACATCGAAACTCTTGTTGCAAAACTTTTGCAGTACAAAATGCACACAGTGCAGCACTGATGAACAACATCGTGCGGAAAAAATATAAAACCACATTAGATATTTCAAATGGGGTTTTCTGTCAAAACATAGCACCAGAAAGCAGGTATTTGACCGCTTTCTCAATTATGGGGACACAGGGACAATTTTGCCATCTCCCCCAGGGATTCAAGAATAGCCCAGGGTTATTTTCAGCCAGAGTAACAGAGTTACTACAAACGTATGATGATGATGCATTATCGTATGTCGATGACATCTATCTTACAGATGATGATTTGGACGTACACTTGAAAAGAGTGAACACCATCATACTGGGGTTCGCTTCTGAAGGGTATAAATTCTATTTTAAGAAATCACAAATTGCCCACCTCAACGTCCTATTTTTGGGATGTGAGTTATCAAGTGAAGGCAAAAGCCTGGCTGCAAACTTTTTAGAGAAATGTGCGCTGCTCCAACCTCCAAAAACGTTGAAAAACCTACAGTCAATTCTAGGTTTCCTGAATTTTGGAAGAACTTATGTTCTAAATTATGCAGAAAGGGTTAAACCTCTCTACGAACTAATAAAACCTGATTTCAAACGTACTAATTGGACACAAAAACACACAGAAATTTTGTGTTCAGTGCAAACAGACATGTTAGCAAAAACACAGTTACAAACACGCGACAACGTGCGTAACCTAGTGATCCGAATCATCCCAGGGAGATGTGGATTCACATACCTAACCTTTAATGAAGGTGAGACGGTACCTATAGCATACAAATCACATTTGTACACACAAGCTGAAAGGAAATTCACTTTAACTTAAACAGAAAAGATTCTGACAGTGGTTCAGACTGCTGTAGCAAAAGAAAGAGCCCTCGCACAGGGTAAACGCATTAGAATCGTTACACCTGTACCTGCCTTAGAAGCAGTGACAAAGGCAAGCATTCCAAATGCTAAGGCTCTACATCCGAGATGGATACAATGGGTTAATTCTCTTGCTGCAACAGACGTTGAATACATTTTTGACCCATACTTGAAAACACAAGAATTTCTACAATACGAATTAGAATGTCCTCTGCTGACTGAAATTCTGCCTCTAGAACATTACGGTTGTATAATATATACAGACGGCTCAGCACAACCTGCAATTTGGGGTAAACAAGCCTATAGTGCTGCGTGCGTGACTGTTAAGGTCGCTGGCGCGAAGGTAAATTTAGACCTATGGTCACAAAAACTCAATCTCTTGGAGACTGTACAGCTCAGCGAGCTGAACTACAGGCTTTCAAGATGGCGCTTGAAAATACCGATCGTGAATTTCCCACACTAATAGTGTGCGATTCGTATTACTGTGTCCAGTCTTACAACTAATATTTGCAGAACTGGGTTGAAAACCGTTTCAGAGACGCTAAAGGTGGCACAATTAAGAATAAACTGCTATGGGAACAAGTAGTTCTTTTACAAAAAGAACTACAAAAGAATCACGTGATTCATACACTGAGTCATCAGCGTGATGTCGTTTACGTTGCAGGGAATTCATTGGCTGATGAGGCCGCGAAGGCAGCTGTGCAAACGGCTTCCGTAGCTGCAATCACAAAAACAAAAATAGACGGTGAAACAATGCTAGCAGTCAACTCCTCAATGAAAGGAAACTATACAGCATTACCACTGAATTATCCACTCGGTAATACATACATAATTGTTGCAAACTCAGTTCCATTTGCTCGAATCCCTGGAGTGGGGGATAGAGTAATTCCAAACAAGAACGAGAGAGGTGCTTTGGTTCACAAGGCACATATGGGAGAGGGTCTGATACATCAATGGATCTTAATGTCTCTAATAGAGTTAGAAAAGAGGTACTGGTGGCCAGAAATGAGCGTCCAAGTCTACGAATTTGGAATTAACCGCGATACCTGTCACGAGGATCATAGCTTTGAAAACAAACAAATTCCTGACTAGAGTGTAGCCGGCCCAGTACAGACACCATTGTTAGACAGCATTAGACTATCTACACGCAGACGTCATTATAGACGAATGCGGTCCCACAAATATTAAGACAAGATTCATTTGGATGTGGCCCCAGCGCTCGGCTGATTTGAGAGTCTTTATCGGCACATACGCAATCGGCACGCTACATTCTGACCAGGGTCCTCAGTTTAGCTCTTGGGCGTTGCATTGCGGTTTTCGAGTCCATTCCATCCTGAGGGAAATGCGGTAGTGGAAAGAAATAACTGTGACATAAAGCAATCTATAACTGCTAGGGTATTAAGTTCCGGTGACGGGTGGGTCAAACATCTAAATAGTGTCCAACGTAGTCTTAATAATCTGCCAAGAAATTCTCTGGGGTGAGTCACTCAATATGAATTATTATTTGGTACTAGAATGCTCATCCAGAATCTTGATTGTCAAACTTCTGTGGTGGAACAGAAACCCTTTGATATCAAAGACCGTTTGGCTGTTTTACAGGACTTAAATGAAACAAGAAGTCTGAGTAACACAACACAAAGTCCAACGACCACTGAAGAAAAACCACCTGTCCCAGCAAGACCTGTCTAGATTCCAAAAATTGGGGATCTAGTCAGGGAAACAATTGTGGTAAAGAAGGAATTTGGGCCTTCTTATAGAAAAGCAGTACCTGTCTTAGCAATCCTTGGAACAAGATCAGTGTTACTACCGCCGCTTGCTGGAAAAAGGGAGAACAGAACAGTATCAATTGACCTGGTAAAACCACAATCATGTGGCCGATAATAAGTAGTAGGCCCAGTGGATTCCCAAGAAGTAGCAGACAACCAAATCTGGCCACTATTCAAGAGGTTCAAACGGAAAGACTTATCACCTTTGATAAACCTGCAATGAGAAAAGAAGGACTTTGCAACGCAGCGATGGAACTCGTCCCTCTTGATACCCAAATATCAGTTCATCAAGAAACTCCTGTCTACAATGATGTAGCATCTGACTATACAAACATGTCAAAGGAGGCAGCAACTCCAGTGATCTCAAAGAATCTGGATGCAATACCAACTATTGACAGAACTGCCTCTGGCTATTTTATCAACTTCGATAACTTTTCTGAGGACCACAGCGAACCAGACAGAACGCCAGCAAAAACACTTTTTAAAGAAAAAATAACAGCATTTCTTCATCAACTTGAAAGAACATATCTGGTTTCGCCATGGGTTGAATTTTGAATTGTTTAGGTGTACTTTTTCTCCTGTTATTGCTCATTCTTGTTTTGAGTTTGGAACAAATGATAGATGGAAAATACAGTACAATGGACACAGCAAGTAAGAACATCAACTTGCCCTTGCAACCTTATAAATCATCTCATCGTGAACGAAGAGAACTGTCATCAGTAAACATCACAGCCGTTCCTATACCTGGTGGTATAGTATGGGACACAACTGATTATGACATTTATGGCCCGGTGGAGTTATTGAAGATTCCACATCAGTTTAAGGTTTCTTTGAGTGACTTTGTTTCACCCAGCACATTTTCTGGTGATTGGGACTTTGAAACTGTTAATAACATGATGACAGATTTAGAAATATCAGCAAAATTTCAAAAACATGAATACCTAGAAGGTTCAACAAGTTATGAAGAACTGTATTGTTATAATCATTTTGGTCACCATTATTTGCACAAATCTGTAAATCCTAGAAATGTTTTTACTTATAATCAATGGGAACATTGTCCAACACCGCCAAAAGGCAGTTCAAAAACATTTTATGAAAAGTTTCCATACTTCTCAGGGTTTAATGTCACAAATCCAGAAACGTTTTATTTCCAAAATGTGAATAAGACAGGAATGAAAAACATGTTGACAAATACTAAACAAATGTATTCTGCGAAGTTTTATGCTCAGCTTTCTACATTAGGTTGTAACTTTTGGAAAGACAACATTGAGACAAAAACTGTCTGGGGCACCAAAGACTGGCAGGTGCAGGGTTTAGAAGCCTTGTTCAGAGCCTGCATTATCCCAGAACAAATTATATTTTTAAATGACACTGTGCAACAAACATCGTGTCTTGGCTTAGCTAAGATAAAAGATTTAAACAGACCGTCAATACCTAAGCCCACGCCTGATAGTAATAACACTTCAGATGAGGAGGTAGACGTGAAACAGATTTTAAAACACAACAGAACCAATCCTGATTGGAAAGAATGGTTAATCTGGCCCATAGACACGAACAACTGTCAAGATAGATTCATGAACAGAACACAAGGGTTCAAAATGAATAGGCCAGATCCGAGATATTCCCAGAGACAACATCTAGGGATAGTAACAACATACAGTGTAGGAAAACTATGCCTTGACTGGCTACAGAAATCCACACTTCCAGGAATTAAACAACACTTGACTTTACTTAAAGAAGGCGTTGACTTACGAGACTTCTTACTTGGGCCTTGTAAACAACATCAAAAACATTTCATATACGCTGGTATATACGCAGCGTACAACGAAGCTCGGAAAATAACACAAATGGAAACTGCAGTAAGAATACGAGAAATTGATCGTATTCATTTAGAGAAAGCTCTCTCTGTAGTGGACAATGGGTTAACAACTCTGTCCTCCAGAATTTATTCTTTGGACAGCATTGTATCATCTGCCATTGACATAATAGAGCAGGACTTGCTAATGTTACAACATGGCCAGTCTCAATTACGTTCTATAATGCTGCTAGGCTGGACGTTACAAAATCTCAGTTCAGGCTACATGCCATGGCGTCTAATCAATACCACGTCATTGTTTACTGTCTTTAACCTTACAGATAAACAAATCTCTTTGGCACAAAGAGGAGCAGACTATATGGTGCTGAGCATTGAAAAACTGAAAGATTACCATTAACAGTTTCTGAGAAGCCTGTTCTAGAATGTATAATACATGGCACCATCACGATACCAGTGACGATTTTCCAATTTCAGTATTGTCTACGGCATATACCAGCAGGCCTATATGAAAGGTTGGTTAAAGGATACATTAATACACTCACAAATGTTGGAGTGGGGGAAAGGAGGTATTTCTTAGTACAAAAAATTGTAAAAACTCACTAAGCAGTACACTTTTATGTGAAGGTATTAATTTACAAGGAGCCTGCGAAGGTTCTTTAAATAACCTTTCTTGCCACATGCTCGGTAGTCTAGCAGCAGTGATAGACCTGATTTTCAGGCAACTTTCCAATGGTAGCTACGTTATGCTCAATGATCACAGCTGTTGTGGCATGTTGCCAGGAAAAGCCTATCTAGTTAGTGTGTCGGCCAGGGTCACTTGTTGTATGCAAGTATTGTATTCAAAAAGCGAGACAGACTGGGAGACGGCGTTATGACCTTCACTAAATATCTCTTCTATACGAATTGATACTTTAAGCAGAACGAAAGCCATTCTTTTACAAAAAAACTGTGCCACTGACCTCGTCTAGAGAAAATTATGATCTGCAAGTTGCAAGGACTTCTGCAGAGATACATGCATCATTATCAACAAACTGCCCAGTACATTTCGCAGAAATGTTAGGTCAAATCTTAAACATGTCTGATACCAGTGGCATTGCACATGTATTTAAGACGATCTTTTCGGGACTGTTAACACCATTCGAAGCAGTCCTCGGCATTTTTCCACATTTCATTGTCTCTGTGTTTGGTGGAATGCCTCTCATTTTGGGACTCGTAGCAGGAATTCTATTTTTGTTCCTTCTGCTCCGATATGGCAAATCAAGTCACCGACGATACCCAGACTACAATGGAACAGGCTCTCCTGGCCATGCGGTATCGTGAAAGAGTTACACAGATTCTTGGCTTGGCTCGTTTAAGAGATCTGAATACCACCTGGTTCCTTTCATTCAGACCAATCTGGCAAGATTGCATCTTACCTGTTCTACGATGCCTGCTTTGCGGAGAAGAATGCGTGTTAGACATTTGTCTTACACTTCCATCAGCACTGCCAATGGATGTTGACACTTTGCTGGGTCCCGTAACGACTCATACATCATGTTGCCCCCAACGGCTGCCAATCCTGATGACGGCATTCATAGAGATCTCACCTGCAAATCAGCTATTGGCGAGGTATGTGGATCAACGGGCACACAGGTACCATCTACGGCGAACATTGCTAATGCGGTTGACGCTGACGGCGATGCTTCACATCTATGCGCATTTGATCTACTTGATGAAGTAGTTCCACTTTCACCATCTGTGGTAGACGGTTTCTTTGCCAGCTTAGATGATTTGTTTTCTCCCGACACCGAGAATAACTTTTAAAAAGTGCACACAGCGTTCCATGAACTCTGAAATTCGGCCTTCGGTTTTTCAAAACAAATCCTCTAACTTGGGAACTCTATGTTTCTACAATCTACATTTGACATTTTTTTTTCCATCCCAGAATAGAACTTTTTTCACTTGCCACAAAGTTATCTGCTTAAAGTAGAACTATTCTTAGAGAACAAGAAATTTGTTTGATACTTCCTATAGACGATATTTGGCAGTATTATATATTATGCTATGGAATGGTATCGACCGTTTTCTTCTGTAAATTTAGAGCCATTTCATGAATGTCATTTCAGAATTCATTTAGATAACATTAATGACATCTAATTGCTTATTAAATATGTGCAAAACAAATACTCACGTATGTGTATAAACCATGTTTTAATGCACTTCATGTATTTTGGGTGGGATTATGAACACATGCTCTAGTTATGTTTTTATGCTTATAGATTTAGTAATATTAGACAGAATACGTGAAGTGGGTGTTGTATAGAGTTTTAGGACCCTAGTGTAAATTTCCCGATTCATGCCCTTACATAGGTATAAAGTACTGTAGCCTTATATAGGCATAGAAATCATAACCATATTAAGACATAGCTCAAGTAGTCCTAATACGGCTTGGCTACTTCCACTAGTTCCGAAAATCTACAACGATTCCTTGGAAAAACCCGCCTTCAGCAGTCAGGGACTTCCCCCTGCATGAATATTAATTTATCCAAGAATTCATGGAGTTTTCAGAGAATTAGGTCTCTAATGACGTTATTATGGCCAATCTTATGTCAAACTCAGCACCTTCAAGGTATAAATATGCCCACACTTGTCCAAACAAACACACGGTGGTTTGGAGCAGTTCAACTATCTACTTGCCCGATGCGCCCTGCTGCAGCAAGTGCCGAAGGAAGCCGACCCTCCAGCTGACGCACTGAGAGACGCTGTACTCTCTCCAGCCGAGAAATCCAGCTCCGGTGTTTCCAGGCTACCCTTGCGGGTTGCTGGGAAATCGAGTCCTGAGAGAGAGATACCAGACCTCCTACATTCTAAAACCAAGGTACGGAGCTGATTAGACCCTAAGAGAATTCTTGGATTAGATTTTTGGCAAAAGAATACTGAAACTAAGCTACACCTCACTTACTTCTTCCCTTGTACTAGACCTAGGTTAGGTACACCGGGGTAGGCGTATTTTAGAAGCACCAGTTGAGTACTTGTAGTCATTATTTATCAATGTATGTATTTTATGTACTATATGGCTTAAAAACCATATTATGCTTTTACAGTATTATTTTATAATACTCTTCGTACTGTACGCATTGTACTTTACAACAAGTATTATGATTGTAGCAGTTCATTTCTTATGCTTGAGAAAGAAGACTGTTCAGTAAATACCTTTTATTGAAAACGCCCGTCTCTCTCTATTTCTCTGCACCTCTGATGAAACGAAGCATGCACGATTGACTGAGTAAAATATTTATCAATTGTTTCCGCGAATCTAGAGATATATTTCTTATTCTTGGGGAATAAAGTTGTCATGTTTTAAGCGGTTGTCAGAAACTAATCCCTTCTTGTTCATTCAAGAAAGTTTCTAGTGAAGTCTGAGCTAGCTGGCACATACACAATTAAGTCTAGTATATTCGTTAGAGAACTAGTCGACCTCAGTCCTACGTCTAAACTACAGGATATACTATTCCAATGCGCAGAGCCTATTGGGAATATAGGAACTACACTACAAACCTTCACTGCTCGTGCCAAGCTACCAAGGGGTTGAACAGGGGTCATCTTTGGTGTGTAACCCTCTTACCATGACTAGAGTAGTGGGTTCTGCCTAGCTTAGGTGCATTCCCTAGTCAACCAGAAACCCCATTTCTACCATGCATCAGAGAGAGATTTGTCAGCTGGGTTAAGATGTGGTGGTGAGTGAATGTAGGTAAAGAGGCACCAAGAAATGGATGTGCCTAATTGTGTAAAGAATGGCACTGGCTGTGTTACCACAGTGGAACTGGGGGAAACAAGGAAGTCAAGAGGAAGCGATGAAATTATTAGGTTGGTTTCAAACCCTATACTGCTAGATATGTACTTACTTTGAAACGTTTGTGGTTGTATGAGTTCCAAAATCCTTTATTTCATTCATGGATATGCTAGGTAGACTGTGACCCTGCCGATCCTAGTAGGGACATTCATGCTAATGGACAAACTTCTAATGTAATGTTGAGTGTTTCTCTTCCTCGTTGCTCATGTTTGCTTACTGTGGAGTACTGAATGACTGCAAGGTTTTAATGCAAAGAACCTTTTCAAGTGACCAAAATGCCTTAGATCATGGGTACTCCCAAACATTTTCCATGGGGCAATAAGTTTGGTCTGTGATGTGACCGAGGGCCTTATTGATGCCAGTCGTGTGGCGGTTGGGTGGGGGGTGTTGGCGGTAAGGTGGGTATAGGGTAAGCAAAGCATAATTGCACAATGTGAAACCAGAAAACCTGGGATTAATTCCGGCTTCCCGACTTTGTCAAATTATGTGATCCAAGGCAAATGTTTTATTTCATTCTCCCACCTTTTTCTTGATTATCACGAATAAGAGGACCTCTAAATAAATTACTTATGGATGTGCACTGTACAAAACCTTCTCCTGTGTTTGATTTAATTACCTATAATGTTCTTTATTTATAATAGGAACCCAGGTCACCCAAAGAGTGCACATAACAACTGATTTGCCTCTTTAGTTCATCATTGGCATTATGGTCAGGGTGAAGGGAAGAATTAATGTTTATAAATTCATGTGTGAAAACTATCACCTTTAAAAGAATACTTCTCAATGCACTGATATAATCTGATGAACTAAGGTGAAAAGGTTCTGTATGTTAATTAAATACACTTTTTGAATTTTGACGAGATTATTACATTTATACTCTTATGCTGTAAGATGTCTTTAAACATGAGCAGTGCAGGACTCCCTAGTTACATCTTTTCTTTAACACAAATTAACAATAAAATAAATACCTGCCTGATTATTTAGTATCTTTTTTATTTATAGTACTGAGATATGTTAACAGCAACCTAGAGCTGTTGTTGACCAGTGGGCTGCATGTCAAGGTCAGAAGGGCCCCATGCGGCCCCCAGGCCGTACTTTGAGTATCAGTGCCTTAGAGCAAACTTCCTTATAGTTGCTGTGCAAGGTTTATGAATATGACCAACACTGGTGCTCAATGTGATCCCCTTTAGGAGGTGGAGATAAGTTGATCCTTTGCTCTCAACACGGCATGAACTTTCGGTATTAATAACGCATTCATTGAATTTGTTATCTCTGGTGCTCAGGTGAAGCCCAGTCCCACATGAAGGGGATGAGCTTCTAACTCTTCTCAGAACACAGAGTTTTTTTGCTTTTATTTGTGTATATCAATTTTAAATAATACCCATTTCTTCACTACTACAGGAGCTTGGCTGCTTTTCTAATGCTGTCTTAGGTTAGTCTATTTTAAAACCTCTTTGGGGACTCTTCTGTCATCTGGACCCAATAAAATACCACTTTCTGGTTTCCTCCTAGTCTATTTAACAAATCGGATTAAGTCACTGCATCAAAATTCCACTCTTTCGGTATTGAATATCAGTAATTCACTTGAATTAACCTAGCACTGATGAGGACTCCTAACCATTCAACAAGATTCATCCCGTACTGTTGATATGAGGACTAATAACAATCTGACTTTATAGATTTCAACCATTAACGGTTTCCTTTATAAAATAGTATGTATTCCTTCTCAACACTTGGATATATTTATGCACGCTCCTTCTGGTACGAGCATTTCTAAATAGCACATCACCATCATTTATGAAATTGATGTGTGAAATGTACTGAATAAAGGAAAAAAGAAAAAGTCCTGTGTCATTTTTTAATAATCATTTACAATACTGTTGCAAAGCTATATATGGGGAGAGGATATGGTCTCATGGCTAGACTG
Source organism: Lissotriton helveticus (assembly GCF_964261635.1). Lineage (NCBI taxonomy): Eukaryota > Metazoa > Chordata > Amphibia > Caudata > Salamandridae > Lissotriton > Lissotriton helveticus. The sequence continues at coordinate 1,069,379,831 of NC_136065.1, read as the reverse complement.
CTGACTTTGGAGCTGGGAAACCAATGTTCGACCCTCAGGGTCGATTCCACATCCAGTGATTCTGGGCAAATCACTTACTCTCCCTGTGCCTACCAAAAAATATATATATATATGAATGTGTCCTTGTGTAACGTAACTGGTGCTCATGGAAAGCGCTCCAATGCCTTCAGGTCGAGTTCGCGCTATAAAATTCTGCAAAAAAAGAAAGCTAGATTTGAATGGATTCAATGGAATCCATTCAAGTGTGTATTGATCATATTAACTGTTTAAGACATTTTCAACTGACATTTGTTCAGATAGAACACCATGCCCGTTCAAATCAACCAGAGTCAGTTTCTTGAATGCAGCTTTTGTATAATAATTAAGACGTCTTGTGCGTCATTAAAACCCTGAAGTTTGTTCCTTAGTAAGTAATGAACGACATGGTGGACAGAATCCCGAAATCCATGAAACAGCAGCATATTTTATAGACTTTTTCTGTCTATCTCCTGGCCGCTAACCAGAGTCCAATACTATGGTCTATCGTAGAGCAATTCAACCTATAATCTCCTTGCTCTCTAGGGATTATACCTAAACCAAATGCCAACTCTGCAGAGGTTTGAAAAGGGTTTTTGCATACATTTTGAAAGTAATATCCAGCAGCGACATCAGTCTATAATTTCCAAGGTCATCCCAGCTCCCCTTTTTGTAGATCGGTTTGACAATAGCACCACACCCAGGATCTGGGGTCTGTTCCCTAGAAGTGACCCATTTAGAACAAGCATTGGTAGATGCATTAGGTTTAGCCTATGTGATTAATATTAAGCTGTTTCTGTTGTAAGCTGTAGATTTCTGAGTAGTTGTACAATATAAGCTACATAAAGTCTGTTAAAGTGTTATGACTTGTTTTTGTACAAAAAGGCAATATATTGTGCCCTTACTGGTGGTATAGTGCAGGTAAGTAATAGCAAAAGTTTGAAAAATTAACTGAAAGAGGGAAATGATAGAATTAATTGATGTAATAGCAATATTATGTGTTTAGAGGAGTTCTGACAACTTTCGGCCCCGGTGCCCTTGTACCTGCTGCGCCATTCAAATCATGACCCTATTGCCTGTAAGGTAACTGCAGTTGTGACTGCTTCTTTGGTAGTAAAATATAACAATATTTGGTGTTTAGAGGGGTTCCTAGAGCTTTGGGCCCGGTGTCACTGCACCTGCTGCCCCATTGTAATCATGACCCTAGTGACTGGAAGGTAACTACACTTGTGACTGCTTATTAAGTAGGTAAATACAGCAACATTTGATGTTTAGAGGAGTTCTGACAACTTTTGTCCCCGGTACCACTGCACCTGCAGCAGCACTGAAATCATGACCCAAGTGCCTGCTAGATAACTGCACTTGTAACTGTCTGTTTAGTAGTAAAGTTTAGCAATATTCTGCATTTAGTGTGGTCCCTAGAGGTGTTGGCCCTAGTGCCACTGCCCCTGCAGCACCATGCAAATCAAGCCCCTTTTAACTACAATATAACTGCAGTTGTGTCTGTCTGTAAAGTACTAAAAGATGGCAATGTTAGGTGTTTTGAAGCGGTCATGACAAATCTTGGGCCCCATGCCACTGCACCATTCAAATCATGACCCTGTTGTCTGCAAGGTAACTGTACTTGTGACTGCCTGTTTAGTAGTCGAATATAGCAATATTATGTGTTTAGAGGAGTTCTGACAGCTTTTGGGCCCGGTGCTACTGCCCCTGCTGCACCATTCAAATCATGATCCTAGTGCCTGAAAGATAACTGCACTTGTGACTGCCTGTTTAGTTGTAAAATATAGCATTAATCAGTGTTTAGTGGCGTGCTGCACTATTAAAATCATGGCCCTAGAGCTTGTTAGATAACTGCACTTATGACTGCCTGTTTAGTTGTAAAATATAGCAATATTAGGTATTTAAAGGAGTTCTCATAACTTTTGGGCCCGGTGCTACCGCACTGCTACACCATTCAAATAATGACCCTGTTGCCTGCAAGAGAACTGCACTTGTGACTGCCTGTTTAGAAGTAAAATATAGCAGTGTTTGGTGTTTAGTAGAATTATGACAATGTTTGGCCCTACTCCCACCGCACCTGCTGCACCATTTAAATCAAGCATATTTCAACTGGAAGGTAACTGCAATTGTGGCTTCCTGTATAGTAGTAAAATATAGCAATATTAGGTGTTTGGAGGAGTTCTGACAACTTTTGGGCACAGTGCTACTTCACCAGCAGAACCATTCAAACCATGACCCTTTCGTCTGCAAGGTAACTGCACATGTGGTTGCTTGTTTAGTAGTAAAACATAGCGTAACTCTTGCATATTAACTTCATTTTTAATGTGCAATGTTTATTGCAACATTTAGAATTTGGTCATAGTGATTAAATAGATTAAGTTTAAAAAATCAATCCGGTAATGCCTACCAAGTGCAAAGAAATGTACTGAGGCGAGGCATGAATAGGAAACGCAACAAATATTCTAAGGCTTAAGCATCTGCTTTACAGAACAAAGTAATAAAATGCAAACATTCCAGCATACTCTTAGAAGCTTTCTGCCTTTTCCGTGGGAAGAGATCTTATCTTGACAGTGAATTGGGGTTAAACAGTGTGAACAGCTTTAGCAGAAGTATCATAAAAGTGTGCAGCCGAGAAAAGAAAAAATAATAATCTGCACAAAAGCAAATTACACAGTAATTCAGCATTGGGAACTGATAAGAGCCCCCTTTACAGATATATTAAATACAAGAGATTTCACAAGCACAGCACAAGCGCTGTGCAGACAAAACCTAAACAAGCATTGGCATAGCCAATAGGTCTCGCCTTTGGGACCTTATAAGTGTTTAGCCAGGGATATTGACTTTGCCTATGTCTTTAAGCTGTACTGTACAGAAGTCTGCAGCATGCTGAACAGTTATAATAAAGAAGTGTCAGAAGAATTTTTGTTACCTTATATATGACCAAGAAAGCACTATGTACAACTGAACGACCATATTAAAAAAGTATTAACAATAAATAATGTCTTGAGTTGTTTTTATCCTTTCAATGCTGGCAACTTCTATCTGCCTGTCCCAATGGTTGCTTGTTATGTTTTTTTTGTTTTGGGGTGGATATATAACAGGAGGGTGAAGGTAGGGAAATAGGGAAATATTACCTGTATAACAGCCAGTGAGAGAGTCAGTTAGTTAGTCAGTTAGTTAGTTAGTCAGTGAGAGAGTCAGTTAGTCAGTGAGAGAGTCAATTAGTCAGTGAGAGAGTCAGTCAGTCAGAGTCAGTGAGAGAGTCAGTCAGTCAGCGAGAGAGAGATGAGAGTCAGTCAGTCAGTGAGAGAGAGAGAGAGAGAGAGAGAGAGTGAGATAGTCAGACAATCAGTGAGAGAGTCAGTCAGTGAGAGAGTGAGCGAGTCAGTCAGTGAGAGAGAGAGAGTCAGTCAGTGAGAGATAGAGAGTCAGTCAGAGAGAGTGAGAGAGTCAGTGAGTGAGAGAGAGAGAGTCAATCAGTGAGAGAGAGAGTCAGAGAGTCAGTCAGTGAGAGAGAGACAGAGAGAGAGAGAGAGTCAGTCAGTCAGTGAGAGAGAGAGTCAGTCAGGTAGTCAGTCAGTCAGCTATTGAGAGAGTGAGTCAGTCAGTCAGTGATTGAGTTGGTCAGTGAGAGAGTCAGTTAGTCAGTGAGAGAGAGAGAGTGAGAGAATCAATCAGTCATTGACAGAGTCAGTCAGTGACAGAGTCAGTCAGTGAGTCAGCGAGTCAGTCAGTTATTGAGAGTCAATCAGTCAGTGAGAGAGTCAGTTAGTCAGTCAGTGAGAGAGAGAGAGTGAGAGAATCAGTCAGTCAGTCCGATAATCAGTGAGAGTCAGTAAGTCAGTCAGTGAGAGAGTCAGTCAGTGAGAGAGAGAGTGAGAGAATCAGTCAGTCAGTCAGATAATCAGTGAGAGTCAGTAAGTCAGTCAGTGAGAGAGTCAGTCAGTCAGTGAGAGAACGATTGAGAGAGTCAGTCAGTGAGAGAGAGTCAGAGTCAGTCAATCAGTGAGAAAGAGTGAGAGAGAGTCAGTGAGTCAGTGAGAGAGTCAGTCAGTCAGTGAGTCAGTCAGGCAGTCAGTTAGAGAGTCAGTCAGTCAGAAAGAGTCAGTCAGTCAGTGAGAGAGTCAGTTAGTCAGTCAGTGAGAGAGAGAGGCAGTCAGTCAGTCAGAGAATCAGTGTGAGTCAGTCAGGCAGTGAGAGAGTGAGAGAGTTAGTCAGTCAGTGAGAGAAAGATTGAGAGAGTCAGTTAGCCAGTGAGAGAGAGTGAGCGAGTCAGTGAGAGTGAGAGAGTCATCCAGTCAGTGAGAGACTCAGTCAGTCAGTGAGTCAGTCAGGCAGTCAGTGAGAGAGTCAGTCCATGAGAGAGTCAGTCAGTCAGTGAGAACAGAGAGTGAATCAGTCAGTCAGAGAGTCAGTGAGGGTCAGTCAGTCCGTGAGAGAGTAAGTCAGTGAGAGAGAGATTGAGAGAGTCAGTCAGTGAGAGAGAGAGAGAGAGAGTGAGAGTTAGTCATTAAGTCAGTGAGAGAGAGTCAGTCAGTCAGTGAGAGAGTGAGAGTCAGTTAGTAAGTCAGTGAGTCAGTCAGTTAGAGAGTCAGTCAATCAGTCAGTAAGAGAGTCAGTCATTCATTGCGTCCGTGAGTCAGTGAGTCAGTCAGTGAGAGTCAGTCAGTGAGAGAGAGAGAGTCAGTTAGTCAGTCAGTTAGTCAGTCTGAGAGTGAGAGAGTCAGTCAGTTAGTCAGTCAGTTAGTGAGAGAGAGAATGAGAGAGTCAGTCCAGTGAGAGTGTGAGAGTCAGTTAGTCAGTCAGTCAGTCAGTGAGAGAGTCAGTCAGTCAGTGAGAGAGAGATGAGAGTCAGTCATTCAGTTAGAGAGTCACTTAGTCAGTCAGTGAGAGAGAGAGAATGAGAGAATCAGTCAGTCAGTCCGATAATCAGTGAGAGTCAGTAAGTCAGTCAGTGAGAGAGTCAGTCAGTGAGAGAGTCAGTCAGTCAGTGAGACAAAGAGAGTGAGTCAGTCAGTGAGAGCGTCAGTGAGAGAGTGAGTCAGTGAGAGAGTGAGTCAGTGAGAGAGTGAGTCAGTGAGAGAGTGAGTCAGTGAGAGAGTGAGTCAGTCAGTGAGAGAGTGAAAGAGTGAGTCAGTCAGTGAGAGAGATTAAGAGTCAGTCAGTTAGTTATTCAGTGAGATAGAGAGAGTCAGTCAGTGAGACAGTCAGTCAGTGAGACAGTCAATCAGTGAGAGAGAATCAGTCAGTAAGAGAGAGTGAAAGAGTCAATGAGAGAGATAGTCAGTGAGAGAGTCAGTCAGAGAGTCATTCAGTGAGAGTCAGTCAGAGAGAGAGTCAGACAGTCAGTCAGTGAGAGAGAGGGAGTGAGAGTCAGTCAGTCAGTGAGAGAGAGTGGGAGAATCAGTCAGTCAGTCAGTCAGTGAGCCATTCACTCAGAGAGAGAGAGTGAGAGAGTCAGTCATTCAGTCAGAGTGTCAGTCAGTGAGAGAGTCAGTCAGTCAGTCAGTGAGAGAGAGTCAGAGTCAGTCAGTGAGAGAATCAGTCAGTGAGAGAGAAACAGTGAGAGAGTGGAAGACCTATGCTGGACCCTCTGGGTCACAGAATGACGCAGCGTCACAAACAAGATACATGGAGCATAACTTAATAATCAATCTCCGTGCCACTTGGAGTCTCATTGTAACTAGCACCAGGCAAACCAGTAATATTGCTCAAGAACCGAAGAAGAATGAAATACCAATACACCTGGGAAGCAGTGTTGTGCTGTCATATACAATGGGAAAACATTTAGTACATTTAGACACGGGTAGTCCACGAGGAATACAGAGCATAGTCAGAGATAAGTCTAACAGGAACGACTGAGGGAACCGGGCAAAACAATGAAGTAGAGGAAGCAAGTATGAATGGAAACTAGTAGGATAAGCAAGAGAGTGGTAAGAACAGCCCCTGTTCCCGGACATCCATCCATATTTCAAGAGAACCTTAATTAGGATCCACAGCAGGAGGAACAATTAAAAAAACACAACTAGAAGGGAACTCACAACTAGATGAAGAATCATCAATAAATGAATAAAATACATGATGGGTTGAAAACGATGTAAACATGCGAAAGCCTTGTTAACCCCAAAACGTGTGCCTCTTTGAGAGATGTGATGAAATTGGTGTTTATAGACAGTATAGAGGCAACAACGGGTAGAAAAGTGGACCGGCATGGGAGTTGCTTTTCTGTCTTTACTCTTCGTGCCATTTATGAACTGAAAGTAAAGGCCACACTGTAGGAATACATTGTAACTTTCAGCAAGCGCAAGTGAAACCAGACTGCGCTACAAAGGACAAACAAAGAAGAGTGGGAGGGGTGCAAACATGGAGCGCAGGCTACTAATTAGTAACATGATCCACAACGAGTAATGCAGCTGCCAGTCTGCGCGCCGCTGCTTGCTCCCGAGAGCAAAATGCAGTGGGAGTGAACATTTGAAGAGGTGGGACATGCACCCGCCTTTGGCCATTTGCGTGCTTTCATTATTGAAAGACGCACGCAAAGGCCAATCAGATGAGTGAGAGGAGTCTGGCCCACACGGAGAAGTTTTGAGCCCTCACAAGAAGCCTCGCATAGAAAGCGCATGTGCTGCCCTAGGCTCGACCTTAAAAGGGCTTAGCATTCCTCCTTTGAGGGGGCGGGCGGGGAGATCAACCTTAAATGAAATAGTTGTAAAGACATCGAGGCCCCTGCCCTTGAGGGTGTCATTTTGCAAATTATCTCAGTTACTCTACTTTCCTTCTGCAGTGACATTAAGTTGGAATTTCCATCCCTGAGATATTAGACAGTATGAAGAAAGTTTGGAGTGAGGGTTTATATAACTCCAATATCAAACTGTGACATTGTTCTTCAGAGACTTAGGCCTTCAAACGTTAGGGAGAAGTCTTAAACTCATTATTATCCAAGTGCCAGCATTCTTTCAAATTACTCTTCACTTTAGCCTCATGCACTGTTCCCCAAAGAAGATCATAATATTTTAGTTGTCTTTTTTACACAAGTTGGGTGTGATATATATATTTTTTTAATGTACTTAGCTCAAACGTTTGAGTATTACTGTCATCTTTGTGCTCTTTACCACGCAGCCTATTTAGATCTCTTCCCAGGGATAAACACCCTTGATCGAACCACCCTGAGAACGAACTTATTCTATTTGTCTGCAGGGGGGTTCGAAAGTTAGAATCATTTGTTAGACCCAGATCCCTGATATCTTCCCTACACCTCTCACCTAGTGATTGTTGCGTAGTGCATGCATTAGCTCCAGCTGGGCAATGAAGGTTTTTCTGTTAACACTTCACTATTTTCGTTTTCCATGTATGTAGCTGAACAGAGATAAGAGCCACATTTTCTTTCTCTTTCTTCTAGTCAGCAGAACTTGTGGCTGTATCGTTATTGTTGCCACCCAGTCGATGTCTTATAAAGCTCTTTATTTCCAGTTTCAAAACAATTGAGAGTACAAAGAAAGTCTGTTCTTGTTCCTATATGTAAACTTAAACCCAAGCAGAGGAAATACATTTGGATTAGATTTATGTTGAACAGTACATTTTCATTTTTATCCACCTTGGAGAAAATATTTTCACCTAAGGGGAAACCTCCAGCCCTTCACCCCCATTGAATTAGGGAGTGAGTCTTACCTACCCTCCACCACCCCCCACCCAGTGACACACCTACAAGTTGTTGTTTTGTGTTTCTCTGCAATGTGTCAAACCACGGAGTTCCCATTTAGATTTTTCTTAAGCGTTTTTGAGACCGGACCCCTTTTACTGAACATTTCCTTCCTGTTTTTAGGTCAAAGCTAGATACCTTGAGAACATTTAGAAAGAAGCTTCCCTGGGAATGCATTCCGCCCGTTGCTTACCGTTGGCTTTGTGGTTAGCAACTCACGTTTTCTGGCTTTCTATTTGCTAGCCTTATTTGTTTTAGACTTTCCAGCGTGAGTTTGTCCCTCACAAGAGCAAAGCCTTTACACACCAACTCCCCTTGTTTTCTTCCATTAGTGCTTTCTGTAAATAGGCCTGTAAATCTTGTTCTTATCTTGTCACATTTGCTGTGCATTTAAAGACAGAGGTCAAATGTCTGGTGGTTATTTCAACTTAAAATGTGATGTCTGTAATGCTACAACACCATGCATACTCCACTCTACTCTACTCTGCACCAATCCTCACCACTCCGCTCTACACCACATCACTCTCCGCTTCTCTACACCACTCTACTGTATGCTAGTACACTCTACTTCACTCTTCTCTACACTACTGCACTCTACGCCACTGCAGTCTATTCTGCACAACTCCACTCTAAGCCACTCTGTAACAATGCACTCTGCAATGCTGCACTCTATGGCCATCCAAAGCTTGATCATGTTTTTCTTGTGATTTTCCAAAAACCAAAATATCATCACTGTAATTCATACAGTTTTGTACTGGCCTTATAACATTTTTTAATTATTTACTAAAAGATTTCAGCCGCCTAGCATATTCCAAAATGTAATCTCTTGTACTTGAATAATCCTAAATGCGTTGAAAATGTTGTGATGCATCTAGATTGATCATCAATTTCTAATTGGTGGTAGCCTTTACATAAATCTAATTTTTAAAAAAACGTAGCCCCACTTATAGTACTGATCATATCATTCTCATATCCACACATATTCTGATGTTGTTAGTTTCCTTTTTAGGAACGACAACAATGGGAGATACCCAAGGTGTCGGCCCTGTCACTTATTCTATAATATCTTGTTCAAATAATTTATTTATTTATTTATTTATTTATGGGCTTGTAACGCGCCGGCATCACACCCGAAGGTGTATCTCCGCGCGGTGCTGTGAAGAAACAGGTCGGGCAGCGCTCCTCCTAGAATAGAGTTGTCTTTAGGCATTTCCTGAAAGCTAGGTGACTCGGGCACTCTCTAAGAGAAAGGGGAAGACTGTTCCACAGACGCGGGCCCATGATGGAAAGGGCGCGGCCTCCCTGTCTGGTCTTGTTATGTCTGGGAACCTGGAGTAACAGCTGATTGCTGGACCTAAGATTGCGGGAAGGGCGGTGGTATACAAATTTCTCGGCCAGATAGTGTGGCCCAAGGTTGTGGAGACTCTTGTGCACCACAGAGCAAATCTTGAATTCCACCCGTTTCCGGATGGGAAGCCAGTGGAGGGCCTTGAGGAGGGGCAAGGATGGCGTTCTAGGGGGGGCATTGGTCACCAGACGCGCCGCGGTGTTCTGAACCACCTGAAGTTTATTAAGCACTCCTTCATTTGCTGCTAAGAATAGGCCATTGCAATAGTCCAGGCGGCTCAGAACGAGGGCCTGGACCAAGGTCTTTCTTGTGTTGTCGGGTAGAAGGGGGAACACTTTCCGAAGGAGGCTAATAATGTGAAAGCAGGATCCCTCCGTGGTGCTGGCATGATGGGCAAGGGTGAGGTCATGATCTAGGCGTAATGTTTTATTTCTTTCTCCACCTTTGCCTGCATATGAACTGGTACTCTCCTAAGCGCTTGCACCACTGGTTTTATCGCTTCATTTATATGCAAAGTAATTTTTTTTCTATAAATCTACCTAGTCCATCGAATAATTTAGAATATTTTTTTAGAATCAGGTGATCCGTTGATATGTTACAATTCATTGCTATTAAACCCATAAGTTGAGCAGTAACATTACTTAGCAAATATGGTCTTGGAACTTCTCCTCTTAACACATGTATGTCTTTATTGATTACTACATCTTTGTACTGCAGCGTCTTTTCAAATTTTCCAACACACAAAACAGGATGCTTAGCACCCCATTGAAAAACACTTACATTTGATGGGCTCAAAGATGGTTGTTCTTTCATTTTCATGTACTCACTTATGCACATTATGTTACATGTTGCTCTACTATCTAGGACAAATGGCACCTTTTGAGATCCAGCCATTAGGTCTACAGATGTGTTTTTTCAATATTTTCTCTCTTGATCATGTTAAGTTGTTGAAGTTCATTACTTTCTTGCATCATGTATAGTTTTTCTGATTCCTCTATTTCTTCTTCAACATTTTCTTCAATTCTTTTCATTTGTCTCACGTATTTCATATTTCAACTTTTTTTGTATTTAAATTAGTTTTTTTCCAGTTTTCTCTTTTTGTCCCAAACTCTTTTTTGAACTTGCATACACTTGCGAAGTGATTGTATCTTCCACATTCTTTACACTGTTGTCTCACTGCCGGGCACGTTCTCTGATGTGGAAACTGATATCCACACCTATAGCACAGTCTTTTCCCTCTGACTTGTGCTTCTATCTTCTCTTCTATAGTAATTTTTTTTACATCTGTCTGACTTGTTCAATTGCTTTAATTCTCCCTTCTTCCATGTTTTTTGCATGTTTTTCTGCTTGCATTTCTGTTTTCGCCATGCGCAATATTTCTTCTAAGTTGTATGTTTTTTGCAAAAGTTTTTTCTAAACTTTATTGAACTACATCCTTGTATCACTCTTAGCCTTATTGCTTCTACATTACTAAATGTATTGAATTCACAAAATTTTACTAATTTTTTTTATCTAGTTACAGAATTGTCCATTGTCTCATTTTCTCGTCGACATGCCATGCAAAAATTATATATTTCGAAATCCAAGTTTCTTTGAGGATCAAATTTTGCATTTAAACATTTCATAAGCCCTTCATAAGTTTTTTTTTCATCCTCTAGGAATGTGACTATTAAGTCTTCCACATCATCTCCTACAAGATTAAATAATAAGCCTTTTGCTTGTTCATCAGTATGTTTTTTGCATGTTGCCTTTAAAAAATGCTCAAATCTTCTAGTCCACTTTTCCCATCTCTGCACAACATTTTCTTGTTCACTTAAATTGATTGGAAATGGCCTTCTATAAATTGTGCTTGCGATGCTTCCCATGCTATCTTCTTCATTAAATATTTCTGATCTCATATTTACCGTTGTTACACCACTTGTACTTTCCGTCATGACTGTTTTCTTTTCTGTATTGTTCCCAATGTCTTTCTCTTAAAACTATTTTCAATTTCTTTTTCTTTAAACTTTTCTTTTTCCCTTCTTCTTTTTACTTTTTCCTTTCTTTTCACCTATTTACGATCTTCTTCCTTTTTATTCTTCTCGCCTGGCTTCAAAATGGCGCTTCTTTTCATTCGTGCAAGCGCAATACTCACTTTTTTCTTCTTATTCTCCTTGCCTGGCTTCAAAACGGCGCTTCTTTTCATTCGCGCATGCGCATTACGCCGCCATGCGCCTCTGCTTTCTTTTCTTTTTTTCTGACTTCACAATCTTGTTTCTTTTCTTTCGCGCATGCGCATTACACTGCTTTCTTTAATTTGCCTATATGCGCGCTTGCACATTCCGTCACATATACGTCAGTGGATATTGGCTAATGGCAGCACTTTTACTTGTCTCTTCAGTGCGCACACTCAGCCTTCCACTGACCCGTATTTCTTCATCTGCTCCACTCTAAAATGCCTCTCAAGGGGTACGATCTCACCTCTGGAGCACTTGCACCACAGCAGGTAATCGCAACAGCAGACCAACACGACTCTCACTCGATCAACTGCTTCAGGATTCTATCACACGGACGATTCCTCACAGCAAATCAGCATTCTGTAAGTTTCCTTTGCGTGTTTCTTCCGTCTATCGTCTCCATTGTAAGAAATACACTCACTAGAATATGATTATATATGTTATTTATTAGAGCCAAATACAGATTTGCATGTCAGCTCTAAGTCCCTGCACTAACTGACTCAATATCCCTTGAAAACCCCTAACCTTCTCTTTTAGAATCTATGCTCATTCTAGATGACATCACAGTGTCATCACATCATTACCTTTCAAGGAATGGGGCATAAACTTCATGCCTTATGCCTGCTCTTGCTACGCCACCCTCCTAGCACCGACCCTCACCTCCAATCCAAGTGTCGGCAATTCACCCATCTTCTCCATGCTGAGAGGAGAAAGTAGCAATTCACCAGCTTACAAAAAAACACTAGCAACTCAAACCACACAAGGACCAACCCACTCCAAGAGCCTGGATTAGGGCTGGCTCTCAGGAGCCCTAAACACAAGGAGCAAAATCTGACGCTGCAGCCCAAAAAAAGGGATCGATAATGCACCCCTCATTCGCTCTGTCCTTGGCCGAACATAAAGGAGTCACTGTAGGCCCCGGAGCCCAATATTCTGATTTCTCTACTCTCCAACTCAACGCGTAAATGAGATTGGATCATAATAAACATCTACATTCAACTCCCCACCCCCAAATTAAAAAAATCATTGCCATCGAGAAAATCAAATCCGATATCTTAAATCAAATCACTGCACTTCAGGAACTGAATTCATCATGACGGGAGACGTCAACATGAACCTGATTAGCTCTGGTCAACTCAACAAATTCCTTACCCCACATAACAACTACTGGGACATACAGTCCTGGGTGTCAAAAGTCAGGACTGGGAAAAGATAAACTTAGGCTCTGTCTAGTCCCTGTAGTTTGTTCTTTCCGAAATGTGGAGCGCTGTGAAAGCGACCACATTCCACAAATACTCGCTCTAGACCTAAAAAGAGAGGCCTTCGAGTGTGGCCCCGTCACTCTCTGCTCCCAATTCACCACCAACTACAAGAAACTGAAATGGTTAGAACCCACTATAGATAAAATTGGCAACAACGTCAAGCTGGTGCTAGAGGAAACTAAAAGACAAAACATAACGCTCCAAGTGATATGGCAAAAATTCATAAAACGTATGCACTTGCAAACAAGAACTGCAATAGGGATGGCCTACCCAGGAGCACTTCATGGCTCCACAAGGTCCCTGTCAAATAGCTAACAAGCATTGGCATAGCCAACAGGTCTCGCCTTTGGGATATTATAAGTGTTTAGCCATGCAACAGTTGATGTTGATGCACCAAGGATATTGTGCTACATAACTAAATACTTATAAGGTCCCAAAAGCGCCACCTATTGGCTATGCCAATGCTTGTTTGTTTAAGAAGCCTTTACTGTAAGTGAAAACTGGCTCTGGCTCAGGTATCCCAAAAAGCGGTTGTCCTCAAAAAGCATTGTCAAACCGTAGCGTGCATGTGCAGTTAGCTGTTGCATAATGTTGAAAAAATGTGGATGAGTATTTTGGCAAAATATCCTATTCGTTAATCACGGACGCACTGCTCCCAAAAAAGCCCGTCTTTTCATGTGTGTTCGCAGGAGTGCCTAATAAGTAGCAGAAAAACTCCAGTTTAATTCAAGAATATTTTTTGGGGGGGGGAATGCATTTAAATAGATGTAAGCAAGTGTCCAAAAGTTCATTTCGAGCGACAGTGAGAAACACAGCGCTTTAGCATACCTTTCTGGACACAATGGACAAGTGAACATATTATGGCCCTATGGTTCCCGTGATATTTGTTGTTTAGAAACAAAACGAACAGCATTTATAGTTGACAAATATTAACGGGGGACCAAAGTGAAAAGAAAAAACTGCATCCCATGTAAGTAAACAGTGTCACTGGGTAGAAATTCCCTACAAACAGGATTATAAGCAAAGAGTTTTAACAGTGCAAAAGTAAATCAAAGTGTATTTAAAAGTCACCCGTAATAAAAGCAGTGGCAGTTACATATTTACCAATTAAGTATAAAAAATGCTAGAGCAACGTTACTCACATTTTTTAGTGTTTACCAAAATGTAAATAATAAAAATAGTCTTTTTTTTTTTGTTAATAAGTACGTAGTTTGTATGCAAACTCATGAATTTACTTCAGTGAACTTTGTTTTGTTGAAAGTAAGGGAGCCTAAAAGTCTGCACTAGTGTTAGTAATCTTCATACCCCCGCCCCCGCACCTCCCCCCAACAGTTGTGAAAGGAAGGGAAGACGAGTGAATTGTTAGTCAATACGGCCTCTAGTTGTAAAGATCCTAATATTTTCTTCAGCAGCATGTGTGAAATGTAGATAAGTAACTTGATAGAAGAAACCAACAGCAGGATGGCTAATTTCCGAAACGCACGGTAGTCTACAGGTGAAATTTAAAACTAAAAGCAAAGAAACAAAACACACAGTTACAAGTCTTTCCAAGTTCTTAATAGATTTTAGAAATGCCACACGGGTCGTGAATTTTGAAAGTGTAACATTTGTCTTTTAAAAGCGTGCTAAAATGTTACAAAACATGAATTGGTAGTTAAGCCTAGTTTATGCGCAGGTACACAAGCAGTTTGGAACTAATAATTAAAATTGGAGTCATGAATGTATGTTACAAGATGGCCGATTAGCATTTTGCCCGTGAAAAGTCTTCCTTTTCTTTTTTTGGTGCACTTATATTTGTGGCGTTTGCTGTATTACGGGCACTAATGAGTAACGTAAAGTTTTAACATATTTTTATTTACGTTACTTAATTGGTTTCAAAAGCAAACAGGAATAGGACGTTTGTGACCACGCCCAATAAAATTTCGCAACTTTAGGTTTTTTTTTTTAGATCCTTGTTGCAACAATATTGCATTTCTTTAAATCCGATGTTTAACTGGAGATCATATCTTCACAATATTGAAGCATTTGCACAGTGCTTGAGGGTGGGCTGAGCACTTTTCTCACATGAAGTTAATATTTAAAATTTTTAACACTGCATCATGAGAGTATAAATAAAAAAGATATAGCATTTCCACACGCATCAAAGGATCGAGAGTTAGCGCAAAGGAAGTTGGGAAAGATAATAAGTAGTAACCCTATAACAAGGACAAGAGCTTGAAAAAACAAGCATTGGCCGTGCGTGAGTGAGCGGCTGCGAGAGGCGATCTGTGGTGCGGGAGGGGGAGAAGCGGGAGTTGTGTGTGCGCGAAAGTGAAATTGATGGCGATCAGGCATTGAAAGCTGGCGGCTGCGCACGCAATCGCGCGCGTAACCGCAAGCTTGTGGCCAGCAAAAGCCTCTGGTGGCACTTTTAAAAGCCACTCACTCAATGTCTCGCCAGGCCAGCGCATGCGCTGGTTCTATCGAGACCTAAAAAGAGATCAGCAGCCTGCCAAGTAAAAAACGTAAGCAAGCCCTGCAGCTAGCACAAAGGGGAAACAGTAAAACTATGAGCAACATGGATATTTTAAGGGCCGCAAAGAAGGAATATGCCGAGTCGGTCTGGCACGACTACGGTAAAGCCACATGCGATTTCTGGGCAAAACTGTTATCTAAGAGTAAGCTAATTAACTCAAGAAATGTTAGGTCTACTGTGAACAACCTGTACCGGCAGCAGCAGCACCTTGGGAACGTTCCTATCAGGGGAAAATGCTGGGCTGCCTTTCTCAAGAAACATTTCTTGGCAATATATGATTCCACTCTCCCATTTCCTCTAGAGACTTATCCTACATCGCTGCTGCCAATTAACTCAGTCCCACTCCACAAAGATGACCTATCAGCATCAAATCCCCCGCAAGAAGCAAGTTTGGTAACAGATCTGCGGTTTCCCCATACAGAAGGGGTACAATTGTCCGAACAACACACAGCAAAAGTCATCAAAACAAGGCAGGAAGGAAAGTGCTCAGGGACCTAATGGAATACCCCAGGCCATCTATAAACAAGACCCACAGTACTGGGCAGGAAATCTGACTCCGTTTTTGCCAACACTGTCCTCACGGGCGCCAAACCTGACTCATGACGAGGGGCTGTCATCAACCCACTCAACAAAGGCGGAGATAAAACCTAGCCAGAAAATGATTGTCTCCTTAATCTTCTCGACAATGAAGCAACATATTTCCCATCTCCTGTCTTAGACTATCTGACTGCCTGGGCGTTTAGAGACCAAATAATCTAGTTTTAGGAGGGGCTCTGGCACAATCACTAACATCTTGGCCTTGACCCTTATCCTGGACCAACTAGGGAAGCAGAACCGCTCTGTCTATCTCTGCTTTATGGACTATATGTCAAAATTTGACTTAGTAAGCCGAGTCTGGAACATCCCTTCACACCCGCGTAGAGCCATCGAGTCACTTCACACCCAAACATGGGTGAGGATTAAAATAGGAGATGGCACCCTCCTTTCAAAGAAAATGTACACCCAACAAGGCCTCAAGCAGGGGTGCATGTTGGCCCCATGCCAACATCCATGCTCCCCAGTGGCTTAGCTAGCCCTTTGTCTGCCTGTGGTGGTCCTCGGTTTGCCGCCCTGTGGCAAATGCATTGAGGAGGGTGCTTACAATTGCAGCTTGAGACAGTAGGAAAGAAAGGGCGAGGCTGCTGCCCCCAAAACTTGTGCCGCCTGGGTGGACCACAACACCCTTGCTACGCCACTTATGCTACCATGTCTTGGCACAAGAGCACTAAACCATTTACTATATGCGGATGACGTTATCTTGTACAGCTTAACCCCTGTAGGCCTACAAAGACTGATAAACACACCATCTGCACACCATACAACATTACCTGGTTATCAAATCTTAACAAAATCAAGGTGAGGATTGTCAGCAGAGCACGCATGAAAAAATGGCACTTGGCAGCTTGGAGCACACCACCTGGAGACATTAAAAGAATACGAGTACCTAATGGTGTTACTAGATGACAAGTGTCTGGCCAAACAACAGCTCCAAGTCATTACAAACAAAAGCAACACCCTAATAGCTGCTTTCAGCACCCTGTGCAAAACATTGAAAGGCTCAACTCTCGATCCTCTCCTGAAAGTTATGGCAGTAAAACTCTTGCCAACTTTAACCTATGGCAGTGAGGCCCTATTTGGCTGTGACTCAGCCTCCTGGACAAACTCCAAACAGAAGTTTATAGCTATGTGCTAAACCTAGCCTTGAGTTTCTCCCCAAGTCAAATATAACTCTGAGCGTATTTCGCGTAGTAGCACAACCCGTAGCTACGCGAAGTGCACTTCGCACTACGCAAGCAACGCAGACTGCGTAGTGAAAATGCTGTTCGCACTGATTGCACAGTGCCGGATGCTTGTGCAATCATTGAAAACCGCATCTTGCACAGTGCAAGCTGTCGTTTTCTGCCGCTCGAGTAGATTTGTACTCGAGCTGCAGTTTTCTCAATGCAGACTCGTAGTTTCTCATTGCGAGCGGTCGCAGGCATACGCGACCACTCGCAATGACAAACCTGACCTCCCACTCGCTGGGAGGTTTATTTTCCACGCTTGCGATCGGCAACTTGATGTTGCTGATCGCGAACGAGGAAAAAGTCTCGCCGGGATGTCATTTTGCTCGCTCGCGGGTGCCAACTTGACGTTGAGGACCGCGAGCAAGCATAAAATCCCTACTATGCTATGCGTTTTTGCACTGTGCTACGTGCAATTTGCGTAGCACGTAGTTGCACAAACTACGTGAGCGTAGCATAGTCCTACGCCCAGGGTTAGTCAAATGTAACTTTAAGTTGACCTAAAGAGGAAATCAATTGGACCACGGGGCAATTGTCAAATGTTACTTTAAACTAAAACACGCAGAGCCCAAATCATTAAACATCATCATGTGGTCCTCAATTAAAAACTCGAGCTGCAGTAAGCATAGCAATAGCCTGAAAGAATACTTTGATCACTCCTTAGCCAACTTTAACCTAGGAAAACTTCGGGCCTCACCACTGTCATACAATGCTTTTAAAAAACGAACTAGTTAGTGTTGCAATGGCCTCAAATTCTCTTCTAGAAGATAAAGACTAGCTCACAAAAAGAAGTCACACATGGATGGCCATAAATAGCTACTCAGAACTAATGCAAGCACCGTATCAAGCTGGCACATTTCCGCTCCATCTGAAGCTTAAGCTGCTGCGGTGTAGCCTCGGATGTCCACCCACTTTAGTGACAAAGCCTGCATGGAGTACTCTGGCGACAAAGCTTCTTGCCTATTTGGCTCAAATAAAGAGAACCTTCTGCACATAACCTGCATCTGCACCAAAATGGGGGCGGAGAGGAGGCACCTCCTAAAACCTTTATTAAAAAGCAAAGGGATCCGTGCATGGGAAAGACTGTTATAGCCTTCTTAGAGCCTGATGACCCCAACCTGAAACGTCGTTCAGGAACTTTTTTAATACATTTGAACAAAAACTTCCTCAATCAATGCAATTATGTGCACTGAAGCCTATCTGCTCTTCAGATTTTTACATAATTATTATCGGAATTGACATTGGAGTGGATACATTAATCATCATAACTCTGGGCTATCCTGGCTTTCTGGGGCCCCGGAAAATTCCCATACAGCACACACACCTTTAAAATCAGTTACATTTGCATGCTGATCTGCTGATCATGATCTTTTGCTAACATATATGAATATAACTGTTCTTCAAGTAACTGAGTGCACAAAGTCACAGCTGGATTTCAGTCCCTAATATAACTCCTTGCGGGTTATTCAGAAACAAGGACCAGGCTCCTAGCCGGAGTGGAAACACCAAAACTATAGGCTATCCTGGTACCCTGAGGTTCCTTGTCAATTTCAGGCAGTGCCCAAGCACTTTAAAACTGTTGATTTACACTTCTGATCGGCTGCTCTATGGACCTTCTTAACTAAAACTTCACTTTTGCATGATTTTGATTAATCAAAACAAACGTTTACTTACTTACCTACCATAAGGCTGACTGAAGCCACAGTCTGTGTTGGATGGTTGAGCTTGATGCAAGGTGAGTGAGAAATCCAAAACATTGTGCTTCAGTAAAAGCTCACCATAGTGCAGACTATTGTCAAGACTGTACATGGGTATCAGAAAACTCTGAGCAATTGAAGGGATCCACACAGTATTCCCCTCTGCCATTGCAAAGACGGAACGCTTATCTCTCATGCCAATGGATCCCTCCCCCAAGGTTGATAAAGTGGAAGAAGAACATCCCTGTAGGAATCAAGCACATTTATCCCTAAGTAAACACACCTATGACAGATCGGAAGAAATGCGTACTGCCTGTAGGAGAATACTATAGGTAATATAAAAGATTTGACTCACCTGTTCACTCACACTCAATGCTCAGAATGTAGAATTCCCTCAGTTATAAAATATGAGCCTCTGCGCAATCTATGCATAATTTTCAGCCACTTTTTGCAAACGAAAATCTTATACCTCAAGCTAGCAGAGGTACACATCCTGAAGATCTATGAATGTACACACATTGTACCACCACCTCACTCAAAGGCTTGAAAATGTGTTTGCTTTCTTTCAACATAGGACAATCAAGTTTATTTCTTATCTTCAGGTGGGTTAGGGGCAAAAGGAACTGGGTAGGGGTAGTTTCAGTTTATTTATGTATGCATAGTTATTTAAAACCATAGCATGCACCAAATGAAAAACAATGAATTATAAAAGATTATACATCAAACATATTTAATCAAATATTATTTAAAAATGATTAAAAGAAGGAAGCTTTTATAAAAGCATATACTGTTTATAAAATGGAATGGAGTTACATATCAGAGAAGAGATATTTTTTCTAGCTGTTCCTGATCCCTGGCGGTAATTTGTATCCCTAAAGTGCATATGTGCTTTGCTGTTTTCATAGGGCAATGATATTAGCAAATTTATATAGAAATAAGACATGAGGTTCTGACGAATCAAAATATTACAGAATAAACTTCACACATTTTATACAATCTCATGTGCTGGCAAAGCTCAGCTGTATCTAATAGTTTTTTCCAGGCACTATTTAAAAGGTTCGTATAGCGACAGTTGATCATTGGATCTATAGATCTTAGATATGCAATGACAGCCTGCCTACAAATGCGGATTCCCTGCTCATTAAAAAATAATTCCAGCACTTTTCTTCTTTCGTTTGTCAGTCCTGGTCATAGACATGTAATGTGTATAATGCTTGTTTGTAATGAGTAATGAGTGTTTTTGTAGATCTTTTACTCCATTAATTTTCTTCACCTGGGATTCTGCCAAAATAATAGTGCATAAAATTCATTTTCTATTTTTTTGACCAGCCTGCTTCTAAATATGGTTGAGATCTGAGAGTTTTTTCTTCATTGATCACAGACCAGGCATGGACTCTGCTGGCAAATTTCTCTTTATCATTTAAAACCGATACAGCCTTTACTGTCTTATTAATCAATTTTTTAAAAGTGATTGGCAGCAGGAATTTGCCCGCATTGATTGAATCCCCATTTCTGTTATTGCTGCATTTAAATAAATATGGGTTGGGTTTTTATGCTTGGCATAAGTTATTTTCCGAGGCTTTTGTTATTCTGTTCTAGGTTTTCACATATGTCCACTTCCTTGCTAATATTTGATTTATAAATTCCAAATTCCAGTCATATCTAGGTGGAACGGAGATCTAAATACTTTGAAGGAGATCAAATTTAAGAGAACAGTGTCCCTTACGCAAAGTACTTCACTACTGTATGTGATGGTTGGTAGGAGTCTGGCTAAAATCACTTTCAGTAGTGGTGTATAGCTAGGACCATCTAAACTTCTTTTAAGGATCCTGAATGACTGGGTCAAGGAGATAGGTTTCCTCTTCAAGTTCATATTATGCTGTTTAAAAGTAGCCCTATCATCAAAAACTACTCCCAAGTATCTATATGTTGTTATTTGCTTCAAATGTTCTTTTTCTAAAACCATTTATACTTCTTTTTTATTTTTCTGCTCACTTCCATAGTTTTAGTTTTCTTTAAGTTAACTGTCAGTCCATTTGCTGCTGGGTATAACATCATCAGCATATAGAAGGTTAGATATGGGTATGGAACCCAATTTTGGAGGATGGGAATTTACTGTATCCGGAACATTAGTGAGGTCAGCTAAAAATAAACTGAATAGGTACGAAGCAAGGACGCAACCCTGCTTTAGGCCTTTATGTGTCTCTATTTTCTTTGACAGCCTATATCCTAGTCTCCTATTATTATCCTCACCCAAGTGCTGTGTATAACAGGTGTATTGCTTTTAAAAGAGGGGGCGGGATACCCCAGAGAGATAACTTGTGCCATAAGACATTTCAATTCAGCCTAATAATCCACTTAGCACAGATATAGTGCCTGGTTCTTATTTCTTATTTTTTTCCATTATTAACGATACCACCAGGAGGTTGGTTTTCATACTCTGGCCTTGTTACCGGTTTGGTTAGGGTGGACAATGTGATCATTCGGCCATTACAACATTTCACTAAGAAGTGTCACATAGATATGCTTTGCCTTCATACTGTGTTAAGTTAGCATGAGCTTATTAGAAGTTTAAATGCCATTTGACCTTTCTGCTGCTTCTGCACACGGCACATATTGTTATTAGAGCTTTGAGCCTGGTAGAATATTTTGCTTCTCACGAGAATAATATGTTTTGCTATTGTATCAGCTTTGCTTGGTAAGCTATTTCTGAACAGTGAGTGCCGAGGCCTTCAAGGTTATTTCAACACAGTGGTTGTTGGGAGGTCTGATCTGCAAACGTTCTAGACATAACACATATGCAGCTGCGGCCAACTCTGGCTTTAGGCACGTTTAATATTGCACTGCGCAGAGCATGCAAACACACTTGATGATTCTTTGCATGCAGAGAGTTGGTGGAAGATGATGTGATCCCTTTCCACTAAGATCAGAGGTATGAGGCCGCCCTTCTAAAACCCAAAGAGACCTTCTTTAGATATAATATAATATACTAGCAAGGGAGTGTAAGACTTAGGTGCCATTTAGCCTTCTTCCCTTTAGCATTTTAACATGCTTTCTCCCTTTGTATTTTATGGACTAGTAACTATGCTGATAACTTTGTTTCTTATAATATGTTTGCTTGTATTA
The DNA here is from genome assembly GCF_964261635.1 of Lissotriton helveticus. Classification (NCBI taxonomy): domain Eukaryota; kingdom Metazoa; phylum Chordata; class Amphibia; order Caudata; family Salamandridae; genus Lissotriton; species Lissotriton helveticus. Next base: position 1,069,358,127 of record NC_136065.1, on the reverse strand, counting down.
GCTAAGAGACTGTGCTTGAGAACACTGCATTAGAAATAAATATTTCAAACTTGCACGTGTCTTCATTTACTCCTCGTTCTGGATTGATTTGTTGGTATAACGAAAGAGTGTTCATGTGTTCCACATTACCTGAGGTGTTCTAAGTCCATGTTCTTGGTTGTCTAAACATTGGGAGTTTATAAGAACCAATGAGACACTGATTGCTAGTCTGGTAGGGGATTTTGGGTACTGAGGTGAGTTTTGGCACACCCTAATTCACTGAGGTTCCAAGTCTCTATGCACAGTTCTGTGTGAGAGCAGGATCCCTGCGACATGCCCCCAACCGTTGGTGGTCTTATTACATGACACTTGAGTAGTGCTTCTATCAGTCCTTAACCCCCTTCGCTATTGTTTCCGGAAGACAGTGGTGTAGGACAAACCTACCTATAGTTACATAGGTCTTTTCACGCTTGAATCTTTTCAAACGGTTTCTTTTTGAATTACTACCCAGTTGTGCTACGTAGTTTTTATAGAACATCTTTCTTACTGTGTCCCTATGGCTAATGCCGTTGATATTCCACAGCATAGTCGGATTGTGGTTCGCAATCATTTGAAGACTTATGATGTCCCTGTGGATGGCATGGCTGTGATCATGGTGGTGAGTGCGGAAGTAGCTTACCCGTACAAAATTTTTTACTCGTGGGTGACCTGTGAATGCAAATACTAATGTGTTCGACACGTACACTCCGACTGCCATGCCACAGGAATATGTTCCCTATAGGTCACAAGAAGTTTCTATTAATGCCTGGCAGCACCGAGTTTGGTTTAATGGAGCCCTACCCCACTCTTTGTTAAATCCGAGGTTAGGTCCTTTGTCCATTCCAGGCACAACTTGGCCTGTTTTGGCTGGATTTACAGCGCATCCTAGACATGGAGCGGTTCCCGTTGCAGATTTACAGCTGTTACATACAGTCGCAATTAGTGTAATTTGGTCGTTAGTGCAATACATTACCCACAATCTCCCGGGCGGGGCCCCAGGTGTTGCGGCGCTTCTAGCCGGACAGGGCGGAATGAAGCTCAGTCCTGTGATGGTGAGCGCAGTAATGGGCAAGCGCCCCAAGAATAAGGATGATTTTCCTTTCTGGCTTGCCGAGAAGTTTGACCAGCTGGAAGCAGTATTTCCTAACACGACTCCTGGTGAAAAACACAGGATTCCTGCAATTAGCATGCCAAAAGACTTGGTCCTGGAACCTGGTGACTGTGAAACTTGGGGTAAGACCTTTGCGGCAGGTAATACGAGGTGCTTCGGCACCCGTCAATGACTGTCCTTCCAACGGTCCTTAAGCCTGTTCAAGATGAGCACGGACCCGAGGCAGCGGTTGAATTGGGTATGCGCCTATGCAGCACTTTTGACGTAGTTTCCGATCTCGTACTTGCGAATGTCAAGGGATATGCTGTGAACTTTCCGGTGTTTAATGCTTTGCAGGCTGTACCCGATGTCGACAAACCCCGACAGTTAGCAAGAATTACTGTGGCGGCTTATTAGCCCGTAGGCCGTAATAGTTTGGGACTCAAGCCTTTCTCAACAAAAAAGAAAAAACAACCACAAGGGCACAAGTCAGAAACTGACGAACAGCCCAAGGCCAAAAAGCAAAATTGGCCCAAAAAACAACAAAAACAGGGTAAACAACAACAGCAGAAACAGGAGTCTCGTCCTGCATCTCCAGTGCCTGCAACTACAGAACATATTTATGACTTGCGCGATCGTGCGACCATAAAATCACCTGATCGTTTTCAGGTTTCTGAACAACGCTCTCCTCGTTCTTTTCAGGAATCATCAGCCTCATCGACCGGTGGTGGAGGAGGCGGTAGAGGTCGGGGTGGCCAGCAGGGACACGACCAGCCCCGCCCGAAAGACGGCAAAGGCAAGCAGGACGATTCAACACCGAAAAGACCCCAGTTTCAGAAAAAGAAAGTTGCCACTTTAACAGCGAGATATGCCACAGATAGTGAGAATGCAGCTTCGGAATCAGACATGGGCTCTGACCTTGCTGGACAGCGCGGCGGAGATTACCATAGTGCGAGAGGCCCTGCGACCACTACTGAAGGTGACAGCGACTGACCGATATGTTGTTGTGGAGACAGCTGACACTAGAGTAGCTCCCCCTGATAGACTTTATGAAATAGTCCTTTTAATTGAAGGTGACATACAACGTACCATAAAAGGGGTATTTTGGGAAAATCTTACGACTACCTATGACATTTTGTTAGCGGAGGCTGACTGGCCCCCACCTTTTGTGCTCGCAGCTCCGAGAGGGGAGGAGGTGATCCGCCATAGTTTTGTGCACACTGTCTCAAAGGAGCATGCGCTGAATTTTGCAGAAGAGTGGGCTAAAGCCCTTGCACCGGCTTTGTACCGTACACACTGTGGTTGGGATGAATTTTCCCCATACCACGAGATTCCCTTACGGTCTATGCCACAGCCTCAACCTCAATATCCCATCAGACGCAAAGCTAAGGCTTCCGTTGCGAAAATCTTTGAACAATTGGAATATCAGGGTGTAATTGAAACTTGTGTGTCACCGATGAATAACCCTCTTTTTACTGTGACCAAGCCAGACGGCTCGTTCTGTTTGGTATTGGATTATCGGCATCTTAACTCGCATTGTCGTACCTGTGCAGTACAGAATACCCACGGCTCTGCTGTAGTGGATGGTCTCGTGCGAAAGCGGTTTAAAACCACACTTGACATTTCCAATGTTTTTTTTGCCCACAATTTAGATGGTCTAATATCCCATTGGACCAGTTTTAACAAGTGGCGGCAAACAGCGCCAATACAAACGTTTACCGATGGGCTATAAGAATAGTCCAGGCGTGTTTGCTGCCCGCATTTCTCTCTCTTAGAGAGAGTGGACACGGATGCGTGTTCGTATGTGGATGACATCTATGTCACAGATGACGAGCTTTGGGCGCATCTGTGTCGCGTTGACCGCATATTTTGTAACTTTGCGGACTTAGGTTACAAATTCAACTTTGCAAAGTCTCACATTGCAGAGTACACAGTGTTGTTCCTGGGCTATGAGCTCAACAATGAAGGTCGAGGATGGGCTCCTCACTTCTTGGAGAAATGCGCACAATTACGCGCTCCTTCAACTCTGAAAAAATTACAGTCCTTGCTGGGATTTTTTAATTTCGGGCGTACATACATTCATGAATATGCCCAGCGTATCAAGCCTTTGTATGCTTTGATACAACCTACTTTTACCAAATCGTGCTGGCTGCCAGAACACTCAGATACTTTGCAATCTTTGAAGGCTGATCTTTTAGAATCTAAATTCTTACTGACTCGTGACAACCACACCAACCTGGTGATAAGAATCATCCCTGGGACAGTGGGTTTCACTTACCTTACTTTTAACGAAGGAGACACAGTACCTATTGCTTACAGGTCTCACTTGTACACTTCGGCTGAAATAAGGTTTTCCTCTGTGGAGAAAGTTTTAACAGCAGTGCAGATGGCGATTCTTAAGGAACGTGCGCTGTCACAGCGAAAACACATGTTGGTTGTGACCTCGTATCCTGCATTAGAGGCAGTTACGAAAGCCAGTGTACCAAATTCTAAAGCTTTGCACCCTTGGTGGATACATTGGGCAGCATCATTGACATCTCCGGATGTTACGTTTATTTTTGATGCCTCCTTACAGTCGCAGGAGTTTTTGCAATATGAATTCGTTCATCCTGCACCTTTGGCTATGGGGCCTTTGGAGAATTTCCATTGCATCATATACACTGATGGTTCAGCGCAAGTTGCGCATGGGTCTAAGTACGCATACGTTTCAGCTTGCGCCATTGTGGTAGGTGCAATGGTGAATGATGAGTTCAAGTCCAGAGTCGTGCACACGCAGACTCTAGGGGACTGCACCGCACAATTGGCAGAGCTTTGTGCTCTGATGCTTGCATTGGAGTACGCTGATCCTAGTGTGACAACTCTTATTGTGAGTGATTCTTACTACTGTGTCCAGTCTTACAATGAAAACCTGTTCTTTTGGATTCAGAATGATTTTCGTGATTCCAAGGGTAGCACAATAAAACATAAAATGATCTGGGTCCGAGTAGCTGAGCTTAAAGAGCAGTTGCCACTCGTGTTTGTAATTCATACTCTAGGTCATCAGCGCGTAGGAGTCCACGCTGTTGGCAATTCGTTGGCAGATGAGGCCGCAAAATCAGCAGTATCGTCATATTTAGTTGCAGCAGTTACACCGTCCAAAAGTAAGATTGATGATGATATCTTGGCAGCTGTTGCTGCGACTGAGAAGGGAAGTAAATATCCTAAGGGGTTCCCTTCGAAGTACTCATACCACTTAAGTCCAGATAAAGTTCCTTATGTGAAAATACCTGACGTTGGTGAAAGGTTGATTCCCAACGCGGATCGCAGGCACACATTGCTCACATCGGCCCATGAAGGAGTTGCGTCTGCGCATGCGGGCGTTTCGGCTGCTGTGGCTCAGTTACAACAGCATTTCTGGTGGCGGGGACTGTACAAACAGACGCGTGAATATGTCCTTCAATGTGACATTTTTTCTGCGCATGCGTCCGCCCCAGACACAGTTGTACATATCTAATAAACCACTAGGTTGTGTTTACTTAGATCACTGCGGTCCTTTTTCTTCTGATACTGCGTATGATACTGCGTATAAGTACATCTTAGTAGCAGTTGATTTATGTACACGCTTTGTGTAGGTGTGGCCTCACCGCAGCGCTGATTCACAAACTGTCATAAGAGACTTGCATGTCGTTGTAGGGATTTTTGCCTGTGGTACCTTCCATTCGGATCAGGGTCCGACTTTCGCCTCAAAGGCGTATAAGGATGCCATGACTTCTGGGGGTCCAAGTCAAGTTTTCGTCTCCATACAGACCGGAGGGTAATAGTGTTGTGGAACGGATGAACCGAGATTTAAAGCAGTCTTTGACAGCTAGAGTTATAGGCACTGGCAGGAACTGGCTGGCCCACCTCAATAGCGTGCAGCGAGTTCTAAATAATCTCCCTAGAAGGTCTCTGGGTGGGCGGATCCCATACAAAATGCTCTTTGGTATCAAGATGTTCGTACCGGACCTTGACAGTCTGGACTCGGTGGCTGTTGCTGCCTCCTTTGACGTAGATGAACATTGCAATGTTTTACAGAGACGAGAGGCAGTCTTGCAAAGGAACATTTGCCCTCCACCTCGGATGATGCGTTGCAGATCCCGGTACTTGGCTGGCTACCCCAAGTTGGAGAACTGGTTTGGGAGAAGATCGAAAACAAGAAAGATTTTGGTCCCTCTTATCGAGCTCCAGTTCCAGTGCTTGGTGTGAAGGGCACAAGAACAGTAATTTTACCAACACTTCCAGGTCGTAAGGAAAACAGGTATATCACCATTGACAATGTCAAGATACACAGAATGGCCGATTCTTCTTAGTATGACACCGGCAGTCTCATGTCCTTCGATTGTGAGAAATGCTGTTTTGGCCCCGGCTTCTAATCCAGTGCCTGAGGTTGCCCTCGAGATGCCTGCAATTTCTAGTCCTTTATTGAGTACCCTGCCTTGTACTCAACTTGATTAAACTGACTACACTTACCCAACTGACTTATCGATGCCTGATTTACAAACTCGCTTGGCCACAGAATCCAGATTTTCATTTGACACTGTTTCACACACATCAAGAAAGCCTTCAAGGATTACAGTTTATGTAAGACTGTTTAAAAACATTTTTTAATTCCCCCTTGGACCTATATTTGGCTGGTGCTTTTTTCGATTTACCTTTTTATGTCAATTGATTTTGTGTTTTATTTTTTCCGTCTCGTCAATGGACACTATGTGGAGGAGAGAACATGCATTCGACATATCATTGGAACATTGTCACCCCATTCCTCATCACACAGATTGAAGAGAGACTTGGCTTTTGTTAACATCACTGCTTGGCCTGTCCTAGATGGGATGCTGTTAAATTTCAAATCCATGTCCCCACTGAGGTTATAAATGTCCCTAATGTGCTTAGAGTTAACATAGGGGATGTCGTTAAACAAAATATACGTTCTGATGATTGGGATGTTCAGGCCGTAGAAGCGTTGTTTTCTGATTTGAAATATTATGCTGCCTTTGATGCTGAAGATTTGTATTTAGAATCTGCTAATTACGGTGATTTATATTGTTACCAACATTTTGGCAATCACTACCTGCATAAAACTAATACCAGGAGGAACACTGTAAATTATACACATTGGGAGCATTGTCCAGCTCCTATACAAGGCAGTTCTGCTTCCTTTTTGAAAAGGTTCACTTATTTTACTGATTTTAATCAGTCAAATCCTAATGCATTTTATTTTAAAATGACCGAAAAGTCCACATCCAAAGTTAGACTTACCGATACTAAATTATTGTACTCTAAGTCCTTTCTAGACCAGTTGGCTGTTGGAGGCTACGCGTTGTGGAAGGTAACAGTTGACCTTAAATCTGTTTGGGGTTCTAAAAGTTGGCAGGTGCAGGGCTCTGAAGCTTTGCACCGTGCATGTCTCATCCCGAATCATATGTTGTTTTTTGAATTCTACAATTTCACAGACAACATGCTTTGGATTGGCAACCTCTAAAAAAAGAAATGCTCCTTCTTTCCCTGATTTAGAAGAATATTCAGGTTGGGGTAATACTACAAAAGTTTCGATCAGAAACTCTGTTGCTAAATTCTTCTTTTAATATATCCAGTTTGGATCCCAATGGCTGGTTGCTCTGGCACAGAAGTGCTGACTCGTGCCAGCATCGTTTTCTGGGTTTGGCTCAAGGCTTTACACAGGTCAGGGTGGATCCCCGTTTTGAAAGTGACCATTCTGTGACTACCTATTCTGTAGGTAAATTATGTCAGAATTGGCTCAAACATTCTACCTTGGCGTCAGTTACACAGCATTTATCTAAACTGACTGACAATGTTGATCTGAATGATTTCATAAAAGGCCCGGCTAAAGGTGGATATATGCTGTTTATAATGAATTCTGGAAAACTTCCTAGATTGAGGCGGCAACCTGCCTTGGGGCTATAGATCAAGCTAATTTAGAAAAAGTGCTAGCAGTTGTAGATAATAGCATTAACACGCTTTTTTTCCCCGCATTTACACGTTGGATAATATTATGTTATCGGTTTTTGATATTGTGCAAGATGAAGTGTCTGTATTATACCATGGTCAAAATCAATTGCGTTCTATTATGCAGTTTGCGTGGACCCTGCAGACTCTTAAGGCAGGAAAAGTGCCATGGCATTACATGAATACCTCTTCCCTGTTTGCCCCGTTTAATTTTGACTGACAAGCAGCGTTTACTTTCAATGAAGGATGCCTCTTTTTCCATATTACACATTGAGCGGTTGGAGTCTTTACCGTTTTCTGTGGCAGAGGCCACTACTGCAACGTGGCTTATCTATGTATTGATAACTCTCCCGTGTCCTCTGTTTGAGTTCAAAAGCTGTATGAAGTACTTTGCCATTGGTAGATACGAGCCTCTTGGAAGTTCTTATCTCCATGAAGCCTGGTCGCTTCCTTTTACATATAGATGCCTTAGGGAGGGCAAGGAAGTTTATTTGAATGGTGAAGAATGCACTGAAACACCGGATCACTCATTAATGTGTAGACATATCCAATTACATGGCTCCTGTAATCAGAACAAGCCACATTTAGCCTGTGTTTTGAAAGATACACCCGTGCCTGCTATCGTTCCCACATTCACATTACTGGCAAATGGGAGTTATTTACTAATAAACAATGAGGATTGCTGTGGGTTAATAAAAGGAATTGCTTATGTCGTTACGGTCAGTGAGCGTGTGGTTTGTTGTAAGAATGTAATGTATCCACCCCCGCATGGGAAACTGGATGTTTCCATCTGGCCCAAGATTCCGACCTTGAAAGCAGAGTTCAATAAGATGAGTCGCATAAGAGCTCTATTGTCCCAAAAAGAAGTTGCCCTCAAGTTCAAGTTCAAGTTCAGGAATTTATATAGCGCACTACTCACTCAGAGGGTCTCAAGGCGCTTGGGGAGGGGTTCATTATTTATCGAATAGCCAGGTTTTAAGTTCTTTTCTGAAGGAGATGTGGTTCTGTGTAAGGCGGAGGTGAGTGGGGAGTGAGTTCCAGGTCTTGGCCGCCAAGTAGGAGAAGGATCTACCTCCCATGGTGGATCTTTGGATATGCGGAACTGCGGCGAGGCCTTGATTGGAGGATCTAAGTTGGCGGGTGGGTGTGTAAAAGGATAGTCGAGTGTTGAGGCATTCGGGCCCTAGTTTGTAGAGGGCCTTATGTGCGTGGGTGAGGAGACGGAATGTTATTCTCTTGTTGACGGGAAGCCAGTGGAGGTCTTTCAGGTGGCCGGTGATGTGATCTTGGCGGGGGATGTCCAAAATGAGTCTGATGCGTTTTGGATGCGTTTGAGTTTTTTCTGTAATTTGGCTGTAATTCCGGCGTAGAGGGTGTTTCCGTAGTCTAGTCGACTAGTAATCAGTGCGTGGGTGACAGTCTTTCTTGTTTCGGCGGGGATCCAATGGGAGATTTTTTTGAGCGTACGAAGTACGTTGAAGCAGGAGGATGAGACGGCCTTGACTTGTTTGGACATCGAGAGTGAGGAGTCTAGGATGAAGCAAAGGTTACGTGCGTGGTCAGTGGGTATGGGTGCTGAGCCCAGATCCGAAGGCCACCAAGAGTCGTCCCAGGCAGAGGGGGATCCTAGGATGAGCACTTCCGTTTTGTCTGAGTTAAGTTTAAGGCGGCTGTTTTTCATCCATACGGCTACTTCTTTCATGCCTTCGTGAAGATTGGTTTTGGCGGTGTTGGGGTCTTTGGTGAGGGAGAGGATCAGCTGAGTGTCGTCAGCATAGGAGATGATGTTAAGGTTGTGTTGACGCGCGATGGAAGCGAGGGGACTCATGTAAACGTTGAAGAGGGTGGGACTGAGTGATGATCCTTGTGGTACACCGCATATGACTTCGGTGGCCTCTGATTTGAATGGGGGAAGCCGGACTCTCTGAGTTCTATCAGCTAGGAACGAGATGATCCAGTCCAAGGCTTTACCTTTTATGCCGATGTTGCTGAGGCGTTGTATGAGGGTGCTGTGACAGACCGTGTCGAAGGCGGCGGAGAGGTCGAGTAAAATGAGGGCCACTGTTTCTCCATTGTCCAGTAGTGTTCGGATGTCGTCTGTTGCTGCGATGAGGGCGGTTTCGGTGCTGTGTTTGGCTCGGAAGCCGGACTGTGAGGGATCGAGGGAGTTGTTGGATTCGAGGAACGCGGCGAGTTGGCTATTGACGGCTTTCTCAATGACTTTGGCAGGGAATGGGAGGAGGGATATGGGGCGGTAGTTTTTAAGTTGAGAGGGGTCTGCTGTGGGTTTCTTCAGGAGGGCGCTGACTTTGGCATGTTTCCAGCTTTCTGGGAAGGTAGCAGAGATGAAGGAGCAGTTGATGACATCTCGGAGATGGGGTGCGATGATGGAGTCTGTTTTGTTGAAGATGTGGTGGGGACATGGGTCGGTTTGCGAGCCACAGTGGATGGAATTCATTAGGCGGATGGTGTCTTCAGTAGTGATTGGGTTCCAGGCGCTGATGTTGTTAGAGGGTGGTTTAGGTTCTGAGAGGGGTGGAGAGGATTGTTCGTTGGAACTGTTTTCGAAGCTGTTATGTATGTCGGCAATTTTGTTGTAGAAGAAGGAGGATAACGAATCGCAGAGGTCTTGGGAGGGAGTGATGTCGTTTGAGGCTGCAGTGGGGTTGGTGAATTCTTTGACGATGTTGAATAGTTCCTAGCTGTTATGGGCGTTGTTGTCGAGTCGATTCTTGAATGCTGATTTCTCGGTGGATCGAATCAGTTGGTAGTGTTTGCGGGTGGCTGCCTTGAAAGTGGTCATGTTGTCGGTGGTTGGGTTTTTTCTCCATGATTTCTCGAGAGTACGGCATAGCTTTTTGGATTTCTTAAGGTCATCGTTGAACCAGGGGGCCTTTTTGCTGTCTTGTTTGGTGTGATGGTTTTTCAAGGGTGCTAATTCGTCAGCGCTGTGAGTGATCCATTGTTTGAATTTGATGGCAGCTTGGTTTGGGTCCGATGAGAGGGCGGGTGGGTTTTGGTTGAGCGATGTGAGGAGTTGGTCGGTGGTGATTTTGTTCCATTTTCTTCGGGGGATAGGTTGTGGGGGGTTGTGGGTCGAGGTGGTTTTGTAGCTGAAGTGAGCACAACTGTGGTCCGTCCAATGGCGTGCTGTGGTGCGATCGAAGGAGATGTGTTTGCTGGAGGTGAAGATTGGGTTGAGCATATGTCCGGCTGCATGGGTGGGGGTGTCAACAAGTTGTTTGAGACCGAGATTGGCCAGGTTGTCCAGAAGGGTGGTGGTGTTGCTGTCGTTTTTCTTTTCCAGGTGGAAGTTGAGGTCTCCTAGTAGAATGTAGTTCTCGGAGGCGAGGGCATGTGGACTGATGAAGTCAGTGATGTCTTCGCTAAATTGTTTACGGGTTCCTGAAGGCCTATAGATGAGGGTGCCTCTGAGTGTGGTCCTAGGGTCGGTGTGGATCTGGAAGTGGAGGTGTTCGGCGGTTGTAAGGTTATCGTCGGAGCTGATCGTGATTTTGATGGTGTTCTTATGGACGATGGCGATGCCTCCTCCTGTTTGGATGGTGCGGTCTTTTCGGATGATCTTGTAATTGTCCGGGATGGCTATGGCGATGTCGGGTGTTGATAATGCGTTCATCCATGTTTCGGTAAAGAAGGCGACGTCCTCACATCTGCTCGTGAAACATTTGTCCTTCACGTGGCTAACACCCGCACAGAGGTGCATGCTTTATTAAATACTGACTTGCCCTTGCATTTCGGTGAATTAATTCACACAATCTTTAATGCATCCTCCACAACTGGGCTGGTGCACTTTTTTAAAGTGGTTAGCAGCGGCCTTGTGACTTCATTTCAAAGTATATTTGAGGTCTTTCCTGGTTTCTTTCATTTGATGTTTTCCAGCCTATTTGGTGGATTCCCCATACTACTGGCTCTGGCTGCAGGCGCTCTCTTGCTGTTTTGCTTAATTTAAAATGGATGCACGTCCTGTGTTTCGAGACGAGCTGTCACGTCTGGTTCTGTTTGGCAACAGAATGCTTGAGTACTATGGAGCGCTGCCTCTTGCAACCTTAAGTGCAGCTTATGGATTATTGTTTTGTTTTTCCTACTTTACATGTGTCCAGCCTGTTTTTGATTGCCTGAGTTGCGATTTAGACTGGTCCCTGGATTTGTGTCTCTGCAATACGGTGTCTCCCAATGTGGATTATAACCAGCTCATGAGCCCCTTAGTTGCTCATGAATTATTATTTTTTTTTTTTTTTTTTTTAAAAACCTTTATTTGAGTAAGCAAAAAAGTACAAGGATGGGCCTACAACCACACGGGCCGGCCGCTAAAAGAGGAGTAGACACATATCATATATGCCCGCAGAGGTAAAAGTCAATCAACAATGCAATACTCAGCACTATGTACAGGACAAAAACAGATTTTATTTATATGAAAGAACAAACACACACAAAAGGCGAAAGTATAGTACCGAAGGTCAGCTCAATGGATGTAAGGGGGGGGACAGCAACAGAAGTACAGTAGCAAAACACTAAGCACTGAGGAGCTCGGAGGGGGGGGGGGGAGGGACACAGAAGTCAGTACAAAAAAGGGGCGGGGGAGGGCCGGAGACACCAGCACAACCCCTATATGAAAGGTTCCAAGAACGCTTGCCTATGGAGACAGGGCAAGCTCAACAGTGCCCACAAGGGGAGGAGTACAAATGTCGCCACGGTAGTCGTTCCAGTGACCCCACATCTTCACCCATGCCCTGGGTCTGCCCCTGGCCACATAGACAGTTTTCTCACGGAACATGGACCAATCCATGTTATCCTCCCATTTCGAGAGGTCAGGGGGCCTGGAGGCCCCCCAGAGTTGTGCAATGTCTCGCTTCGCAACCATATAGCCCAGGGTGGCCCATCTAGTCTGTGCCACCGAATAGTCCGTGGGCTCCCAAACATTCAAAAGACATCGACGAGGTTCCGGACACAAGGACACACCTGTCACCACAGCCATCACTTCAAGCACGGCCGCCCAATAAGCAGCCACCATCGGGCACTCCCAGAGAATATGCAGGAAAGTAGCACGCAAACCACACCCACGCTTACACAATCCATCGGAGGAAAAGCCCATCACCACCAGTCGCGGTCCCGTCAGGTACACCCGATGAAGGATCTTCAATTGAACCAGACGGAGACGAGCCGGAATAGCCACCTCCTTCGGGGAGGAGAGGGCTGATTGCCAATCCTCATCATCAAGTTCTAACCCATCTCCCATCCACAATTCCCGAAGTTGGGCCAATAAGTCGGTCCGATTGTTAATCAACTTTTTATAGATCAGGGAGATAGTGCTATCAGGAAGATGTCCATCAAGGATACGGTCCTCAAGGGGGGAAGAGTCAGGTGGAATCTCACCAGGAGCAAACACCGAGGCCAGGGCGTGCCTGAGCTGTAAATAACGAAAGAATTCCCGACCACTCAGGCCATAGTCAGCCTGGAGGGCCTGAAACGAACGCACAGAACCCTTAGAGTACACATCCCCCACCTTGGAAATCCCAATCATGTCCCAACGGTCGAAACCCTTGGAAGACCAAAGACCGCCCAGACGTTCTGAAGCATAAAGCGGCGTCGCCAACGTCAAGCGATCCTCCCAGCCCAAGCTCACATTCGCGGCACGCCACACCGTCAAAGCAGTCAATGTAGGTCCCACAAGATGGCGCCCAGCGGAGCGAGAATAAAGCACTCTGTTAAAGTCACCTCCCGGAAGCTGAAGTTTATCCATTTCAAACGCCGGATTACGACCTGGCGAAAACATAGCGTGATTGATAGCGGACAGATGGGAAGCCCAATAATATCTCTTAATATCGGGGAGCGCCATGCCCCCATCATACCACGGGATGGAAAGTTTCGCGAGAGCAATGCGCGGACGCCCATCCCAAATAAGCTGCCTCTGAAGGCTCTCAATCTCCCGAAAATAGGACTTAGGGATAGGATCAAAATAATTCTGGAGAGCATAGAGAAACCGCGGCAATGACATCATCTTAAACAGGGCCGCCCGACCCAGGGGAGACAGGGGAAGTCTGCGCCAACGGGCAACGTCCAAACGTAGCCTAAGTAACGGGGGAAGGAGATTACGATCAAAACGAAGGGACGAGTCCAAGGTAACAAAAACCCCCAAGTATTTGAAGCCATCCCTGGCCACCTGAAGAGGAAGTCTGCTCGGCAACGGAGGCAAGACACCAGACAAAACATACACACAGGATTTAGTCCAATTGATGACGAGGCCTGAGTTAGCGCCAAAGGACACAAGAACGTCAAATAAAACAGTTAAAGACTTGCGAGGGGAAGTAAGGTACAAAAGGATGTCGTCCGCATAAAGCGAGACGCGGTCTTCGAAGTCCGGGGCCCAGCGAATCCCTTTAAGGGACGGTTCCCACCGGAGCCAGGCCGCCAATGGTTCAAGAGCGAGCGCAAACAACAACGGGGACAGGGGGCAACCCTGACGGGTACCCCTGCCCAAGGAGAAGGGAGCCGACACTCTACCGTTTACCACAACTTGTGCCAGAGGTTCCGCGTACAACAACTGAATCCAGCTAATAAACTCGCACCCGAATCCGAATTTCTCAAGAGTCGCCCATAGATAGGGCCACTCCACAGTATCAAAGGCCATAGAGGCATCCAGGGACGCCAAAATGGCCGGCTCAGTCAGAAGCCCCGCCCTCGCCATCACGCCGTGAAGGCGTCGCAGATTCAAAGCAGTGTTGCGATGCGGGATGAAGCCAGACTGATCCGGATGGACCAAATCCCCGAGAACCGAAAGGAGACGAGTCGCCAAAAGTTTTGCCAAAACCTTGGGTTCAACATTTAACAGGGATATGGGTCTATATGAGGAACAGAGGTCACGTGGTTTACCATCTTTAGGGATGACGACAATTGTCGCCAGGCGCTGATCATAGGGAAGGATGTTACGTTCACGAGATTCTAGAAACATGGCGCGAAGATACGGCGCCATCTTATCGGGGCGTAGCTTGTACAACTCAATGGGCAACCCGTTCGGGCCCAACGCTTTGCCCGAACGGAGCGAACGGATAGCAGTCGCTATCTCATCATTCGTAAAAGGGGAGTCCAAAGCAATACGGTCCAGGTCGGTGACACAGGGCAAAGTGATATCGCGCAAGAGTAAGCGGGAGTCAGCCACGTCCCTCTCAGACACGGGAGCATATACAACACGGAAATATTCCGCAAAACGATCAACAATGGCAGTCGGATCAGTCACATTCTCACCACTCGCAGACTGAATCACAGGCACCACACGATTAACTCTTTCCTTCTTGTCCAACCACGCTAGGAGTTTACCCGCCTTATCACCCACATCGTACAATCTGCCTTGTTGCTCACGAAACATCACCTTAGCAGCGTCTGTGACCAGGGATTTATATGCAAACTGTTTTAGACCCAGGGCATGGAGCTTCTCAGGCGTGACACCAGATTCCAACTCATCCTCCAAAGCAGAGATCTCCCCCTCAAGGTCCACCACCTCCCTCCTCCCGGCTTTCTTGGCTTCAACAATCAAGGAGAGGGCCTGTCCACGAATCACAGTTTTAAAGGCTTCCCACAGGGACACAGCCGAAGGGACCGACCCCTCGTTCTCCAGGAAGTATGCATCTATGGACTTGAGCAAGAGGGTACGAGTCTCAGGAGAGGAAAGATACCATGGGTTAATTGGAGCCACTCGGCCCGCTGTCTCCACCCCAACCTCGAAACGAAGCCAGAGCGGCGAGTGGTCAGAAATACCCCTTGGCAAATGCAAAATCTCGCGAACCGCTGACGACTGGGCCGCGGGCATCAGGAAATAATCCAGCCGAGACAGACTGCCATGAGCCCCAGAATGGAAAGTGTATTGGAGCTGAGTGGGGTGCAAAAGTCGCCAGCAGTCCACAAGGCCAAAGGTATCTAGAAACCCACCCAACCACTGCTGAGCCTGCGGAGTATCCCTAGGGGGATGGCGATCGTGAAGGCCGGAAAGCACCGAATTAAAATCACCGGCCAGGAAGAGAGTACTGTCAGGGAGATCTAACAAAACACGGCCCAAATCAGTGAAAGTAGAAGTCTGTAAACCCGGGGGAACATAAACATTAAAGAGAGATAGGGTGCGGCCCTCATATCTACCCACCAAGACAGTATACCTCCCACGTTCATCCTGAATCACCTCGTCAATCGCTAGGGGGAGGGAGGTTCGAACAAGGATACCCACACCCCTAGATCCGGAGGTAAACCCCGAGTGCGCCACAAGGCGGTAGCCCCATCTATTCATCGCATTACAAACATTACCAATCAAATGGGTTTCCTGCATGAAAACAATATCTGGCGACAAACGTCGTATACAATTCAAGACCACACTGCACTTAATACGATCTCCCAGGCCATTAACGTTCCAGGAAACAAATTTCAACCCTCTACCCCCCATCCCAACCACCCGAGCCAAGACCCCTCATCCACGAGCAAGACACCAGAAACAGCAGCAGACACAGGAGCAATTCGCCTTGAAAACAACACACAAAAAAGAAAGAACTTCCCAACCCCCCTCCCCCAAACTGAAGGGAAACACCCCCCACCCTGCACCCCTGCAAAAAGCTAAAGAGCCACCCCAACCTGCAGTGTGCCTGTCGCCCCATAACCCCTAGTCTACACAAAGACCCCGGAGGAGGAAAGGTCTCCGTTCCACCCGCCCCTGACAAACATCAAGAACGAAAAGTAACAAAAGAAAGATAAAATAATCACAATGCAGAGGAACGCCGGTCAACAATCCTGAAAACGTATTCAAAATAAAACATGTGAGCCAAACAGTCAGATCTCCACACCACCTTCGGCACCACCAGGGTGAGCGGCGGATTCAGTCTCAGGAGCACGGTCAGGCAAGGAGTCTAGCCAGTCATTAACAGCATCTGGGCGATCAAAGAAAAGGGTACGCTCATTATACTCGATCCGAAGTCTGGTGGGATAGAGCATAGCATAACGTAAGCCCCGATCCCGAAGACGTTTCTTGGCCCCACGAAACTCCATCCGTTGTTTCTGAACTTGTTGGGAAAAGTCCGGGTAAAAGTTCACCGTAGCATTCTCAAAGGCCACCGGGCCCTTCACCCGTGAGGCCTGCAGGATAGCGTCCCGGTCTCTATAGTGAAAAAGCTTCGCTACAATGGGTCTCGGCGGGGCTCCCGGCCGAACCTTGCCCCCTGGAACACGATGTGCGCGTTCCACCGTGAAGAACTTCGTAAGGCCGGAAGGGGCAAGATGGTTCAAGACCAGATCCTCAACCAGGAGATCCACCGAGTGGGGTTCAGGGTTCTCCGGTACACCAACCAGGCGAACATTGCAGCGTCGGGCCCTATTTTCAAAATCCTCCAGACGTCGGGTCATGAAGTCGTGCACCCGACGGAGATTTCCGACTTCTGTCTGGAGCTCCGAGACGTCCTTCGTGAGGCTGGACGATTTAATGTCCAACGATTGCACCCTCTCATTCGTCTTGCCGAGATCAGCACGAATAAGATTAACCTCAATAGCCACGGTGTCAAGTTTATGGGCCAAGGCCTCGTACTGTAGGCCGGTGGATTCCCTCACGCCCGAGATGGCGCCCATGATGTCCTGTAGGGAGGGCTCCGCCGACTCTTCCAAAACTCGTTCGGACGCTGTACTAGAACCAGGCAGGGCAGCTCCGGGGGACCCCTTAGAATGAGTATAGCGGTCCATGACATTTGATTGAACCGGGGCTCCGCGCAGAGGTGCTTTCGTCTTGCGCGTCTCTCTGTCCCCTCTGCCCGCCATTTTGAAGATGCGTCACAGGACAAGCCACCAGGGTCGACGGGCCCGACACCCAAAGCACAGGATCAAAAGTACACTAAAATGAGGGGCACAAGTCGGGTAGAGGTCGCCAAGCCAGCAAATAGTCCGCAGGAAAAACCCAACAGCCGATCCGCCTCCAGGTCTCAGCCGCAACTCGATAGTCACACCCGTGGCCCAAGTCGGAACAGAATCGAAACCGAAACTTAGGAAGGGGGACCCACAAGGCCAGATCTCCTGCCGTTGTTGTTCAATTCCAGGACGGCTACAGAACCGCACCCCGTCCCGGGCGCACCTCGAGGGCGGAGTCCAAAAGTTCAGACCATCATATCTCAGGAATAAGAGATCCAAATCAATTTCTGAAAGGTGCCAGGCTGATCAGCCAAACGTCCTCCACACGGATTCTTGCAAGAAATCAGGATTCAGTCAGGATAAAATGCCGGGGGCGGCGAGGGTCCGGAGAGCGCTGTGCTCAAGCGGCCATCTCGGATGCCCGCCAAGCTCCTCCTCAGTTGCTCATGAATTGCTTTGTTCTGACGGAGGGATTATGGCCTTTGCAGGGATGCATGGAATACTGGGTCGTTGGAATGTATTCGCAGTGGCGCAATATTTCTTGGCACACAGCTTCATTGAGAACCCACCGAGTTGTCCTCTGATGGTACTAGACGCTCCGGTAATTGAAGAGCATGTATGTTCTTTCCCGCTATTAAATTGGATGGCTGAACTATTTTCAGATGAGAACAGTGACTTCCTATTGGAAGCTGTTGCTGTATATTTAGCATATTCAATGTTAGGCTGAGGTGTGTCATCCTCATTTATTGGACATTGAACTTTTTTTATTATTATCTTTTTCTAGCATATGAAAACTTTCTCTGCCCCAGGCCTATTGACTTTGCTACAGCCAATGACTACATTTTCGTGATTATGAGATTTTGTTTTAGGGTGAAATAAAAAATAAAAAAAAATTCACTTGCGCAAATTTGAGCTGACTGTCGTTCTTGAACTCTGCATTCCAAAAAAATTACCCCTTATCTTATCTTATCTTATCTTATCAGTGCTCGGATCAAGGGAGGGTGTCATATAGATATGCTTTGCCTTCATACTGTGTTAAGTTAGCATGAGCTTATTAGAAGTTTAAACGCCATTTTACCTTTCTGCTGCTTCTGCACACGGCACATATTGTTATTAGAGCTTTGAGCCTAGTAGAATATTTTCCTTCACACGAGAATAATATGTTTTGCTATTCTATCAGCTTTGCTTGGTAAGCTATGTCTGAACAGTGAGTGCCGAGGCCTTCAAGGTTATTTCAACACAGTGGTTGCTGTGAGGTCTGATCTGCGCACGTTTTAGAGATAACACATTATGCAGCTGCGGCCAACTCTGGCTTTAGGCGCGTTTAATATTGCACTGCGCAGAGCATACAAACACACTTGATGATTCTTCGCATGCAAAGAGCTGGTGGAAGATGATGTGATCCCTATCCACTAAGATCAGAGGTATGGGGCCGCCCTTCTAAAACCCAAAGAGACCTTCTTTAGATATAATATAATATACTAGCAAGGGAGGGTAAGACTTAGGTGCCATTTAGCCTTCTTCCCTTTAGCATTTTAACATGCTTTCTCCCTTTGTATTTTGTGGACTAGTAACTATGCTGATAACTTTGTTTCTTATAATATGCTTGTATTAGTTAAGATACTGCGCTTGAGAACACTGCATTAGAAATAATCATTTCAAACTTGCACGTGTCTTCATTTACTCCTTGTTCTGGATTGATATGTTGGTATAACGAAAGAGTGTTCATGTGTTCCACATTACCTGAGGTGTTCTAAGTCCATGTTCTGGGTTGTCTAAACATTGGGAGTTTGTAAGAACCAATGAGACACTGATTGCTAGTCTGGTAGGGTATTTTGGGTACTAAGGTGAGTTTTGGCACACCCTAATTCACTGAGGTTCCAAGTCTCTATGCACAGTTCTGTGTGAGATCAGGATCCCTGCGACAGAAGCAGATTCACAAAATATTTATATAGTTTTCTGGTTGCTGTCTATTTCCTTCCTTAAAAAGTGGATTTATTATCGATCACGTCCATAAGTCTAGACCATCTCTTGCTGTAATGCATAACTGTATTCCTGGGATAGCTTACTTGACCAAAATACCATATTACATTTGAAAAGAGCTTGTGTCTGACTAGAAGTACTGAAATAGCAATGAATGTATTGTTTAATGGCTACTGAAGAGCCAGCATTACATGGCAATCTTTGAGCTCTATTACACTCCGGGGAAACTGGCAAAATGGAATACTGGTAGGGGAACCAGCTGCAATCGTTGCGGACAGTATGCAGCTGATGCATCTCACATGTTTTTTAACTGCCCTAAACTTACCAACTTCATAAAGGAAATTCCGACCTTTATCTCGGGCAGTCTGGGTATTTCAGTGCAGCTTACAGCGACAATGGTAATCTTTGGATGGCAAGGAAATGGGTTGTCGGTTGCTGAGGAGGGCTTGATATTTATATGTATGGCCATGTATCGTTTGTGCATTACATCACAATGGCTAGATAGCAATCCTCCAACTTTTGTCAATTGGCAAACTAGGCTGCTCTCGATATACCGCTTGGAGATGGCGCTCTATAGAACAAAGGGCATTTGAAAAAAAAGGCAAGGGAGCCAGTTATGGGAGCCGATTGCTAATTGGCTAGGATCTTAGTGTTAGCTAATATGATTATTTGTATAAATACGTGACAAGATTTTGTGATCACACTAATTTGTATGATTCAGGACTCCATATTTCTATTTGAACTGGCTGCTTATACACCTTTTTTATTTATTGCAGTCGATGTATTTAAACTGTACTTTGTGTATTCTGTGTGCTGACAAAAAATCTCAATAAATAAAAAAAAAACAAAAAATGAAAAGAGCTTGTGGTAGTCCATTCAGCCCAGGGGCCCCATCATTCCTGTTTCTTTGTATTACTTTATTTATTTGACCCTCCGATACCTGATGAGGAGCCACATTTTGCGAATACAACTGTATTCTTTTCTCATTAAGTTGCTGTATAGATGATTTAGCAGTGAGTGTAAAATGATCTGTCACAAATTTTTCCCATTTTTCGTTACTCGGGATGGCAGTCAATTTAGACCATTAGTTAATTGCCAAAAGCTCATGTGATTCTTTTCCTAGAGAGGAAAAGAACTTGTGTCCAGAAATTTAGTTTTCCCCTTGATTTTTCTTCCCACACTATGCTTCTGAAATTTTTAATTATGGCATTAAAAGTTCTATGACACTTGTAATTTTCTGGAAATCTCCGTTAGTCTCCTCAATCAATTATGCTCAATTAGATTGCACAACAGTGTGCCAATATTTTAATTTTCCTTTGTTCATCCGATCTGGAAGTGTTACGGATACAGTCCTAGTAAATTGATGATCACCACTTATTTTTTCAGTGAAGTTTGTCCACTTTACAATTGGGTTTAATAATTTTTTACTAAAGCTATTGTTTGGTCTAGTTTCTACTATATCTTTTATTCCTAATCGTGTGTATTTTGACCATAACAACTTCCTATAATTGATTGTTTTGTGTTCTCCAGGGATAGATGGGGCTTTTTGTTGGAAGTGGTTTTGAAAACTAGTTTCTATTGTCTGTTGTCCATGGTCACTTTTATTAGTATTTAATATTCTGAAAGATGTCACTTGTTGAAAGAGCTGAAGAGATACTTGCGGATAATCAAGGATGGAATTTGGAATGGGGGTGTAGTAAGTTCATTCTGGAGGGTAGTTTTGCTAGTATCTCCCGTTGAGGATTCGTAAACTGAGGGGTTCAAAATCTTTTACTAAAGCAATTGCTTTTGCATCACAGTATCTTTTGGTCATTTCTCTCATAGTGTGTGTTGGAACTGTCCAAATATAGTCCTGTTAGGTCATCAGCTCATCTCAGGTAAATGGCTTTTGTAAATTCATATTAAAGTTCCCTCTTAATAAAACCTATAGAAGCAATCCATCTTGTGGACTTTCAAGGATAATCTGCAGTATCTCATTGATAATTGTCGACCTTTTTCTTGTGTTCGGTGCAAAATAAAGATTTACCAAAAAAGTGAATTTTATTGCATTTTTATGCCATATTGTAAGTTTTATCAAAATGTTCTCGTTCTTGGTCTTCACTAATTCTATTTTAATTCATAAGGCTGCTGCTATGAATATGGCTAGACCTCCCTTTGGGCGACCTGCTTTATTTGTTTTTATTGCTGGAGAATAAAAACCTACCTAGCCATTTAGCTGGAATGGTTGTAGGCATATTATGTGATTATTTTCCAATAGTTGCATGAGATTTTTCCATGCCTTTTGGATAGAGCACATAGCAAATAGTTAGAGTGTCTTTTTCATTAGGAATTTTAGATCCCATTAGCGCCATGAAACCGCTGGTGTACGTGCGCTTTATAAATAATTTTAAATGTAATTAAATTCAAATACTAGTTTGACAATATCATGAGCCACTCTTCCCATGCAGAGCCTCAGTTAACCAGCCTATATTTCCTTTTTCATCTAATGATGTCTTAAATGTTTGATGTGGGGACGAGATGGTTAAGGTGCTTCTTACTGGGTTGGTCAATATTGAATACTGGTGTCTATAATTCTCGTAGTTATCCATCCTTCGTTCAGCGTTTAGTGAGACAAATGGGGCTGGATAAACAGGAGGGGAGACTATTTCGATTTGGATGGCCCAGGACTGTTGGCAATCTTTTGACAGAAGTACCCTATTTGCCATAGCAAGACATGCCCAGGTGACTGGGGTTGTTTCTGGAGAAATTCTGTCTGGTGGTTCTATACATTTAATAGAATCTATATCAGCTGAAGTAATTTCTATTGGTTGGTGGATAGCATGTAAAAGTTTAAAGATGTTACCTCTGTTCAAAATATCGTGTCTTCCTCTCAACTGATATTTAGGAGTGAAGATAATTTTTTTATGTAGATTTGCCCTCGCAAAGTGAAATGATTTTATCTTGATTATTTGCCTCTTCCCTTTTTGGGCACTATATTAACCATTTGGATTTTATATCTTGGTTTATTCCAGTTACAGCCCGGTCGAAGGACGAAACCCTCTTTTCCATCTTGATTCCCGTTGTCTAATACTCCTGCCACACCATCCATCTCCATATATTTTTTCCCCCGAGCTCTATCACCTTTTGTCCCTTTACTTAATATAGTGATTTATTTTTAATGTTATCCTTTATTTGTAATGAAGGTATACATTGAACATTTTCCATATCTTGGTTTTCTTATTATTCCTTTTCTTTTTGAATCTCTTTTGTTTTCTCAAATATTGGAAATAACAATAAATTTTACAGCACTTTGTTTTCTATTATCCGGCTTCACATCGTTTGGGTCGATATGCTTATATCACCTCGCTGGGTTGTTGCAGTGAAACCAAGTGTCTTTACGCTTGTTGATCTTTGTTTATTTCACATTTTTTCTGTTGTTTCTTAGTTGTTTTAGATTCAGATTGTTTTTAGATTACTCATTTGAGATTAATTTATTTCCTGGTCTATTTGTGAGGCACGGGAAGATACAGCATTTGGGATCGATTTGGCTACAGGGATGTCTGTATTTTGTAGGGAAGATTCATCCATAGCAGCAGATGTTTTAACTGATTTCCTGCTTTGTATGGGAATTTCACTTTTATCCTCTTTTTTCCTTTTCTTTCATTTCCTTAGCATCTGAAGGATTTGCCATTGGTTGATTTTGTTTCCTGCTCTGGCAGTCTGCTTTCTTATTCCCTGGAGAATTTGAATTTATTTCTAAATTTGTTTTTAGATCTTCAATTAATTCAGTCATTTTTTCCAGTATTGTAGCCAGCTTATTTACCACTGGAGCACACGTGCTGTCTATCATGGCTGAGGCTGCATATTTTTGGGCACAATCTATCATATTATTTTTTTCTGCCATTTTCTGGTCAATTCTGTATACTTCTGTTGCCATTCAATTTAGTAAATCAATTTGAATATCCATTTTCTCAGATTAATAGACTAGTGCATCCAGTGTTAGTAGTGAGGGCCTTAATATAATATCCAATATAGAGGCTAATTTTTTCATTTCCGTTCGATTCTGTTGCAAAGAGGAGCTCAGTTTTAATACCTTTTGGTTTTTATCCATAGGCGCAGGGGCATCCCCTACATATTTAGAGTTTGCATCATGCAGTATTACTCGCTCGGATCTTTTAGAAGTTGCTGGTCCTGACACTACTTGGGTTATTCCTTTGTTCACTTTGACTTCAATTTCTATTGGAAGTGGCTTTCCATTTGTTAGAAGACGTGTCGTCTGATCCACATATGTTTGGTCTTGTTCTTGGTTATATCAATTAGGTGATTTCAGAATTATTGACCAGAGTTCCAAGTCACTAAATGGACCCTATATGGTCTCCTTACATTCTTCTGATTTGCATTTTGAAGTACGATTTATAATATCCTCCAGGGCGTGAAACTTAATTTCGGAGCCTGAGGTGAACAATTTATTGCTTTTATTGTGAGATTTTTCAAGATCTTTCAAACATACGGGCTACCGGTGAAATTAGTGATTGATTATATCTTGTTGATTGAACTTTTATAGCAAATTCTCACGTTTGTAGCCTTTTCTTTTTTTTTGGGATGCATTGTGTGTAATCCTTTACCTTCACGAAGCTAGAGGATTCTTGTCACTACCCTCTGCAGGGACAAAAATAGTCAAGTTTACGATATATATAGCCTTCCATCTGGCCGCCTCCACGCAGGATCTACAGCGGGCAAACAGAGTATTGGCTACCGCCAATTGGTAGATTTCTGGTTTATTTCAAATACTTCCCAGAACAAATTTTATAATAGGGCTATCTTGGTGCTGCATTCTCCTGAGGGAATTTAGAAGGGCACAAGCACACATGCAGCTTTTTCAGAATTCAGAATTCAGAGACCGGAGCCAGGCTGTCCGGTAGGAATCTGCAGCACTTTTTTTTCTGATAGAAATTATTGGGAGCTGTAGCAAAGGTTTTTCCACTTCCTGTCAGTTCAAGATCACAATAAGCGCAAAGTTGTAGATTCAGAGTAGAGATTGCGCTTAGTGGATATGAGGTTTGGAGAGATTGCAGAGGTAAAACCAAAGGTGGTGATGGACGGAGCGTTGACAATACAAACACTCACCTCCAGTCAACTGATCTGGGTTTAATCCATCCCCGTTCTTTAGCTCACTCCGTCACCCCAGTTTAGACATGGCCATATGCAAATCAGTCTGACCCTGTGCCTCATGGGAACAGTCCAGCCCGAATGGCAAAGCCATGTCTTCCCTGGACCGGAATCAAGCTACCCAGGACCGGTTTCTGGCATTACAGCCGTCTTCAGCCGGGCTTGCTTGACTCCAGTGGCAAAGTGAGCAAGGGACTCACGTCTGAGCATACCCTGCCAACTTAGGGCGAACAAAGAAAAACCAAAGGTGGTGATGGACGGAGCGTTGACAATACAAACACTCACCCCCAGTCAACTGATCTGGGTTTAATCCATCACCGTTCTTTAGCTCACTCCGCCACCCCAGTTCAAACATGGCCATATGCAAATCAGTCTGACCCTTTGCCTCATGGGAACAGTCCAGCCCGAACTGCCAAGCCATGTCTTCCCTGGACCGGAATCAAGCTTCCCAGGATTGGTTTCTGGCATTACAGTCCTCTTCAGCCGGGCTTGCTTGACTCCAGTGGCAAAGTGAGCAAGGGACTCACGTCTGAGCATACCCTGCCAACTTAGGGCGAACAAAGAAAAACCAAAGGTGGTGATGGACGGAGCGTTGACAATACAAACACTCACCCCCTGTCAAATGATCTGGGTTTAATCCATCACCGTTCTTTAGCTCACTCCGCCACCCCAGTTCAGACATGGCAATATGCAGCCCGAACTGCCAAGCCATGTCTTCTCTGGACCGGAATCAAGCTTCCCAGGACCGGTTTCTGGCATTACAGCCGTCTTCAGCCGGGCTTGCTGTAGCTCTCCCTTCACTTCCCCCACTTTCATGCAACGCTGATATATGGTGCACAGTTCTGGGAACTGGCACCTGCTCTGTACCTCTCTCCCCACCACACACACTCCCACCCCGAGCTGAACATGCGGGGGATGTACAGGGGAGGCCATCTTGCCGCAGACGTAGTAGTTGACTATTGCTGTATGAGACCGGGTCCGAGTCGCTGGGCAGACCGTAGGGCAATCAGATTGTAACAGTCAACCCGTAAATAATACAGTGTCAAATTGAAATATGTTAATCTGTTTCATTTGAAGTCCCATAAGAAGTTTGTTTGCAAAAATAAAAAAGCATTGGCATGGCCAATAGGTGTCGCCTTTGGGATCTTATAAGTGTTTAGACAGAGCTATTGTCTTTGTTAATGTCTTTAAGCTGTGTTGTAGAGCATTGTGAATGTTGTGCAGCATGTTGAAAAGTTAAATTAAAAAAAAAGTGTTATAACCATTTTTGTCACCATATATATAACAAAGAAAACATTGTATACAAATGAAAGACCCTAATAAAAACAGAATTAGTACAAAAATGTGTTCTAGTTTTTTTGTCCATGCAATGCTGGCAACTCGTTTCCCTGCTTGTTCTAATGCTTATTTATTATAGATTTTTTGTTATGGGGGGGGGACATAAACAACGGGAGGGTGGAGATTGGGAAATAGTACTCCAATTACAATAGGAGCATTGGAGGGCACTAGGGGAGAATCAACAGATGCCAGACTCCAAGGGCAGACTGAGGTGGTGCGAGTGATGCTGCGGTGGTGGTGAGCTGGGGCAGAGTTGATGCTCAAGTGATCCTGAATGATACTGAGGTGATGCTGAAGTGGTGGTTGGCTGGTTCGGAGGTGAAGCTTTGTGATGCTGAATGCTACTTAGGTGGTACTGAGTGATGCTAAGGTGGTACTGAATAATGCTGAGGTGGTGCTGAGTGATGCTGTGGTGATAAGTCATGCTGAGGTGGTGGAGCTCAACTGGTGCTCAGGTGACACTAAGTGATTCTGATTTGGTTCTGTGCTGAGGTGGTGCTGCACTGATGCTGAAGTGGTGCTGCGCTAGTTCTGAATTCCTGCTGAGGTGGGGCTGCCCTGGTGGCGATGCACGGTTGTGGAGGTGATGCTGCACTAATGCTGAGATTGTGCTGTGCTGAGAATGAGGTGGTGCTGCACTGCAGCTGAAGTAGTGCTGTGCTGATGCTGAGTTGGTGCTGCACTGGTGGTGGTGGTGGTACTGAATAATGAGGAGGTGGTACTGTGCTGATGCTAAGATGGTGTTGTGCTGATGCGGTGCTCAGGTGGTGCTGTGGTGGGGCTCCTATTGAGCTGAGTGACACTGAGGTACTGCTGCGTGACGCTGTTGTGGTACTGAGTGATACTCTGATGGTAGTTGATGATACTGAGATGGTGCTGAATGATGCTGAAGTGGTGCTGTGTGATGCTGAGGTGGTACTGTGCTGGTGTTCAAGTGGTGCTTAGTAAAGTGGAGCTGGTTCTGTGCTGGTGGTAAGGTGATGGCTGCACTGGTGCTGTGCTAATGCTGGAGTGGTGCTGCATTGGTGATGATTTGCTGCTGAGGTGGTGCAGCGCTGGTGCTGTGCTAATACCGTGGTGGGGAAGAGTTGGTGCTGCATTGATGCTATGCTGATGCTGGGGTGGTACAGCGCTGGTGCCATAGTGGTACTCAGTGAAACTGAGATGGTGGTGCTATTGTGCAAGGTGGTGCTCAGATGGTGCCGAGTGATACTGAGGTGGTGCTGAGAGATACTTAGGTGGTGCTGTGTGATGCTGAGGTGGTGCTGAGTGCTGTTGGGGTGGTGCTGATTAATGCTGGGGTGGCGCTGAGTGATGCTGGGGGGTACTAAGTGATTCTGGGGTGGTGCTGAGTGATGCTAAGGTGGTTCTGAATGATGCTGGGGTGGTGCCGGGTGATCTGGGTTGTGCTGAGTGATCTGGGTTGTGCTGAGGTGGTGTTTTGGTGATATTCAGGTGATGCTGCGCTGGTGATGTGTTGGTGCTGAGCTGTAGCTGATGTGGTGCTGGGCTGATGCGGAGGTGGGACTGTGCTGGTACTGAGTTGGTGCTGCGCAGGAGGTGGTTGTGAGAAGTTAGCCTGGCATATGATGTCCACTAGTTCTAGTGGGCACCTTGCGCCAGTCTAATCGGCCCTTATTGATGGTGGATGTAAAGTCAACCTTATAGAAACTATCCTAGTGGTAGCATGGACCAGCAGTCATCAGGCTAAGACGTCAGAAAGCATATTAAGCAAGTTGTTTTACCAAATGAAAGGACACCGCACAGAGTATATATTAAACATATATGTATTTATTCTAAACACAAACCCTCTGCACTCTGAGGTCAGAGGTAAAAGTACAATACAAGTTACTCAATTACCATACGATAAGTTGCACAGTATACGTTATGCCCTAGGGGCCTCACAAACCATATTTATTTATTTATTTATTTATTCATAAAGTTTTACAAATTTACAATTTAAGGACACTTCCGGATGGACTACGATGGAACCCTTTTAAACTAGGACACTTCGAGAGTCAAGACCCATGGGAGAACCGGAGTACTCGTGTTACCTCACCCAGGGAAGCCGGTGCATAGGTGTCTTTTGGTGTCGGGTTTCGTCGTCGTTTTCTTTTTGTTTTATTTGGCAACTTCAAAAATGCATACATTGTCGTCGTTTTCAATGGAGAGCTGCAAAGAAGTGCTGCAGGCGACCAGAGGAAAAAGGTCCGGGTGGATCCAAGGGTAGATCAAAGATCTGAAGAACCTGAAAGCAGAAGGGACAGAGTCTGGGTCACTTGCCAGTGACCAGGGCGACGATAGAAAGATGCCACCAGATGTCGGGTGATTTCAGGTGAAGATGTGAAGTTTGTCTCTTCAGCCACGAGGACCAGGAGGCGTCGATGATGACCAGGAGCTGGATTCGAACTGTCCCACAAAGGATCTAGTTGACTGCGGTGTCGGTATCCAGACTGGACCCAACAAGCCTTGGTAAACGCAACCCACGCAGGATGTCTAGATTGGCTTCGGAGCAGACCAGCAAGGTCTGAGGAACTTCTCCTTTGTAGGGAAGTTGGAGCAAGCCTGGAGCAACCAGGAAAGCAAGTTAGATTCAAAATGGAGTTTTTGAGGGGCTCACTAGCCAACGGACTAGGAACCAGGAAGACGCATCAAGCTGAAATGCAGAAGCGGGGCCCACGGATCACTCGTGGAATGGGGGCCCCTGTGCTTCAGTGCACATGATGCTCGGGGCTGGGGCTTCAAGTACCCTAATGCAAGACTTCGAGTTACCTCGTGAAGTGAGTGCAGCTTGCAAAATGCAGGATGTTCAGGAGTTCTGGTCCCATGTCTCTCGTGTCCGCCACGGGTCTCAGCTTTGCTGTGAGCGAAGGTCGAGATCAGAAATGTCTGGAAGTCTGTGTCCTGTGTCGCAGATTCTTTGGGATCCAGCGGGGGCCTCAAAAATGCAGACCGGCAAAGTTGCTGTTGGTGCCGGTTTGAACAGGGGGGTCACTACTTGACCACAAGGGAGATGTCTTCCATCTTCCAGTCGAAATGGAATGTCGAAGGTCCAGGATTGTTAAGGCCTGCCATAGGAGTGACTTATAGGTGTATATGTGTCTATATGTATATATAGATATAGGGATACTATATCTAAGTAAGGGGTGATTACACCACCTTACCAAGGCTGTGCGAACAGACCTGTGGTGTCAGTTTGGAAGGCAAACCAGGGGTGGCACAATACATGCTGCAGCCCCTGGTAGGCCTAGGGTGCACCTATTCCCTGGGTACCTATGGTACATTATACAGGGGCTTTTATAATCACACTTGCACTCAGTGTTCATGAAATATAATCAGTTGTTGCGTGCTCTAGGGCGCACTCTCCATTGTGAGTGCTGGAATATGAGTCAATAGCGTGCCCCTAACTCGGGTGACGTCCCCTAGTCACAGCTTAGTCCCTTGACTGGGTTGTAAAAAAAAAATTTCAAAGATCAAAACGATATTTTGGTCAGTTTTCAGATCTTTATTGTATCAATCCATAAAGTATCAACCTCTATTCATGGTTAATTGCAGAATTCTTCAAACAAAACAATCCATTATTAATCCCAAAGTATTATCCAATGCATTTCGGCTTCTGGAAAGCCTTCATCAGGGACTGGGTTATAATGGGATTTCAGAAAGCCCGCATCTGACACGGTTGCCGTGCTCCGTTCAAAAAGCTATGCAAAGAAGTGCTTTTCTTCTATGATATACCATCACAAGCTTAACAGAAAAGTGAATATAGTGAAAAAGGCCTTCACACAATTGCAATGGACCATGCAAAGTGTTTAATTTTCAAAGTCAAAAAAAGGCTTGCCTCTGGAGTACTCCCAACATACTTAAAAATGCATTTTCTCCCTTTTATGGTTATCTGGCATCACAACCACACTGAGCTCTTACCTTGCACTATGAAAAGGGAAAGTGCGAAACCCAGAGAATGGCAGAGAACAGTTAATTTGTAATAGAAGGGAGATCTTATTAGACATGTCTAAACTGACATTTTATATATGCAAATCACATTAGGTTCATGCATAAAGTATAGGCATTTTGATCTATATGGCATTGAGTACAGTCCTAGCGCATCATGGGTCACACAAAAAATTGCTACAACTTTCTGTACCATCGTTAATGTTGCTTTGGGTAGGTTTACAATTAACTTTTTTTGTTTTTTGCAAGGAAACACAACGTTTTGGTTTGATCCTTTACATCTTGGCAACAATCAGCTAGCAAGTCTTTCTCTATCGAGTAACAATAAAGAACAGCAGATGTGGCTTGCTATCCTAAAACAATAACTTAGTGGCTTAGGAAGTAGGTTTTAGTCCCAATGGCTTCACAACCAGTGATTTACACAGTCCACACAATGTTTAAATACCAAAAAACACACATATGCAGGTCATGGTGGGGAGAGCAATCTTTACAGCTTTGCTAACTTTCTCTTTCATATAGCATAGCTATCTTTCTAAACACAACTACAACGTAACCAGTAATCCATCACACCAAACTTCTTGTCGGACCTTTCTTAGTTTAAAAAAAACAAAGGTGTAAGAGCATGATAATCAGCTTACATGCTAAAGTAGCCTAAATGCTTAAAAATACACATTTTACCTTTTAAGACATCTGCAGTAACATTGTTTTTCCACCAAAACAACACCAAATTTGAGTCAGGGAGTCTGGAGTGTCGAGAAAGGGTTAAATAGCCTGTAACTGTGTCAAGAAAGGAGACAGCCATGCTCGACTAAAGAGAGAATTAGCATAGCCATACAGTTCTTTATCATAGTGCCAATATCGGCAACACTCCCCATCCCTCCCACAGCAATATCCTGGAGAAATAATCAGACAAGACACATTCTTTGTGGAGATAATTGCTACAGATTTATTTGCATAACAAATATGCCAACACGGTGGGTTATCTTACGGGTGATCCCAGGGCAGGCAGCCCCTCGCCGCCTCCCCACCTGATGAGCCAAATTACACCGTGGCCCTAGCCAACCGGTGTTTGTCAGATTTGGGTGAGGGGATAGCCCCTCCCACTGGTGGACCACCAGTCCACCCCCTTACTCACGCCCCCCAGAAAGGAGGCGGAGCGTTGCAGGCAACCCCCGATTGCTCAGGTCCACAACTGCCCGTAGGGCTAATGGGGCGCCGTCACATCTCCAGGGTCCAACGAGAGGACCAACCCTGGATCACCCTGTAACTCAACCCGCAACACAAAATAACAAGTTAGCTAAAACCCCCCCCCCCCTGTAGTGTAGTTCCTATATCCCTGATAGACTCTGCGCATTGGAATAATATACACTACAGCTTTGACATAGGACTGAGGTCAGTATGTCTCTATCGAGTACATTAAACTTAATTACTTGTGTGTGCCAGCTAACTCAGAGGTCACTAGAAACTTCTTGAATAAACAAGAAGGGATTAGTTTCTGACAACCACATAAACATGACAACTTTGTTTCCCTTAGAATCAGAACAGTCTCAGAATCGTGGAAACAATAGATAACAGTTTCACTCAGTCAATCGTGCATGCTTCGTTTCTACAGAGTTACAGAGAAATAGATAGATGGGCGTTTCAATTAAAAGGGTTTATTGAACAGTCTTATTTCTCATGCAAGAGATATGAACTGCTACAATCGTAAGACAGAATGCGAAGTATAATATGTATATCGTTAGCAGTAAGATAAAATAATACTGCAATAGCATGGTTTGTAGCTATGACATATATTCATATAAATACATACATAAGTGCTTCTAGCTAGTTCTACCCCAGTGTACCTAACCTAAGTGTAGTATGAGGTAAGAAGTACGTGCTGTTTTTCTATAGTCTAGTTTAGCTATAGTTTAAGATTGGTGTTGCCAAGATTTTCTAAAAGTCCCTCTAGGTTCTAGTCCACTCCATACCTTAGAATGAGAGAGGTTGGTATCTCTTTCCGGGCCTTGGCCTCTAATACCCCACAAGGGAAGTCAGAAACACTGAAGCTGAAATCTCTGCGAGGAGGATGACAGCGTTTGGTCAGTGCGTCAGGCGGGGACTCGACTTCCTTCCAAATTTGCCGTGGCGTGCCGTGTTGTGCAAGTATGCAGCCTAATCGTGCCATGGCAAGTGAAGGTATATTTATACCTTGAAGGTGTTTAGAAATGCCAGTATTGACGTAAGAGTCGGGCAGAGGAACATCATGAATGAACCCCTAAGGAATGGATGTCATGTATAATAAATGAGTTCTTGGAGAAATCAATAATCCAAGCAAGGGGAAGTCCTAAAGGCTTAAGAGTCTGGTTTTCCAAGAACTTGTTGTGATGTGGATGGACGGATGTAGGTGGCCATGCCTGTTTTTGGTTAGCATGGATAACGCCTAAATAAGGGTAGGATTTCTATACCTAAATATGGGCAACCCGAATTGCGTCTATATAAGGGCATAAATCAGGAAACCTATATACGGTACCTAAATCTACACACAACACCCACTCCACTTTCGTATGAACGACATTAATAAATTCTAAACTTGCTAAACATATCTAGAATATAGCTACACATGAAGTGCAAAAAACATGTCTAAAATACATTGTAAAAATGCATTAAAACTGTTGCAATGCATACAAATGCAATGGTGCTGTACATATTAAATCAATGTTCCATTCCAAGCATATATTTACAGTGAATGCTAAATGAATGAACATATATATATATATATATATATATATATATATATATATATATATATATATATATACACACACACATGATGAAATGGCTCGTAAATACAGAAGACAAAGGTCAAAACCTTTTCATGTCAAGTTACATAAAACAATTTTCTTATTGACAAGGTGACATATTGTCTCTTAAAGTGTTTCAAAGAATTCTGTTCTCTATGAATAGTTCTACTGTAAGCAGATTACTTTGCCGAAAAGGAAAAAATACAAATTTGGAAGAAAAAAAATAATCATAGGAAAAAGTTCCAAGTTTAGTCTTTGTTTTGAAAAAATGAAGGCCAAATTCAGATTCTTTCCGGTACACTGTGTGCTGAATCAAAAGTCAGTGTATGGGGATGGAGAAAACATGAAATCTTCTAATCCTCTAGACAAAAAGTCGTCTACTGTTGTAGGTGAAAGTTGGATTACCTCATTTAGAAGACATATCGGATGTTACCTGCGCGCCTGTTGTTTTCTCTCATACCTCAGCAGTAGCAATTTGCATCTGTGAGATCTCAATGAATGCCGTTATCAGGATTGGTAGCCGCTGGGGACAACACAGAGCATGGGCCGTCACCGGGTCCAGCAGAGTATCGATATCCATAGGCATGACTGATGGAAGTGTTACACAGATGTCTAGCACGCATTCTTCATCGCAAAGCAGGCAGCGTAGAACAGGTAAGATGCAATCTTGCCAGATTGGTCTGAATGACAGAAACCATGTGGTATTTAATTCTCGTAGAAGAGGAAAACCTAAAATTTGGACGATGCGCTCACAACACTTCATCTCCAATAGAGCTCTCTCTATGGTGCTTGGAGTAACACTGGTGATTTGGCTTGCCATATCGCACTAGTAGGAGCAAAAATAGGATTCCTGCAACCAGTGCTAAAAGTAGTGGCAGTCCGCCAAACACAGAGTGCACGAAGTTGGGAATTATTCTGAGGACTGCTTGAAAAGGTGCTGACAGTCCTGAACACACGTTCTTAAATACATGTAGAATACCGCTCATATCAGACATGTTTAAGATATGTTCCAACATTTCTGAGAAATGTATAGGGCAGTTTGTATTCAAAAGGGCTTGTATCTCGGCCAAAGTGCTTGCGACTTGTAGATCATAGGTTTCTTTGGCAGAGGTCAGAGGCAC
Organism: Lissotriton helveticus; assembly: GCF_964261635.1. Lineage (NCBI taxonomy): Eukaryota > Metazoa > Chordata > Amphibia > Caudata > Salamandridae > Lissotriton > Lissotriton helveticus. The sequence continues at coordinate 1,069,324,828 of NC_136065.1, read as the reverse complement.
TGTTTATTGTAAAAGAATGGCTTTCATTCTGCTTAGAGTATCAATTCGCATAGAAGAGATGTTAAGTGAAGACCATAAAGGCGACTCCCTGGATGTCTTGATCTGAGGGAACAAGACTTGCATACAGCAAGTGACCCTGGATGTAACCATTACTAGATATGGAATATGGAATACCTGGCAACATGCTACAGCAGCTGGGATCATGCAAAATAATGCACCTTCCATTCGAAAGATGGCCAAAAATTGGATTAATCACTGCAGCTGGTGAACCCTGCAGGTGGCAGGATAAGTTTGTAGTGGAACCATCAGAGGCCCCATGTAAATGAATACCCTGGAATAGGAGAGAACCGCTTAGTGCGTTTTACAGTTTGTACCGCTAAGAAACACTTCACGCCCCCACTCTAACATCCATGTGTGTGAGGTAAATTCCAGGATGTCTTGATGTATTCTTTACCCAACCTTTTATATTTGCCTGCTGGTATATGTTTTAGGCAATACTGAAAATGGAAAGTTGTAACAGGCAGAGTAATTTTATCATGTATGATCCACTCAATAGCTGGTTTTTCTGCCACGGTGAATGGCAATTTTTCCAGTTTTTCAATGCTCAGCACCATATAGTCTGCTCCCCTTTGTGCCAGTTTGATCGATCATTGTGATTGAATTATGAAAACAGTGATGTAGTGTTGATTAAACGCCAAGGCACATAGCCTGCACGCAGACTTTGTAGCGTCCTGCCTAATAGTATGATAGAACGTAGTTGAGACTGACCATGTTGTAACATGACCAAGTCTTTTTCCATAATGTATATGGCAGAGGATGCAATGTAGTCCAATGAATATATCCTGGACGACAGAGCCGTTAACCCATTGTCTACCACAGCGAGAGATTTCTCTAAATTAATACGATCAATTTCCTGTACTCTTTCTGCAGTTTCTTCTTGGGTAACCTTCCATATTTCATTATAAGCAGCGTAGATATCGGCTTATGTGAAACGATTTTGACGTGGTCTTCTTGGACCTAGCAAGAATTCCCTATGGTCTGCGCCTTCTTAAAGTAAAGATAAGTATTGTTTCACATCCTCTAGTGTAGCTTTCTGTAGCCAATCAAGGCAAAGTTTCCCTATACTGTATGTTGTTACTACCCCTGGATGCTGTGTTTGAACATAGCGTGGGCCTGGCCTATTGATAGTGAAACCCTGTGTTTTGTTCAGGAATCCCTTTTTGACAGTTCATTGTGTCTGTGGGCCAGAGCAACCATTTGTTCCTATCTGGATCTGATCTGTTGTGATGCAAAATAGTATGTACTTCGACCTCCCCCTGTGTCGTGCTATTACTTGCAGGTGCAGTTATGGACGGAGTGTTCATGTCTTTGATCTTGGCTAACCCAAGGCAAGACGTTTAAAAATAAAACGTTTCTGGATTTGACAAGTTGAACCCTGAAAAATATGGACATTTCTTTGCAAAAGTTTTTAAGCTACCCTTTGGAGGTGTAGGGCAGTGTTCCCATTGGTTATACATAAATACATTTCTAGGTGTTGCAGTCTTATGCAAGAAATGATGACCATAATGGTTATAACAATACATTTGTTCATAGTTTGATGAACCCTCTAAATATACATGATTTGTGAATACTGCAGACATTTCAAGATCAGACATCATGTTATTAACAGTCTCGAAGTCCCAATCATCAGAAAAGGTACTAGAGGTGATAAAGTCGCTTAAAGAAATCTTAAATAAGTGTGGAATCTTGAAAAGTTCCGACGGGCCAAAAATGTCATATTCAGTTCTGTCCCAAACTATACCATCTGGTAGAGGAAAGGCTGTGATGTTCACTGCTGTCAAGTCTCTTGCTTCACGAAGGGATGATTTGTGTGGCTGGAGAAGTAAGTTCACTCTTTTACTTGCTGTGCCCATTTGAATATATCTTCTATTTACCAGCATTCCTAGAGTAATTACCAGAGCTAACCAAAGTAGAAAGAGGAATATTTCCAAAACAATCCATACTTCAATCCATAGTGAAACCAGATAAGTCTTTTTCAGTAGATGAAAAAAGTCTTGCTTGTTCTTTGAAAGTTCTTTGTGCTGGCGTCGTTTCAGGTTCACTGGATCCTCAGAAAAACGGATGAAAGTTAATGAAATAGCCAGAGGCAGTTCTGTCAATGGTTGGAATTGCATCAGGATTTGTTGAAATCGCTGAAACCAGTTGATCACTTGTTACTTCATTGTAGACAGGTGTATCCGGAAGAACTATTATTTGGGTCTCAAGTGGGACGAGTTCCATAGCCTTGTTGCTTAGTCCTTCATTTGTCACTGTAGAATCTTCAAAGGTGATGAGTATCTCCATTTGAACCTCTTGGATTGTAGCTAGAGGAGTGCGTCTGCTACACTGTCGGTATCCACTTGGCCTACTGCTTAGTATCGGCCACATATTGTGGTTTGATCAGGTCGAAGGACACAAATCATTTCTCCTTTTTATCAGCAAGGGGCGGCAAAAGTACTGTTCTTGATCCGTGAATTGCTAGGACAGGTACTTTGGGATCCAGACAGGCCTTGCTGGGATGGCTGTTTTTTCCCCAGTGGTGGTTGGCTTCAGGAACACATTACTTTACTTCGATCTTAGTTCATTTAAGTCCTGTAAAACAGCCAAACGATCTTTGATATCACATTTTTTATTTTCCACCACTGTGCCTTTCATGTCAAGGTCCGGTATCAACATTCTAGTCCCAAATAGGACCTCATATGGATTGACACCCCCTAGAGAACTTCTTGGCAAGTTGTTTAGTGAGCGATGGACCCCATAAAGATGATTGACCCACCCATCACCCGAACCTAATACTCTAGCTGTTATAGACTGCTTTATGTCCTGTTTTTTTCTTACCACAACAGAATTTCCCTCACGATGGAATGGAGGAGAATACCGCAATGCTACACCCAAACTGGCCATGGCTTCTTTGTAAGCTCGAGAGCTGGTCAGAGTGTAGTGGGCCAATTGCGTATGTGCTGATAAAGACTCGCAAATCTTTTATAACAGCTCAAGCGTCAGCCGAGCGCGAAGGCAACATCCAAAGGAACCTTGACTTAGTGTATGTGGGATTGCATTTGTCCAAAAGTCCACCTAAATGTAAATAATTTAATGCTTTTTAACAATGTTGCCTGTGCTGGGCTGGCTATGTTGTAATCAGGTGCCTGGTGGCGTTCTGTACTGCGATCTCTATTGCAGTCAATGCAGTTATTGATGAAAATGTGAATCAATGTATTCATTCCTGGCCACCATAACATCTCTTTTATTTTTAAAATTGTTTTAGAGATCCCCGGATGTGTCAGACCTTCTCCCACATGTACTTAGTAAATTAAAGCTGCTCTTAGTTCCATGTTTGGTATTACCCTATCCCCCACTCCAGGAATTCGAGCAAACAGAACACTGTTCACATCAATTATATATGAGTATTTGAGTGGAAACTTTTTAGGTAACGCTTCAAGCATTGACAGCCAGTATTATTTCATTATCTCTTTTTGTTTTTGAACGAGCTATTGCAGCTTCAGAAGCCGTTTGCACAGCCCCCTTCACGGCTTCATCAGCCAATGAATTCCCTGCAACGTGAATGCCATCACGTTGATGACTCTGCGTGTGTATCACGTGGGTGTTTTGTAGTCCGTTTCGCAACTGAACTACTTATTTCCAAGGCGTATTGTGCCTAATTGTGCCAACTTTTGCATCTTTGAAACCATTTTGAAGCCAATTCTGTAAATATTCATTGTAAGACTGAACACAGTAAAAAGAATCGCACACTATAAGTGTGGGGAATTCGCAATACGTATTTTTAAGTGGCATTTTAAATGCTTGTAGTTCAGCTCGCTGAGCTCTACAATCTCCTAGAGATTGCGTTTTTGTGACCATTGGTCTGAATTTGCCATCGCGCTTACAACCTTTAATGATCGCGCAGGCTGCACTATAAGCTAGTTTACCGCCGTAGCGGGTTGTGCAGATCCGTCAGTATAAACTATAAATTCGTACTGGTCAAGAGGAAGAATTTCAGTAGGCAGAGGACATTCGTGTTCATATTGCAGGAATGCTTGAGTTTTCAAATAAGCATCAAAAACATATTCGACATCAGTTGCAGCAAGTGAATTAACCCATTGTATCCATCTTGAATGTAAAGCTTTTGCATTAAGAATGCTAGCTTTTGTAACTGCCTCTAAGGCTGGTGTCATGGATATTCAGACCTTCAATCATGCTAGATTATCATAAGTCCTTTTTAATCATGTATTTTCTTGCTTTATTACATTAAGATGTGATTCCTAGGAATTAGAGTTTTCCACTGTAATTTGTTTGGGGCAATGAGTACTAGTTTGGCCAATATGATTATTACTATGAAGAAGCACAGTACCATCCATCTCAAAATTGATGTACTGAAATAAATGTGTTTTTGCACATGTCATTTAGTTAATAGAATTATGCAGACAATAGTTAGAACTTCGCATGTGTCTCAACATTTAAAGCAGAGCGCTTCAATTACCACGTGAAGCGTCCTGCCAGGAGTCATATTTGCATTCAGGTGTCAACATCGCAACGTGCTGAAGTGCACGCGGACTACGCGAGTGGCAGAAAGGTATTTAAGCCGCTCGTGCCCTCTGCTGTTTGCTTGGTCTCTGTACGCGTGGGAGGGGTGCTGGAAACGGGCTCTGTGCTGGGAATGGGCTCTTTGTCAGGAATAGGCTGCAAACCGGTATGTTTCTTTAGACTTGGTTTTATTTGTATAGTACGTTTTGTTCTAAACGTTAGTCTCTCTCTGGCAAACTCCAGCTTGTCCGTGGTGGTGGTGTCTTGCTTCCGGTGTCCTGGGTAACCACGTCGTCTTCCTCACAGGTGCAGCGGTTCCGGCGTTCCAGGTTAACCACGTTGTCCTCCTCACCGGAGCGGAACCCAAGGAGAAAGGAGACCAAAAGAGGGAGCCGTTAGTGTCACGACCGATAACGTACTTCCCAGGGCAGGACCAGTGGTGGTGAGGGAGCACCCGTGTACTGTACAACTTTACACACACAGTGCTCGTGCTCAGGAGGGCGGGGTGACGTGAGGAACTTAGGAAGGGAAGGGGAGTTGGAGGGAAGCGGAAAGGACACAGGCAAGGTACGTACTGGGGTTATTTACACTATTCACACAGGGGCTCTCTTTCCCCCTACCCAGGTTGCCCAACGTCGCCGTACCTGAGAAAGCCACACTCCTCCCTCGGGAGTGTGGCACGGCGGTTCGCGGGGTCGTTGGCCTCCTGGTGCTCCTTCTCTCTCGGTTTTCTTGTCCCCTCCGTCTTCCTCTTGCTGCTCTCTCGGTCTCTCCTCGCCGGCTCTGCCTCTCTCCTCCGCGGTGACGTCACACGCCGCATACAAGGCTTCCGTCTCTTTCAGCCACCCCGGTCTTCCGACGTCATCTGGGGGCGCGGCCTCGCTGGTGTCATCACACGCCCAATTAAAGGCGCCGGTATCGTATTCCTCGTCCTGTTCCGGCTGTCTTCCCCATTCTGCCCTCGATGTGCCACAGTCGTCTTGAACGATCCCTTACCTGCACCTCCGGTTGTCGTTTCCTGCTTTTCGGCTCCTTCCTCGCGTGTGCGGCAGCTGCCCTTTCGCTCCTCGGCTCGTCTTCATTTTCCCTTCCAGTTCGGACTCCGGATGTGGTTCCTTTTGTTTCCGGTGCCATCAAGGATGTTTGATCTTCTTCCGGTTCCACGACTTCTGAAAAAGAAATATAGACACAGATAAGTAATGGTTGCAGGCAAAACGTGAAAGCGCTTTCAGTTAAGAAAACACTCGGTGAGTTTCTTATGTCATTTTCCTTTTAACAAAAATACATTATTCTCAAGCACCTGAACTTTGGTGAAATTAAGTCTTGAATAGTTCTCAGACTCTACGAGTGAAAGTCTTAAAAGGAGAACAATTTTGTGAAGATATTGTTTAATCGTGCAAAGACTTTATAAGGACTTATAAATACTTCAGTTGTTGATCTTGTGGTAAGACCTGATTACCACAAGTAAGGTAATACTGTCTAAGCAGTGAGGATAATATTTAGAATTCTAAGGGTTTTTGAGTCATTACGTTTTTCAATATGAATATGATATCAGAAATCGATAGGAGTTTTGATGACGGTCTGACATTGTTTTAGGTAAAAGTAATTAATGATGCAGAAAAGTGAAACTAAGTTAAATTGCAGTATATTTTCTAAAACCTTATGACTGTATGTGTGATCTGTTTATTTAGATATACCACAAAAGCACAATCAATCCAGAACTGGTGTCAGAGAAAACCTATTGAACAGTTTAGAAGACGAAGTACTGAAAACGTCATCTCTCTTGTCTTTTCCTTCCCATCCCCCTTTCCCTCTGGAGAGAGCCTAGAACACTGTGTATTTTACATCTCTGTGTTTGGGAGGTTTTCAGAGGGAATGGGGTTCGCTCATTGTAAAGAAGAACATGGAGGTCAGGTGAGTGGTTAGTCTGACCTAGCAATACACAGGCATGGCAGACATAATTGGAGGCGCACCGGCGAGGCTCTCCTCCTCCCCACCGGGCAACCCTGGAAACCTGTGGGGTAATCGCCCGGGTGTGAGGAGTCGAACCCCGGGCCTCCCAGCCCCTGCGTCCCCGCATGGCCGAGTTGTCGGGGCCTCCGTACACCCCTGACCTCTTCCTAGGCCAAACAACCAGGGGAGGGGGCCGATGCCCAAACACCCTGGGAGCGGCCCTCTCCCCCCCCATGGCGGACCGCAGCCATGGCCGGGCTTAGCAGCCTAGCCAGCAGCAAAAGGGGGAGTAGGACCACACTCAGAGACGAACAGCTCCGGGGCGCCAAATGCACGTCTGTGTCAGTTGCCGTCACGCTCACCACCATGAGCCACAAGGAACTGGCGTCACTGTTCCGGCCGCCTACCCGGACCCCACCTGCATCGCATACCCCCCACCCTGCGCGTGCTCTGTAGGGCCCACCGGCCACTCAGAATGCCCTTAATGGTCCCTCCTCCTCCACCAAACGCGGACAACGAAGTCGGAGGCCTACACCCAAAGAGGCCGACCCTGTTCCCGAGACCGACTGTATAAATTGAAGTGCATGCCAATCCTACTTCCGTGTTACCTGGCCCGACTGAGGTGTGAACCCCGGTCCCTTTCATTCTGACACAACCGCTTTAGAAATGCCCTCTCCTGACAACACCTATTGCCAGCCCTCAGGTAAGCCCCAATCCCCCCAATGCAAGGCCTCGCCCAGGGACAAAGCGCCATATAAAGAAGCCCTTGTATCCTAAATAAGCATTAAATAGAAAGCCTAGTTGCCTTCTCAACAACAAATAAGCACAGAAAAACAAGCAACTTTCACAAACACATTTTTAAAACACAGAAAGAGCTCTTCAATTTGTAAGGAAGGGCTGTGAATAAGTCATGGATGAGGAAAACAATGTACCATCGCATCCGAAAGAAGGCAAGGGTGTGGAGGGCATGGAGGGTTAACCCTTTCTATCAGCACAGGAAGCACTGTCAGCACTGTCAGTAGGCTCCGCACGTGTTTGCGACACCCGTGTATTGTAATAAAAAAAAATCTTATTACTAAAAAACACAAGCATTTGCAATGCAATAGTTCTAGCATTTATGAGATTTTGAGCTATTGGCGTTGTAAATGACAATGCCTTTTATTTATGTGTTTTTTTTAAAACACATAAATAAAAGGCATTGTCATTTACAATGCCAATAGCTCAAACTCTCGCAAATGGAGACCTATTGCATCCTAAATGCATTAGGAGAGAGCCTGTCCTGCTTTTCCTGCAGGAAGAGCTGGCAGGACAAATCTCTTTGAAAAAATAGTGCTCCGAGGCTGCAATTAAAGCCTACCGGGCAACAACAGTCAAATCAAATCAAAACAAACTTTATTCGGTATATAGATATATATCCATAAAGGCATTCTACAATAAAAACATTTCATCATAAAAATACAAATTCATATCACAGGTTTTCAACGGAGCACATTTCTTTACAGATATAAACACTATATGACTTTAAGTATTAGCAGGTATAGACAAATGTGGGTTACATGTCATCACCATGGGTCAACAATACACACAATTAGATATAAAAATGGTTTAAAAAAATTCAGTCTAATCAGGTTCTTAATTTAGCAATTCCAAATATGTAAGATCCTTTTGCCTTTTGATTGCCATCTGTGTGAAAAGGATAACCGCATTACATATTGATGCATCTTCCAAATTACAGACATGATAAAAAGCGGTTTTATAAGTATACAGCTTATTAATAATAAAAAGTGGACCTCAAAACGATTTTCTGATGTCCCTATAAAAATTACAAAAAAGGATAAAATGCAAGGTACTCTGGGGGGGGTTTACCACTTTGGTAAATTTTGGCTTCACTTACCCATCTCTGAGAAAGCTACTTGGAAGTGGAAGTGGAACCTCAGTCTTCTCAAGTAATATCTATGCTGTACATTTCTTGTAAAGCTGATTGCAAAAAAATTCCTCTTAAGCTCCATTTCACTATGGGTCTGGATGCTCACGGGATCTTTGAGAGTAATTTCCAAGTTGCACTCTGCTAATAGACCACCGATGTAGTGCAACCATGGTATATTCTTATAATAGTCTAATTTAAGGCAATCCAGAATTACTTCTTTTGTAAAATGGGCTTCGTCTTTGGTTAAGATTCGATGCCACAATATGAGGGACGCTACATTAATAAGGTCACTCATATATGGTACATTTAGCTCCTTATGCACCATGTAGGTGGCTGTTGAGTTTGGGACCGATAAAACCCTTCTCAAAAACATTTTCTCGAGCGTTTGTAGTGGGGAGATATCGGCCATACCCCATAGTGCTCCGACATAACAAACCCCCGTGATACACTTGTTCCCGTACAGTTTTAATATCTCTCGTACAGGCTTGTCCCCTATTTTCTGTGAGAATCTAAAAAGAGACTCACTTGATCTCACAAACTTTAATTTACAGGAATTTACATGAGCAGTCCATAGTCCTTTGTTATTAAAAAGTAACCTTAGATAAGAAAAGGTAGATGTCCTTTCAATAGGAGTCCCCCCAACATTGTGGTTTCTACATTTTGTTTTCATTTTCTTACGTCATGACTAATGTTTTGTTCAGGTTCATTTTTAAGTCCCTTGTGGTCATGAAATTTGTAAAATTGTCTATCAAAAGTTGGAGGCCGTTTGCAGTCCTCGATATTAGGACTACAATGTCTGCATATAATAAAACTGGGGTAACATGTTTATTAATGACAGGGGCACCAGCTTGCAAGCTCTGTAATAAAAAGTCAACACCATTAATATCAAGGGACAATAAAAGAGGAGCGAGGACGCAACCTTGTCTAATTCCTCTAGTAACTCTAAAGTGCATAGTGCATTCCCCCTTTTGGCCATAACGTATTTTTGAGGTTAGATGGGCATATATCTGTGATAAAAAATGTATAATATCCCGGGGGCACCCATCTCTACTAAAGTTTGTCAGAACTTTCCATGGTTTACCAAGTCGAACGCACTAGAGAGGTCGACAAAACAGAGATGGAGTAAACCTTTTTTGGCCAGTGTGTATTTCCCTATAAGCAACTCGAGGTTTACGCATTGCTCCACCGTTCCAATACCCCTTCTAAAACCATACTGGGCGTCTGTTAAAATATTTTTATCATGTATCCAGCATTCCAATCTGTCTAACAAAACTCTGACGATTAGTTTGGAGGTGGAATCTAAAAGGGATATTGGCAGGTAGCATTTTGCGCTACCTCTATCCCCTTTCTTAAATATAGGGACGATCACACTTTCGACCCAAGTTGATGGTAACACCTCATTAATAATAGCATTAACAAGTGAACTAAGATGGATGACCAAAGTTCTTAATCGTGTTTAAAAACATCAATTGGGACCCGGTCCGGCCCTGCAGCCTTCCCACTTGCACTATTTTTTACGGCTGTTTTTATCTCTCCTATGGTAATTAATTCTATCCTGGGAATATTTGTCAGAGTAATATAGCGATTTTCTTCCATTTTGAACGACTGTTGTGAGGGATTAAATATATTTTCAAAGTGAATTAACCATTCTACTGGTGTGACTAATGTATCAACCCTTGCAGAGGTAGCATCTTTGAACAGGGGCTAATCAATAGTTTTGCAGAAAAGGATAGGGTTATTTGTCTCGGCTGCTTGGATCAGATTATCCCAAGCATTTTCCCTAATTTCTATTTTTCTTAACTTTAAGGCTTGCTTATAGTTCTTCCGAAGGCAACTGATTTTTTCCCTATCTCTTGGTTTACTTTTTAGTTCTTCCTTCAGATCCCTATTTAATCTGGAACAGTGATGGTTAAATCAGCGCGGACAGTCATGCTTGTTTTTCTTCTTCATAACTTTCAATTAATTAGAAATTGAGTCAGAGATATTTTGGAAGGCTAAAACGATATCTATAATACTAGATGATATATCCAGACATTTTTTTAATGGTTCTCATTTTTTTGCATTATATTCTCTGCAAAGATTGTGGGGTCTATACCTGACCACCTTATCAAAATCCCATTTTCGCATGATGTTTTTTTTTTGTGTTGAAATTTTTTATTGAATTATGCAAAAAAGTACATAGCAAGTAGCAAAGTAATAAAATATCAGAACAATACAATACAGGTAATAAGAATCCTTATTCACAAAGAATCAAGTGTAAGAAATAATGACAGAGTTATAAAATACATTCCTAGTAAAAGAGAAAAAAGGAAGGATTAACAGCAAATGTTCTATGACCTATTATGAAATAACAATAAAAAAAGGTATGTGTTTAACTTATTATGTAAGATCAGAGTGAATGAAAAAAATATATATATAAGAGCAAAAGAAAAGAAAATAAGAAGAATGAAAGAAAAAAGAAAAAGAAAGAAAGAAGGTACCAGAGTAACAAGAGGGGGAAAGGGGTAGGAATAAGGATAGAGGAAAGGGAAAGGATAGCTAGAATAGAATAATGTAGAAGGAGTCTATGAAGGGGTGAAATTAGGTAGGTGAAGGGTGTGCAGAAGAGGAGGGAGAGAGGTTAGAGTCATCATCAACCCCAGTTTCCAAAAATGGGGACCATGTTTGAAGAAAGATGGCAGCTTGGTCCTGAAGATTGTAAATTGTGCGTTTGTGTATGGCCGTTTGCATAATTGCCACCAACCATTCTTCCTGAAAAGGGGCTGAGGGAGACTTCCAATGACGTAAAATGCAGATGTTGGCTGTAGCCAAAGCAGTATAAAGAAGGCGAATTTGTGGCTTTGAAAGTATTGGAAAACCACGAAAATAATGTAGAATAATGGTGGCAGGTGTAAGAGGCAAGATTAATGCCATTGTAGAGTTCAAGGTCTTCCCCCACAATGAGCCAAAAGGGTCTGGTATGTGAACATTCGCAAATGATGTGTGTTATGTCACAACCAGGAGCAGAACATCTCCAGCAAGAAGTATGCGATATTAACTTAGCGTGATGTAACTTAACGGGAGACCAATGCCATTCATGAAGGATTTTAAAGATACAGAATTTAAGATGAGCTTCTCGAACACCTTTATGCAATCCCTCTAAAATTTGATCCCATTGAGTGTTGGAGCATATAATGGATAAACGGGATTGCCATTTAATCTGAAGATTATGTGAGAGAGGATGCAAAAACGTTTTATAGAGACCAGAAGTTACTCCTTTGAAATTCCCCCACAATTGTAAATAAGATAAAATGGGAGATATCTGAAGCAACCAGGGAGGAGAACCTAGGTGCTTTTTAATACATTGTTGAAGTTGGATGTATTTAGAGGATTGTAGAAGTGGAAGATGAAATTCCTCACAGATTTGGGGAAAAGTTTTGAAATCTCCATCATGTAGGAGTTGATCTATAGAATAAATGCCAGCCTCCTTCCATAAAGGCCAAGACAAGGTACGGCCATTAATACGAATAGCTGAATTATTCCATAGGGGAGCTTTTATTGCGAGTTAAAATTTATTATGCGATGACCTCTCTGCCAAGATTTATGCATAGCTGATAAGATAGGATTTTTAGGATCAGAAGAACTAGCCCCAGTACCGTATAAAGGGGATAATCCGAGATCGTGAGTTAGAAGACGACGTTCGATTGACACCCAATGTGAAATATCTTTAGATTTGGGTAGAAAATATGAGAGTTGAGAAATATGTAGGGCAAGTGAATAATGCTCAATAGAGGGAAGAACCATACCTCCATATAGCTGATGGGCTTTTAATTTAGCAGCAGCAAGAAGCGGTTTGGCTGTACCCCCAAAAAAGAGCTTTATCTTGGAGTCAATGGATCTAAGAGTAGCTAAAGGAATGTGAAGAGGGTGCATACCTAAAACATAAAGGAATCTTGGTAAAGTAACCATCTTAATCGCTTGAACTCTTCCCCAAAAAGATAATCCCTAAGCTTTCCATTTGTCAAAGTCCCTCCGCCTTTGGGTAAATAAAGGAGTCAAATTATCCGCGATCATATTATCCAAGCCTCTATTGATCAATATTCCTAAATACTTAAGGCAGGAGGGTTGCCAATGAAAAGGGAATCCAGAAATTGCTGCCTTCGTAGTACCAACTGAAATGGGTAGCGCTTCACTTTTATCCCAATTTATTTTATAACCTGAGAAGGAGGAGAAGTCAGTAATAATTTGAAGTAGGGCTGGAAGAGAACGGGGGAGATCAGTAAGTGTAAGGAGAATATCATCTGCATATAAGTAAATTTTTGAGTGGCCAATTGGAAGAGGAACACCTGCAACATCATTAGATTGTCGAATCGCCGCAGCCAAAGGTTCCATTGCCAAGGGAAAGAGAAGAGGAGACAACGGGCAACCTTGACGTGTACCTCTGCGAATAGGAAAGGAGGTAGATAAGAAGCCCCCACAGTTGACTTGAGCTAGTGGACTATCATATAGTAAATGTGCTTTATTGATAAATTGGTCACCCAAGCCAAATCGTTGCATTATTGTAAAGAGTTATTCCCATTCAATGCGATCAAATGCTTTTTCAGCATCAAGCGAAAGAACCAAAGTATCTTCCGGCAGATGTTTAGCCGACCATAATGTGTGAGAAAAAGTACGGAGATGATTCGGGGAGGAACGACCTGGAACAAAACCCACTTGGGAGTTATGGATTAAAGAAGGTAATACTTTGCAAAGACGGGATGCAAGAATACTAGCTAGTAGCTGGATATCAGAGTTCAAAAGAGATATAGGGCGATAACTTCCACATAGCAGGGGATCTTTGCCTGGTTTGGGCAACACAGCTACAATTGCTTTATTAGAAAGGGATCCCAAGGAGGATTCTTTATCAGCTTCTAGAAACGCAGCATGTAAAGTATCTATCATACTCCGACCGGTCCATCTATAATATTCGGGAGGGAAACCATCTTCTCCTGGGGCCTTATGATACGGCAAAGCAGTAATAGCCGAAGAAATCTCGTCTCTCGTGATATTTCCATCAAGTAAAACTCTGCCATCGTCGGAAAGTTGCGGAAGATTTACCTGATCTAAGAAGGTGGACATTTTATTCAAATCAAGTTGATCATTTGGGGAATAGAGAGAATGGTAGAAGGAAGCAAATTCTTCAACTATTTCCTGAGGTCTGGTAAGTATTTCACCCTGGGTGGACTTAATAGCTGGAAATGCCATAGCAGCCTCTCTCTGACACAATTCAGCAGCCAATAGTCGATCAGCTTTTTCCCCTTGTTCATAATGTCTCCCTTTCATCTTTTGTAATGCATATTCAGTCTTAGATGTAAAAAGACTATTAAGAGACATTTGTGCTTGTTCCAATAATTTGCGATTCTGTAAGGTACGATTCGATATGTATAAGTGAGAGTAATGTTGAATGTCTTGTTCGAATTCTGTTTGCTTTGCAGCATTATTTTTGTTATTAAGAGCATCACCACACATTAATTGTCCTCTAATAGTAGCTTTAGCTGCTGCCTAAACTGTTCTCTTGGAAGAGACTGAATTCTCATTAATAGTGAGATAATCTTGAAGATGAGATTGTAAAAGGAGTTTACTTCCAGGCGTCTTATACTTTTGTAAACTAATTCTCCAAGGCTTTTGTCCTGGTCTAGATGAACCCAAATTGAGAGATATAAGAACAGGAGAATGGTCAGATATGGCCGCCTTCCAAAATTTTTGAATCTGTGACCAATTGGACTGCTTTGTGTGATAAAAGAAAATAGTCTAGACGAGAAAATATACGATGTAGGGAAGAAAAGAATGTATACTCCTTATCCTGTGGATGACTGAGCCGCCAATGATCAACTAAACCATTATCAGAAATAATATCTTGCAAGATGGCTCTATCTGCAGTGTTGACACTGTCAAATCGTCCCGTCTTGTCAAGGATAGGGTCTTGAACCAAATTCCAGTCTCCTCCAATGAGGTATTGGGAGGCATTGATCTCTGTAAGAAGACGATTCAATTGGAGAAAAAAACTGTTTTTTAGTACAAATTGGAGCGTATATGGAACCAAGACAAATGGAAGAGTTCCCAATTTGTATTTTAGCGAAAACATAGCGACCATCCGGGTCAGACCATGTTTTGGAAATCGTGAAGGGAAGTGATTTTCAAAGAAGAATGGCTACTCCACATTTACGCACAGGATTAGGGTTGGTGGGATCATTTTTGGAAATGCTACCATGGATAACCTTCCCAACCCAGTCTCTACTGAGTTTTATTTATTTATTTATTTATTTGCTTATATAGCGCAGGACTCGACCCCCAAAGGGGTATCTCCGCGCTTGTGCTGCAGCTAGGATGTCTAGCTATGGTCCATAGGCTGTACTGTATTTTAGGATGCCGAGAACAAGTATGTTTTAAGTGATTTCTTAAAGGTCGGAAAGTTGGTAT